>NC_140296.1:39521985-40239485 GCF_964211825.1 Aythya ferina
GGACCAAAATAAGGAAATCAATTCGTGCCAGCAGGTTCCTGAAAAGCTCCAGCTAAATGAACTGATGCAATCTCAGTACAGGACTTATAGACAGCAATGACAACAAAATTCTCATTACTCCCAGCATCTCAAGGCAAAAGAAAGAGATGCAACAATCTATAGTTGTTGCAGGTGGAAAAATCTAAGATCATTGATAAGACATGGATGAAATTCAGTGCTCTGTCCCTTACCATGTATAGCACTGTTTCATTCAAACCTCATGTGAACTTTATATCATGCAAAACAATGCAGTCTTATTTGCCGGTGCCAATTAGTCAATAACAGAACAGAAAACAGTGTAGATGGGTAAAGTCATTATGCTTTAAAACAGCAAGCTTGCATTGCAGTTGTTGCCTACAGCACATATATATTTAAGGACAGAGGAAAAAAATATATATACTCATTGGCACAATACCTGTGTAAGGTAATAAAATATAAAAAACATCTACTTTTGCTGATTCATCAGGCTCTGAGGGAGTGTTATTTACTGAATATTCTGTAAAGGAGCCAAGCCTCCAAACCAGGGAAACAGTGTCTCTCAGTCATGCCAGACCACGTTGTCCTTCAAATGGCTCTTACAGTACCAGCCCGATACAGAACCACAATGACCACAGCTCCTGGACCACACAATAGCTGATAGATACTAGCTTTAAAACTGGGTAATAAGGGGGAAACCCAATAAATTCCCTACAGATAGCATGCAGTCCTTGAAAATCTTAATTTCATTTATGTCAATGTAAACCCATCTCTAGAGATTTCTCTCAAGTGATTTCTGCCTCCAAATAGAAGGCATCTGAAAATTATCCACCAGTCTTCCAGTTTAACTAAATTGGTTTTATATTGTAGCAACTTGTTATATGAAAGGAGGAGCTGGAGGGGGGTGTAGTTTTGCCTGAGACATGATTAGATTTAAGTATTGAAAGGGAAGGTCCCATCCTCTGGACACAGTCTGTCAGACCCATACAGCTGCTTTCTATTCCTCCCCTCCCCCACACCACCTTTTTTTTATGTCACCAAGCACAGCAAGGTGACATATAATCAAGTGTTCCCAAACTGATGCATTAAAATGCTGGTCTGCAAACTCCTGCCCTGCATCTATGATGTAAGAATTCTCCTTCATTATTCTTTTTTATTATTTTCCCATGCAGATCACAGTGACCCATACAGATCTTTGCAAACCTGTATGGTAATCAAAAGTCCCTTCCATAACAATCTTTTTCCCTTAACATATAAAAGGTTTTTTCATTAAACATCCAAACAGAAAACATTTCTCAGTGGGGATACTAGTTCTCTGATTCATCTTTAATAACCCAAAAAACAGTACTAAAAAAGGTGCTAGGAAGCCAGTGAATCAACAATATTACCTTCTTCCAACAAGAGCCTCTAGTAACTGGATGTCAGGGAAGAGGGAAAGAAGTAGGGAAATTTTCCCATGAATTATTCTATAAAATACACCATCTGAACTTTTCTTTGTCTGCATTCTCTGCATGGATGGCTAACAGAAACTCTGGTGTTAACCTAAGAAAACAGATCCATCTGGTCCTGTCTGTTGAAGTGCAGGAGACCTCTCTTCAACAGGAACCAACTTCTAAATTGCGAAGCATTCCAACTCCCCTAGATTAGAAAACAGTAGACTGGAAAATTGCAGGAGATTGGTTTCTACAGACTCTCTGTTTACAACTGCAGTCTGTAACAAGACAGCTATGACTCGTTCTGCAAAGGAGTTTGCCTGCAGCAGTGCCCAGGAGGCAAGCGAGGATCTTCTGTTTGTTTCAATAGCAGATCTCTAGCAAAAATCAGTGTGATAAATCTAGAATTTTGTCTTCCTCATTTTCCTTCTCCAATTTTTATTATTATTATTTTAGCTCCAGAAATCAGCCTAAATATCATTAAGGAGACTAGAATCTTGGATGGATTTAATCAAAATATTATGCAGAGAAAAATATATCCAAGAAGTAATGAAATAACAAGGAATTACTATTAAAAAAAAAAAAAAAAAAAAAAAAACAACAACACAAAAACTCATAATCAGATACTGCTTTTATCACATCATATGCATTAAACTTCTCTGAACTGATGTCCTTTTCATCCTAATGTACTAAATTAAATATCTGTTCCTTGTAGAATTTGATTCATCTAAACTAGATTAAAATCAAATCATGAACAAAATCAATTTCACTTAAAGTACAATAATCCCAGCCCACTGAGGCCCCCTTCTAGTAATCACAATAAATGCTGTCTCTACCACCATTGCCGTCCCTTATTTTTCCCTGTAGTCTTTCATTGGATGCATAATTTTCATATAATATTATAAATTAGAACCTTGTATATCTTTTTCATATCTTATTAGAGCATGTTGGCCAAGAAGCCAGAGGCAAGACAACCTCATTCAAACATTCCTCCAGGGTTTTCAGGTCAAGTCATTTTTTAAATTGGGATTGGTATAAACCTCAAGGGATTTCTTGATTTAAGAAAGAAGTACAAATATTTAAGCTGTCTTGGGGGGATTATGCTGACATTGGATCGTGGGATTACCTCCCACATAAGACTCAAGGGATTTGGACTGGTTTGGCATCTCGTCAGAAAACTGGACAAAAATGCGTCTTACGTGATGTTAATCAGATATTCAATCATTCCTTACTGTAAGCGCGTCAAAAGGTATCAAACAAAGGAGAGAGAAGCAATTTATTCTAGATGTATAGGAAACAAAAGCAATGCTCTGACGTGATGGTGTTTTGGCTTTTTTATAAGGCAGAAATCATCATAGTGAAAACAGGCTAAAATCCTTCAAAATTAGTTATATTGCAACCATTTCGGGGCTTGCCCCATGGATTTGCAGATGGATTCCCCCACTGCCAGCAAGGTGGTATCTAATTAAATATTTTTGCTAATAATCAGTAACAATTCAGACTTCCACAACAGACCTCCATTTGTCTCGGGGCATTTTAATCACCAAAATCAACAGCTATCTTCCAAAAGATACTATTTTATGTGAGAAAGTTTTAAGCAAAACCACCTCTGTCCTAGTCAAATTCAGGCTCTTACTCAGATCTGAGACCAGGCTTGAACTGCAATTGAATCTGTCCTGTCAAGAACAGCACTCTAATAAATTCTTTGACCATCAGAAGTGTGAAAAATGTCATTCTCCTTTTTTTTTTTTTTTCCCTCTTTCTCCTAGAGCAGAAGTTAGAGGGGGAAAATGACAGGAGTTAAAGTCATTCACCACTGGCACAATAAAAGGAACAATAGCAAGCAACAGCAAGAAATAAAATGGTTACTTGAAAACTGTATCTGCTTGGTTCCGTCGAATGTAAAGGGTCAATGCCAGACCATCATACTGAGAAAAATATTGCAAAGGAAAATGGATTTATTTTTTTTTTTACAGAAGGAATGTTGAAAGGAAATTAGAAGTCACTCTTAGAGAAGGGTAATAATGTGTTGTCAAACATGGATCCAATCCCCTCAACTACATATATATATGTATTTGTAAACATATTCAAAAATTTAAAAACAAACAAACAAAAACCACACAACCCTAAGCTCACATTCATTAATCATAAAGTAAATAAATGTCCAGTGTGGAAAGCATGTTTCCTTGTGCTGTTTCACTGGTGAATCATTCTTCTAAAAGCATATTTATTCTTTCATCCAGACACATCAGACACATCTCTACTCTGTCTTTCACATGCGTAGCCTCACATATCACCTGTACAACATATTGTGCAAAGACACAATCACAGTTTCAAACTGCAAAGGTAGAAGATAAGGAGACTAGACTGATGGGAAAGTCAATCATAAGTCTGCACTTTTTAAAGGTCCCTGACAGGACTCACTGTTGGATAAATCTATTCTCATGATGCATAGAAAGTTCTTATGTGACAACTCCATTGAACCAAAATTTAGCTGTAATAGTCTCTCTGTTGAAACACAGGCTTTCTTCTTTGTGTCTTTAAGGTAGCACAGGAATCACACTATATATAACAACACAGATTGCATATGCTGGAGAAAATAAAATAAAAATAAATAAAAAAAGAAGAAAGAAAAAAACAATCCTAACTAAACTTGACAGGAAACTACTTTCCACTCACTCGTGAAGAGATTCCAGCATCACTGACAACAAGCCCTGCTGATTGGGGTCAGTCACTTTTCAAGCCCAAGGGGACCATCTTTTCCAACTTCAATCACAGTCTCATAACTCCTGTATAAATAAACATACCAAGGAACAAAAAAAGTATGGAGAACCAGCACTCACAATCCACATACAACAGTGGCACCCATTAAATTGTAGTAATAATGTTTGTCTGCTAGGAAGTCTGGAGATGAAAGAATCAGTCTCCTTCACACAGATGAAACAAGTTTTATTTGAACTGTGTTAATAACTTTGAATGGTTTGGTAATTTTACAAGCACATCTGCCCAGACAAATGCATTATAAACAGTAAACACCATCTGAGAAGCTTCTAACTTTTTATGCTCACAAAAGAAAAACTGCTGTGGAATGTGTCAGATGTTTAACTAACACAAAAATGAAAGATAATTTTTAATGCTGATTTCAGATATGATTCCAAAGGCCTTTTTTTTTTCTTTGAATTTGTAAGGAGTTTTCAAGTGATGTTTCTGCAAAACAGAATTAATGATAGTGCTCACGTTTAACCAAAAAGTCTAATATATCTTATATTAGTGGTGTCCTGAAACACTAATAAATGTACAGGAGTGAGAAACACTTCTTAAATTCCTAGCATTTTGTATCCTGAAACCATCCTATGTGAAAGCCTGAGGGGAAGGTGGGGAGAGAAGGCAAACAGAAAAAGGGACAAGAAATTAACATTAAGGGATTTCAATTTATGGATCAGAAGCAGTTATATTAAGTATATAGGAAATCAAATGTTTATATAACTTTTGCTTGTAAATAATTTTTTTATTTTTTTTAAATGATCATTCCATCATTATAAGATTTTTTTTTTTGTGAATAGAAAATATTTCTTTGAGCAGTTTTAAGCTATTAAAGACAAATATACATATGTGTTTCTAAATTTACTTTTTGATATTTAAAAATTACTCTGCATCCATGGGTATAGATGAGTTTCTAGATAAACAACAAATCTCAGGATCAAAATTTCCAAAGGGATCTTTTGTTACATCAGTATTCCTGAGATCAAAAATTATTTTTTCTCTATTATAGAAGTCCATGTCAGTGAACACACATACCCCATCCACCACCCACCTCTCCCCCAAAAAGGAATTGCTTACTCAATACAATAGAGACTTGGAAATTATTTTCCACACATGCCATAACTTTCTGCAAAGAAGTATTCTAAAATTATAGTACTATTGAAAGCTGATGACATCTGCAGGATATCAACTTGGCCATCTCCCTAATGTGAGGCAGGATTAAGTATTCATAATAGATATCTTCCTAACCTATACCTAAAAATTTGCAGAAATTGAGTTTTCACAGCCTCTTAAGTAACCCATCTCAATGCCTGGATAGTCTTTTTCATTACAAATATGGTATGATACTATACTTTGTCTACCATCTGTGCAGGTGACTAGCTAATTAAGTTCTGTGTTCAGAACAGAACTTAGCTATTCCTTCAGTGTTAGCCTTGTGTGCAGGTTGTATGGCATTTGCAACGGGCTCTCATTGTGGTTATAATACTAAACACAGGGGCTCAAGCACTGGCACACAAATGTGTTCAGTGTTTGAAATACACTGGAACTCTTTAACTGCTAACTCTCTCCTATAGTTTTCAACCATGCCAAATAGCATCTGCCAGTTAGTGCCTGAGTACTGCATGAGAAACAGAAGGAACCAGTACTGGTTTCCAACTGGCAACACAAATCAGGCCATTCTGTTTTGGAGGAGGGTTAAAGAACAAGTGAGACTTTAGCCATATGGATGAAAACTGTGTTGCATAATCTGAGGGCCAGAGAGTGGTCATAGATGTTTTCTTTACTAATATGGTCCTAGCCAAAGGGAAAAACATGTTTCTGCTAGAAAATATTTCAAACTAATTAATGCTATTCTACTTTTCTGCCAACATATAAGCATAAAATTAGCATTCTGTAAATATTTAAGATGAGACTACATTTCCTCTGTGAAATTATGTTTCTATTCTTTTCCAAACAAAAGTACATGCCAAGTCCTTGAAAGAAGAAAAATCTTCACCCTGTTGAGCACCTGACTTATTAATGAAAAGAGAACCCCCAAATTAACGTTACTGCATATGAAACCTAAGCCTTTTCCTAGTGCTGTTTTTTTGTAAGACTCCCATGTGCCAAGCTTGAGAAGGTTTAACAATTTCCCTTATACCTGGAGAGCTATACAAGGCAGCTGCCGCAACAGATCCCATTCAGCGCTTTCTCAGCAGGTTCACTATCTGATCTAACATTGCCAGAACAACAGGCAATGCTGTTCCATGAAAAGGGACACTGCTTTTTTATCACATGCCAGTAAAAGCTGTCTTTTTCACAGGAGGCTTAATGGTAGAGGATATACTTTCTCTGGTTATATTGGTCTAACTCCATCACTGGTAAAAGCAGTGCAAGTCATGGCCTGCAGCCACTCTTCTAATCATAGTGCTAATTAGTTCAGGATTAAAGAAAGAGGGACTAAGCCTTTGCAATACTCAGTGGTGACATGTCTGTCTGGCACCCAGTTGCAAAGAAGGATTCAGTAGATCCCTGTTACGTTGTCAGGCTCTCCTTGCATTTTAAGTGCTTAAGAATAGCTTTGCAAAAGCTACCAGCCTGAACAAGGAGATGCAGAAAATAGTCAGAAGGGAGAAGAGATGGAGATGTGTAAAACCCACATCTGAGTATGTCACCTAAGTTCAGGTTGTAGTGCCACGATTATCTCTAGCACACTTCCTCCCACTTCTGGAGTCAAGTGCTCCAAAAAGAGTAGGAGTCATGTCATGCCATGTCACGTCTTCCATTCTCCAGCAAATTTAAAGAATGGTGAATGTCATCTCTACTTGCAACTTCTCCCTCTCCATACAGATATACCCAGCATGAGACTGTAATTACAGACTCTCTGGGCAGATGAGCTGAGGTTCAGGCCATCTTCTTAAAGTGAGAAAGCAAGTGGGAAGGTGGCCCAAGAGGAAGAGTATCTGCTTTGAAAATATGCAAAAGGCACAGTTTTTAACAACCCAAAAGCCTCATTACATGCACAGCTGTATGCATATATTGACGCAGGAGCGTTGCAGGTTTTATCAGCAGATATTTTGGCACACAAGGACTTCAGCACAATGGTAGCTAACAAGAGTTCTGAGGATTTCATCCCACCTAAGTGCTGAATATACCCACATAATCTATGATATGTGATTAAAGTCCTTCAGCCCAAAACGATGGATGTGTTTGTATTTAAACTCTGGCTCAGAGAACTGCCAAAGCCAGAGGAATTCAGTTGTTTGGAAAAGCTCATAAGAATATTCAGAAATTCACTTGTGTATGGTATGATTCAAACTACTCTGATGACATTTGGAAATACAGTAATCATTTCCCAGCACTGGCAAAGTAACAGATTAGTAGCTACTCTGAAATTCTGCTGGGTGTTTGAAAGGTGATATTTTCTATCATGTCAAAGCATCTGACATTTCATATTTTCTTACCAACTCATCCCAATTTATTAAAGTCACCAAAGCAAGTGTTCTGACTTGATTTTAATGAAAACATCTCTTTAAAAGAATTTTCAAATAAATTCTAATCATCTACAGTACAACCTTCAGTTAATTTTCCAAATATTTTTTTTTAACATTTTACAGTTGTAGGTTTCTTTGATGTCTCCTTTTTATGAGCTTACATCATACAAAACTGCAGGTTTCACACGTTATAGTCACTTTTAATGCACATAATCATGTTAACTGGTAGTTAATTTGTTTTTGATTGTTAGAATTACACTTTCAAAGACCTTTTAATCATTTTGGCAATGTTTTCTCCAGCCTGTTTACGAGGCAAACAGTTTGATCTCTGCAGTGAGAGATTTTTTAAATAAAACTGTTATCCCATTTAAAGGTGGTGACTTTTCCTGTCACAAGCTGTAATACAAAAACACAAATCAGGAATAAGTTTAACATCATGCATATGGAAAATCATAGCTGTATTAAAGATAAATTTGTAAACACAAATACAAATAGATTCTCTCACAGTAACAACGTTGTGGAATTAAAAGAACTTAATCCAATCATCTGCTTTCAGTTTCTTGCAAAAATCACTTACATTAACTGTGTTTTCAAGTAGAAAATTCAATTTTGAAGATCCAACTTCTTTTGAAGACTGGGGGCTAGCAAGCAAGAATACAGGCAGGTGCAACTTAAGACTCGTCCCATCTATTTGTGTTAGGTAAAGTCTGAGTCATTAGGTCAGTCATTACCAAACGATACACCTACTCTTCCTGCCTGTCATTTCACAGGAATCACAGAATTTCTAGGTTGGAAGAGACCTCAAGGTCATCGAGTCCAACCTCCAACCTAACGCTAACAGCTTTAGATAGAAGTTCTCCATCTCATCAAATAATATATGTTTGATTATTTTGTAACCAGCCTTATGGAAAGGCTATGATAATGTGTTTTTATTTGCACTGTTAGGGTATTATTCTAACTTGGCATTTTTAAGCACAGCAACAAATATCCAGTGCACCCTCTCTGGCTGCTATTACTGCCTGAGTCTTTCTCTGACCCTGCTGCCCTTCTCCAACCAGGCACAGCTGCTGCATGGATGACAGCAGCCACTTTAATAAGCAGGAAAAGTAGAAGCAACCAGGCAAAGAAACATCAGCTTGCAGTCTTGCCAGGCTTGCTCCTTTGCCTTATTCCCTTTTGCTTTTCTCATACTGGAGGAAACTCATAACTAATGGAGCCTGCAGGGAAATGAGGAGCGCTGGGAAGGAGGGGCACACTCAGGCCACCAGCTACTACTCCGTTTAAAAAAAAATAAAAATTAAAAAATCTGCACTGATGTTAAAATGGATCATAACTCATAAATGAAATCCCCAAATTAACTGCGTTTCTGCTATCTACTGGTACTGCATGAGACATCAAGTCTGAAGCAATTATGTGCTTAAAGAAAACAAGACATAAGCTGTAGCTTTAATAGTAACTCAGATTTGTTCCTACCTTAGGATTCTCAGATGTGAAGTTAAGACTCTCCTCAAATTCCCTGTAAAAACTAGAGAATAACTCCACATCTGACCTCAACAATGTCTCTGAAAAAAAAAAAAAAAAAAAAAAAAAGCTCTAAAGTAAAGGGCTGTCCATAGGCTGCCATTAAGTGTAAGGCAGTGTCTTCGTTTGCCTTCATGCATCAGCAGTTAACTCATTTTTCTTTACAGCTTTTGAGAAATTCCTCATATATAGAAAGAAATAAAAAAGTGAAAAGTGTAAATCTACCTCATTATGCAGCTGTGCTAGCAGTTCTCCATCACTTAAAAAGAAGCATCATTGACAGGCTTTTAGAGGCAGCTGCATCCTGTCCTCTCAGCCTTAGTTTGTTGCATGGGAAAAATGATTTTGGAGCACTGTGTTAAGTCTTAAAATTGGACTTCTCAGGGAAACTTGGTTTGCTACCTAATGAAGCATCTGGTTATTTCAAATGGTGAAAAAAATGCTTTGTTTTAAATTACAGTTTAGTTCATGGACCTTTTCTTTTAAAATCCATCTTTTTGTAGGAGTAAATAGAAATAAAAGCCTACCAATTAATATATTTAACCTCTACCTGTTGCTAAGTGTTTCTGTGCATGTAGTAACTTGTGAACATTTATGCTGAAAAAATGTCTCTATTTCAACCATCATCTAAGAGTTGTCATTAAGCTCTTGAAATTGGTAACCTTGCTACTGATATATTCATACAAGATGGCCTTTTATTTGTAGGTGAGTCTGGCATCAAATCATTGAATTATAGATAAAACTGTCTGATGTTTCTAACCTTTTTCCAACCCTTTTAGGCTAGATTTATTTCAGATACTATTATAATGTTACATTCTTTGTTTATAGTAATTGAACTGAGCAATCAACACAAAAACAATGTGTTAGAGAGCTTCTCCACTTGTGTTACAGTAGTCATCTATTGAATTACACACAGATGTCATTCAGCTCTTTAAAAGGACTGCCCTCAGGTTCAAGCCTGTATTTCACTTATACATTGAAATTCTATTATGAATCTTTCAGCCCTTTTTATTTCCTCTTACAAAACCAAAATGAATTTTCAGCTTTCCATGTTTCAGTAGAATGAATGTGTTCTTTTTTGGGGTGGGGACTGGAGTGGCAGAACTGAATCATGAATATAAAGAAAAAAAAAAAAAACAAAAAAAAAAACTTCTAGTTCAAAACCAGTTATGGAACTAGATATCATATTCTCTTGGGTTGTTGTTTGTTTGTTATTTTCTTCCTTCTACCACTTTAGTTATTATCACTGGCATAATTATAATACTAAATTTACTTTCTGACAGATACAAGTATTTTGTCCTTACAGTATCACCTACCCAAAACAAGAAACAAAACTGAACAGAGATACCCAGACCATAGCTACTTTGATGCAGAAGTAAATTAAGAAAATCAAACTCAAAGACTTTCCCTTTCTCACTTTTCAGCTACCAGCAATCTGTGTCAGTTAATTTTCATAAAATAAAAAGAAATTCCATGAGTATAAGAAAGAATTGCTTGGTCAAGAAGCTCCAGAACCATGAAGAAACTGTTTTAGTAAAGCCACAGCTTTGCAAAACCTTCTGGAAACCTCCTGCTGTGTTTTTGAAGTTCACTGGTGATCACACATACAGCCACAGGACTTCTGGACTTCTGTGATTTTGTGACTTCAGAGGTATTTCTTTTAATTCTGAGTTCTACTTGCCTTGTAGGATTCATTTTGTGACAAATAAAAATAGTTAATAACCAAACCTGTCATACCATAATCTTTTTAAATGGTCATTATGTAGAACAAGATAGTTCATGACAGTAGTAGAACCCCTACGAATAAACCAGACAGAAGTATCTTGAAATTGCTTGAAATTGGTAATGCTGTATAGGCAGTCTTTTTTTTTTTAAATTATTTTTAAATATGTTTTTTTTTTTTTTTTTTCCTTAAGTCTATCATGAAGTTCTGGTTAGACTCTGAATTACAGAGTTTGGACAACCTGATTCACACAGAGTAATAAGACTCTACTAATCCCGAATACTGTACTAGGTGCATACTGGAGCTTTGAAGGGATATTTCTTACCTTTGGATATTCCCTCTGCTAGCTGGAGGTAGTAAGAGGACAGACACAGTGTAGCAATATATAATGGGCCAACTGGACCATCAAACCAGCCAACAGTAGAGAAGACTCCTCTGAAAACAGTAATTATCAGCCTTCTGCTCCTTGTAAGAATTAGCAAAATAAATAAATAAAATAAAGCTACACCTGTGAGAGCTGAGAAAGGTTAGCACTTGTTGTATATGGAGTGGTAATTCGTGTCGAGAAGATGGTTGATATTAATAAAGAAGGGGGAGATTTGGGAGTGTGGCCACGGGGGTCGGCAAGCCCCATGGTTAATTAGACTCTTAACGATGAGGCCATCAGGAATGTAAAAGAGTTTAGAGGGAACAAAGAAGGGTGATTCGGGAGACTCTACGCAGTCTTGGGTTTCTTGTTCTTCGGCCATTAAGGCATGGAAGTTTCTGTGTGTTTGCCGTTGCTGTTATATGCAAAGTTGTTTAACCAATGAAAAGTTGTTTTTGAAAAGCACTGCTGTGGGGTGAAGGGTATAAGAGGGGAGCCTGAGATTAAAAAAAAAAAAAAAAAAAAAAAAAAAAAAAAAAGGCAACACGATTGTTACATATGGAGTGGTAATTCGTGTCAGAAAAATGGTTAATATTAATAAAGAAGGGGGAGATTTGGGAATGTGGCAATGGGGGTCGGAAAGCCTCGTGGTTGGTGATAACATCAAACTCTTTAACGATGAGGTCATCAGGAATGTAAAGAGTTTAGAGGAAATAAAGAAGGGTGATTGAGGCGACGCCCTGGCATCTAGGATTGCTTGTTTTCCCCTCTGTTAAGGCACGGAAGTTGTGGGGGCGGGGGGGTTGCTGGTTAGAACTGTTAACATTTATTGTTTAGTGTGGTTTCAAGTGTTAACGAAATGCGGGAAAAGCAATCACGTTTTGTTGCTTTCGGGAACCTTGTGGTGGGCAGAGCATGTGTAGAAGAAGAGGGAGAAAGTCGAAGCCGCTCCTGCAGTCTGGAACAAAAGGTTGCTAACGGTGATGGGGAAACCGTGAGGCCTTCACCCACAACGACCACCACAAAGAATTATAATATGAAGCGGGGATAGGATATCCATATGTATAGGCGTACTCGGGTTTCTTATAAATATGTAACAACAATGTCCTATATATATTTGGAAAGTTCGACGGTTGCGTGTGCGTGTTGGTAGAGCATAGACTCCCCGCGCACCCAGCGCTGTTTACTTGCCTTTTATAAATATTATTTTATGTTACTAAATTCAGAGTTGAGACTTCATTTATAAAACGATGAAGTTATGTCATCAATAAAGAAGCAGAAAGAAGGAATGAAAAGGAACAGGCTAGCAGAACGGAGACCAGGACGGGAACAGGCACATTGATCGCCTCATGAAGATAGGTTCGGCTAGACTCAGCAAACCACTCAAAGAAGCTCATAGAGAAAGTCGGTGGAAACAGGCGCACCAGAGCTGGGAAGAAGCTCAAGCTGAGAGAAGCGGACCCGCGCACACAACTGCCCCTCGCTGGTAAGCAGTTGCGCATTATGGGGAATCATACGTCCTTAGAAACAAAGACTGTCCTGGTAACCTTACAGCTTATTCTCCTTCTTAACAATCAGACGGTTTATGATCCTGAAACATGGGACCAAATTGAGGTCAAGGCGTGGGACTCTGCAACTAAAAACGACACGGTTGCAGTGGGATTGCTCAGCACCTGGCGAGCAATCTCTGAGGCCTTAAAGAGCCATGTGGGACCAGGGTCAGAAACGTGTGGTTTTGCCACACAGTGAGGGAACTGCGGGCTCCTTTGCTGATGCCACTGCTACGCCATCGGCCCCTCTGCTGCTACAGCCATCGAAGGCTTTTGCTGTTACGCCCCCTGGTGACCTGGACGTGCCTTTTGACCCAGGCCCTATTGGCCTTGAAAAGGAGATGGATATGCTTTTCTTCGATCCGGGAAGAACAGGATACATAAGGCCCGAAGGCCGAGTTGCTTGACAACTTAAAGCAAGACATGTTGTTCAAGAGGAACGGAAAATGGAGAGTTGCTTGTAATCAAGAAAAGGAACGGAAAATGGAGACTGTTAAGTCATGGAACTTAAAGGATTGTTTGTTACCTTTTCTGATTGTACATATGTATAGGTGTACTTGGGTTTAGTATGTAAAGGCAATGTTCTGTATATTTAGAAAGTTTGGTGTTCATGTGTGCGTGTTGGTGGAGCGTAGGCTCCCCGCACACCCAGTGCTGTTTACTTGCCTTTTATACTTTTTATAAATATTCCTTTTATGAATATTACTAAATTCAGATTGAGTTGAGACTTCATTTATAACACACTCAAACCCATTTCTATGGCTCAGATATCAGTGGTTTTCAGGCCTTTGAATTGCATGCTACCTGTGGATCAATGGTAGTCTTGAGAATTAAATCCCTGGTGACTTTTAATGGCTAAAAACATCAAATAACTGGATTTTATCCAGTTTTTATTAAAAATAAATAAATAAAAAAGTCTTCCACTATCCCCTTATGCTCTTGAGGAAAGATAGTTGAACTGGGTTACTGGGTAAACACAAAAGGAAGGCTCATTTTTCCCTAGGTATTGAGGGACCTGTGGAGCTTGTCTCTCCTTGGGTGTCAGCAGCACTGCAACATCCCTCTGGGGATTACTAAACAGCCTGAGTTACTGCGTGAGCATGCAAACACTTATCAGGAGAAGAGAAAGCACTGCCAGTGCATAAGGACCCCCCATCTTGGGATATTATGCCTATTCCAAGCTTAAGTAATCAAAAAACCTTCAGCAACATGTCCACCACTCTCCCTCCCATAAGGATTTAAAAGACATTAAATGAGTCTTTTTTTTTTGGTAAACTAAAGTGTATGAATAGCCTATGATTAGGCTGTATACTCAATAGTGGATAAAAGTCAAGATATGTTCTCTTTAGCTAGATTAAATTTAAATTTCATTCTTTTTCACTGTAGTAAGTTATGCAACTTTAGATATGTAACAATTGTTATGGATGCTGCACAAGGTATTCAGCCATTTAAAAATAATGCAACATTTCCAGTTTGCAGACACAACATACTTTGTCCTAACACTATGATTTAAAAGCCAGGCCTTAATTGTCTTCTAGCCGTTACTGTTAAATGAAGAAACCTTTCTTTCTCACACACATTAACAGTCTCTTTTTTTTTCACTTTCTTTAGTGATAGTATTCTAGTGCCTCAGGTAATAGTTTATTCAGAATGGAGCTGCTACTCTGGCAAACAAAAACAAAAGTTATAACACATTAAAAATGAGGCTTCAAAGAGGAGGAAAAAATGCATTCACTTATTATTCAATTTTTAATATCAACAGGCCTGCAAATTCCTAAGCTTAAATGCCTGCTCTGTGTCCCATACTAGGAGGTATACGCACTGCCAGTCTGACTAGCCAGAGCTGTCATGTACCTCAGTAGTACATGCCATAGCAAGCGATGCTTAGTGGAAATTCAGTTATCCTTCCGTCCCCTCTAGGAAATCTATACCTGCACACAATAACCACCTTGATCTTAGGAAAATCAGTTTTATGAAAGAGGTATTCCTAATTTACTTGGTTTGACTTGAGAGGAGGCAACAAGGCAGAACTATACAGGCCATTGTGACACACAGTCTCTTCAATGACAGCTGGAAAGACTGTGGTACCTCAGCAGGCCTTAGTACCTAACGTTTTTGCAAGGAATCAGCTTTCACTTCATTGCCACTTGCATTTCAGCTCTTCCAACTACCTGTCTTCCAGACAAGTACAGCTCCTTGTCTCAAACTGTAAGCGTAGTTGCACTATCAATACCATATTCCCCATGGTCTTTTTCAGTCCTTGTATTTCAGGCACACATTGAATCTGCCCCAGGGCATATGGAGAGGAAGAAAAGTAGATTTCTGGTATTTCCCGACTGGCATACTAGTGTAATGTTTAAACCACTCTATTCCTAAGTCTACCAATGCTGCACAGAGGGAACATAAAGCTTAATTAATTTATGTTTGTAGAGTGAGAGCTTCTCAAATGAAAGACATGGTGTAAGTAGAAATTAATCCTATTAAATCAAGTATTGGGGGAAATGATCATTGTGGACTGAAGCTTGCTTGTCTGTTCTTTAAATAGAGACAACGCAGGTAGCAACGTCAATGGAGACTGCATACCTCATCATACATTAGTTCATTCATAAAGTTCATGCCCAAACAAATTCTCCTGGCACCTGTTCTGGCACTTCATGTTGCAAACCTGAGCTGGGGACAGGATCCTCTCTTTGTAAGTGCAGACATTTTGTAGGTACTATCTGTGGTCTCTGTGGGGGATGAATCAGTTGTCATGGGTACTTTCAGTTTACAATCCCACAGACTGGAACTGGCGCCTGCTACAAAAAGACAGTGTCTTGTTGAAAGCAAAGTACTTAGGAGCAGATCCTGGTAAGGGGAATGAAAGAGCTTGGGAGGGGTTAGGGGTGGGAGTGGAGCACACACCAAAGAGAATGAAGAGAAGGAATCAGAAAAAGAAATCTCTATATTAGCAGAAGGAGAATTAAAACTTTTACATAGAGAAGTGAGTTGCTTATGTAAACAATTCTAAAATCAGTTATTAGAGCCTGGCAATTTTTACCAGTTGCCAAATATGCACAGTTATTTTTCGTGTTACAATGTTATTTCAAGTAAACTAACTAGAAAAGCCAAGTCTATGAATCATTGATCATAATCACTGATTTCTTGTTTGAGCTGAAGTAAGTTACTTAACCTTCCTTTCTCCACCAACACAATGAGAAATAATAAGATATGTCTATTCAGAATGATGTTATGAGAATTACCTGTTATTTTGCGGTGCTTTAGCAAAAGTCATTGCTCTTCAAATATGATACTTCCACAGAAAGCTTAAAGGTGAGATACTAAGTGCAAGTCTTATTAGTTACACTGTTAATGGTGTGAAAGTGCAGTGAGGATAAGCAGAGGGCAATGATCACTTTGTGCTTTGTCACAGTGCTACTTTATGTATCATCACTTTCTTTATCAGAACACATCTTATTCATGAAAGGGGGTTCCAAGCAAATATGGAAGATAACAAGGAAGAACTAAAAATGAAAGCAGAATGTTACTCCATTTTTTCCTTTCATAGCTGCTAGCACCTCTCAGAATAACATTCAGCTCACTTCAGCATTATATTGTCAGTGTTGTTTTTTTTTTTCCCCCTTCCTCTTTCATTCCAGACTTCGTATGTAACTTGGGCCTGAGTTGTAATGCCTTGGCATACTGTCAAAGTATTAGTATGAGGAAACCACAGAGCAGTAACTTCACTCATACAGCATTTTTATTTTCTCATTAGACAGACTCTTGTGTGTTTTTACATGTGATGATGATGCGCAGCCAAAAATACCTGTGCCCGAACCAGCCACATAAAGCGTGGAAGCCACAGATGTTACTGCAAAAGAAAGCTAGCTGGCTACAAAGTGGGGAGAGAATGCAAAAACCACCCCAAAGCCTCATTCCTTAATTTCATGTCCCATATATGACATCTTCTATCAAAGCTTTAACTCATAAAGTTTATGCTGCTGCTCCATATTGTTATATATGGAATGGTAATTTGTGTCGAGACGATGGTTGATATTAATAAAGAAGGGGGAGATTTGGGAGTGTGGCCACGGGGGTCGGCAAGCCCCATGGTTAATTAGACTCTTAACGATGAGGCCATCAGGAATGTAAAAGAGTTTAGAGGGAACAAAGGATGATTCAGGAGACTACCCAGTCTTGGGTTTCTTGTTCTTCGGCCATTAAGGCATGGAAGTTTCTGTGTGTTTGCCGTTGCTGTTATATGCAAAGTTGTTTAACCAATGAAAAGTTGTTTTGAAAAGCACTGCTGTGGGGTGAAGGGTATAAGAGGGGAGCCTGTTCTCGAGATAAAAAAAAAAAAGGCAACACAATGAAGTTATGTCATCAATAAAGAAGCAGAAAGAAGGAATGAAAAGGAACAGGCTAGCAGAACGGAGACCAGGACGGGAACAGGCACATTGATCGCCTCATGAAGATAGGTTCGGCTAGACTCAGCAAACCACTCAAAGAAGCTCATAGAGAAAGTCGGTGGAAACAGGCGCACCAGAGCTGGGAAGAAGCTCAAGCTGAGAGAAGCGGACCCGCGCACACAACTGCCCCTCGCTGGTAAGCAGTTGCGCATTATGGGGAATCATACGTCCTTAGAAACAAAGACTGTCCTGGTAACCTTACAGCTTATTCTCCTTCTTAACAATCAGACGGTTTATGATCCTGAAACATGGGACCAAATTGAGGTCAAGGCGTGGGACTCTGCAACTAAAAACGACACGGTTGCAGTGGGATTGCTCAGCACCTGGCGAGCAATCTCTGAGGCCTTAAAGAGCCATGTGGGACCAGGGTCAGAAACGTGTGGTTTTGCCACACAGTGAGGGAACTGCGGGCTCCTTTGCTGATGCCACTGCTACGCCATCGGCCCCTCTGCTGCTACAGCCATCGAAGGCTTTTGCTGTTACGCCCCCTGGTGACCTGGACGTGCCTTTTGACCCAGGCCCTATTGGCCTTGAAAAGGAGATGGATATGCTTTTCTTCGATCCGGGAAGAACAGGATACATAAGGCCCGAAGGCCGAGTTGCTTGACAACTTAAAGCAAGACATGTTGTTCAAGAGGAACGGAAAATGGAGAGTTGCTTGTAATCAAGAAAAGGAACGGAAAATGGAGACTGTTAAGTCATGGAACTTAAAGGATTGTTTGTTACCTTTTCTGATTGTACATATGTATAGGTGTACTTGGGTTTAGTATGTAAAGGCAGTGTTCTGTATATTTAGAAAGTTTGGTGTTCATGTGTGCGTGTTGGTGGAGCGTAGGCTCCCCGCACACCCAGTGCTGTTTACTTGCCTTTTATACTTTTTATAAATATTCCTTTTATGAATATTACTAAATTCAGATTGAGTTGAGACTTCATTTATAACATTATGAATCAAGTATCAGATCATTCAGACCAGTGCTAAATGTAGAAAGTCCATCAAACTTTGGTTCTTCTATCTTCAAAAAGAAATTTTAATTAGTCTCTTCAGCTCCTGTAGTTTTCTTTTGTTTTGTTTTTCAGCATAATTATTCAAACAAATCTTAAGGAGTTGCCACAGAACTTGCCTTGAAAGTGGATTTTCAAAAGATTTATCAACATTTTGCTGTCTTGAGATATAACTGGAACATTTTCTATTTGGAATTAGAAAGAGGTTTGCTTGAGACACATATTGTTTTCCACTGATGTACACATGCTGTACTGGTAACAGAAAACATGGAGAAGGCTGATGTACTCAACAAGATGACTGACTGATGTAATCTACTTGGACTTCTGTAAGGCTTTTGACATGGTCCCACACAACATCCAGATATCGAAATTGGAGAGATATGGTCTTGATGGGTGTACCATCCATTGGATAAGGAATAGACCTGGAGGTTGCACCCAGAGAGTTATGGTCAAGAGCTCTATGTCCAGGTAGAGACCTGGGACAAGTGGTGTGCCTCAGGGACCTGTCTTGGGGGCAGTATTAGGTGTCTTTATTAGGTATCTTTATCAACAACATAGACAGTGGGATCGAGTGCACCATGAGCAAGTTTGCAGATGACACTAAAATGAGTGGTGCTGTTGATGCAAAAGAAGGAAGGGGTGCCATCCAAAGGGACCTGGACAAACTGGAGAAATGGGCCCACATGAACCTAATGAGGTTTAACAAGTCTAAATGGTGCTGCACCTGGGTCAGGGCAGTCCCAGACATGATTATAGACTGGGAGAAGAACTAATTGAGAGCAGCCCTGCAGAGAAGGACCTGGGGATTCTGGTGGACAAAAAGCTTGATGTAAGCTGGCAAAGGGGAGATTTAGATTAAAGGTTAGGAGGAAATTCTTCACTCAGAGGGTGTTGAAACACTGTAACAGGTTGCCCAGGGATGGATGCCCCATCCCAGGAGGTACTGGATGGAGGTGAAAGAGGACCAGGTTGAATGAGGCCCTGGGCAACCTGATCTAGTGGATGGCATCCCTGCCAAGGCAGAGGGGGTTGGAACTAGATGATCTTTAAGGTTCCTTCCAGACAAAGTCATTCTTGAACAGTTCTTTGTAACAGTTACATAGAACTGGTATAATTGAAGGAAATTTACAGAATCCTGGAACCAAATGTCTGTTATAAAGCCCCAGTGAAATGGCTCCAATTTCTTCTCCCCAATGAATAAATCCCCTGAAAATGTCAGGGTTTTTTTCTTTACAGCTCATCAACCTTGATGGATGAATGCAGTGTAATCAATAACTTAAAGAAAAACTGTGAGGGGCTCTAATTACAAATATAAACCCTACCAAAGTAGGCACAAATAAAGAGATAGTTTAAACAAATAAAGCATCTATGTATCAGAGCAGGAATTATCTTTTGATATTGTTTGCCTTTTTGTGCTCTGTCAGCTACACCATCATTAACGTATTTGGAGAAGTTAAGAAAACCTTGTGCTTTAAACAGAAGGATTTGCATGAATTTATGAAAATAAAGCACTGCCAGAGCACCACTGTAAGCTAATTGAATGAATGCACTGTTGCTATATAAGGTTATATATATAAGGTTAACAAACAGCAGGACACGATTCTTAGAGAAATGTTGTGGTATCTTGTTTTTGGAGTATAATTATTTACTACTTTCCCTACCAAAAAGGAAAGGAAAAGAATAAAGGAAAAAAAATCCAAACAGCTAATGCAGAAACACTTCTACTGAACTGCCCTAAAGCAGCCAAAGCATTCAGCAGCCAGCCAGATCATTTCATTTCCTTTCACAGAAATCACTCCAGGGTTTTACAAAACAAAGCAAACAGTGAATATATAATTATGCAACATTGTTTTAAAATGAAAGAAATTCAACAGTACAACAGTTGAGTGGTTACAACATCAGCACATTTTTTTTTTTCAGCTTTTTTTTCTTTATTTTTTTTTTTTTTGTTCTCTCATTTGTGATCTGGTATTCACTTTTATTCATGTGTTTTCATCTCAGTTACTAGAAGAGGTCTACACTGCAACTAACAGAGTGTTTCTAGAAAGGAAGGTTACCACAGTTTCAAGGAAAAATGGTAGAGATGTTTACTGAGTCTTTTAATGAAAGTGGTGGAAAGGTTTGCAAATAGTAATGAAAGAAGGAACAGATTCACTTTTTGATATACTCAATAGTCAAGCTTTTCCATACTTAAGACCATTAACAATTTTCAAATATTTCAACAGTTGCTATAAAAGGGAAGGCAAAGGACTTGGAAAGAAGAGAGACAGATGTGCAGAAGGCAACATGGACTTGGAGCAAAGAAAATGCAGGTTAGACACTACAAAAACAATTTTCCAAGAGTATGGATAGTGATGAACTGAAATGATTATAGAAAAAGAGACTTAATTTCACCACTGGAATTGTTTTTAAAAATATGTGTATTTATCAGGAAGGGCTTATATACAGGTGAATCCCTCTTTTGGCAGACAGCTTGCTTTCTTAACTGAGTGATCTTCTCTGTCTTCTTTCAAAGAAAACTAAGAAGGTCTGAAAATGCAGGAAACAAGATACAGGAAGAGAGAAAGCCATTTTAGTCTAATATAAATCCATATATTGTTCTGACCCACTAACTTTAGGGTTGTCTTGTCCATGTTGCATGACTCCAACCATCACTGATTCAGAGCCTTCTTTGGACAGAAACTTAATTTAGGAAAAAATTAAACCTGTGTGCTCAACCACTAGTGAACAATGAACAGAGCTTTAATGTGGGATTCAAGACATCTACATTGTCACCCTGATTCTGATTAATGACCTAAAATGTGATTCTGTCCATTACACTGCACTCGACTCCGTTTCACTTCCACAGTCCATAAGATAATATTTACTTTCTTGTTTATGTGCTTTCAGATCTACTCGTGCAAATCCCAAGCCAGGGCTACATATTATTCTTCTTAATAATTATTATATTGTTGTTGCTGTATTATTGATATTACTAATATTAATTATTTCAATAATAATTTGTCCTGGCTGACACAACTTTTAGACCAAGCTAATCACACAACTTTTAAAACTGTACACCCATTCTGAAATTTTCTATTTGTCCTTATTCAATATTAAGTCAATGAGAAAATACAACCATATGTAGATGAAAGTTGGAGGATTTTACATGTTTTAAACAGATCTATCTGACTTCCTTTGCATACAAAATTAGAACATATCTAAAAACTCTCAGCCATAAGTTATAAATAAAGTTATAGATATGCCATTTAATGGTGGAACTAAAATCTGGAATGAAATTTATCTTTGTACAACTCTACCTTCTGGGCATTCACTTAACAAGACTACCACTACCAGTAAAACAACAAATACTAGGGAACATAGCAAGGGACTAAAGCTCGGTCACCTGTTAGACTGCACAAACACTCCCTGGTCATCTAGGCCTCTCCAAAACTATCTTCTAGACAAGCTTTAGGAGTTAACAGGATTCTACTCTGGCAATCTGCAACCACCTGCTGTTGTAGACTAGCAGATTTTAATAGTATGGATGTGTGTCACTCCATGACAGTTGACCTCACCGTTGGGAACATTCCCAGGCACATTTAATTTCCTACTGCAAATCTTGCCAAGTGGCTCTTATATTAAATAAATTTATTTTATCCTAGCTTGAGAAAAAAAAAAAAAAAAAAGTGAATGGTGTATTTTAAAAGTTTGCTGCAGCTAATTTGCTGTAATTGTACTTTATCTATTTGCTCTGTCCTTTAACTAAATGACACCTTTATGTGCAAGGCTTTCGGAACCTGTTGCATTATTACTAAATAGGTGTAACTTCCTCACATGTGTGTACTTTACAAGACCTAATGTTTTTAAATACCCATTTCTACAATATTTTTCATAAATTCATCAAAATATAGCTTCCCTTCAGTACAAAATCTGCCTTGCAGCAGTACAATGGAATACAGAATAAAAAGTCAGAGCTGCTCTTATTTTCTCCAGGAAGGTGTCTCTCTTCTAATGTCCATAAATTCAACCACTTATCTTGATGAAATGTTGGCTGCACATGGCCCAGCCTGGTGACCAATCTGTTTATTATGCTACTGCCATATCTCACTGTCAGTTAAAATTTTAGCTTCATAATACAGATGTGTTGGCAACTCAGAAGCACTCATCTCTACCGCAAGGTGACCTTTAAAAAAAGCTTGTCCTTCCACAGTAGTGAGATGTACGTGGACTTAAAAATTCCACTAATGGAATGGTCTTCATGAACTGAAGATGTAGTAGTTTGCATCTCATTCAAGCAACAAGTATAGAGATTAATAACTAATATATTATTAATATGTATTTATTTCCTCTGCTGTATCCAGTTTTATATCAGGATGCATAATTAATGCACTACTTTAATCATGCTATAATAATGAAAGTCTCACAAAGGCAACATGCAACTTGGTTTCATGTAGTCAGCGATGTCTAGTGGGAAGCATTTTCATGTCAACTATAAATAAATAATTAGATAAACAAAAAGCATGTCACTGGCATTATTAAGGCAAAAGGTCTTTCTATAGTTTTGTTAAATAGCAACAAGAGACACAATAAGGTTTTCTTTCTGTTGTTTGTTTTCAAACAAGCCACTTGAAAGAGAATGAATTGGAAAAACTCAGCCACTGAATTACTGATCTGGCCTTCTTATAAGGTTTGATGTGCCTTTGGTTTATTTCTCATAAGCTGCTCAACCAGCAATGGGGAACACAAACTGACAAGAAAAATAGTGGGCAGTGAGAAATAAAGGGTAGGAGGACAGGAAGCATTGATTTCTCTAAAAGGAGAATGCAAGTCTATGTGTGCTCTAACAACAAAATGCACAGGTGAAAAGGAAAAATCACTAGCCCCATAACTGGCAGTCTACTGTAACTTATGATAAAAGAAATGCATGGGATTTGGCATCTCTCTCTGAAGACTGTTATGCTTCTCCCATTGTAGCTGAACACTTTTGTGAAGATCAGCCCTGAAGTTTAGTTACATGATTCTAAACTAAAATGCTGCACAGCTTTCAAATATTACTCCCTTCTGTCTACAGTTAACATCTAAATGCTATAAAATAATAATGACTAAGTTACATACATAAATCTACTTAGTATCAACTATGTCAATACTGTATCATAAGAAACCCATCTACTATCTGCAGAAGATTTTAATTTTCTGATCTTAATTGTATAGGTTGTTATTACGAAAAGTTATTATCCTAATACACTAAAATGAAGACTCTTTGAAATCTAAAATCAGTAATAACAACGAGCAAAACATTTGTTCTTCATAGATCTGGTAACTCTTGCAATGAGAAAATATTCCATTTACTTTCTATGTGAGACATTGATGTTTCTGTTTCTTACTCTACTTTATCACCATGATGTCTGTACTTCCATTTACATAAGTGTTATAATCAGTATAACAATACATCATTGGAACCTACTACCCTGCAGGTTGAAATTGACCACCTTTCCATGAAATTTTATGGATAATGACAGGAGAAAAAGAAAAGGAAAAAGGAAAAAGGAAAAAGGAAAAAGGAAAAGGAAAAGGAAAAGGAAAAGGAAAAGGAAAAGGAAAAGGAAAAGGAAAAGGAAAAGGAAAAGGAAAAGGAAAAGGAAAAGGAAAAGGAAAAGGAAAAGGAAAAGGAAAAGGAAAAGGAAAAGGAAAAGGAAAAGGAAAAGGAAAAGGAAAAGGAAAAGAAAGAGAAAGAAAGAGAAAGAGAAAGAGAAAGAGAAAGAGAAAGAGAAAGAGAAAGAAAAAGAAAAAGAAAAAGAAAAAGAAAAAGAAAAAGAAAAAGAAAAAGAAAAAGAAAAAGAAAAAGAAAAAGAAAAAGAAAGTGAACGCAAGCCACTGCTTGGAAGCCACCGATATCAGTGTGTTATTAAAGAAAAAAAAAAAAAAAAAAAAAAGATCTAAATCTGATTATTAAAATTCTAATCCAAACTTTGTTAATTCCAGCAAACAGAAGTATCAGAACTCATGCCTATGATGCAGCTTTATCAATGCTGAAAAGATTGTAGAATTCTTATGTTAATGAGTGAGAATAAATTTCTATTAATTATAGAGTATAAGATATCAGATGGTTTATCTGGCAGTTTTATATAAATATAATTTATAATTACTCTTTATGTAGAGTCGATATTTATCAATGTGGGACAATAAAGGGACAACCAAGAAGCAAACCTGACCCCCACACACACACACACATTAGTAAAGCTTGAGGAAACACCACAGACATAGAGAGCTATTCTTTTGGGAACAAGCTGAACGGAGTAACAGGATGTACTACAGCTTTCAGGTATCACACCTTCCTTTACCAGAGGCTGTGTCAAACACACAACGATTGAATCACAGAATCACAGAATCATTTAGGTTGGAAGAGACCTCCCAGATCACCTAGTCCAACCTCTGACCTAACACTAACAAGTTCTCCACTAAACCATATCACTAAGCTCTACATCTAAACATCTTTCAAAGACCTTCAGGGATGGTGACTCAACCACTTCCCCAGGCAGCCCATTCCAATGCCTAACAACCCTTTTAGTAAAGAATTACTTCCTAATATCCAACCTAAACCTCCCCTGGCTCAAGTTTAGCCCATTCCCCCTCACTGGGCACCTGGGAGAATAGACCAATCCCCACCTCTCTACAGCCTCCTTTAAGGTACCTATAGACAGCCTCTGAGCCTCCCCTTCTCCAGGCTGAACAAGCCCAGCTCCCTCGGCCGCTCCTTGTAAGACTTGTTCTCCAGACCCCTCACCAGCTTCATCACCCTTCTCTGGACTCTCTCAAGCACCTCCATGTCCTTGTAGTGAGGGGCCCAAAACTGAACACAGTACTTGAGGTGCAACCACACCATAGCAGAGTACAGGGGGACAATCACTTCCCTAGGCCTGCTGGCCACACTGCTTCTTATACAAGCCAGAATGCCATTGGCCATCTTGGCCACCCGATCACACAGCTGGCTCATATTCAGCCGACTATCAACCAATACTTCCAGGTCCTTCTCTGCCAGGCAGCTTTCTAACCACTCCTCTCCCAGCCTGTAGTGCTGCTTGGGGTTGTTGCACCCCAGGTGCAGGACCCGGCACTTGGCCTTGTTGAACATTATGCAGTTGGCCTCAGCCCATTGGTGCAGCCTATCCAGATCCTCCTGCAGAGCCTTCCTACCCTCGAGCAGATCGACACCTGCATCTAACTTGGTGTCATCTGCAAACTTCTGAGGGTGCACTCAATCCCCTCATCATTGATAAAGATATTAAAGAGAACTGGCCCTAGTACTGAGCCCTGAGGGACTCCACTAGTGACCGGTCTCCAGCTGGATTTAACTCCATTCACCATGACTCTTTGGGCCCAGCTAACCAGCCAGTTTCAAACCCAAAGAAGCGTACGCCAGTCCAAGCCATGAGCAGACAGTTTCTTGAGGAGAATGCTGTGGGAAATGGTCTGCTTATAATCATCAGGTTTGATTTCAGACATCCAGTTTCTGTGGGCAGGTATGCTATGCTGTTTACTATCCCACTCTTTCTTTTGCTGTTCTCTGTGATTTTCCATTGCGTCCATCATTCATGACCTTAAGCTTAACAGTTCCCCTCAAGCTGTTAACCACCACACGTAAATACAAAGTTATTTTTAGTTTATATATTTAGTATGGTAAAATAGTTTCTCACTCAGATGGCCATGCCTGCTGCCTAAGCAGTTCACTGTAAAATGAAGGTAACTATGATTTTGTTTTGTTTTTAGTAATAATGTTATTGGGTTATAGAAA
This sequence comes from Aythya ferina, assembly GCF_964211825.1. NCBI lineage: Eukaryota > Metazoa > Chordata > Aves > Anseriformes > Anatidae > Aythya > Aythya ferina. The sequence continues at coordinate 39,548,055 of NC_140296.1, forward strand.
AATAGAAGGATATAAACATTTAAAGAGCAGGTCTGATTACAACTGAAGGCTTCCAGAGACATACTTTTGTGAAAAACTGATATCACTTAGGAGTGCCTGCTGTTGGGAAGGTTAAGATGAAAAAACTAAAGCTATGAAGTTAATGTAGAGAAATTAAATCACATTAAACTCTGTAGATACTCTCTGAATTAAAATGCCTTTTTTTTTTTTTTTTTTTTTTTTGAGTTTAATCCTCCCTTAAGCACTGTACTTCTCAATAAGAGTTTACATACAGAGGCTTAATGGTCCTTAATTTAGCTGCATTAACTTCAGACTTTTAGTTGTTCTCCCACATGGACTTGTCATAAGATACCTAACTACTGCATTTGCTTTGTGATTGCATAGTTAGGAACACACAAGGCCTGTCTAAGTGGTGCCATTTATAACAGCATTTATTTGAACCTCAAAACTATTAATGCAGAACTATTAATGTAAAACTATGGGTGCTTCAAAGCTTCTCTTAAAATGTGTACATCTTTTTAAACATCTCTCTTCAACAGATCTCAAATAACTCCGCAAAATATGCAAATATTATTGTTCCAAAGAAGTGAAGCAACAAAATTTAGGGTGAAACTCATAATGGAACTTAGCATCATTCAGGTTCTCCAAAATCTGTTGCTTCCTGGGCAAATGCTCTGACAGGAAGAAAGCACTACTTTATATTCTAAACATGTTTTGAATGAAAGTGGCTGTGGTCATGACTACTTGCTGCTAAACTCACTGCTGTCAGTGTGTGTTAAGTTCCTTCACAGACCAGCTATCTAGACCAGACCCCCGTGGGATTTAGGTACAGGGATGCCTATGTTTTAAGTATAAATAAGGTAAAGTGCAAGTTGGACTGCTCTTCCAAGATACCAATGCTTCTGGGAAAATTCTAAAAAAAAATAAATTTTGGCTGAAGAAATTTGAGAAATGAAAACCTAGACTGTCAAATGTCTAATTAAAATGAAAATCATGAAGTATGCTAACAACTGTGAGTAAAATGAGCTGGTGAGTACTGGATAAGTTGATAGTGGCATAGATATGCTTTCCAGGCTTATTGAAAACCCATCCAGGTTGGAAGAACAGTGCATTCTTGCATAATTAGAGATCTCTTAGGTTGTCTTTTGGGAAAAAGAAAAAAAAGACTTCAGTTCTACAACCCAATGGGACAATGTCTGCTTTATGACAAAAAATACATATGACTAACAGGTAGAACTATTAGTGTCATGTGGGATTTTAGCCCCATGGGCTAGCTGATAAGGGAATTATGAGACAGAGATGAGAAAGGAGAAAATTTAGTCTGAAAAAACAAACAAACAAACAAAAAGGGCTTCTGGCAGCAAAAACATTGAAGGAAATGAGGGAAATGTGGATTTATTATTTTTTTAGACGAAAAAATAAAAAGAAAAAGATACAGTTTGTCTTAGATATGCAGAGGGAAGCAAAAAGAACAAAGATTATACTAAGGTTATGGTCCCAGGAGGCAGGAGGGATAGTGAAGTTGTAAATGGAGACAGAAGGAAGGCAGAGAAGAGGAACTGAGGGGAGAGATAAGAAATGGTTTATGTTACAACAAGTCTAAATGTCATGCACTTCTCTTCCCCCCTTTCAGCTTAACAAGTGTTCTGAACCACAAGGAACATGGATGGTATCAGGAAAGTAGGGTATTCCCAGGGGACTACTGTCATGGTAGGATTATTTCTTTTTACCTCCCCAACACTGACAAGTGCACTTTTATAAACAATGTTCTGCTCTTAAAGAATCTAATTTATGCCTTAATAATTCAGAGGTTTCAGAAAATATTTAACAGAGCAGTATCTACTACAGATGCTAATCTATTTCTATTACTTCAAATGTTTTGCGTGGCTCTGTAAGAACAATATATATATTTGTACCTATACAGACAACAAACATTTTCATATTTCCACCTGAACTCTATGTTCAGGCTGAAAGTGTTCTAAACTGCCCTTTGCCCTTTCAAGGAGTATTTTCCCACTCCTTTCCAGCAGGATTATCTGACTCATCAGGAAGCATATTTTCAGAATGTGCTTTTTTTTCTTTAATCAGAAGAAAATAACTTTGTTTTAGTAGGGTTTGTTTTCTGTGGACACAGTGAGTTGCAACAGCTCACAGAGCAAAAGATGAAGACATGCACCTGTGGGTGAGGGAGGAGCTGCCTCAACAGGACTGATTTTGTTGGTTAAAACTGCTATAGAAACTTATTTTCTAAAGCAGTCAAGTTACACAGTTTAACTGTGTTTTTCCTTGTTAGAATTTCTTCACTTACCCTAGAGTGCATATGTGCAGAGAAGTATATTTATGCACAAGTGCTAGATTTCATTACTGTTGTGTGGTTTATTTCACATAAAATGTGAAAAATATTACCAGGTAGCTCTCAAAATCATTCTGTTGTTTCATTCCCTTAGTATTTTGGTTTTCCTTCATATTCCTTCAAAATCCAATAGTACAATCAGTATGTAAAGTTAGTACTGTTAGTACTGTTGCAACGTGTAGGTCTTCTCATTACACTGATTGGAAGTTTGTTGTCTGCTGATGCTTGTTACTAAGCAAGCAAAGAGAAACAAGAACAGCTTTTAAACCATTCCATGTAATTGAAGAGAACAATATTGCTGCTGCTGTTTTGAAAATTAAATCACCTTTATCAGTAATCATTGTTTCTTTACCGTATATGCAGAACTATCAGTCTTTCTGTTAAGTAACAGTAACTTGCTTTTGCACAATAGTTTCAGCTCACAGTGATTCTAATAACATTCTCAATATGGTTGACTTACAGAAGTATCATTCATTCTGTTGCTTTAAGTAAAGGGAGATAATTTATAGAATCATAGAATCATAGAATATCCTGAGTTGGAAGGGACCCTTAAGGATCATCAAGTCCAACTCTTGACACCGCACAGATCTATCAGACCATGTGACTAAGTGCACAGTCCAATCTCTTCTTAAATTCAGACAGGCTTGGTGCAGTGACCACTTCCCTGGGGAGCCTGTTCCAGTGTGCAACCACCCTCTCTGTGAAGAACCCCCTCCTGACGTCAAGCCTAAATTTCCCCTGCCTCAGCTTAACCCCGTTCCCGTGGGTCCTGTCACTAGTGTTAATGGAGAAAAGGTCTCCTGCCTCTCGATACCCCCTTACGAGGAAGTTGTAGACTGTGATGAGGTCTCCCCTCAGCCTCCTCTTCTCCAGGCTGAACAGGCCCAGTGACCTCAGCCGTTCTTCGTACGTCTTCCCCTCCAGGCCTTTCACAATCTTCGTAGCCCTCCTCTGGACACTCTCCAACAGTTTCATGTCCTTTTTATACTGTGGTGCCCAGAACTGCACACAGTACTTGAGATGAGGCCGCACCAGCGCAGAGTAGAGCGGGACAATCACCTCCCTTGACCTACTAGCGATGCCGTGCTTGATGCACCCCAGCACACGGTTGGCCCTCCTGGCTGCCAGGGCACACTGCTGGCTCATATTCAACTTGCTGTCTACCACGACCCCCAGATCCCTCTCTTCTAGGCTGCTCTCCAGCGTCTCATCGCCCAGTCTGTACATGCAGCCAGGGTTTCCCCGTCCCAGGTGCAGGACCCGGCACTTGCTCTTATTGAACTTCATGCGGTTGGTGATCGCCCAGCTCTCCAACCTGTCCAGATCCCTCTGCAAGGCCTTTACGCCCTCATTTGAGTCCACAACTCCTCCAAGTTTGGTGTCATCAGCAAACTTGCTCAAAATACCTTCTATTCCTACATCCAGTTCGTTTATAAAAATATTGAAAAGTACCGGCCCTAAAATGGAGCCTTGGACCGCCCGCCAGCCTGACGCAGCCCCATTTACCATAACCCTTTGGGCCCTGCCCGTTAGCCAATTGCTCACCCATCGTATGATGTTTTTATTTAGCTGTATGGTGGACATTTTGTCCAGTAGGATCCTATGGGAAACCGTGTCAAAAGCCTTGCTGAAGTCCAAAAAAATCACATCAGCTGGTTTCCCTTGGTCCACCATACGGGTGATCTTATCATAAAAGGAAATCAGGTTAGTTAGGTAGGACCTACCCTTCACAAACCCATGCTGGCTGGGACCAATGACTGCTTTGTCCCCCAGGTGTGCCTCAATAAGTTCGAGAACCAACTTCTCCATGATTTTACCAGGCACTGACGTGAGACTGACAGGCCTGTAATTGCTAGGGTCTTCTTTCTGACCCTTCTTGAAAATCGGCACAACATTTGCCAGCTTCCAGTCTACCGGGACCTCTCCAAATTCCCAGGATCGTTGAAAAATAATTGAAAGAGGTACCGCGATGACGTCCGCCAGCTCTTTCAGCACCCGGGGATGAATCCCATCCGGACCCATGGACTTGTAGGGATCCAGGTGGAGTAGCAAATCCCGCACACGTTCAGGGTCAGTTGGGAGTTTGTCATCCCCACCGTCCCGGTCCTCCAGCTCAGGGCACCCTGGGTCCCGAAGCCCATCATCGGCATTGAAGACAGAGGCAAAGAAGGCGTTAAGCGTCTCTGCTTTGCCTATGTCATTGTCTGTGAGGAGACCTTCCCTATCAAGGAGCGGCCCTATGTATTCTTTAGTTCTCCTTTTTCCATTCACATATCTAAAAAAAACCTTTTTATTTTCTCTCACAGACACAGCCAACTTCAACTCTAGCTGTGCTTTGGCCACACGAACTTTCTCCCTACAAACACGAACAGCATCCCTGTATTCTTTCCATGACACCTGGCCCTCCTTCCAGTAGCGAAACACCTCAGATTTACCTCTGATCAAAGCCTATTATTTCCAAATTATGCCAGTTCCTTAGTCCCTTATGAAAGAAAATATTCCACTACAACAGAAAGGATTGTATTATAATCATGCGACATCTTGCACAACTGGCAAAGTAAAGATCGGAAGAAATTACCTACAATGATCCAAAAGGGTCAACAAGATCACCATTACAAAAAACTGCTGTTATCATTTGCACTGTACATCTCTACTGCCCATGAGGGCCTTTAATTTTATTAATTAAGAAGCCAATTCCTGGAACAGGTCTTTTCAAAATTCATTTTGACCGTTCCTCTACATTCCTCCAAGCTTTCATATTAATTCAAGCACAAACCAGCTATGGCAAAAAGTGGGGTTATTTTTCTTCATGAATCTGTCTGTCCTTTCACCTGATCAAAATATTTATCATCCAGAAACTGTGGTATATGACTACATTCTAAAATTTTGGAAAAAATGCTTATCTTAAAAAAAAATAACACAGAAAGCGATATACTCTATTGGTAATTCAGGATTATTGCCACTGTGCATTCAAACAGGAATCTCGGCACAAAGAACCTATCATGTTCTAAACAGATGACAGATAATTATGATAATTATGAGCAGAGCTCCATCCTCCTACAGAAGATGACTCTATCCAATCTATTCCTTCTCTGAGGAAATCATGTTCACTCAACAAAATTTATCATGAGAGCTGAAGACCAAACTTTCCCTGCAGTTACTGGAAGTAGGCACCATCTGAAGATATTCCTTCCCTCATATCATAACTTTCTATCTGTTAGACAGCTTATTTGCTGCATTCTGTCATTTCATGAGAGATCATTTCAGAATTCAGAGTGATCTTTGAATCAGAATTCAGAGTGATCTTCACAGTGACCTTTTACAAGACTTTGGACTACCTTTGAAATTCAGTTAATGTCTACACCTATATTAACATCTGGGAAAGGGTCAGACAGACAGATTTTCTTCCATACCTTGTCTACACAGAGACATGCAAGAAAATCATTCTGCATTTAATTTTTAAAGTAGATTATTTAAACTACATTAAATCTCTGGTAATCGTAATTCATTTGGAAGGGAGTTAAGTTAAACCAAATCAAGGCAATTTTTATTCTGAATGAACATCTATGCAGGGACTTAATTAGGTTTAACTAATCCACTTTAAATTCATTTTTACAGATTAATTTTCCTGAAAGTCTCTATATAAATTAACTTTTAGTAAACTAAATTTTTATTCTGTTTCAAACACGGATTGTGTTTTGGCATGTATTTTCTTGTTAAAATTTGACTATGAGAATATATCACAGAGACAACTTGGCAGTAATCCATTTAAATGTCACCAGTAAACTGTTTTTTTTTTTTTTTTTTTTTTTTTTTTTAATGACATGGGAACATTTTTAATGACATGAACATTTTTAAGGGTAGTTATTAACAACAATGTTTTAGAGGTACTGCCACATCAAAAGAGGTGTGTATATTTTTGTAGACGATTTTAAAACAGCTATTTATTATATATATATATATAATGCTGTAAAATGGTGTCTAGACAATAATAATAATAAAAAAAGCTACATTGTCAGATAGTCCTGCTTGTCAAAGACTTTATTCCAATTCATCTTTACCCTGTTAAGTAGTAAAAAAATACCCCAGACGCAAACAAAATAACTGAAAAAAAAAATTATTTTCCAGTACAGATATTTTAAGCATAAACATTTAATTAGAATTTACTTAAATTATTTTAATTTAAACTGAGAGTGTTAATATTTAGAGAAATTCATAAAGGCATAATCATACAATTTTTCTTTGATAAAATAGCCTGCAGTTAATTTCCTTAGAAATAGACAAGGATACTGTATCCTACTGACAAATGAAATTAAGGAATGAGATGTGGTTTAAAATGTCTTCTCATACATTTAAAAAAGTGTTTCTTCTTTCTTTATCTGCATGGGAACATAATAACCTCAATTTTTTGGAAGCAGAAGAGGGTAATGAGTGCTAGGAGATGTGGCTTCTGTCCCCACTTCTTTTTTAGCTTTCATAGTTTAATTTGGGGCAAGTCATTTCCCTTCTTGCACCTCACTTTCCTGATATGTAAACTGGGGGTAATAATATCGAACTCCTTTGCAGAGTACTCTCAGATCTATGGTTGAAAACATTATGACAAGAAGAATACTGGGTTACTGTTACTACTATTACTACAACGTAATCAATAGATATTAATTAGATGTGTTCAAACTGTTTGCAGAAAATAGTGTACCATGACAGAAAGGACAAACAGATGCATTTACAATAGAAGCCTAAAATCCTAAAGCCACATATCTGTCTGAAAAGCAATGAGCCTAATACTTCCACTAGATTTCAACAAAATGCATTTGACCAGAGCTTAAAAGGAGTGGGGGTGGAGTGGGGAGTTACGTTCAGGTCACATGAATTGATGATAAATATATTAATACTACAGCATTCACCTCCAACTGACTGCTTGGAAACTGATGAAACATTATAAACGCAAAGGTCATTGCAGCCAAGAAATGAGCTGGATTCCCAAGATGGAGTCAATAAACACAGAAAACCCTCAGTAGTAAAATAACGAGCTGTAACATAAAAGTTCTCTCAGAATAATTGTCTTTGTTGCTGAGTTGGCTTTACTCATACAAAACTATGGGCAGAATTATGTGTATGGTGTATGGCTAGGACACTTAACAACATCAGCTTCTGTGAGGAGAGAGTTCAACACCTTCCATCCTTTACCAACCCAAAACAACTTTCAGACAAAGAAAATAAAATAAGTACTCTGAACAGTACAGTACAAATTCAAATGAAGAAGTTATCAGTAGTAAAATGTTAATTATCACATTACTTAGTGTTATCTAAAGCATTTTCGATGCTTTCTAATGTCAAACTCATACAAAAATCTTACTTATTTACTTTACTTTACTTTACTTTAATTTAATTTATTTTTTTTTTCCAGAAGACAGAAGAGGTCTCCTTCCCTTGAAATTAATGGATTTTTGCATCCATTTTTGGATCCGTTTTTGGATTTTTTCCTCAAAGCTGCTAAAAGATGTTTTCCTGCTATTTTTCCCCACATTATTTTCTCTGCCTTTTTTGTTTGTTTGTTTGTTTGTTTTGTTTGTAAGAGACACTAACATGCTTACATTAATACCTTACTGTGACACTAATATCTTACTGTGAACCACAGATTTCTCAGGAAAGAGAGGAAAGACTATTAACACTGTGAATCATTCTCCATCAACCTCTGTTATTACTTTTCACATTATTTGTTGACTGCAGAATGTGTGTAGCAAGGGATGCAGGGGGGTAGAGGAAGACAATACATAGTTCTTATTCTATTTCAAAGCTAATTTCCCTGTTCTCTTGGCTCACCGTCCAAGCAGCTTCTCTAGAGCAGCTTGATTTAGCCTGGTTTACTGTCCATCTGACCCCTGCAAAGAGTTTATATCTGAGCTGAGTTATGAAAAATCTTTAGCAACATTGCAAATGCTAACATACAGCCACAATAATGCCTTTGTTATAGAAGAATATTTTGTCATTTTCTTTACCCTGCAATATTTGACTTCGCTGTCTGTCTGATCTATGACCTACCTGTGCATGTTAAAAATAAAAATACAATCCAGTCTTGTCCATTTTTAGTGTCACTCAAAAGTGAAATTTTTAATTATTTTTTAAACATCTTTTCCCCTAAGCAGGAATTATGTTGAAGTTATCTGACACAACATATAGGACGTCATACAAAACACAGGGAAAAGCATGACAGGGAAAACAGGTCTCAGTGGAACACTGTGTAAGGGACTGACACTTCAAAGTGCATAACATTCCTTTTCACTAGTTGCAAACAGGGGGAATGAGATGGTTGCAAGATAATAACTTAAAATACACACACCCTTCATCTAGCTTATTCTAAGACCAAAGGTTAAAAGTAAGTATGACACCCTGCTCTGTTGCCTGTTCTTACCCTCAGGTAATAAAAGAGCAAATGAAATATAGTAATAGGTCCCTCTGCTCCACGACACTGTACCACATCTGTTACATACCTCAGGAATATCGGACATACTCTAACACATAGTTTAATAGTTATTAATATTTTACACTCATTTTGTATGAGAGTAAATGACTAAAGAACAAACAAACAAACAAAACCAAAAGAATCTCTGTAAGTAGTTCATACAGGATTTGATGTGAGCTAAGTTTGACTTGACTCTCTGATAATGATTTAAACAGAGCTATGGCTATCAGTTAGTACTGATAGCCTTCCCTTTAAAATTTTCAATACTATAATGCAATGAAAAATTAAGTGTTTATTTATTTGAAATAGATGCACATAACAATTCCTGTATGAATTAATGAGAGAGAGTAAGAAATCACAATTTTATATTTAGAGTTTTGCTTAGAGTGGTGTATAAATACCTTGAATAAAGCTGCAAAATCCATATGTAAGAAAATAGGCATTTTTATTCCCAGATTACAGTAGGAAAATGGGCACTGCAAGATTAGTTTGTGGAGTTTAACATGAAGGTTTCACTTCAGAAAGGTATTACTACAAGTAGTGGGATTAACCACATGCCAAAAATTTAACATATTGCCTAAACTTTTTCCTGATTCAGGCCTAGTTGCCTGTCAGTGACAGAGCTGTAACACAAAACTTTGGCTGCCAGTCTCATCCTCCTAGTCATTTGTGCAATAAGGTAAAGAGTTAGCTAAATGTCCACATATTCTAAGCAGACATATTGTTCAGCATGCAGTAAAAAGCAAGAAAGGATAAAGCATGGCTTATAAGGTAAGTACTGTAGCTTCTTCTTGGTTTTGAAAAATATTAATTCTTCCAAAATCATGTTCTGTCTCTGTTCTACATTCAACTCCCTATTCTTTCCTTTTTCTTTCAATCTCTTTAAAAGCTGCTAACATCAGCTGCTTCTTTGTGGATTTTCCTTTTTGCTTCGTTGCCTACAAATTGCTGTAAGCTCTTCATTCCCTATGAACCTGTTCAGCTGGAGCAGAACAGCTGTACAGCAGGCTGTTCCTAGAACACCTCTGGAAAATGTATAGGAAAATGATAACAAGCCATACAGACGAAAGATTTTTTTTTTGTCTTTTGAATATTTAAAAGGGAATATATATTTATATATTTTTAAACCTACATGCATATAAGCAAATGTAGAGTTGGAAAAGTTAGATAATCATTAAAATACTGTGTACATTTCTCCAGAGAGTAAAATGTCTGCAATTTTCAGTCCCTGATTTATATCCCTCAGGGTGTCAGAGGATGTTTAACCATGTCAACTGGAGTGGAAAAACACTGCATGTCAGCACAAGAAGGCCTGATTGCTATAAAACAAATGTTTTTTTAATCCTTAACCCCCTTCCCCATACAAAAAAAAAAAAACGTTCACTCAGCTGACTCTTGATCTTTAACTTCTTTCTTAGGTTCAAAATATTATGAACTCCACCACTAGTCATTTTACTTCAAATGATAAATATATTTTCAGAAAACAAAACAAAACAAAACACAAAATCAAACAACAACAACAAAAAAACACCATGGTTATTTTGTTTTCCTGGTTTCAGAACCTGTAATCAAAAACGGTAAGATGAGAAACTTGAATAAAAGTCTCGAATAAAAGACAGACTTCTGCCAGATAGGAGACAGAATGTGTGAAGAGGAATAGTTTTGAGTCTTGTTTGAAATTCTCCAAAAGGATGCTTCTAGCTGAAGAAAATCGACCCTGAGTTTCTGATCAAAAGCTTAAAGAAGAAGATGGAAGGATTGCTACTGACTTCTAAGTGTTATGTCTAAAGGACCTAGTTTAATCCAGGAGTAACTTCAGTTTCTTCTGGCACAGGCCTGCTAGTTCAAACACATTACACGGTCAAGACAAATCATCATTTTAATGATGATGTTCCTGCTGTGCTTTCTGGGTCTGAATGAGCAGATTGCATAAATCAAGCTATAGTAATGTTGTATCACCAGTGACTCTAGCGGTGTTCTTAGTTAGCCTTACAGGAAGAGGGGGTCACTTTTGCCAGATGTTTAAATATTTTGTCATGTACTTCTTTACTGGAAGATTTTGTTAGAGCACTAGTCTTATTCAGTAGAAAGGATACCTCCCCCTTTCCCTTTTTTTTTTTTTTTTTTTTTTTTTTAAGTATTTCTGGCTTTCTCAGAAGGAAAAACAAATAGGAAAGTAGTATCAATGACTGAATCCAAATGATACAAACATTGTTTGATTCTAATACTTCAGTTTTTTTGCTTTTCTGTTTTGTTTTGTTTTGTTTGTGCCCTTTACTTTCCCTTCTCCTTGTTATCCATTTGCTTCTCTGGATTTATTTGAAGCAGTGGTTTCTGGCTGGCCCCTCCAGTTTTGTCCCAAAGACAAGGGGAAGGGGAGGCAACTAGCTTTTCTTCCCATAGTGACTGGTTGCCCTTCATCCTGACAACAAAATAACCACAACAGCGCAGAACTGAGACAAGCAAGGGACAAAATGTGACCTTATGGGTCCTGAAGGGAAGGAAAGGGAAGATGAAGCAGTATTTATGTTATGGGTAGATAACGAAAATATTTAGATGTCCCAGTATATCTGGCAGAACCTAGTGCTACAGTACTACACCATGGCCAAAGTTTCCTTGAATCTCCAAACAGCTTCACAGATCCCTACTGACTCTTATCTGAAATGCTAAATGGTGTTGGGATACTTGGGGTATCACAAAAGTCTCAAATAACATTAAAAGATTTGAATGGTATAGCCCATCTGTACTGGAAAACAGCATTTCTAGACCTGGTGTCATTCAGCACACACACACAGGACATCACATTACAATCTGAAAATCAAATAAAAGCCCAGAGCAAACTCCTGATAAAACACAAAATAATAACTATGGGATGGCTCATTAACTTCCAGAGTTCCTAAGAGGTTGAAGATCTCTGAAATGTCTGTACCTCTGTAGTGCCTGCAAGCCTGATATGAGATTTAATGAGTCCTCTGTATCAACACAGAAAGAAAGAAATGTTCTATTGTTTCCAATTCAGTTAGCTGTCTTTTTACCTCCATAAAAATACAATCATGCCAGAAATTTAACTGCAATTTCTTTTTGAACACAGTGTCTGTTTAACTAATATGGATCAGAAGACCAGCTTTTTAACAGTTAAAAATGGATGCTTTTATGCAGCAGAGAAAAAAACACCTGTAAATTAAATTTATTCTAGAATCCATTTTTATTACTATTTTTCTCCAAGAAAAATAAAATCAATAATAGGAAAGATTTTTCAATAAGACTAGTAGGTCTTACTGCTTCACCATTCAAAGTGCTGAAGTTTACTTCACTAAATTCTAGCCCTTGACAGTAACATCTTCTTAAGATGATGACCTATGCACTGATAATTCCAAACATGCCACGTTCAATATCTACTGTAATTGTACATACAATCTTGTTTATTTTATTTCTTACTCAGAATTACCTTGGAAAGTTACAATATCGAACCAAGACTAAAGAAATGCAAAAGCTTCCCGAAGCAGTCAAGAGAACAAACTATGTTAAACAACAAAAAAAATATAATCCATTGTAAAACAACTACTGCGGGGATATACATTAAGTGAACAGCTCCTGGACTGTAGGTGGAGGAAGGCGCAATCTTTTCAGTCCTTTAAAAAATCCCAAATAAATATTGTGGACCAGGTACTATGGATTAAATGGATTCTTGTTAATTTCCAGACTCCTGGTAAACCACTAAGACACCTCTCCAAAAATGACCGAACAACCAGCGGGTCTTATCTCATCTTCTTTGTAATGATCTGGCCATGAAAATTGTGTTTTTCACTGCATTATCAAGAAAAAAATACTGCATAAAATCAAATGGGAGTTTGGGGAGAAGGGTTGGGGGTTTAGTCTTATCTTCAACCGCTTTCTTTTTAAAAGGGAAAAAATCAATATTTTATCTTGTTTGAGGTCACTCAATACATTTGTGCATACAATATTATCATTACTATTACAAATAATATTAATAATTACCTAATACCTAGTGCTTAACATTGATAAACTGAATAGATACAGTAGAACAGGAAAAAATATTATGGAAGAAAGCAGGTTATTAAAATTAATGTGTACCTGAATCAGAGAACAATGTTTACACACATGCTGTGCTACATACTGAATAGTTACTTAGCCCTAGAAAATCTTAGTTTTTATTTTGATTGCCAAGTAATTTATTTTGATTGCCAATGCATGCTGTCTTCTGCAGGTTTCATCATTAGCTAAACTTTACTTAACATTTGCACAAACCTACAATTTAATCAACATATGAATGCACAAGAGTTTTACTGGTAATGAAATTCAGTCTAATAAAGACAGAAGCAAGGTTTAAGAAACCTAGAAGATTTGTAAAAAGTCTTGTAATGCCACACTGCCTCCATATAAACAACAAAATCCGAGACCTTGCTTACATATGGTGGACTGTTTCCAGTCATCACAAGGCTGATGGGACTGTTACTTCCATTCATTTCTTAGATTTAGTAGAAAAGATAAAAAAAATCTGGAAGATGGTAAAGGAATGTTATAATAATGACTAGAATGGATAGATTAATGCAATGTGTTTTCTGAAATACAAAGCCATGAAGAGAAATTATTTTTTGTTGTTGTACCACTAAATTTGCTTTGTTTGCCTACAATGTTGTGCAAATACTGTAAAGTATTCAAAATGGCATTTGGTAAACAGAGTGATGAAAGCTACAACATATATATTCTAGCATACATTGTCTACTCTTTCAGTTTTAGCTGAGAGAGACTGATTGTATCCTTGTGATATGTATGGCTGTGATAAATTAGCATCATCCACACTCAGAATTACCTGTACAATGTTTACAAAGAGAATTGATGTTAGTTGCCCAAAGCATTTAACTCATTTAGGTCTCTGTGCTGCCTACAGCAAGTTAGCACCTGACATACCTAACCAAGCAACAATAAGCAGTTCATGGGATCCAAAAACAACAGAAAGCCCCACCCTTGTGACAACAACAAATAAACATAATGCTATCTAAATATGGCTGAATTAAAAATATTTCTCCCCTCTAAGGCTAGATTTACTGTCAGTGCAAAATGGAATCTTATTTTTTCAATTATTTAGAAAATATTGTAGCTGTGTTTTAGGCTGTTAAAATCTCACAAATAATTTAGACATCCTTGGCATGAAGTTTAGTTATCACAGCTTCAGTAAATTGCCTGTAAGTGCTTATGGTACATTATCAGCCCGGGCATCACTGACAACCTGTATTATAAAAAAGGGCAAGATTTTCTTCCAAGTTGTCTACTTACAAGAAAACATCCTGAAATCTCCAAAGATCCCATAGCAGAGCATTTCACATGGGTAACTGATGCAGTACATCCTATTACTTATATGTCCAATAAAAAGCTCTCAAGTTATTCATCCTGAAGAACATATATTGTAAGCAAAAAAATCAGCTTTTGAGCACATTCTTCCACAGAGGTTTTGTCATATACACAAAAAGACAAATCTCTTCTATAATTGTGGAGTCTTTCTCTAAGTTCCCAAGGCAGATTTCATGCATTTTCAGCACTGTAAATCCCAGTCTTCACTGGTCAGGGAGCACCCCTTCCAGTAACTAATAGTAAATATGAATAGCTACAAAGTCCATAACTTCAAATTCAATGCTCTTGTCCCATCTGAAAACAAAGGCAACCAGGAGTATATTGTCCTAGTTGTCAGCTTTCCCATTCTTCACTTTACAGGCCGTCTGCAAATTGCACTTCTAAATGCAATGCTAAAACCACATTTTGCTTCAGGCAGTAGAGAAATTTTTAAAGGACTTGCTTCATAAAAATGGCCTAAGTATCCTCATTTGACGGTTTTAAACTACCTTTAGCCATCTTGTAGTGGTGGCACCATGCCACACAGAACAGTTGTTTATAGAAAGTCAAACAGATACTACTGAAATGTTACAGAAATTATTGTCATAGGTATTACCAAAACCAATTTTTATTCTATTTCACTTAGTTTTTTAAATTTTATTTGTGAGATTTTCATGTAATCTTAAAAATGGTTGAGATGATTCTGCTTGAGTGACAGAGTGAGAAAGAGATGGAGTGAGAAAGAGGAACGTATTTGCAGTAATTTACGTGTAGAAAGCCTTGCATTAATTCAACTATAGAAAGTCTGTATACCATGGTCTGTATACCTGAGAAGAGGAGATCATTCCTGATGAATATATTTTTAAACAATATCAGGAGTATATTAACAAATATTAAAAAACTATATTAATAAATTTTGAAATTTAAACAAGAGGGCAAGGACAATTCGATTCAAGTTCATTCTGAGAGATAAAATGGTGATTTGTTGTTGTTGTTGTTCCTTTTTAACACTTTTGTGTTTCTAGTGATTGATATCTTCATCTATCCCAGTAGAACAGTTATAATTGAAGATACCTGGATCTGTTAAAAACAATTCCAGAATAGAAAGGTCCTCTGTAGTAAATTAGAGAATCAGGAATGTTGACAACATCAAATCCTCTGACTGACTGATCATGCCAAAGTAATTTCCAGTTGCTGTTCAGTTTTGTGTGAATAACAATGTGAATAACGTGCCACAAGACAAACAAAACTGTCAAGCTTCTGGACTTCAACCTTTCCTAGCTTTTTTTTTTTTTTTTTTTTTTTTTCTTTTTTTTTTTTTTTTATTTCTTTCTTATAATATGCATGATATGCATGATTAGTTGTATAAAACATTTCAGGAATACCAGAAATTTGAATTTGGAACATACATGAACACAGTAAGGTCAATAGAAAGTTCCCTTCAATGGAAATGTAAACTGACCTACTGGGAGAATAAAACATAATTACAAAAATCCCCATCCTGCACTGATCAAACTGAATCTATTCAAACTAAGTGAATGACAAAGGAAAGTGGTGTTCTGTTGTCCAACAGAGAAAAGTTACTGACAGCTGACACTATGAAGACCAAAGTGTTTTATGCCTTTTTTTCATTAGTTCTAATATAAAAATATAAAGGGTCAACAATGAGGGGTTGACTAACATAATTAACACACACACACACACACACACAAAAAAAAAAAAAAAAAAAAAAAAAAAAAAGGAATTATTTCAATTCAAAATACAGGCAGAAAAGGTTGAAGAGTACTCAAGTAAATTATTTTTCAGAACAGATGTGCCTGATGAACTTCCTCCTGAGTATTTCAACAACTGGTAAAGCCGTCTCAAAACTGTTACAATTAAAAAAGTAGTCTGTGAAGGATACATAAGGTATCAATAAAATGGAAAAATAAAAACATAATATCTTTAACAAAAAAGAAAGAAAAGAAAGCATGAGTTTAGGAGTAATAAAACTGACAGCTATTAAGTCTCTCAAAAATTCTGGAACAAATGAACAGTGTGCTTTATAAGTTATTGGAAATAATGAAATGGAGGTAAGAAAAATCAATTAGTTAACAATTAGTCAATCATATAAGTACAAATCATGTCAAATTTCTTTCCCCAAAATGGTAACAGACCTTATGGATAGATGAGTTGCAATCCATTTACATCCACTTACACGGCCTCAAGGTTCTTGCCTCACAGAAAATTCTCAAACATACAAAAAAGAGAAAAAGAAAAATTGCTTACGTAGCTAATGTAGTGTGCATACAAAATGGATTAGATAACTTTGTAGAGAGAGAGCAATCAAGATTAGTCTATTAATTATTATTAAAAATAAATAAATAAATAAATAAATAAATAAATAAATAAAACACAAACTTTTAATAATACTGCATATTGCATTAAAGAAGGCACATACATAGGCCTCCCAGTGCGTTGGAAGGCAGGTTAAAATGCAGATTCTAAAAGGAAAAAATCTGTGCAGTTAAGTAGAGGCTTTTCAAGGAAGGATCTGGAGATCTGAAAGGATCCAATCTGAAAATAAATCATCCTTGGATATTAAAAATTTTACCTTAAAACTAACTGCAGGATATACAAGATAAAATTTCTGCTTTGCTCTAGTTTTGGTAAAACATGAAATGAATTGCTTCTGTCCTATTTTGGGCAGCTCAAGAGATACAAACCAACAATGGACTGCAATAAAGTCCAAAGGAGAACTACCAGGAATCTGACCAACAAGGAAAGATCTGAGATCGAACAATCTGAGATTCCTAAATCTAAACAAGAGGAAGCTGAAGATAAAGATGATATTTTAATGTATAAAAGATAGCTTTAAAGAGGAATGTGTTGGCCATGATGAAGCAATGAAATTAAATTGTAGCAAGATGCTGAAAATCTTTCTAGCACTAAGGAAGGATACTGAAACACTGAAATAGACTGCTAAGTGACCTTTGGAGTTCCCATAGCTGGGTGACTTTAAGAAATAAATATCAGTGATGACTTAAGTAGAGTTTTTGTGTGTGTGTATGATTTGTTTTCATTTCTATTTAGAGGAGGAAAAAAAAAAAAACACACAACAAAAAACACTTTTTAAAGAAAATCTAAAAAACATATATGTATAAGAACCACTGTAAATAATTACTGCAGAGTCAAGCCCTCATGATTGTAATGCTAGCTATCTAGATCTGAAATTACAGGGAACTCTGTAATTCTTTGCTATTTTTCTCAACTATTACTTAATCAGATCATTTGTTTTTGGGTTGGAGAATAAATCAGGTTCAGACAGATTCAAATTTCACTGAAAAATTGAGAGTGATTTGAATATGGTATTTTAAAGCTCATACATATAGTTTGAATATAAAACTCAGAAATGAGTATAGGAAATTCAACTATGGAACTAGAAACAGCTACAAAAGTTGATGCGATAAAAATACTTGCACACACAGAATGATGTGATAATGAGCCGTACATCAGAAAAAAAACTATACCAGACAATATGTAGAGAAAGCATACTTAAATTCAAAAGGACACCTGTGCCAGCATTAAAAATGATTTATTGCATGAATTGCAGGTCAAAGCAGACAACATGTGCCTACAAGAATAAACCAAGAAAGGGCCTCCCTCCATTCAAAACTGGACTATTACATGCATTTCTAAATCAGTGTATCATCTGGTGTAGTAAAATTAACTCTAATTAGCATACTATAAACAGCGCAATTAAGAAATTTAAAGGCTTTGACTAAATGAAAAAAAATTCAGTTAAAGTCATCACACAAATCTTAATTAAGGCTGCTGCCTTTGCAGTACAAAACAGAAACACAGCCCTCTTGGACAAGTTGCTGCTATGTCATGTGGGTCAATCAAAAAATATAATGTAGTTCTGTTGGCAACTAGTAAGTCAGCACTTACACCACCCAGGTCAACTTTTTTGGTGTGTGTGTGTATCCTAACCTCTCTGGCTTCACTGTCATTGTAACTCCTGTATTATAATAACTGTGTAAGTAATAAGTAGATATATACATATATAACCATGCATTCTTAATATTTAAGAAGCACATAGTGTATATTTTCAATATATTTCAATCATTTAACATACAGTACACAATATTTTATCAATATGCTCCATAAAAATTATTAAATGTTCTCCTGGGAAAGAATGGCTCAAAAAAAGACCATTTTGTGTCTTGTAATCTTCCATCTTCTTATTTTTATATAAATGAAGCATTCACTGGAGAATATTGTGGAAACATTACTTCTAAGAAACATATTGTGGCAAGAAAATGAAATTAGACTAAAATAGCTTAGTCATGTCTATACACATTGCTAGTGTAGTCATGACCCCCAGATTAGAAGGGATTGTTCAGAAAAAAATAACCATAAATCCTATGAATGGAGACTGATGAAATAAATAAAGACATACACTGGATTCCATATTTCTCATTCTCCCCAGATTCCCTATCCAGTTCATCAAGCCATGAAGAAGAATCAACATATCAGGGAAGGCGGGGAAAATGCCAGGAATGCCATGTTCTCCTGAACATGGAGAAATGGATAGACTGCAACTCAGATAAAAGAGAATTTCATGTCACATTTAAGGAATTTTTCACTCAAGATTGGAGACCCTGTGGTGGCTAAGGATTTAACAAGGTCCCTAATGCTCATAGAGTTGCATATTTGGCAAAATTAAAGTACCTAATATGGACCATGGGGACTGCAGACTGCTAACCTATTCTCTCTGTTTGGCCAGTTACAGACTCTTCTGGGACTTTTGTTGAAACCATTTTCTTTACAGTTTTAAGAACTGAAGCTTCTCTGAAGAAGAAAACAAGTGAAGGAAGAATGTGTTTGTAAACTGGAGTTATGTTGTATAGAAGAACTGGTCTTGCTGAAGCTAGATCACAGAATATGAAAATACGCTCTAAAACATATTCACATTTTAATGTTCTGACATAGAAAAATGAAAAACTGAAATGAAAGCATAGAAAAACTCCTCTTGTAACCTTGACTCAGGTCAAATGAGAGGACAGGAAATCATGAGCAATTTCCTGTGTTACGGTGGTTTCATATAAACAAAATTTTCCTGTATTTATGTATAAATTATTAATTAATAATACCTTTATTTAGAAATTACCATTTCATAAGAAAGACAACTACAAAAAGATTGAATTCAACAGGTGGCAAACCCTATTAAGGAAAATGCCTGATATTTAAAATACAGAGATAATCAGTTCTGCTGTACAGGCAAGCCCATGAAATTCAGCACATTTCGTTCTGCACTGATTTATATCAATATAATGTTACACTGAGTTCCTCCTAGTCAAATATCTGATAAATGAATCAGTTACAAGAAGCAATTGAGTATAAAGCAAGTCTCTGAACAGGTTTCCATTGCATTTGTCACTGCAATAAGGGAATAAATCTTTCAAATCACTACTTCTAGTGCATTTCCACAAACCCTCATCATGAGACCTGAATTACAGCATTTTGAGATATAGAAGGTTGCTTCTTGACAAACAACAAGCATGTTAATTGTCTTGTTTTGCCTTTCATCCTTAGTAATTACTTTTGTTCCATATGGTAACAAGCTAAGTGCTTTTTATTTGCCTGTAAAAAGCAGACCGATTTGATACCAAAACTGCCCACATTTCATGTCATGCAAGAAGCTGGATTTACAAGTCAAGTACAGTTGTGTGGGCTTGGCAACATCATGACAACTTCTGCTAAAATTTCCCTCTGTCACTTTTACAGTTGAGCCCAGTAGAGATAAAAATAGTGGGAAGAACAGTTTTAAAGAAATGCTTCATATCACTTTACAGCATTACTGGGATTCTTAATTCTCTGTACCCAACTTAGAACAATGGGCACTAGTCATTTTTCAACCAATTTTGACTCTTATCTGTGGAGATGGAAGATGAAAAGGCAAGAGCAAAAAGAGCAGGAATGCCTGGTTGTTCATCTCATAAGCCAACATCTGACAGGCCCAAGTACAAGGTCCTGGACCTGGGTTGGGGCAATCCCAAGCACAAATACAGGCTGGGTGGAGGTTGGATGGAGATCAGCCCCAAGGAAAAGGACTTGGAGGTGCTGGTGGATGAAAACCTCAACAAAAGCCAGCAATGTGCATTTGCAGCCCAGAAAGCCAACCGTATCTTGGGCTGCATCAAATGAAGTGTGTCCAGCAGGAGGGAGGTGATTCTCCCTCTCTACTTTGCTCTCATGAGATCCCACCTGGAACACTGCATTCAGCTTTGGGGCCCCCAGCGCAAGGACCTATTAGAACCAGTCCAGAGGAGGGCCACAAAGATGATCAGGGGGTTGGAGCACCTCTCCTATGAAAAAAAACAACAACTGAGAGAGATGGGGATGTTCAGTCTAGAGGAGATCATGCTCTGGGAGACCTTATAACAGCCTTCCAGTACCTACAGGGGGCCTGCAAGAAAGCTGGAGAGGGACTCTTTCTCAGGGAGTGTACTGATAGGGCAAGGTGAAATGGCTTTAAACTGAAAGAGGGTAGATTTAGCTTACCTATTAGAAAGAAATTCTTCACCATGACAGTCATGAGGCACTGGAACAGGTTGCCAAGAGAAATTGTGAATGCCCCATCCCATCAAGGCCAGTTGAACGGGACTTTGAGTGAACTGGTCTAGTGGAAGGTGTCCCAGCTCATGGCAGGAGGTTTTGGAACTAGATGATCTTTAAGGTTCCTTCCAACCCAAACTATTATATTTCTATCATAATGTTAAGTCAGTTGACAGTAAAACAACATGCCCCCTACTCCTTCAGGCCTTCAAGCTTCACCCTGTGCTTTATGCACTTAAAGCCCGTGTTTCTTGCTGTTAGCAAACATGGAGCTAAAACAGTGAGAACAAGAAAATTTGAAAAATAAAAATCCTCCTTCATACGATAACCTATGAAAAGCCTTTTTTTTTTTTTTTTTAAATTTTTTTCTTTTTTTGATTGCTGTGGTGAATTATAATCAAAGGGAAGAAATTCCCACTTTTTGGTGTGTCTGTCAGGAAATTAAAACATTTAAAGCCTTAAACACTCTCATTTTAAGAGCTGAAGGATGGTCAGTATCTATTGAGCTAATTCCTAAAGCAAATAAATTCCACATAAATTATTTACTGCAAGTTTGAAATACAGACAGACTTTCCCTAGGGTTAATTTAACTTTCTCAAATTTAACTTGCTTTCTAAAACCTACACAACTTTGAACAAGAAACTCAGGAAACAAATTGCTAAAGTATGCAATAGCTTTATTCATTTTTGTAATCATGGCCAGCAGTTAGTTAGAAAGAGCATTCAGGAATATATCAATGAATTGCAGTTAAGATAAGGTAAAATTAGTAAACTTGAAAAAACAGTTCATATTATGTTTCTTTAAGATAAAACCAAAACCTTTAGTAATCATATTTTTCCAGTAATCATATTATTGATTATTGTTTTGAATTAAAAGCTTAGATATAAACATATGCTTGTGAGATGAACAACCAAAATAATATGAGATTGATCTGAAGTAGACACCTAGTGAGTTAAAATAACATATATGTTTCTTGATAAACGAACAGGTCTTAAAGAGTAAACATATGGTGAAATATTGAAGATAGCAAATGTAATGCTTTACATTCTTTGTAATGCAACAACCTAAGGAGTAGGAGTAGGAGTATGTAAGGAAGGTTACATACTTTGGCTAGTATGTCATTTTAAAATAACACAGATTTCAAGCTCACTCTATACGTCAGTTTACCAATACTAGTATTTTTATATCAGCTTTCCCTTAAGTTAACCCTGAGCACATTTTTCACCTTGCAATACAGATATAGCCTATAATTATTGTTTTCTGTTACCCACTATCCTCTCCCCCATTTGAATGTGTAGCTCACACACACAGAAATCTTCTTTGGATTTGGAAATAAGGCAAAGATCAGATTGTTCCTCTGATGTTTTGAGACCCTCATAGCAAATTTATAGTTAACTAAAAAAGCAAACAGAAGATTATTTGAAAACAACAGCAGGGAATGAAGAAAAAATATATTCCTTTTTTTTTTTTTTTTCCCTTCCCCCCCCCCTCCCCCTGCAATTTTTCTTGTAAAATTGCATTATTCAATTACAACTACAAGAAAAAGAGATATTTACCTAAAATGAGACCATTGACAGGGTTTAACAGGACTCTTGAAAATCATACAGGAGTCTCAAATTCATCACAGGCTTCTCCAAAACAAAGCGTGTAACTGAAGCTGCCATTTCTGAACTTAGTGCTAATGGTTTTCATCTTTTACACTTCAGGGCTGAACTGAATATTTTATAGTGAATCAGTGTAGGATGCTCTTGAGGGAAAGTAGCCTAAGAGATTCTTATGAGTCAACGTTTTCTTATGTATATTTATTTTTCCTCACAATGCACTCAAAAATGGCTTTTTTTTTTTTTTTTTTTTTTTTTTCCTTAAATTAAAGCTTCTCTTCTTTCCCTTACATAAAAGGCCAAGCAAGAACAGATTGTGAAGCCATTATATTCATGAAGAGAAAAAGAGAGGTTAATTCAAAATTCTATGGTCTATTGAACCCAATATCCACACGTTCCCCAAAGCAACAACAAATGCACCACGGAAACTCAATCAAGGCATCAAATCCACTCCAGCAAATGTGTTGTGCCAACCCATTATTAATGTTGCCTCTCAGGGAAATTCTATATCAGCATGAACTTGCTGAAAATATTGTTCACAAATTCACATTATACTATTTCCTTGACATTAGATGTCAAAGAAGGCAAATCAGGAGAGTCCAAGAGAGAGAGAAGAGATTCAAAGATTAGTTCTGTACACAGACCTGATCTGCCAAACAAGTTGTATGAATATGTTCAGGAACAGTTTAATATACTGATGTTAGCTGTTGGTGAATTTGACAGGTTATAGATAAGCAAGTTGTCCCTGTGAAGAGAGATTCTGTGATTTAACTTCCCTGTGTTCCATTCCATGCCAATCACAGCAACAGGAGTGAAATATTGGTGAACGAGCATAGCTGAATTAAGCCATTCAATGCAAGAGTATGGAGCTTAATTGTATTCCCTTGCATCTTTTCTTACTGCCAAATAAAAACACCATTGTCCTTGCTAAAGGATTCCCTTTCACATCTCAAGGATCTTTGCCAACTTAATTGTGAGAGTCACACTGTGTGGCCAAGTGAAAGTGAGGGGATCACAAGTCTTCAAATTTATCCCTTCACCCTCTTTTTGGCAATACAATTTGAATGTAGTAAGTACTGCTGTACACACCAAAGAATTTCATGTAGTAGGTGCTTGCACCAAAAAAAAAAAAAAAGTCATTTTATAATTTGGATGCAAGCTACATTAAAAGGTTTGTACGAATGTTGCTTAAATATACATGCTAAATACATGCTAACTGCATCACAGACTCACAGAAAAGAAATCTGATCAGAGATGATAATGCAAATGTCCACTTCCGTAGATGAATAGCTGCAGTAGGTGAGAGGGGGAGGAAGAAGGGAAATACTTTCTAATATGACCTAATTAAAATTGTAGGTAACAAAGTAAATTGATGGCAAAAAAAAAAAAAAAAAAAAAAAAAAAAAAAAAAAAAACAGATATTAAACACGTATTTTTAAACATTAAAAATCATATTGAGATGTGAGTACTTATTAGAAGGCTCTCTGAGACCAGGGTGCATTAGAAGAAATTGCACAGGAATTTTCTGTACTGCTAGTGAGTGAACCACTCCAGAATCCCACATTTTATTTATTTATTTTTAAATAATGACATTTGATAAAACAACAGCACAGCGGCAGCAATGAAACAGGTCACATCTTAAGTCATTATGGCTATTATCTGAGTAGCTCTAATGCAATAAGTCTATTAGACAGAAATATCTATTTGTTATCAAAGTTTACTTGATTTTGTTTAGAAAATCAAATTGAGCTTTACATTGGCTGTTATTTTGTTCCTTAACGGACTACTTATTAAAAGAAAAAGTGATGTGCAAAAGCATTTTCACTGAGGTGAAAGTGAAAAGTGTCTTTGCCAAAATATTAAATTGCACATAGAAATATGAAAAACACAATAAAGATAATTCATTCAGAAAGAGAACAAATATAACTTTGTATGCATTTGTTTAAATGTCTGCACTGAAAAATCAGCTCTTGGCATTTCATGCAGCTGGGACAAAACCAGTCTGTAATTTCATTCCGTGCTCCAGTTGGATTTGATTTCCTAACACCTACTTCAATAAGGACAAACTGTTGTTTTTGCAGAAGTCTGGGCAACTAACCCTACAGAAAACCTCTAAAAACACACTGGCTGTGAATGGAGAAAACTGTGAAATGCACAAGCCAACAGTTTTATTTGGTAATAAATTCAGTCTTTTGTTATAATTGCCATATGGCACATGAATTTTTTTATTTTTATTTTTTTTTTATGTTTAGCAGTTTTTCATTAGGAATTGATGGTTTTCTTCTGTTAAAAAAAAAATATATATATATCATTTTCTTGAGGCAAACATGCTTTTCTTGCTTCCTTAAATCTGAGGGTCTGTCAAAGGTATATTCAAAATACCATGCTAGCTGGATGTCCATTTTGTTCTAAATCTTTTTAAGAATAAAGCAATATCCAGATGAAGATGGACCAGAACCGGGACTGTAAATTAAATCAAACACATAAAAAATGAGATTTATAGCACATTTGCTCGTTCAATCTACAGCTCATTTATTCTAAATACCTTTTCCTAATTAGTAATTTTCTGGATGTCACCACAATTTACTAGGGTCAGCCTCCAAGTGTAGTACAAGCAACATATTTAAATTAGTTTATTTGGTCAGGAAAGAGCAATATAACCTGGCATATATCAATAAATTATTAATTTGTCTGTACTCAGGGACAAAAACATTGCTGCTGTAATAGAGGAGCAGCAAGCTGCAAGTAAATTATCCTTTTTGCTTGCATAAATTTGATTCCTGAAAAGGTGCTGAATAAATACGGATCTAGTTTAATATCTTCCAATGAGGATATTAGGGTTCCAGCTGCCAACTGTGAGAAACATGAACCAAGATCCAAGCTAATCTGCATACACAGGCCCTGAAGATAAAAATCCTGCTCCTCAATTCTTACTTCCTTTTTGCATCCAAGGTGCACAAGACCCTTTATCAATTGATTTCCATGTGGTTGTAAGAGGGAGAATAAAGACAGTAGTGAGAGGATGGTTTTATTTTCTGTTTCTCCCCTCCTACAGACCAAAATCAGAAAAAGTACCCCAGGCTTAATACTGTTCCTTTTGTTGTTGGTTTCTACATCATCTGTTATGAGAGTAATTTTTGTGGGGTCTAGGTTTTTCCTGCACTGGAGAGAAAGGGAGATTAAAAATCTTTTAAGAGCTATCTAGATCATGTTAAAAAGGATAAATTGTTATAGCCTACTGAATTGACAGAAAACATTACATGATTTCATAGGTCTGCATTTTCCTAATCATGGCATTGTGCAGTATATTAACAATAAGGAAGATTTTTCTTTAAAAGAAAGCATGAAATACTTTAGCTAAAATCATAACTATCTTAATTTCTCAATTCAGTGGGAGTTTTGGTATGTGCTAAACTTGCAGTAAAAATGAGTTATGAAAATAGCTGTCATACAGGCCATTTTCAAAACATGAATAATTCAAACAAATTCCTATTTTTTCCTCCAAAAATATTAAGCTCTGTAACTTGTACAATTAATGCAGCTTGAACAGTAAGACCTTAAAAGCAACTACTTATTCTATACTACAACATTTCATTAGATTTTTTATTGTGTTTATTTTCATGGACCTTAATAGACAATATATCCTGTGCAAGGAAAAAATGTAATCCATTTTACCAACAGTGCACAGTCAAAAGAGAGATGGAGAGTTTGCACTTTGCATGTTGTGAATGAAAATTGAGAATATACATAATAAGCATCTCTAAACTGTAATGAGTTATTGAGCTGTGTGTCTCCTAGTGTGTCAGCGATTCTTTTTAATTTATTTTCTAGTTTCTATAGAACTTTTCTGTAGGAAAATAAATCTCAAATGAAATTAAAGTGAAAATATACAGTGAAGTAAAATTAATAAAGAGCACATGCTGTTGAAATTAAGACTATTTGCCACACAGTACATTCATGTCTAGAATCATGCAAGGAGTGACTGTGGCAATGACACTCCACCCAGAACTGGGACTTCCACAAGGAAGTGGAAGTGAATAGCATCCTCACAGCTATTTTCTCCAGAGGCACATGTGTATAAAGATGCAGGAATGACAGCTACAGCTTATAATACAGAAAATATACTTTCTCCTACATTTTTTAAACATTGAAGGCAAATAATTTTATTAAGTTTGAAGATTTTATGAAGACATATCTTGTCTTCATTGTTCTTTGTGCAACCACAATTTTAGAAAATCTAGCCTAGCTCAGAATTTGCATAGGAAAAGTCTAATTAACAAATAGAACTCAGAAGGAACTATGTGTATATAGGATAGAAACATAAATATTGTCAGAGAGATTAACAAAAGAAAAGATCATAAACAAAAACTGTGGACTAAATATTCTGTTCAAATGAACAACAGGATTTGAGAAACCAAGACTAGGTACCCTCCTCAAATACAGACTGTTGATAAAACTGCTGCTAAATGGCTTAGGGCAAGCAAGTTTTTTTTTATTTTTATTTTTATTTTTTTTATTTTTATTTTTATTTTTATTTTTTAAATCCTAGCACTGGAAGTTGCCTCCACTCATAAGAAAGCAATTCTTCCTATCTGTAATACGCTCGTGTCTTCCAGATCTGCAGTGACAGCAGTATCACAAAACTGACGTTTAACTATCTTTGCCACTGAAAAGTTTTTCTAAACATCTAATGTAAATAGCCCATCCTTCTGTTACAAATCACTACTTTTTGCTTATCTAAGTTGTCTTAGACACATACTCAAATGACCGTGGTACAGAGACATACCGCACATGAACTGAGCTACATCAATGGATCATGTCTAATTACACTTTAATTACCACTGACTAGGAGTACTCATACAGTCAGCTACTGCAGTGCAGAGGATGTGAAGCAACCATAAAGCTTGTGAAACTCAGTCACATGTCTAATCTGAGCATTAAATCCATTCTTCTACTTTCTCAGAAATGCATGCCTCCTTCTCTACTCCATCTAAATCTATAAAGGGGGCTTGACAGGGTTTTGATAATCAGCACTTCTGGATCACACCTGATAAATCTGGCACTGCACTCAAATAGTTGTTGTTGCTCCATCTATCAGGGTAGTGCACATACCTGGGACAAATTGGGCTGAACCCATTTTGCTTGATGGGAATCAAAATTATGAGTGTTTCCCACCTTTTCAGGGAGACATTCATGTATGATGTTTATACCCTATACAGTGAAGCAAAGTGGAATTAAACTAAGAAAATCTAAACTTAATAGTAACACTAATATTTCACCACTGCAGCATGGCTATATTCAGAAGAGAAGGACAAACAGGAGGTCTTTAAGAACGTAGGTGAGTGTTCCAGAGCCACCAACTCAGAGATAATATCCAGTGGTCAAAGAGCACTTGAATACAGTCATGAATAGAATATAGAATAGCTAAAACAAAAATAAAATAATTATTTCTATCCACTCATTTCCAAAGTCCAAAGGAAGTGTTTGTTGTCATTATCCCAGAAAGACATACCACCTTGCCACTGCTTGCGTGTTGCACGGTTCAACAGTTCCATAGATAAAAGCTTCAGTAGAGCCCTGCTGGCAAAATATTAGGGAGGACTTCCTAATGACACTAAGTCTGTTAGATTATGAAGAAGATCTCCCAACAGGGATGGCTGAAACACAGTCATTTAGTATATATGGTAGATTCAGTCAGTCTGGTAGAAAGTAGAGAGCTACAAAGAACAAAAAGTACTGGCTGCCTGCTAACATCTTTCTTCTATTCATCTTGAAATTCACTAAATCTCCTGGTGAAATTGTGTAATTCTAAGAGGTTGGTGCCCTAGCAAATTTTGACTCATAAAAAGTGCAAATTTTTATTCCCACTCAAAGATGAATACAGAAATCTAGTCTTTCCTTTAGCTTTTTCCCTGCTTAGTATTCACTGCATATTTGTCTACACTAGGTAAACGTAATCCATATACCCTTAGCACTCAGCCTGTCTAACTTAATAACTTATTTATACCTATATCATGAGTATTTGGCAAAGCAAACTTTCTAAATTATGTTAAGTTGCTTTTATGAGCAACTTAGCTAAACAATGAAGAGAAGTTACACACCTTCACAGACTCAAGGAGAGATCCTGCCTGCTTAATTTTACCCACCTTAAACCTTGTCAGTAACTGGATAAAAATACAGGCAGTGAGATCAGGAGAAATAGTTCAGTAGACATCTAATATTAAAGCACACATTAGACTCATACATTAGAAAATTGATTCTGAACACCTCTTTTAGATAACTAAAAGACTTTCCACAGCCATTTATTGTGATAATATACAGAGCTCTGCAGTTAGACAATGACCCCCTGGTGTGATATCTCAAGTCATGTCACAGCTTTCTGTCTTTTTGCTCATGATTGTCCACTGGGAAATACGATTTTTTTTTTCTTTCGTCTCTGCTAGATTTCAAGACAGGTGAATGAAGAATGAAGTCAGTATCACATGGAGTTTCAGTACGTTTTAAAAAGTTCTCTTCTTGAGCATATTAGCTCCAATCACTAGGGTGGCCATTATGTTGCCATTGGCAGAATAATATTATACATATTATACTATATATATCGTACATATATATATGTACACATATACACTTCTTTTGCACTAGTGTTATATGCAATATATTATATACAAATAAATGAATAAAAAGAAACTACTAACAAGGTATTAGAAACCTCTACCTTTGAGGAAAACATGCTAACACTCTCAAAATTATTTGAAGAGGTATCAGAGTGTTAAAAATTATGTGCAACTACTAATTGAAATGAAATAAAAAAAAATCATAATAGTTAAAATTATTACTAGCATAAAAATTATTACTAGCAAAAGCAACTAGTTTTTTAGAAATGCATCCATCTGTTTTTCACAGCCAATGGACTAATGTATACATGTACTCATTAGATTTTCATAGATCAGCTTCCATTTTCTTTATGTTTGGGGCTCCAATGACCCCACCACAGGACACAACTAGGCCCAGCAGCCAGCACCTTGGTGAAAGCATGTTTAAGAATGTGCAAAACACCAGACAAGGCGGGGGGGGGGGGGGGGGGGGGGGGGAGAGAAAAGTGTGAGAAACAGACCTGCAAACCCTAAAGTCAGCAGAAGGAGAAGGAAAAAGGGGGGGGTGGGGGAGGGGAAAAGGAGGAGGAGGAGAAGGATGAGGACAAGGACGAGGATGAGGAGGAGGAGGAAGACTAGGAGGAGAAGGAGGAAGAGAAGGAGGAGGAGGAGGTACTCTATCCAACCCCAAGCCCCTGTTCCCCATCCCCATCCCCTCCTGCACTGTTTGGGCATGGGAGAAAGCTTGTGTTTTAATTTTTTTTTGCACCATCCAACTTTATTTTAATTGACAGTAAATTAATTTTCTCCAAGTCTTATTTGGCCTTGAAAATGATTGGTAAGTGATCTTGCTAGCTTTGCCTCCACACACAATATTTTTCATCTTATTTTCTCCCCTGACCTGTTGAGGAGGGGGAGTGAGAGAGCTGGATGGGCATCTGGCAATGACAAGGTCAGACACTCTGCACTTCGTACTAAAGATTTTCACACATCTAAGGTCCTGCCTCTGCACACATATCGAAAAGTCTAAGTCGCAACAGAGATGAAGAGTTTCATACCTAGAGCAGACTTAAGCCACATCAGGATCAGTAAGCTAGATGTTCTTCTGCCTCTTTTTCCTGAGGGCTTGATCTTATAGGCACTCTTGTGCACCTGTAGCAAATTGAGGTTTCTACAAAGTACCACTGTAAGTACCACTTTAAAAAAAAACTGTCTGCTGAAAGAACCACAGGTCCCACTCATCCAGTAGTTCAAGCACTCATGTAACTTTTGAGAGGATTAAGTTCAATTGCTTTTCAAGAGTATTCCAACTCCCATTGCCAAGTGCTGTAGCCATGAGACTATGAGCTATGATTTTTTTTTTATTTTGTTGTTTTTGTTTTTTATTCCTACTGATGTAAATGTATAAGATGATTGACAACATGTGCTGATTCCCTTTTCACTGCTATTACCTTACTTAAGTAGCTCTCTCCTCATCACAGTAGATTTTGTGGATTCCACCCCAGAGTATTTCCCCTTTGCAATAAATGGGTGGCTAAAGATCTAACCAAGTTTCATGATTCAGCCTCGCAGATAGACACACATGCAAAAGTTTGGCATGACAATGCTCAGGATACAGCCCTTGGTTCTTTATTCACATCTCAGCATGACTGCTTCCCCTATGGTTTACAGTAGAAAAATAAGTTCTGTTGTGAATTTAATGATGTCTTTGCTTTTCACTGACTACAGATTATGCCTATTAAAGAAGTTTCTGTTTGCTGTTGTTTTGTATCTGGTTTCCAGCAGTAACTGTTTTTTTGTATACTGCTTTCCATTCAGCTGAGCAAGAAAGCTATAGTAGTAGCTAAAACAAACAAACAAACAAACAAAAAGCACAAAACAAAACAAAACAAACCAACAACACTTATTAATTTTCCTCTACTGCCTGGGAACCAGATTTATGAAATGCCATGAAACAAATATGAACTATTTTATATTACAGTTTTCCTGTCCTCCGCCATGGACCCTGAATTTTCTGTTAGCACTGGAAGGGGGTAAGTCTGTTATGTGAACTAGGGCACTCCTAAAAACAAGATTATAAACCTCAAGTGGATACAGCAGAAAATATTTATTTTGTTTAAAATAAACGGAGCAACTCTTGCATTATAACTGGAGTCACATGTTATAAATCAGCTTATTGAATAACACAGCCTTGGAACAATCACTGTTCTGGGACACAGCATTCTACTACATAGTGAAACTTCCACAAAAGCAGCTACAGTCTATGTTGCTAATAATAAACACTAGAAAACTAGATTTATTTTTCCCCTTCTTTCTGGCCCTTTTTTAAGAGCTTTGAACCTAACCCTTACGAATTACACAAGACAGACATAAAATAAAACTATCTACCTTGAACCAATAGGAATTTCTTTTATGTCCTTTTCTGAACTTGTATTTTCTCTGTTATCATTAACGTATTATCTTCCATTAGTAAAGCTTACACTTTTCATGCTGTGTAAACCTGTGCTAAGTTGCTATATCTGCAGGACAGGATTCTTCTGTGTTTGTTAATACAAAAGACAAAAATAATAAAAAAGAAACTCAATAACAAATCTTATTATCTTCAGAAGGGCAAGAGTCTCAAGAATTAAAAAATAACAATAATTAAAAAAAAATGGAGGGTCCTCATTGACAAAACAGGGGCAGTTAGATACCCTGAATTTTTCCACCACTCCAGACATGTCAATCAAAGATAACACAATGCAAGAATATCTGAGTGACACTCCAAGCTGCATTCATAAGCAACCTGTCTCATTCAAAGTCAATGAAGAGACAGGACTTACAAGCCCACACTGAAAAGTTATTGAAATGTGACTGACATCTCAAAGGAAAAATGTCAACTGGATAGCATGACCCCGTGCTGAAACACTGCAAGGTTAATCAAAGTTATGGCAGTCGGGAGGTAGAAAGGCCCTACCTTAGATTGAATTTTTGTACTCATAGCACTGACTGGGCCACAGTCTCATATTCACTTCCTCTCCCACTGACATTTGCATCCTGAGTTTGTATCATTTGTCCACTCTTCTTTTGGTTTCATTTTAGAAAGATACTGATAGATGTTGCTGTGAGTAGATCTTCTGCATCTGAGTAACAATAGGTCTCCCTTCTCCTCCTTTGGGACTCATTGTGCCTTTAACCTATGAACTAAGATAGTAAATATACCATTGTGAGATTAAAAGAAAATGCTACAGGTTGTAGAGTTATTGCTCAAAAAAGCCTGAGTTAATGGATTAGAATTCCTTGTCTGTCCATAGAGGAATAAAGGGAGTCTCAAAATAGGTAAAAATATTCAGACTGTTTCTTAAAGTTTCCTATCTCCCCATGTTCAGAGAGTTCCTGACAATTCATTTGCCAATATCATATTAGGAAATATCATATTAGGAAATATCACACAGACATATCTCCTGCTCTCATTTCCCTCCCCCATTTTATAGGACTATAAAAGGTCTATAAAGACTATTTATTTCTTCCCATTATATTTTTAAAATATGTTAGTAACTATTATTTTTGCTTAGTGCTATTACATTTATAATGTTGACCCCAAATATCCATTTAGCCCCAACATATTCAACAAAGTAACAAAGCTAGAAATAAAAAGAATACATACTGCCAATGCAATAATTATGTTCATATCATTCATAGTTACAGAATGGAAACCTTAAGTAATTTAAGCAAGCATGACTTACTTTTTTATACATACATATATATATATATATATATATAAGTAGTTCTCTGGTATATATTTTCTTCCTTGATGGCATATTTTCACTTTGTTGAGTTTACTTCATATTTTTTCCTGTTTTCTTATTCTGTCAGCTGATAGTAATATCCCACAGATACAAATAGCACCTTCTTGATGTTGCATATAATCAGCTAAAAATGCTAGTGGCCCCATTCTGTTGGCTTCATTCCCCGCTCCTCCTACTTTTCTAGAAGGCAAACAGCCTAGAAAGTAAATATGCTTCTTCCCCAGAGCCTATGGGCCTAGAAACCCTTTTTTCTCCACAGACTCACGGTCTCATTTCTAAATCAGTGGCCGTACTGAATGTCATACATTTCCATTATGCAATCAGTCCTCCAGTCAATTATTTAATTAAAAGAAGATTTACCAAATAATACCCCTTCTGCTCCAGTAAAAAGATAGGACCGATATGATAACAAAATATTTATGTCTTTATTATTAATTATTTTTAAACCAATGATGGTGAAAATTCAGATAGGGGGAAGATCACCTTAGGAATAAATTATATTAAACATGACCATCAAGGACTTTTCTTTTAGGAAGATTAATGGTTTAATGTTTAATTAATCCTATCCATTTCTGCATTTATGGGGAGGCAGAGAAGTCTACTTTATAATGTGAAAAATTAAATATTAAAAACTTTGTGCCTATTTGACTTTACAT
This sequence comes from Aythya ferina, assembly GCF_964211825.1. Classification (NCBI taxonomy): domain Eukaryota; kingdom Metazoa; phylum Chordata; class Aves; order Anseriformes; family Anatidae; genus Aythya; species Aythya ferina. Next base: position 39,581,461 of record NC_140296.1, read on the forward strand.
TTTCTTGTTATGAATGGGTATTTTCACTTTATTTCACTTTCTTCAAGCTACAAGAGACAGAAGCAATTACTGCAGCTCTGTTGAACAAAGATATTCTCAATGTACCTCTGATACTGCCTTGCCAATCCCAAAACAAAACAAAAAATTAAAAACTATTTGAAGTATTAATGGAACCTTTAAAACTTACAGTCAAAATGACACAGGTTACTCAAGATTAGAGAAGGCCAGGGGGAACTTCAGAAAAGCTGAACAAAGTTATGTGTTTAAGAAGCTCAACAGATAAAATTCAGTGTAGACAAGAGGCAATGTACATTGTATGAAATAGGGTGAATTACCCCTATCTATAAACGGGTTCTAAATTAAGTACACCTATTCAAAGAAAAAGATGTGGGAAGTATTTTGGACAGTTCAACAAAACGACTTGTTCAGTGTACAACAGTAGTCAAAAAGCCCAACAATATTATTAAGGTCTGAAGAATTCAGAGTACTAAAAGAGAACAATAATGTAAATAGTGCTTTTAAATATAGTGACCTTAAATACTGTATATACTTGTCTTGTTTCAAAAAGCAGATTTAAAAAAATTTTTAAATGGTCCATCCAGAGGAAAGCAGCAAAGTAATGAAGATGGTTTGAACTATGACAGCAACTGAGCTGCAAGAAACAGCACAGCACAGGTATGGATGGACACCCTGAATGGCTCACATAGCAGCCAGTTTCTGTTTTCTTTCCACTTCTGGGTTGTACCTCTGAGAACTGCCCCAGCATCCCACTGCTACGAGAGCCCTGCCTCACTGCCACTCCCGCACAGAGCACACACTGAGCCCAAATCCCTGCATGGTTCATAGACCTGCCATGGCTGCAGCTCCCGGTGCCTGGCTTGCAGCATGGGGCAAACTAATGTCTCAGTCCCACAAAAAAGATTTCTTTAGGCAAAATATACTACCTTCTGTATCTTGCTACACTAGCATATGAAGGGCACATGAGGGGTACATGAGCAAGAGACAAGATGGGGAGAAGAAGGAACCTGGCTTAGATACTGCTGGGTGGAAAACTTTTGAAAGACAATTCCTTCCACGTCTGCCCTAGCACAAAATGGTCCTCTCTTTCCCTTGTGCTATCCTTCCTCTTCTTTATACTTTCTAATACCCTAGTCATTTTCTTTCATTTCCTATTTTGACCTAGTTATCCTTCCTTTCCCATCTATCTTTGTTCATTCCTTTCTGACTTTCTGTGCCTCTTGTCTTCATAAAGGTCCTGGAGGTTAAGCGGAGACTAAATTGAATACAGTTTTAAGACTTCCATAGCAAATTATATTTCTCTCCCTTTTGCTTCTGGGTACTTGATCTTCCTCTTGAGAGATGCAGCCCAGCAATTGGCTGTGTGCTGTGTTGTGCCTGATACTCTGAATGTGACTTGTTTCAAGAACCCAGTCTGACTACAAGATTAACATCTAATATTTTATCCCATCTGATAGCATTCACTTTTGTACTGCCCAGTTTGGGGGCAGGAGTGTCCTGATATGCTCTCTTCATTCTCAAAACAATGACTGAACTTAAATTGAACACTGATTTGGATGAAGTCTGCTGGAAAACAGTGAATGTGGAGACCTCCCTCTTTCATATTAGAATTAGTCAGGGGTGTCATATAGTCTCATTAGGAAAATATTAGTCACCACATTTTCTTCTATGCTGATTTTTAAGTCTTTAATGCTTAACAAAGTGAGAACAAGAGCCTGAATCTTCTACCCAAATGTCGTTGCCATAACCACTATTTCTACCTATTTCCCATGATTTAGTGTTACTGCTATTATAATATGCACCTAGAACAAATTGTGACACCTGAGTGTAAAAGTCAAAGGACACAAACCTCTGTAAATCTATGACCCTAATAATATCTCATCCAGAACAGGCATTGAGACAACTTTCATTTTATGTTATTGACTGTAAGTGGGATCTAGATAGTACTGACAGGAAGCCTGGAGGCCTGAATTTCTAAATGCAACTTTACTATTTACTTCTTCAGTGAAGTAAAGTTGCTTCCTTCCCCTCCCATCTGTAAAATACAGCTAGTCAAGTTTACAACCTTGAAAAAGTTTTTAAGTCTACTTGAACAAATGCCAAAGTAAGAACTAGGTATTTCTCATATTTTAATCACTGAGAGATTTTAAATAAGCCATTCTCACAGAGACAACCTCAAGGTTGACTTCTGCTGATTAATTGCTATTTTATAGGTATGTATAGAAGTTATTTTGTGTAAATATATTGTTTTTATTTATTTATTTATTTGTGTGTGTATGTGTGCCTGTGTGGTGTGTGTGTGTTTCTCACAGATGTTTTCGATAAGAAGATAGATGTTTGATTGGAATTCAAGACTCCTGAAGCAGATGAAAAGGATATTTTAGAGAGGCTAGCCCAGTATTAAATTTAGAAAATGGGCTTGTCTGGCAAGGAAATAATTATTACAGAAATCTGGAAAGAAAAAGGGCTTCAGATCCAGGCCTGATATTGTGGCCAATAAACTGAAGATCTGAAACAGGCAAGAAGTTGGCCTCCCTTCTAATGAAAGTCCATTAGGGATGCAGATAGACTGTGACTGCTTTTCTTACTGACTTTATTAATTAGGACCCTCAGGAAATTCAAAAGTAAAAAAAAAAAAAAAAAAAGATGTTGAGAGGGAACGTTTCCAGAATTGCTGCAGAATGTGTCAGACCTCCTCACTTTTAAGACATGTACACAAACCAGAAACATTCTATCCATTCCAGCACAACTGAACTCAGTGGGAAAATTCCACTCAGTTCAGTTCACATATCAATTTACACTTAAGGGTAAAGTGGTTAACTGTCTTCTCTAATTTAATTGTTTTTATTATGGGTTCTGGTTTGCCTAAACAACATGGCATTCAGTACATTAAAGATGCCATGCACCGGTTGGGTGGCTCAAACTTAATTTTGTTGGAAGTTATAAAAAGGAGAAAATAATTTAATGTTGTTTTTTCCTTTCTTCTTTCTTTCTTTCTTTCTTTCTTTCTTTCTTTCTTTCTTTCTTTCTTTCTTTCTTTCTTTCTTCCTTCCTTCCTTCCTTCCTTCCTTCCTTCCTTCCTTCCTTCCTTCCTTCCTTCCTTCCTTCCTTCCTTCCTTCCTTCCTTCCTTCCTTCCTTCCTTCTTTTACTGGTTATTTTTACAATTACAGAATCATATTAAAGTCTTCAAGATGCTATTGCTAACAGACAAAAAGTGCAACACCTTGCATGCTAACTAGTTTTTTTTTTGTTGTTGTTGTTGTATATATATATTTTATTTTATTTTATTTTATTTTATTTTATTTTATTTTATTTTATTTTATTTTATTTTTTCGAAAGTCTAAACAGGTAAAAGCAAAAGAGAGATGGAGGAAGAAAACAGAAGAGAAAAATTAAGGGCAAAGTCTGTGCCATTCTTTATTTATATTTGCCAACTCCTAGAGTTCAATGATTACAGAATCCTTTTTTTACTTTTTTTTTTTTTTTTAATCGTGTAATTCAGGGAGGCTGTTTAAGAAAATAAATATTCTTTTCTGCTCTGAAGAAATTCAATCTGTTGTGACAAGAGCCAAAGATTACCAGACCTTTGAAGTAAAGTACTCCCTCTACTTATAACGAAAAGGTACGCCCTTTCATTAGAGAGAGTACCCAAAAAACTCCAACAGGTTTTAAAATGGTAAAGCAAGCTTGTATTTGAACTAAAACTAGACCAAATATTTTTAATAGAAAAAACAGAATGTGTATTTCTCTGAAACAACAGAAATAAAGTGGAATTATAAAGTATGTTCCTTTCAGCTCTCATATATTTGAAAGCAACTCCTTCTTTCTGGGCTTGGTTTCAGATCAAGTGGATCTGTGTTGCAGCACACTCTGGGAAGTCCTCTCTAGATCCCTCAAAAGCTCTCTTTTCATCACATCTGCACTTCTGCCGCATGTCTGCTTCCTGCACTTTTCACTAGTTCCCTGCCCTCTGCCCATGCTTCAGGCTCCTGTGTAGATGGACCACACTGCGTACCCTCTGCTCAGGGATCTCTCCTCCAAACCAACAACAAAAACAGAACTACCTATCTGCTGCCCACTCACTCTATTCTTAGAGAAACAAAGAAATGAAAATAAATGTCATCCATCACAAATGTACATTCGGGAACCAGCACTGTTCTCTGTTCTTCTCACAAAACATCAATGCAGGCAGGAGAGCTTCACGACAATAATTGGGAGAACCATAGTCGAACATACATCACTGTCTGCATCTGGTGCTATTTCATACACTCTGCACAAGGATCTGAAAGGATGACATTCCAGTGGACAAACGGTGTTTCAAAATAATACTAATTTATTCTGCAGCCTTGCACAATCTGCACTGAGAGCTAATGGCAACAGATTGAGCAGTACTACAGATCTCTCCAGCACAGACTCTTCTCCTACAAATGCAGAATTAAGTATTCATGAAGAGATTTCAAAGGTCTAAAATGACTGTAGAGCTTTCAAGACGCAACACTCTGAACTAAGACACACTGTCAAATAACAAGTCATAACTGGAAAGGCAAAATTTATCTCCTGAATGTAAGAGCTATTATAATTATTTTTCCCTATCTTTGCTTTCACAAATTAATTGAACTAAATTTCCAAACACGAACAGAAATAACTGACAAAAAAGGAATTACCAGAAGGAAACATAAGTATAAATGATTGGCACTAAATGGAACAGTTTTCTCTCTCTCCAGGCTTTTTATTTTTCTCTAAGAGTATAACAAAATGGCTGCTAGTTACGCATTTCTGATCAAGAAAACACAGAATTGTCATAAAAAAAAAAAAAAAAGAAGAAAACAAAACAAAATAATAATCCCCTTGAAGCTTTTGAAGCTCAGATTGATCCTTTATAATATTTTTTGTTTTAATAGAGAATACAATTTGTATTTCATACTAATTTTCAGCACTGACAATGACTTCAAAAAACCAGAAATTTACAACAACAAAAAGCCTCTATGCGTTTTGCTCTACTTGCATGCACCAAATTCCACCAAAAGTTTCCTTAGAAAGAGCAATATGGAAATAATATGACTGAGCTAATGTAAAACACTTCCAGCACAGCTGTACATATGCCATTAAGAACACCTGAAGAGCCAGGTTGAACTCACAGTTAAGTATATTCATTAGGGTGGCACTAATGTGCTTTATTTTACAGGAATAAAGCAGATGGAAATTTGATTTGGCAATACAAAGTCACAAACCACCTCTGCTTAAATTCTTCCTTGCCAGGAATAATAAAGTCCAAGGGACAGATGTCCCAGGATGTTGTCAGAGTGCTGGACTCTGCAATAGTCTCCACTACAGAAATTTTGAAATTGAATTTTTGAAATTTTGAAATTTCTCCACATTGAAAGAAAAAGCTCCTTTTGCACCTCTGGTGAAATTCAAGAAATACTCTGCAGTGAGTAGTCAATGGGTATGCTGTTCACCAGTGGGTGACTGGACCCTGTTGTACAGATTGTGCACCAATGTCTGCACTGCACTGTCATTACCCACACACATAGGTCATGCACTGAATCCAGACACTGTGACTGATTTTTCATTACTTTGCATGTCAAAATCAAATAAATGTATCCACACAAAAACCCCCTCAAAGAATTATTTTCCATAAACTTAGATTTGACACACCTGAATAAAGATAAGGAGGGTTGTTGCTAACTGAATTAAGTTACAGGACACTGCTTTTAATTTTCAAGATTGCTGAAAGATGAAAAGTGAGTTTGACTTGATTTTTGCATATAATCTGGATAGGGAAGAAGGAGAGCAGCACTTAGTTTTTCTCTTTGCCTGGAAGGATATTTGATTACACATAAGGCAGTAAATGCATTGACGTATTTATTTCCCAAGGGAAGTGACAAATCAGTATATACCAGCAGAAACTTTCTCTATGCTCTGCCAACTTTTTTTTTTTTTTTTTTTTTTTTTTTAATTGGGGTGGGGAGGGAGAAAGGGGTAAAGTTTTATGATGTCTGCCACTGGGTAAACCAACCTCACAGATAACTAACACACATACTCACACACATACAGATAGATACACAGGAGGTTGAGAAGATTTGGGTATTTGAGCTCAACTTAGAGAAAAATCAAAGCTGCTTTATTTTTCCCTTCCTGGCTTCTTTAGTATCTCTTTTTAATTCACAGTAATATGATTTATAAAGCGTTTTTCAAGCACAGATATATAAATAAATATTGGAAACAAAGTAGTCTTACTGTATTAGGTTATCAAATATTTTTCATATGTACCTTCCCATATATCCCCCTGTTACTGTGCCATATATGACTAACACAGTGGCTACAGATTCACCACTTTGCTAATATAGGTTAAATAAAAAATAAATCAAAATGAGGAACTCAAAGGTGTTCCACAAAGCCAAAGCTTCCAAAACAAAATTTTGAAATATGGAAGATGATATCTGTGTGTGTATTTAGGCAATTACAATTATTTGCATTAAATTATCATTGCCTAATTCAATACCTGTAAATATCCTTTTGTTTCTTTTTCACTTGAGGTTTATTTAAAGCACCAAATGCCTCAACTGTATACAATGCTTTAAGTGCTACATTCAGAGCCACAGACTCTGCCTTGAGAAAATGTCCTTTCTGCTACTGAGGCAAGAGAGAATATATGTCAAGTCAGTCTCCTTAACTCCTTTTCTGTTTTCATTTTATGTGGTTTTTATGTAGGTACAACTCTGTATCATGTGGGGTTTGATTGACTTTTTATTTTTATTTTTATTTTTTTATGTTAAGTTTCCATATGTGTGTGCAGGCATCTCTATGGAAATGTTTTGCCTCAGAAAGCTGGTACATGAAGTGAATGATGAAATAGAATGCACCAAATTAGATCAACGGTCCAAATTCATATTGAAAGTAAAAGAGCACAATTCTATTGCTTTCAGTGAAATTCAATGAAGTTTAGACTACAGCTAAGCACCACAGCATAAAGAGATCTTATTTGATATTCCATATCTGGAAAGCATGGAGGTGACAGAATACATGACAAAATCTGCCTGCAGGAAGTATGCTTTCTTCAGTGAGCTGTGGGATTGATTATTAAAGCTTCTGGAACTTCTCGCTTGTTCCATGTAAACAACATACATGTAAAGTAGCTGATGTGTGAGTAATTTACTTGATCTGGGTCTCTCCACTGCTACACTTCAGCTAATGTTGAAAATGTTAATGTTGTTTGGCACAGCAGAATGCTCCCTTCGCTTTAAAAAAGCTGCTGCATCTCACTATTCACAGTATTTAATCTCTAAAACAGTACAGGACTTCACACCTTGAAATGTTTATATATTTCCATTCTACTATGATAGCTGGCTTTCCTAGATGGTGTTGGTTAAAGAGATTTGAAATTTATCTTCTCTGTAGTCTCCTTCTGGTCCCATTTTGCAAAGGCAGAAGTATCATTACTATAACCCTCTCAGAGTCAGTTGCACCTGCAATGGGACAACAAACAGTCTTTTTCTTGAAATTTTCATCTATTTAAAATAAACATTTTGCTATCCTTTATAACACTATCTCTACTTGCTCTGACTCTATGTATTTAATAGCTCAGTATTGAAGTCACACAATTCCCCGAAGAAAAGACTCATACAATGAGAATAAACAGCACCTGCACATGGGAATTTCACTTTATGTTTTGTATATGACACTGATTGAACTAAGTAAAGCTTCCTGTAGTAGTAACAGATTATTTGTTGTGATAAACTGTCCTTTATCTCACCTTTGCTGGAGAAGAAGTAAGAATAAAATGACTGAGTAAAAGACTGCAATTTCCCCCTCCTCAATGTAGATAAGGGAATGCCAAGGGATGTTGCACATTCCAAACTTGCTCTGGATCATCTTTCAGGGTTTATATATTTTGTGGACTTTTTTTTTTTTTTTTTTCTTTTGTCTCTTATTCACAAGAATGCATGAGAATTCTGAGGGAAGAAGACTGTGTTCCTTTTAAACAAAGTATGCATATAACCTCTTGTTTCAAGGCAGAGTCTGAAAATATGACCCAGATGGACTTAGAAAGTTCTAAAACCAAAAGGCCAATAAAATAAATATGAACTTGCTTATTTTTATACACTGAATGCTTTTTTTTTTTTTTTTTTTTTTTTTTTTTTTTTTTTTTTTTTTAGTGCTGTAGTGCTTGAGGTTGTCACTGTTTGTTTTTTCTTGCCAGCAGACTACTGAATTGTGATCTCTGCTTTGCCTGAGGAAGGTAAAGACAAATTAAAGTCGCTGAGTCTGCATGCAGTGGGTCACCTTGAAAGGGACAACCCTTAAAAGAACTAGCTCTCTATGGACTGTTTCTGAAAAGAAAAAATATATTTATCTTAAAACTCAGGTTGATGTCAATGAAAAGATATATGAGACGATAAGCATACACAAATAGTGAGTGTTTTCTGGGTAGTGGTATGTAAAGTCAGATAAATATGAGGAAAAGGCATGCAGTTACACAGCTATCTATCTGGGTGAAGAAAGGCTCCAGGAGTTTATTTTTATTTGTGCTGAAGTGAAGGAACTTGATTATGCATACACACTAAAACAGGCCCAAGAGCACAGTTTAAAGAGGAGAGAAGTGGGGAAAAAACAGATTTATAGCACTAAAATGTTGAGTAATCTTTGATGAAGAGGTGTAAATGAATACAAACACACAAACAAACAAAAAATCCCTATGAAGCTAAGGGCGCAACCAACTACTTCCAGTTCTGACATTATCTAAATGATATGTATTCACAATGTCATGTAATTTTAGTTTTCAAAATTATTAGAAACATTTGAAGAATCTCATAATCAAATCTAACATCAAAATTTAAAAAAAAATAATTTGAAAATATAGTATTTTCCATTTACCTTATCAGATATTTTCAATTGCAATGCAAATCCAACTCACAGCATCTTTTTATCTTTGAAACTGTCAGCAATGCAGAACCAAAAGTTATTCACTCACTATACTCATAATAGCACAAACACATTTAGTTTTCCCATAGTTCTTGACTGTAGGTAAACTAAAGTGGCTTCTCTACAACCATTCAAAAGCCGCATAGTCATATCAACAAGTATGCATTATGCTATATTTGCTCTTTGACAATGATTTAATTTATTTTACAGTGTCTTACTTCTTGATAACCTGATATTTTGTAGATTCTTACAAGATTCTGGTATTCAGAAATAAAGGATATAGTTAGTGTAATTTCTATGTATTTTAATTTCATAGGAGTTCATAAATACTTTAGAAAGTAAATGAGAAATTTCTCTCAATGTTACTGTCAGACAGCACTCATCTGCCTCTAATTTAAAAATAATAATAACAATTATAAAAAGTGATTTTAAGGATTTGGCTTTTGAAATGGGACTTAATTCAAACTACCAATAGTTTCTGAACCTTGCAGGCACATACAGTTAAATAATAAAATAATAAAAAGGCAGCTGGCAGATGTAAGTCTCCTTCATTTAAGAACCTCTCATCATGAGAGGTTCATCTGGTTACTCTGACCAATTCATGAACAATTGGCATAATAAGCTTAGTTTCTTTCTCACAGTGCATACATCTATCCTGTGGTGTCTTACCTGATGGGGAGATGAGACATTGGGAAGTGAAGTTATTAGGTTCTTATTAGCTAAAAACCTGTCTTATGTGGTTAAAAACATCACAAATTAAGAATAATTAACCTAAAATCCATCTACTGTATTTCTGACAGGCAAGACTGAGTTAATTTTATCCTCTGGGTTTAGACAATGCAGATGAGTTTTGATGTCAGCTATTTGTATTTCTTTTAGAAACTTTTAGAAACTCCCAATTTTATCCCTTTCAGCTATGGGAAACAGTAACCTTACCTGTTCCAAAGCTCATCTTTTGAACAAGGTTGTTTAATGCTGCATTAAATATCTGGGTTTTGAGAACTACATTATGCTCATCTTTTTTTTTTTTTTTTTTTTTTTTTTTTCATCAGACTTATAATATATTGTTTGCTTCTCCTCTTTTGTCTATGAATGTCAGTAGAAAACCCAGAGCAGAGTTTATAGTGAAAGAATTACAGTACTGAATATTCAAAATCTAATCCCACACCTTTTCATTCATAGGTATCCACAGAAGGAGCGAGTGGAGCAATTACATGTCCCTAAAAATACCTGAATCTTTTTTTTTTTTTTCATGTCTGTCCTCATTTTTGTCATCATTTTTATAAATGTAGGCTACGTGGGGCCTCCAGACAATCCCTCTTTCCTTTGCCAGCATGCATTCATCCTCAAACCATTTCTGCCCTGCACACAGGCACACACATAAAGTCACAAAAAGAGGAAGATGTACTGCTTCTAAAAAAAGATGCCTTCTAAAAAAAGAGACCTTTCATTCTTCCTTCATTCTAGTCATACAGAGGCTTGGCTGACCATAGTAAAATCTTAGGACAAACCTGAAAACAGAGCCATTCAAGTATTTTACGGGGGATGAAGTTTCTAGGATCACCGATTCTGTGGGTATCTGTGAATGGAAAAAGTGTAAACTCCTCTGAAGGAGTCCAAGCCTATCAAACATAATTCTAAAAAGTGTCATCCCTTTAGTAATATCCACCTAAGATATTTCAAATTATCATTTTTTTTTCAGTCATCAGTAATTTTCAAATAATTATTATATTATTAAAAGAGCAAAGACCTTAACCAAAACATACTTGTTCAAGAATCAGTTGTAAAAATGACCATTATACTGCCTGAAAGTGTGATGTACCAACAGTATTCAAAGCACCTTCAGAACTAGGAGTCATAGCAATCTTGCTATCATTTCTGCTAATTTACTTACATTCTGACAGAATTAAGGATTCTGGGGTTTAAATACTATTTAAAAAAAAATGGATTTGCCAAAACTGGATGAAAGCAATAAACAATGCAAATGGTAAATCACAGAGAGTTTCATTTTCTGATGTATAATGTAATGGGAAAACTGACAACTAATGGCTGACCTCTGTTTCTTTGCTTTCTGTACTGTGATCATTGAGGTGAAATGCTCAGACATATTCCTTTAATTTTTCAGAAGAAAGAAAATGAATAAAATACCCTTTCAGTGAGCCTGGTGTTTAAATAAATGACATTTATAATAGGAATGCACTTTTGCCTCCACTTCAGAACCTCTTTTTCTCTTTTCTGAACAGCAGTTGCCTATGACAAGGAATGACAGCCCATTTCCATTTCTATCTCTGATTCCTGTAGACAGGTCACACTGTCACATTCAGAGGAAGAGTGCGGGCTTATTCTGGCACCAAAGTTTTATCTGCACTGGCCAGTGACTGGCACCCCAGAACGAGCATCCAGGCCTGCCTTGCCCACATGTAAGCATCCTATACCAAGGCAATTCCATTAGTTGCTGAGTCTTTCATTTTTACATTTCCTCTTGGACAGAGCCCATGATTAACCTAGAGCCCTAGTCAACCATCAGAAAATTTAGCTGATCCTCAGGGAGAACGTAGGAAGGTACCAGAGAACCATCAAGCACTTGGCTGGCTTTGCTTATACACTTCCTGATGTGTAGGGAAGTTCTGACCCAGAAGATGGCAACCTTTAGCAGACTTCACTTTGCACCTTAAGTCTAGACCTACCAATCTAAAAGTGTTCGGGCAAACACTATCGTATCTAATACAACCTTAGATGAAGAAAAATTCTTTGGATTAGTTTATACTTAGAGGCTGCTGGCAGATTATAAATATATATATATATAATAAATATAATATATATATATTATAATAAATAATAAATATAATATATATATGTGCTCCCCCTGTACTCAGCTCTGGTGAGGCCGCACCTCGAGTACTGTGTTCAGTTTTGGGCCCCTCGCTACAAGAAGGACATCGAGGTGCTCGAGCGGGTCCAGAGAAGGGCGACAAAGCTGGTGAGGGGCCTGGAGAACAAGTCCTACGAGGAGCGGCTGAGGGAGCTGGGCTTGTTCAGCCTGGAGAAGAGGAGGCTCAGGGGTGACCTTATCGCTCTTTTTAGGTACCTCAAGGGAGGCTGTAGCAAGGTGGGGGTTGGCCTGTTCTCCCTGGTGACAGGACGAGGGGGAATGGGCTTAAGTTGAGCCAGGGGAGTTTTAGGTTAGATGTTAGGAAGAACTTCACTGAAAGGGTTGTGAGGCACTGGAACAGGCTGCCCAGGGAAGTGGTGGAGTCACCATCCCTGGAAGTCTTCAAAAGACGTTTAGATGTAGAGCTTAGGGATATGGTTTAGTGGAGGGCTGTTAGCGTTAGGTCAGAGGTTGGACTCGATGACCTTGAGGTCTCTTCCAACCTAGAAAATTCTGTATTTCTGTATTTCTGTATGTGTGTGTGTATGTGTGTGTGTATATATATATATATATATATATATAAAAGCCTTACAAGTAATCACGCAATTCTTCAGCATTATGATTCTATACATCTAGGAACAGGTATTGTGAGTGGCAATGACTGTCTAAGAATATCTGCATGTTTATTGTTCCCCCTGAGGCAACAAGCATTGTCTGAAAGGAAAGCTCTGTGTCTTGAGTATCCCTTGAGAACTACAATTACTGTTATAGAGGAATATACCATACCAACTCTCAAGTAATTGAAAAAGACTGACAGGCAAATGACTTCTATGCCCATTGCTCTGGGTTCAGATCCTCTGAACGTTAATATACGTAGGCAGTGGGCCAATTTAGCTTCAAAGCTAGAGCACTGAATATACCAACATCAATAGAATTGTAGCTTTTCATATTGTTCCTCATTTTGGCCTACTGCCTTCAAACACAACTAAAATAAGTACTGAAAAAAAACAGGCGCTGCATTTTGTTAATTCTAAACAATAACTGCAGCTTGTGGCATACAGCTGACTGCTTTTATTTACTTATTTATTTTTATTTTTCACTAAACAGACCACATCTCCTGTTCAGAGCTCTAACACAAACATCTAAGTCCATAGATTTGACAGACAGTATAGGCTGAGAACACGACTAACTGAAATGCACAGGCAAGGATAAATAGAAGAATTAAAGAAGTTAAATCATGCTTGGAATTTTACAGCAAGTTTATAACAAAACTCCCTGAGATGGTAGGAAAATATCTCAAGACAGAAAGATCCACTTCTAGAAACAAAGAGATTTAAAAGAAATGTAAATAAAATGTATATATGAAGAAAATAATATGGAGTACAAGTTTACTTCAGATTAGGTCTTCATCATAACGTAAATGGATTAGTAGCATTTACATTTATGGTTATCAGAATTTATTTTTGTGGACAAGTAGGAAGATTTTATGGTCCCTTCTGAAGCCAAAGAAGCCTTATCATTTATTTCAACAGATTAGGATTTTATCCTTGGTTCAGGTTTAGTTATTTTTATGACATATGTGAATTCCATGAGATAAAAAAAAAAAAAACAGACAAATCCAGTTTCAAATTCTGAATCAGCCTTCTCCAAGACAAATATAAATACAGAAAAATGTAATGTCCACTTTTCCCATTTTTATTTTTTAAAAGACAAGTCATGAATTGTTAGTTTATCATTTGTTGGTGTGCAACAACTCGATACAGAATTTTACAAATTAACAGTTAATGTGGTAATAGTTCAGAAATTTTAATTGTCAAAACATTTTAAGTGCTTTAATAGCCAGAACATTTTAAGTATTTTAATAGCTAGAAATAGACTGTTATTCTTAATAAGAACGGTCCATAGATTTTTATAATGAAAATTAATCTTATATATGAGTAGCATTGGGTATCTCATCAGCAATCTTATGAAAGATTTTGACATAAACCCAACAGATTTCTTCAAAATCCTAGTAAGAAAATCCTGTGTCACTGATGAGTATGAAACATTTTCTAATCAGAAGTAAATGAGATCATCACTTGAGATGATCTGTCCTATAACTTCTTAGCAATTGGACATGCAGCAACAGATCTGAAAATATGCATGGATATGGCAAAACAATCTTAGTAACTGTTTTGCATACTTTTGAAAATATCAAAATTGAGGGTAGAATGAAACAATGAAAAATTTAAATGCAGAAATGGTCTCAATGTGAAGTACTTAAAGATTTCAAAGGAACTAGAATTGCACTTTTTTTTTTTTTTTTTTAATTAGTTTTTGCAGAATAATCTAAAGACGTGGGTTTCCTGGTTTCCTTCCATCTCTGCTCTGCTAGTTTTGAAGCTCTTCACAGGAGGTCTTTATCTATTTTAAACAACTAACAAGTGTAGCCAGAAATAATGTAAAGAGTGTATCAGCCATATTACCAACATATTGACACACTCTTTAATCCATCATTTGATATTACTAAAATGAAGCAAAAAAGGGCTACCTTGCTTCAAAATGCTCCATTAGCTTTTGCTGCTAAATAAGTCCTAGCCAATTCTTCTGAGAGAAACAAATCTACAAAATTAAAACTGTGAGCATAAGAGTTAAATTACCAGCCAAATCTACATGAGAAACAGGTATTTGAGTTTAACCAGGCTAGAAAACTATTTGAGAATTAGGATTAAGAATAAGAGGCTGGCAACAGATATCAGCAGATATGAGCAACAAGGATTCAGAAACAGGATCAAAAAGGAAATTGTTCTTTTACTTGGAATCCCAAATTTCCACCAATCAATTTTCTCTGTACCATGAGGTGTCCAAACTCCTTTACCTCCCACAATCTTTATTTATTCTGTTCCCTGACTTAACACAGTGCTTAGGTTGCTAACAATGTCTTAGTGGTTAACAACCATACTTATGAGAAAGTCACAGAGAAGAAATTATCCTTTAAAAGGCAGCCTAATATACCCTTTTTGTTAAATCTCTGAACATTAAAGTTCATTTGTATTAAAAATTGTTTAGTATTGTGCTTGTGTATGACAATAAGCAGAAGGTTATATTTTGTAAACAATTAGACATTGTTAATTTAGAATTTTGTTAAAGATTTATTATTATTTATTGGGTTTCAGTGTTTTTAACTTTTATTGTCCTAATCACAGCTGCATTATATTTTGACAATGAGAAACCACAAACTATATTCTGACATATTTATAATGCTCTGTTGATATATAATAGATTGAAGAGTAGCATTACAGAATATAATAGGACTGAAAAGACAAAACACTAGAGCATCACTTTATCATGCAAACCTTCAACATTCTCTTGAAGAAAGGAAAAGTTTTCATCATACAATGAAAGCTTGAATGGCTTAATGACAGCACTTCTCAGCTCATCATCCAATATGACATTCTAAAAGCTGACTGACCAACCAGCTCTTTTAAGAAAAAACCTTTTGAGGGTCCTTTTGAGCAAAAATGTTTCATACTGTTCCAACATGAGTCAGGTCCAATTTTAGTTAAACTGTGTCTCGTATTCTATTTGTTAGTGACCTTATTTCAGTGGAACAGCTGCCCTTCCCTTCCATATTCACTCTCTTCAAGACATACCTGAAAAAACTGTGATGTCAGCCTCTCACACAAGGTCTTCTCCTTATTAGTTCTTTTTTTTTTTTTTTTTTTTTTTTTTTTTTAATTTTCCTTACCCTAATCTCTTGACACTTTGTCAGTTAAGGTACTTCATGTGTAGAAGTTATGGAAAATACATTTTCACACACATGACCAGTGTTTCCCAAGACACAATGTTTTTATATCTTTTTACCTCAAATATTTTTAGATATTTTTACCTACTGGAAATAGATCTCAATTAAAGAGAAGGAGCAAGCTTCAAATCAAAGCAAGGGCTAGCTGCAGTTTCAGTCCTGTTATTTTACATCTTTAAAAACATTGGCTTCCCTCAGTCTTGCAATACTTTTCATTCATGAGAAGCCTCTAATTTTAGTTTTAATTTTCAGTTGGTTTGTTTCTTCTATCATAGGAGGAATTAGCATGTTAGTTAGCATGGATGTATCCTTTACACTTTTATTTGCAGAAGTATAATTTCTACTGCATGTAAAGTGTTATAAGACTAATTCTCACATTACCATAAGGCAATCATTTTTTTTTCCTTGGGTGTTAAAAAGTATTCTAGTAGATAAACTCAGATGAATGCATAAAATAGGCCAGATAATAACATACTGCTGCAAGAGACCAGCGCTATGAAGAAAGACATGAACCTTCAAAAATTCACCAGGTGGCAGCCCTGTTTTATGGAATCACAGAATGGTTGAGATCAGAATGGACCACTGAAGGTCACATGGGCCAACCCTCCCACTCAAGTAATGACACCTACAACAGGTTGCTCAGGACTGTGTCCAGATGTTTTTGAAGATCTCCAAGGAGGGAGACTCCATAATCTCTCTGGGCATCCTGTTCCAGTGCTCACCTGCAAAGTAAATAAGTGTTTCCTGATGTTTAGACAGATCCTCTTGTGTTCCAGGTTGTACCCATTGCCTCTTGTTCTGGCATTGGTCACCACACAAAAGAATTCAGCTCCGTCCTCTTTGCACACCTCCCTTCAGGTATTTATAAACATTACATAATGAGCTTTCTCTTCACCCCCAAGCTTTTACTTCTCTAGGCTGAAGAGTCCCAGCTCTGAAGAGATGTTTCAGTCCCTTCATCATCTTTGTGGCACTTTGTTGGATTTTCTTCATCAGCAAAATGTTTCTCATGTACTAGGGAACTGGACACAGTACTCCAGTCTGCACTGTCTTAGTGCATTTTTCTATGCTTGGGTAATATCTAAGGCAATAGAACCAGACCCAGCGCTAAGGCTCCTAACTGCTGTGACAGACCAATAAAACAGTAAGGTTAGCATCCAAACACTGCAACGTCAGTGTATTCCAATTTACTTAGGCTAGAAATCAGTCCTAGAACTTCAGAAATAGAGTGCTTCTATGTATTTCATATATACTTATTCTAGAAAAATAGATACACTTCTATGTATTTGATAGAGCATTAACATGTATTTGATGATACATAATTTTATTGCATTTATTTTTCTTTGCAGTGCCATTTTAATATCATTAACAATAAGCAAGCTCTTCAAAGACAGGCATTGGTTTGACTCAAGCTACACTTACACCAAAGATTTCTTCACAACATATTGTTCTGGACAGCCTGAAAGCAGCTCACAGAAGTTATAAATGGATTTTTAAAATTAATCTTCCTTTTCTTTCATTGTAAAATTTCAACTAACTTACAAATTTGTTATGAAACATTTCAAAGTCTTTATTTTCTTATTTTAGGACTATATTTAACTAAATATAAATTGTGTTGCTTCCAAATATATCTCCTCTCTGTGCCCAATATAAATAAAAACATTTATTTGATTCTCTTTTCCTCATGTCCTCCATTAATATAAATATCTTAGCATAATGAAATGTATGTAATTAACATATGCATGTATGCTTTCTAAACCATTGTACATTGCAACCAGTAGTTTAATTTATGCCAATGTAATGATGATAACACAGAACTAAAATCTGGTCCCCTTTTCAAGACATGCTTTCTTTTCATTTAGTGCTGCTTTTGAATGTTCTAGGATTGAATTCCATGAAAGCAACCAAATTTAGAACAGGTACAACATGGGAGCAATGAGCAAGCTTTCTTGTTTGTCCTTGGTTGTTCTCTCCTTCACAATATCCTTGACCCAAAATAACCACTTTTAGGCATAAGAGTGTAAAATAATCTCAATGCTCATTCAGCCTTCCTCATATCATTGTCTATAAGCTAATTAGTTCAGATAATTTTTTACCTATACAGCAGAAATTAAATTAATATAATATTAAATTGTATGTATAGCAGAGACAGCTAAACAGGAATTTGGTTTAAGAATCTTTTCCAGACTGTTCTCTTTACTAATTTATGCTGAGGTACTTGGTTACACACTCTATTCATACTCAAACATGTTCACATTGAAATTCTAATTTGAGTTAAGATTCTATGGGTTGTCTTCCAGCCATCTGTAAAAATTTAAAGAAGGCATCTACAGGAAGACTGAAGTAGTTGGTTTCCATGTGATACTTTAAATTATTTTTGTGTATATTATCTATCAGCATGAGGAAGATGCGGAGCAACTATTGAAGGCTTCTTCTTTGATGGTGGTAGTAACGGGGAGATTCTTAAAAGAGAGAGCAAAAGCAACCGTATACAACTGAGTTACATGGTCCAAAGGAAATAAACAAATCATCACTTTTTCAAACTACTTAAAGGTGGTTGCTAATATGGTAGCAATCTGCTGTGAAGTCAAGCTGTAAATAGATTCTTTTGTGTTAGATTTGCATGCAGGAGATGTTAATCAGTTCAGAGGCTCAGACATTTATGTTCCTGAGTTATAACAAAAAAGCTCTCTGACACCTCTATAAATGGAAATACTCTGAAAGACACTTTGTCTCCTTTTTATGTACAGAATATTACCTATCACCTGTAAAAGATCAACTAAAAAAGGAAAATTTAAGTACCTGGCTAATTATATACGAGTGCACAAACTGTCCAGACATTGTTTTATTACATTCTGCCTATACACAGCTAAAATTCAGCAGCTCAGAAGATCTAACTTTGTACTTTGTATTAACAAGCAGTGCGCTTTCTTGTTGCAATGTTCCTGTTCAGCATTCATCAGGTATGTGACTACTTCATTGGACTCATAGTTATTGGGAAAAAAAGGGGAAGAGAATAAGGATTTGAAAGCTGGTTTCCTTGACCACCATTCATTTTTAAGAAAAGCTGCTTCTTATACTATTTAACATTGGATTATATGCAAATCTTCTAGTGAGAATAGTTACTATATCCCAGATGCTAAATTATATTCTCAGATACATGGCATGAATTACTGAGTATCTTAAACAGTCAACTTTTATGCTGCTATTTTTAATGCATGCAGATATTAAATAGCAACCGAACTAAAGTTCAGCTCTGATCCCCTCAATATATTGAATTCCTAGTCCTGTTTTGTGTGTGAACATATCAGATCTTTTATATGACCATTATGAGATAACTGATTTGTCTTTGAGGCTTTGAGGTCTGTGATTACCATGTCTATACAACTTTTTTTTTTTTTTTGGCACTCCCTTTAGTGTATAGTGTATCTGTCATTCTTTTTCACAGTTTGCACTTCAGAAGTACATTCATTCTTACTTCAGGAGAAGGGAGAAAGAAGCAGTTTTTACATGGAGTCATGGTGATTGCTGTGGTTATTGCCTACATTTTTTGAGTATTGGAAGGGTGAATTTGGTAAGCTATGCTCAGAAAATCCCTTTTTTAAAGATCTTAAATCCTAAGGAAAACAGTAGCATAACAAGATGCAGAAAGATACATAGAAAGGTGTCTTGGAATATGTTCTCTATTTCTTGAAGAATCATGAAAAAGTGAGAAAAGATTTGGGAATTACCTCTTTCTGTATGGCAGAAAGTTATGTGCAGCAAGTCAGGAATTTCATTAAAAGTGTATATTGGGAAAAATGTTACTCTAAATGGTGTTCACTTTCATAGCATAGATTTTCTGATTTTTTATTTTATTTCTATAAATCCTGTTTCACATTGGATTCCTAAAATTGTCTCCATCTTCCATAGGTTGCAGACTATAGGGACCCAGATCTGCAAATCATCTCAGTTACCTTAGTGCAGCTGGGAAATAAACCAGCTCACAAGTAAAAACCCAGAGGCTCTACAATTCTTCATCCAAATTTCTGCAGAATTACATTGGTATGGGACCCCTTTTTTTCTCCTGTGTGCTCATTGACTCTTCAGATTGTGCAAATAAAACATGCATTATTACATAGCATGGAAATATCTAAATAAACCTGTGTCTTTTATTTTTGCCTATAACTGAACATTGGGTGGGCAGACATTCCTTTTTCTCTGGAGTTGTGTACTCAGGTTTTTAATAGCAGGTCACTTTGTGCTGGTGTCTCACTCAGCTGCTGCAGGGAAATGAAACATCACACCTTGCTTTGAGGGCTGCACACATTTGTGTCTTGTGAGCCAGATGTACTGAATTTTACCCTTGTATTACCAAATTTCTGATGGAATTCAGAAAGACCTTGACAAGGTGGAAAAGCACTCCTCATTTCATGACAGTGTAAATATTACCTTCACTTTGATTGTAGTGAAGAAAGTAAAAATGGAAAAATCTGGTATATACCCTGAGGCCTTTACCCAGGTACATTCTCCTCTTTTTTCCCCCTCACCAGTGTAAAATCTGTGTTACATCCTAAGACAGGTTTGTTTTGATGAATTATGATGTAAAAGGTGAAGATGAAGACTTCCAGGTTTCCTAGTGTAGTCATTTGTTAACAATTAGATTGCATCAAAATGGCTCAGATGTTGGTTTGGAGGGAGGGAACAGGTATGTGCCTCTGCCCTGGCTCAGTGACCTTGCTGTGAGAACACTGGGGTTCTGCCACAGCAGAAGATTAAGCATTAGAGGCAGGATAAAAGTATCTTATCCTTAAACAAATGTCCTTTTCAAAAGCTTAATACAAAGCAGGTCTAGAAAGTCTGCAGCTATAATGATTTCATGTTTTGCTGATCCTGGCCTTTTCTACTGAAAGACTTTTTAGTGGTCCCTAGTGGAAAGTTGAGATCAGCATTTAAATGCAAGTCTATCTTTTTAACATAACTCCTTAGCAGCCCATAGCTCTCAGTGATACTGTGAATTTATAAATAGTTATGCATGGATACAGATTTATATATATATCATATATATATATCATATATGAAATGCATATCACTCTTTTATAGTTGATGACCATACATTCAGATTATTATTTGCAAAAGAATTTTAATATCTGGTGTGTTTTTTCCCCTCCTTTCTCAATTAATGAAGATGCAAAACCACTGCCTAATAAGTTATTTTTTTCTTGTTTGAAATACTTCTTTTTGCAGTCAGGGACCAATTATAGACATTTCCTATCTCCTTTGAATTTCTACACCTGAGGTATATGCCTTCCTCTCCTAGGTAACAGAGATGGTACACATGTGTCGTGGGGAATACAAGGCAAATGTACTGTGTCCTTTCTAGCTTTGTACAAGTAATACTTTACACCTGTTTTAAAGTGATAGGAAATTTTTAATGTTAAGTAAATTAGAACTCTCATGAAAAAAAAAGCAGTAATCTGAAACCTGGCTAATGTATCAGTTTAGCTTGTGCAGTTAGTTTCTCCTATAGCTGTTATTTTCTTCCTCTTTTCCATTCTGCAGAAACTCCAGACAGCAAAACTTTTCTAGGCAATAGGTCAACAAAATCCTCTTCTGTGTGCTATGCATCCTGCTAGTTACTTCAATTAATACTAAAGAGACTTTCTTTATCATTGGGAGGCCTTCTGGAAAAGCTGATCCATGCGAAAGGTTTCATGTTCTAAGGTTAAAAGTGCCACTAACATTCAGCTCTTTCTCTTACTTTGTCATTTAGAGAAATATGGCTAAATCAGTCTTAGCCTATCCAAACACAGAATACCAGATAGGTAGGCTCATTTGATGCTTCTGTATCTGCACACTGCAATTTTATTTCCCACTGCGACGGTGAAACAATGCATGTGCTCTTGTATGACCTTGTCAAACCTCATCAAGTAGCAAACATAAGGATCAGGATCCCCAACAAGGTCTCTCACACCCTTAAAATCCTAGCTTGGAGGGGCTTCTCCATGCCTTCATGAGGGATGGCACATACTACAGTGCATGAAGTGTTTCAGCTTTTTTTAACCCATGCTTCACTTAATTCACTATGAATGTCTGCGTATTTCCCTACCTCTTCAGTCAGTATGTGTCAGAGGGGAGTTTCTCATCTGCTCTCTGCTGTATCTGCCAAATTTCTGGAAGATTCAACTCAGAGCTGACCGTCAAGAGCCTCTTTGTTCTTTTACATTCTTTATCCATGGCTGAACACAAGGCATTTAACCTCTCAACTTTGATTTTTGTCACTTGTAAAATGGAGAAAACAATCTCTAGTAACTGCCATGAAAGAAGTCAATATTTATCATTGATAACCAGAATGTACAATCCAAGATATCATGCTTGGGCATCTTCCTTCCATCAAAATCAATGCAAAGTTCTCATTGACTAGAGGAAAGCAGCATGTGGCCTTTGCTTCTGTTGAGTATCTAGAAATTCTGTGATCACTAAGACATTAAAGCCCTGATAGTCATTGACTTTTAACCAGACTTTTAGTAACAGTCATGACTTTTCACTGTCACCACTGTCTCAGAGAAGAAATGAGAGAGGTAAGCATTTTTTTTTTTAATTTTTTTTTTTTAAAGCACAGTGGGAGTTTTAACTTATAGCACATGTAAAAGCTGATCCCATTCATGCTGCAGTCATTGAGAGTGTGAACTGGCTTCCATGCAATGAGGATAAGACTTTCATTAAATCTTGTTTTATCTCATATATCAAAAGATTGGAAAGGTTTCAGTCAAACTTAGTACCTGCCCAAATCTGGAATCACAGTTTTTTGTTGTTGTTGTTTTCTGTTTGCTTGTTTGTTCTTTTTATTTTTTTTTTAATGTTTTATTTTTTTTTTTTCCAAATCGGTGGATGTTATTCCTTATAATTGCTTTATCATTGCTCACTAGGCTTTTTTTTTTTTTTTTTTTTTTTTTTTTTTAAATGATTTTTCGTCACAGAGCACCCTCGGAGTTTCTAATCTGAAAACAACAGGTCCAGAATAAGAAGGCAATAATGTACAATAGAAGTGGGACAAACACTACTAAGTCACACAGATTCCTTTTTTAACTTAATTTTAAAAGTTTCATAACTATGAAACTTTATGGCAGTTAAGAAAAGTGTATCACTTCAGAAAGAGTTCAGAGAGGAAAGAACAAAAGCATATAGAAGTGAGTAAAAGAAATATTTCTAGGAACTAAGTATTAAGACTAAGTTAGGTGACTTATGTGACAGCCAGAGTATCATGTCACCCCTACAGACGCAGTTAGGCCATCTGTCTTTTCAACTAGGATATGAATATAACGTGTTTGGTGGATAAAATTAAGCATGCTTATGCAAATATGCTCTTAGATAAACTTAACAGCAACATCATGTCATAGAGCTTATAAAGACCCTTCCTTTTTACTTTATCACATTTAGAAGAAAAGTGAGCACAGCAACTACATAAGTGGAATAAACATGATAAACATGATGTGTTTCTTTCAGCTGAGAGTATCATCCCTCATCTACTTTCAAAGATGAAGATGCAGAGGTCATTACTGAAATGGAATAATCAGTTCCAGGCCTGAGCTCATTCTGTCTGAGACTGAGAAATTAACAACGTACTTCTCACATCAGTGTATCCTCAATATCTGAAGCAATGCTTCAGTCTGATTAAAAAGAAAAAACAAAAAGAAAAAAAGCATGTTGGTATAATTTTCATTCAACTTTGGTGATAAAAAAATGAAACCATATGGATGTCTTTTTCACAAACATACGTTTGTTTTTATTTTACAGTGGCAACCTAAGAGCAGTCAAATTCAGAGACTCCAAAGACAGGTAAAATAAGTTTTCAAATCTCTGATTAAATCAAGCTTCTTCTGATATGAAAAGACCGCAGCATTTTCCTTCAGCTTCAAAATGATTGATGTCCCTGCTGAATGGCAAGACAGGAGAGCAATCTGCAAGCAGTTATGTCTGAAGGAAGAAAGGAAGGCAGGCAGGCAGGCAGGCACGAAAGAGGCACGGAAATAGGAAGATGTATGGTATGTTTGTGTAGTGGGTTTACGTGGCAAGGTTTTGGTAGCATGGAGCCATAGGGGTGGTTTCTGTGAGAAAGATCTAGAAGCTGCCCCATGTTTGGGAAGGGCCCCATTGTTTTCCAGATCCGAGCCAATAAGCGATGTTGTTTTGCGCCTCTGTGAGAGCATATTTAAGACAGGGAAAAAACGCTGCGCCACACAGCAGCCGGGAGAGTCAAGGGAGTGGGAGAACAGCCTTGCACCAAGGTCAGTGTGGAAGGAGGGGGAGAGGTGCTCCAGGCGCCGGAGCAGAAGTCCCCTGCGGCCTGTGGTGAGGACCATGGTGAAGCAGGATGTCCCCCTGCAGCCCATGGAGTACCACGGTGGAGCAGGGTTCCACGCTGCAGCCCGTGGAGGAGACCACGGTGGAGCAGGTGGCCCTGCACCGATGGAGGCTGCCGCCTGTGGAAGACCCCTGCCGGAGCAGATTCCGGGCCGGACCTGTAGCCCGTGGAGAGGAGCCCACGCAGGAGCAGGTGATCTGGCAGGAGCTGCTGCCCGTAGGGGAGCCAGGTTGGAGCAGTTTTCTCCTGAGGGATGGACCCCGTGGTACGGACCCATATCTGGAGCAGTTCTGAAAGAGCTGCTGCCTGTGGGAAGCCCATGCCGGATCAGTTCATCAAGGACTGCATCCCGTGGGTGGGACCCCACAGCACAGGGGACGAGAGTGACCGAGAAGGAGCGGCAGAGAAGAAGTGCTGTAGACTGACCATAACCCCCATTCCCCGTTCCCCTGCGCCGCTCGGGGGGAGGAGGTGGAAGAGGGTGGATGGGGGGGGAAGGTGCTTTTGGTTTTTTTCCTTTGTTTTCTCACTTCTCTCGCTTGTTAGTTGTAGGCAATAAATCTTACTATCTCCTTATGCCGAGTCTGTTTTGCCCGTTACAATAATTATTGCGTGATTTTCTCATCCTTATCTCAATCCTTGAGCACTTTTCACATATTTTCTCCCCATTCCTCTTTGAGGAGGGGGAGTGAGAGAGCGGCTGTGGTGGAGCTCGGCTGCCCACTCGAGCGGAACCACGACAGTTTGTTACTATATCAACATGCATGTGTGCTAATGCAAAAAAATACTTTTTTTGTTGTTTTTTTTTTTAATGATTTTAATAGACACTAATTTTTTAGAAGCAGCCATAAAAATATTGTGCAATATATGCTGCTAATGTTGGTGTAAGTTATAATACAAGATAGGGAAACTGAGAAATAGAGGATTCCTCAGAAAATGAAATAGCATTCCACAGATGAACAAAATTAGGTAAGATAAAACAACTCAATATCTGAAACAGAATAATCTTTTCCCTCTTTCAAAACTAATATACCTATATAAAAGATAGATAACTATCTGATTGCTATTCACTATTTTTCACTCATAGAAGCCTCCTACCAAGTTACTGCACACAGGCTGCATACAAGAAAATCAGTTCTGTTTTTTTTTTTTTTTTTAACTGTGACTATTGTAATTAGACCTGTCTGTATGTGCAGAATGATCAGACAGGGCATATGAAGCACATCAGCTTTAGTTATTAAGGTATGACCATGTATTCTCCTAACAACCTTCAAACACATGTGGTGTCCTAGAGTAAGTCATGCTTGTTTTACCCAGTAACTAAGTGTTCCTTTGGGGCCTGGTTCTCCACTGAGTTGGCATCCATGTACATGGAGTTCTGGGTATTGGCGGTTAATCCCAGAGATATCACCAAAATATCAGCCACTATTGAAGTAGGGTAGTGATGAGAGTCAGTGTAATGGGCATAGGTATTGCAGAAAACTTATTTGTAGCTTATTTATCAGTAAGTAGTGTGCCCTCTCATTTCTGGTTGAACTATACAAAATAAAAGTTTAATCCAGCCTCATAAACTAAACAGGAGTAGGGCACAACCATTACATGTAACATCAAAATCCTTGTCAGTTTTAACATAACTGCTGCTGTCACAGACAACACGATGGCATAGTTCAGGAGTTACCTTGGAATAAAGACAGTTTCCACACTGCAGGGCAGTGATCATCTTGATTTGTGGAAAGAGAGTCTAGCCACATGGATGCAAGTTGTGTCATACTACTTATCATCAGAGCTAAAGAACAATCTTTAGACAGATTTATTTACAAGTCTTGAAATAGCCATTGAGTGGCTAAAAAAATAATAAAAAAATAAAAACAGCATTTTTTTTATCCTCTCTGGCTGTTTATATTTACAGATACATGTAAATCTATATATGCATCTACCCAAGTCATTGCTTAAATTCTCACTGTGACAATCAAGATGAAGTTGTCCTTAGTCTAAATCTACAAAATTCATAACTGTATGCTTTATGAAATCTTCTAAAACAGAGAATTATCCTCAAAAAAGCAACATTTATTCACAGTGAAAAATGAGAACTATACAAATTGCCAAAGGAAAAATGAGGAAAGAAACGGCATTACCTTATTTATTTTTGAGAGCAAGATTGCTGACATTGCTCCACCCCTAAGAGGAGGAAGAGGTGGAAGCATTTCAATTACACTTGAGAACTCTGGCAAAGGAATATTTGCTGAAATTTTCTACAGGATTACACACAATAAAATAGAAAAAAAAGCACCTGATAAATATAAATGGACAAAGATAGTGCTAAACGGAAGGGAAGGGAAGGGAAGGGAAGGGAAGGGAAGGGAAGGGAAGGGAAGGGAAGGGAAGGGAAGGGAAGGGAAGGGAAGGGAAGGGAAGGGAAGGGAAGGGAAGGGAAGGGAAGGGAAGGGAAGGGAAGGGAAGGGAAGGGAAGGGAAGGGAAGGGAAGGGAAGGGAAGGGAAGGGAAGGGAAGGGAAGGGAAGGGAAGGGAAGGGAAGGGAAGGGAAGGGAAGGGAAGGGAAGGGAAGGGAAGGGAAGGGAAGGGAAGGGAAGGGAAGGGAAGGGAAGGGACCTGTCATCCACCAGGACCCCCAGGTCCTTCTCCTCAGAGCTCCTCTCCAGCAGCTCGTCCCCCAGCCTGTACTGATACTTCGTGTTATTCCTTCCCAGGTGCAGGACTCTACACTTGCTCTTATTAAATCTCATTTGGTTTCTTCCTGCCCATCTCTCCAACCGGTCCAGGTCTCTCTGAACGGCAGCACAGCCTTCTGGCGTGTCAACCACTCCTCCCAGCTTTGTGTCATCAGTGTACTTGCTGAGGGCAGACACTATTCCCACATCAAGGTCGTCGATGAAGATGTTGAACAAGACTGGACCCAGCACCAACCCCTGGGGAACACCGCTAGTCACAGGCCTCCAGCCAGACTGCTCCTCTGATCACCACCCTCTGAGCTTGGCCAGTCAGCCAGTTCTCAACCCACTTTGCCGTCCACTCATATATCCCACACTTCCTTAGCTTTGCTAGTAGGATGTCATGGGAGACAGTATCGAAAGCCTTGCTAAAGTCAAGGTAGATGACATCCACTGCTCTCCCCCCATCTACCCAGCTGGTGATGCCATCATAGAAGGCAACGAGGTTGGTCGAGCATGACTTCCCCTTGGTGAATCCATGCTGACTACTCCTCATAACCTTCTTCTCTTCCAATTGCTTGGAGATGGCATCCAGAACAAGCTGCTCCAATACCTTTCCAGGGACAGAGGTGAGACTGACTAGCCTGTAGTTTCCCAGATCCTCCTTCCTGCCCTTCTTGAAGACCGGAGTGACATTGGCTATCCTCCAGTCTTCAGGCACCTCACCCATTCTCCAGGACCTTTCAAGGATGATAGAGAGCAGTTCGGCGATCACATCTGCCAGATCCCTTAGCACATGCAGATGCATCCCATCGGGACCCATGGATTTGTGTGCGTTGAGCCCACTCAGATGTTCCTGAACCACTCCCACGTCCACCAGGGGGGAGGCCTCCATTTCCCAGACCCTTTGTCCTGTTGTCAGGAGTGAGGAGTCCCATGGGAGTGTCCTTGGAGCAAAGATGGAAGCAAAGAAAGCATTCAGTATCTCTGCCTTCTCAGCGTCTCCCATGACCAGGACACCTCCCTCATTCAGCAAGGGACCCACATTATCCCTAGTCTTCCTCTTGCTGTTTACATACTTGAAAAGACCTTTCTTATTATCCTTTATCTCTTTTGCAAGCCTCATCTCTAGGTAGGCTTTAGACTTCCTCGTCGCGTCCCTGCAGGCCCTGACAACACATCTATACTCCTCCCAAGAGGACAGGCCCTTTTTCCACACTTCATAGACTTTCCTCTTCCTTTTGATCTTATTGATGAGCTCCTTGCTCATCCACATGGGTTTCCTGCCCCCCTTCCCCAATTTCCTATTCTTCGGGATGCACTGATCCTGAGCATGGAAGAAGTGCTGCTTAAATGTGGCCCAGCTCTCACAAGCCTTCTAGCAACCTATCCCATGACATACTCCCAAGCAGGTCCCGGAAGGGGTTGAAGTTGGCTCTTCGGAAGTCCAGGGTAACAATCCTGCTTTTAGCCATACTTCCTTTGCCTAGTTCCATCTGGAACTCCACCATCTCATGGTCGCTGCATCCCAAGCTGTCCCCAACCTTCACATCCCTAACAAGGCCATCCCTGTTGGTAAGAACGAGGTCCAGGAGCACCCTCTGCCTTGTTGGCTCCTCCACCACCTGCATCAGAAAATTGTCCTCAACACATTGTAGGAACTGTTTGGACTGCTCGTGCCTGGCCGAGTTGCTTACCCAGCAGATGTCTGGGTAATTGAAGTCCCCCATGAGGACCAGCACTCGTGATCGTGAGGCTACTAGCAGCTGTTTGCAGAAGGCCTCATCGACTTCCTCCTTGTCCTGGTTTCAGTTAGAACAGAAGTTTCAGATAGAACAGAATTAATTTTCTTCCTAGTATCTGGTGGAATGCTGTGTTTTGGCTTAGGATGAGAAGAGTGCTGATAACACCCTGATGTTTTAATTGTTGCAGAGCAGTGCTTATACCAAGCCAAGGACATCTCAGCCTTTCGCTCTGTCCTGCCAACAGGCAGGCTGGGGGTGCAGTAAGAGCTGGGAGGGGACCCAAACTAGCCAAAGGGGTATTCCATACCATCTATCGTCATGCTAAACAATATATAGGGGTGGCTAGCCGGGGGGAGGGGGCCGGACTGCTCGGTTAGGCTGGGCATCGGTCAGCGGGTGGTGAGCAATTGCATTGTGCATCACTTGTTTGTACATATTATTATTATTATTTTCCTATTATCACCATTGTATTATTATTATTATTATTATTATTGTTATTATTACTTTTGTTATTATTATTTTCCTGTCTTATTAAACTGTCTTTATCTCAACTCACGGGCTTCACTTTCCATTTCTCTCCCCCGTCCCAGAGAGGGAGGGGGAGGGTGAGCGAACGGCTGCGTGGTGTTTAGCTGCCGGCTGGGTTAAACCACGACAGTCTTTTTGGCGCCCAACGTGGGGCCCGAAAGGTTGAGATAACGGCAGATCTGACCAGAGTGTGTTAAACTAAAATTGGTGTAAGTATTAGACCTGCTTAATAGTCACTTGTCATAATGC
This sequence comes from Aythya ferina, assembly GCF_964211825.1. Lineage (NCBI taxonomy): Eukaryota > Metazoa > Chordata > Aves > Anseriformes > Anatidae > Aythya > Aythya ferina. The sequence continues at coordinate 39,610,595 of NC_140296.1, forward strand.
TGATTGCTTTAATCTCAACTCTGCTGCGCCTGTTTTCCAAATTGAGTATTATAGTACATTATTTTCCGTATTTGCTCTCTGTCATGTTATTTATCCTCTCCGGGCCCTGGTTTCAGATCATTATGGTACTGAGTGTTGTAGCAACTTATGAGCAACTTAGGCTTATGAGACGATGAGATATCTGGTCATGACTCTAACTTGGTATTTGTACTCAGTAACATCGTCGACTCTGTATTTTGGAAACTGTATCTTGGAAACTATTAGCAATTATACCTATTGTTTTTTTTTCATTAGGGAGTCAATCTGTGGAGGGGAAAGGGGAAGATATTTTTTCTTACTTGATTACTCTCCCTTTCTCCTTCACCACCCCTATATCCTCCTGGATCACTCTGCCTTCCTCCTTCACCACCCTCTTACCCTCTGAGCTTGTTACAATAGCTCTCCAAGATATTGAATATTCTTGGGATACTCAGACCAGCATAGTCTTGTTGTTCTGCCTCCTGAATGCACTTCAGATTCTGCTTAAAGTTAAACAACTACTTAGGAAGCTCATCCGGAGATCTGCCCGGAGGCAGTATAGTTGTGTGTGGCAGGGAGTATGGGAGGATATGGGCAGGCATCTAGAGCAGTTGGCACCCCCAGTGTTTTGGAAATTCACTCCTGAACAACTGCAAAATCCTCAAAAACTGGCAGAATGCTTGAGAAAAAGGTGTCACGATTCTGGCAGTTCCAAAGTAACACAAATCATTGTAACATGCTGGGGCCTGGCTCATGCCTATCGAGCTGCCATTGATACTGCTATCAACTTAGTGACAGACCCTGCGGCCACTCCAAGCCCTGTGACAGATCCAACGGCCACTGTGACCCCTACGGTGGACTCTGCAGCTGCTCCAGTCCCAGCTCCTGCAGCTGTTCCAGTTCCAGCTCCTGCAATTGCTCCAGTTCCAGCTCCTGCAGCCACTTCAGTCCCAGCTCCTGCAGCCGCTCCAGTTCCAGCTCCTGCAGCCGCTCCAGTTCCAGCTCCTACAACTGCTCCAGCTCCGGTTCCTGAAGCCGCTCCAGTTCCAGCTCCTACAACTGCTCCAGCTCCGGTTCCTGCAGCCGCTCCAGTTCCAGCTCCTGCCGCTACTCCAGTCCCAGCTCCTGCAACTGCTCCAACTCCAGTTCCTGCAGCTGCTCCAGCTCCGGTTCCTGCAGCTGCTCCAGCTCCTGCAGCCGCTCCAGCTCCTATGGCTGGGTCAGAGAAAAGAGCTGTAGCAGTGCAAGTTGACCCTGCAGAGGGTATTCCAACCTCTGTGGCAGACCCTGTAACAAGGTCAGAGAAACGAGCTGTAGCAGTGCAAGCTGCCCCTGTAGAGAAGGTGAAAAAATGGTATAGAGATTCAGGTCGTTTAGAACGCAAAGAGTCTTCTGCCAAATCTAGGTATAGAGACAACGGAGACGACGATGACGCTGGGCCATCAAGGATTCAGGAGGAGGAAGATGAGGATGCCGAAAAATCAACAGTAACTATCCGAAGCCTAAACGAGCGTGAGTTACGAGATGTGCGGAAAGATTTTGGTCACTGTATAGGTGAGCAGCTTGTCACCTGGCTGCTCCGATGCTGGGACTCTGGAGCCAATTGTGTGGAATTAGACGGCAGGGAAGCCAAGCGACTGGGATCCCTTGCTAGAGACGCAGGCATTGACAAAGCAATTGCAGATGGAACACAATCTCACAGCCTCTGGAGGCGTCTCCTCTCAGCTGTGAGGAAAAGGTATCCCTTCAAGGAAGAACTTTTATGTCTACCAGGCAAGTGGACCACTATGGAGAAGGGAATCCAGTACCTGAGAGAATTAGCCGTACGGGAAGTGATTTATGAGGATCCAGACCTCAGACAAACATCCAAAGATCCAGATGAAGTCAGGTGTACACGACCCATGTGGCGGAAGTTTGTACGGAGTGCACCATCATCATATGCCAGCTCATTGGCAATAATGGCCTGGAAAGAGGATGAGGAACCCACAGTGGATGAAGCGGCTAAACAACTCCGGCAGTACGAAGAAAGTCTCTCTTCCTTACAGGCCTGCGTCTCAGCTGTGGAGAAACTTTCTGAAAAGGTTCACCAACTTGAAGAGAATCTATCATCCTCCCCACCTGAACCAACCAGTGTCCAACGACCGAAAGAGAACACTGTGGAGAAACTTTCTGAAAAGGTTCACCAACTTGAAGAGAGATTATTCTCCTCCGCACCTGTACAAAGCAGTGTCTCAGCTATCAGGGGTAGGCGTTTATCCACACAAGGAAGACGATATGGTGGGTACTCACCCCGTGCCACCCTGTGGTTTTACTTACGAGACCATGGAGAGGACATGAGAAAATGGGATGGAAAATCTACCGCCACACTAGAGGCAAGGGTACGTGAGTTGCAAAAGAAAACAATCAAGAAAAAGGGATTCTCTGAAAAGTTTGCTGCTCCAACTTCCGGCAGACAGTCCTTCAAACACAGAAACGAAGAAGATTCTGACCAGGATTAGGGGAGCCCTGCCTCCAGCCAGGGGGAGGAAAGGGATAATCGAGTTTATTGGACTGTGTGGATTCGATGGCCTGGCACGTCAGACGCACAGAAGTATAAGGCTTTAGTAGACACCGGTGCACAATGTACTATAATGCCATCGAGCTATAAAGGACCAGAGCCCATCTATATTTGTGGAGTGACCGGGGGATCTCAGCAGTTGACTGTATTGGAGGCTGAAGTGAGTCTGACTGGGAATGAGTGGGAAAAGCACCGCATTGTGACTGGCCCGGATGCTCCGTGTATCCTTGGCATAGACTATCTTAGAAGAGGATATTGCAAGGACCCAAAAGGGTTCCGGTGGGCTTTTGGTATAGCTGCCTTAGAGACAGAGGGCATTAAACAATTATCTACCTTGCCTGGTCTCTCAGAGGACCCCTCTGTTGTGGGGTTGCTGAGGGTCGAAGAACAGCAAGTGCCAATCGCTACCACAACTGTGCACTGGCAGCAATATCGCACTAACCAAGACTCCCTGATTCCCATCCATAACCTAATTCGTCAATTGGAGAGCCAAGGAGTGATCAGCAAGACTCATTCACCTTTCAATAGTCCCATATGGCCAGTGCGAAAGTCTAATGGCGAGTGGAGACTAACAGTGGACTATCGTGGCCTGAACGAAGTCACGCCACCACTGAGTGCTGCAGTGCCGGACATGCTGGAACTTCAGTACGAACTTGAATCGAAGGCAGCCAAGTGGTACGCCACAATTGATATCGCTAATGCATTTTTCTCCATCCCTCTAGCAGCAGAGTGCAGGCCACAATTTGCCTTCACTTGGAGGGGAGTCCAATATACTTGGAATCGGCTGCCCCAGGGGTGGAAACACAGCCCTACCATTTGCCATGGGCTGATCCAGTCTGCGCTAGAGCAGGGGGAAGCTCCTGAACACCTGCAGTACATCGATGACATTATTGTGTGGGGTGATACAGCAGAGGAAGTTTTCGAGAAAGGGAAGAAAATAGTCCAAATCCTTCTGAAAGCCGGTTTTGCCATAAAACAAAATAAAGTCAAAGGACCTGCACGAGAGATCCAGTTTTTAGGAATAAAATGGCAAGATGGACGTCGTCAAATCCCAATGGATGTGATCAACAAAATAACAGCTATGTCTCCACCAACTAACAAAAAAGAAACACAGACTTTCCTAGGTGTTGTGGGGTTTTGGAGAATGCACATCCCAAATTACAGTCTGATTGTAAACCCACTCTACCAAGTAACCCGTAAGAAGAATGAGTTTGAATGGGGCCCTGAACAACGACAAGCCTTTGAACAAATCAAGCAGGAAATAGTCCATGCAGTAGCCCTTGGGCCAGTTCGAACAGGACCAGATGTAAAGAATGTGCTCTACACTGCAGCCGGGGAGAACGGCCCCACCTGGAGCCTCTGGCAGAAAGAACCTGGGGAAACTCGAGGTCGGCCCCTGGGGTTTTGGAGCCGGGGATACAGAGGGTCTGAGGCCCGCTATACTCCAACTGAAAAGGAGATATTGGCAGCATATGAAGGAGTTCGATCTGCTTCGGAGGTGGTCGGTACTGAAGCGCAGCTCCTCCTAGCACCCTGATTGCCGGTACTAGGCTGGATGTTCAAGGGAAGGGTCTCTTCTACGCATCATGCAACTGATGCTACATGGAGCAAATGGGTTGCACTGATTACTCAGCGGGCTCGAATAGGAAACCCCAGTCGCCCAGGAATATTGGAAGTGATTATGGACTGGCCAGAAGGCAAATACTTTGGGATATCATCAGAGGAGGAGGTGGGTCGTGCTGAAGAAGCCCCACTGTACAACCAGTTACCAGAAAATGAAAAGAAATATGCCCTGTTCACTGATGGGTCCTGTCGTATTGTGGGGAAGCATCGGAGATGGAAGGCTGCTGTATGGAGTCCTACACGACGAGTTGCAGAAGCTGCTGAGGGAGAAGGTGAATCGAGTCAGTTTGCAGAAGTGAAGGCCATTCAGCTGGCTTTAGACATCACTGAACGAGAAAAATGGCCAGTTCTCTATCTCTACACCGATTCATGGATGGTAGCAAATGCCCTGTGGGGATGGTTACAGCAATGGAAGCAAAACAACTGGCAGCGTAGGGGCAAACCCATCTGGGCTGCTGCATTGTGGCAAGATATTGCTGCTTGGGTAGAGAACCTGGCTGTGAAAGTACGCCACGTAGATGCTCATGTGCCCAAGAATCGGGCTACTGAAGAACATCAAAACAACCAGCAGGTGGATCAGGCTGCTAAGATTGAAGTAGCTCAGGTGGACCTGGATTGGCAGCATAAAGGTGAATTATTTATAGCCCGATGGGCCCATGACACCTCAGGCCATCAAGGTAGAGATGCAACATACAGATGGGCTCGTGATCGAGGGGTGGACCTGACCATGGACGCTATAGCACAGGTTATTCATGACTGTGAAACATGTGCTGCAATCAAGCAAGCCAAATGGTCAAAGCCTCTTTGGTATGGAGGACGATGGCTGAAATATAAATATGGAGAGGCCTGGCAGATTGATTACATCACACTCCCTCAAACTCGCAATGGCAAGCGCCATGTACTTACAATGGTGGAAGCAACCACCGGATGGCTGGAAACATATCCTGTGCCTCATGCCACTGCCTGGAACACTATTCTGGGCCTTGAAAAGCAAGTCCTATGGCGACATGGTACCCCAGAAAGAATAGAGTCAGACAATGGAACTCATTTCCGAAACAACCTTATAGACACTTGGGCCAAAGAACATGGTATTGAGTGGGTGTATCACATCCCCTATCATGCACCAGCCTCCGGGAAAGTTGAACGATACAACGGACTGTTAAAGACTACATTGAAAGCAATGGGCGCTGGGACATTCAAAAATTGGGATACGCATTTGGCAAAGGCTACCTGGTTAGTCAATACTAGGGAATCTGCTAACCGAGCTGGACCTGCCCAATCAAACCTGTTACATACTGTAGATGGGGATAAAGTTCCTGTAGTGCATGTAAGAAATATGCTGGGTAAAACAGTCTGGGCTACTTCTGCCTCAGGAAAACGCAAACCTATTCGTGGAATTGTTTTTGCTCAGGGACCTGGATACACTTGGTGGGTGATGCAAAAGAACGGAGAGGTCCGGTGTGTACCTCAAGGAGATTTAATACTGGGTGAGAATAGCCCATGAACTGAATTGTACCATGTTAATTACTATATAATACTGTATGTTATCACTACCATGACTACTATAGGTAACTAATTAGAATGTATGGAAAAGAGTGTAACCTGAGCATGATATAAATGGTATGGAATAAGGGGTGGATAGATGTCCTGGTTTCAGTTAGAACAGAAGTTTCAGATAGAACAGAATTAATTTTCTTCCTAGTATCTGGTGGAATGCTGTGTTTTGGCTTAGGATGAGAAGAGTGCTGATAACACCCTGATGTTTTAATTGTTGCAGAGCAGTGCTTATACCAAGCCAAGGACATCTCAGCCTTTCGTTCTGTCCTGCCAACAGGCAGGCTGGGGGTGCAGTAAGAGCTGGGAGGGGACAGACCCAGGACAGGTGACCCAAACTAGCCAAAGGGGTATTCCATACCATCTATCGTCATGCTAAACAATATATAGGGGTGGCTAGCCGGGGGGAGGGGGCCGGACTGCTCGGTTAGGCTGGGCATCGGTCAGCGGGTGGTGAGCAATTGCATTGTGCATCACTTGTTTGTACATATTATTATTATTATTTTCCTATTATCACCATTGTATTATTATTATTATTATTATTATTATTGTTATTATTACTTTTGTTATTATTATTTTCCTGTCTTATTAAACTGTCTTTATCTCAACTCACGGGCTTCACTTTCCATTTCTCTCCCCCGTCCCAGAGAGGGAGGGGGAGGGTGAGCGAACGGCTGCGTGGTGTTTAGCTGCCGGCTGGGTTAAACCACGACACTCCTCCTGATCTGGAGACCTGTGGTAGACCCCTACCACCTTGTCTCCCATACCAGCCCACCCCTTAATTCTTACCCACAAGCTCTCCACTTGTCCTTGACCCTGCCCCATCTGGAGCTGGGTACACTCTAATTGCTCCCTCACATAAAGGACAACCCCACCCCCTCGCTTCCCCAGCCTGTCTTTCCTAAAGAGGACATAGTACTCCATGACTGCGTTCCAGTCATGCGAGCTGTCCCATCACATCTCAGTGATCGCAACGAGATCATGGCCCTGCAAACAAACACAGATCTCGAGCTCATCCTGTTTATTTCCCATGCTCCGTGCATTGGTATACAGGCACTTTAGGGAAGTAGCAGGTGCAGTTACCCCTGGGGGGATGCAAGAAGAAGATACTGGACAGGGGATCAGGAACACTACCTTCTCTGAGGAGTCCTCAGACAATCCTATGGGAGAGCTCAGAAGTTTTTCCCTGTCTTCAACAGTGACAGCAGTGACGACTTCCCCCAGCCCTTCTCTGTCACCTTTAGCTCCCCTCCCTTCCCCCATCAAACCTAGTTTAAAGCCCTGGTAATCAGCCCAGAGAGCTTGCTCCCTAACACACTTGCGCCCCACTTGCTCAGTTGGTGTCTGTTCATAGCTCACATACCCGGCCTCTCAAAGGACAGCCCAAGATCAAAATACCCAAATCCCTGGTCCAGACACCACCCCCTCAGCCAGTCATTTACCTGTCCTGTTCTGCTCCTTCTATCTGCATCCCAGTCCCCCAGCGGGAGGACAGAGGAGAACACTACCTGCACCCCTGATCCCCTCAGCAACCTCTCCAGGGATGCAAAGTCCTTTCTAATATTCTTCATTTTTTCTGATAGCGGCTTCCTGGGATCCAACCTGAATGACTACAAGAGGATAGTAGTCCTCCGGTTTAATGAGTCGTGGCAGAGCCTTCCTAACATCTCTGACACATGCCCCAGGAAGACAGCACACCTCTCTGGATAGGTTATCTGGGCGAAAAATCGGAGCCTCAGTGCCCCTCAGCAAGGAGTCCCCAGTCACCAGGACTCTCCACTCTTTTTTTTTTTTTTGTGGCAGCGGTTACAATGCAGTGCTCCATCCGGTCCTGATCCTTATGTTCTGCACTTCCCCCAATCTTGCCTCTCTTCTCAGGGTTGCTTCCCGAGTTCGGACTACTGTCCAGACCCTCAGCCTCATGTCTATATGTCTATGTCTATGTCTGCTTGTGTTGATGGGAAGTTAGTTAATGAGTCAATATCACTCCTGACAATACTTCCTCTTTACACCCATTATCCATCACTTTCAGAGCTGCAGTGACATTGTAAACTGCAGAGTGGTCACTCACACATAACTGTACCTCTTCTGTACATAGCCAGTGTAGGTAACATGCTTTAAAATATATGTAAAACAAAATATTTGGATAAAGGATGAAAAATTCCTAAGTTGATCAGTCTTATCTGTACTGTGAGTGCATGCTACACCGTCTCCTTGATGTTTGTTCAAAGCATACCTGCAACATCTACAAGAAGGGCTGGAGGGTAGACCAGGGGAACTATAGGCCCATTAGTTTGATCTCAGTGCCAGGGAAGCTCATGGAGCAGATTATCTTGAGTATCATCACGCGGCACTTGCAGGGCAAACAGGTGATCAGGCCCAGTCAGCATGGGTTTATGAAAGGCAAGTCCTGCTTGATGAACCTGATCTCCTTCTATGATAAAGTGACACGCTTGGTGGATGAGGGAAAGGCTGTGGATGTGGTCTACCTTGACTTCAGCAAGGCTTTTGACACCATTCCCCACAACATTCTCCTCAAGAAATTGGCTGCTCATGGCTTGGACTGGCATACGCTTCTTTGGGTTAAAAACTGGCTGGATGGCTGGGCCCAAAGAGTCATGGTGAATGGAGTCAAATCCAGTTGGAGGCCAGTCACTAGTGGTGTCCCCCAGGGCTCAGTACTGGGGCCAGTTCTCTTTAATATCTTTATCGATGATCTGGATGAGGAGATTGAGTGCAACCTCAGTGAGTTTGCAGATGACACCAAGTTAGGTTTGTGTGTCAATCTGCTCGAGGGTAGGAAGGCTCTGCAGGAGGATCTGGATAGGCTGGACCGATGGGCTGAAGCCAACTGTATGAAGTTCAACAAGGCCAAGTGCTGGGTCCTGCACCTGGGGCGCAACAACACCAAGCAGAGCTACAGGCTGGGAGATGACTGTTTGGAAAGCTGCCTGGCAGAGAAGGACCTGGAAGTATTGGTTGATAGTCGGCTGAATTTGAGCCAGCTGTGTGCTCGGGTGGCCAAGAAGGCCAACAGCATCCTGGCTTGTATAAGAAGCAGTGTGGCCAGCAGGCCTAGGGAAGTGATTGTCCCTCTGTACTTTGCTCTGGTGTGGCTGCACCTCAAGTACTGTGTTCAGTTTTGTGCCCCTCACTACAAGAAGGACATGGAAGTGCTCGAGCGATTCCAGAGAAGGGCGACGAAGCTGGTGAGGTGTCTGGAGAACAAGTCCTACGAGGAGTATCTGAGGGAGCTGGGCTTGTTCAGCCTGGAGAAAAGGAGGCTCAGGGGTGACCTTATTGCTCTCTATAGGTACCTTAAAGGAGGCTGTAGCAAGGTGGGGATTGGTCTATTCTCCCATGTGCCTGGCAACAGGATGAGGGGGAATGGGCTAAAGTTGAGCCAGGGAAGGATATTAGGGAAAACTTCTTTACCGAAAGGGTTGTTAGGCATTGGAATGGGCTGCCCAGGGAAGTGGTTGAGTCACCATCCCTGGAGGTCTTTAAAAGACGTTTAGATGTAGAGCTTAGTGATATGGTTTAGTGGAGGACTTGTTAGTATTAGGTCAGAGGTTGGACTAGGTGATCTTGGAGGTCTCTTCCAACCTAGACGATTCTGTGATTCTGTGATCTAAGTAGTCTTAGATGTCTACTTTTAATGGGAATAAACTCTACATTTATCCTTAAACTTTAACTTGAGAATATTTCAGTGTATAGAAGGGGGTGAGAATAATTTCCATTATTTTTATTTCCTTTGTCTTTGTTGAATAACTTTCTAATATAAAATGCCTGAATAATGCAACAAACAGATCTCTAAGACTCCTGTATCCCAGGGGAATTGCTCAGTTGGTATGATATACAGCCAAGCACCTTCATGTTTGCTGTCCTAAATCCATGAATCTTGAATCCCTGGATGCACTAGTGGCCCAGTTTCAGTAGAATAAGAACATTTTAGAAGTTTTTTTTTTTATTGTTGTTGGTTTTTTTTAGGTTAATTCTTTCCCTCTGATTCTTATTCAGCATAAAGATTGATATACCGTAGGCATTTTACCCTTCTTCACTTTTTGGTCTTTGATTACTAGAGAAGTGTCAGAGAGTAGCAACTGTCTGAGTGCTAAGGCACATGGCTTGGAAGATTGAAATTCCGGTCCTTGCTCTGAAATAGACTTCCACATATTACCCTGAACAAGCCATAGAAGTAGTACGTACCTCAGTTCTTAACTGTGAAATGGAAAGATGAAAAATCTTTAAAATCATGTTACATTATATAGAATAGCACATGGCATGGTATGTAACAAAATATGAAAGGTGATCATATCTTATGGCAACTGTAAATATAAATTAAGGCTAGTTAATCCCAGAAAAAGAGACATATTTTTCATAGAAGTGTCACAGATTCCAATCAATTCTAATACCAATTGACTGTAAGTCACTTGTGATCCTTCTGTTGGAATCAGTTCGCTTTAGGCTAGGCTCTTTCACAACCTTGTGATATTTGAGTTTCCAATACGGAATGTATTTCAATTAATTTTATAAGATCAGTGACATATTTTCAACAATAAATAATTCTGTCTGCTTCTGGAAAACCCTTTGTTTCCAACCCTTCATTTTTTGGCATAAAACACCTGACAATCTCTATTCTCTGTACTGAATAAAAAATAGAATGGAAATTAAAGCAGAATAAGAAAAAATAAAAGTGAGAGTTGCAAAAAATGCAGCATTGATAAAAAACTGCTGGTGTGAAAGATGTGGAGGTAAAAAAAAAAAAAAAAGCGACCGTTGCTACCTGGAGTGGAAGTTGGATAGTACCTGAGCAGCTGCTAATCAAATATTCACTGTAAAGCAAAAGAAGGAAACTCACTGTAAAGAGAAAACTGAAGGCACATGGGAGAGAGTGTGAGCATGTTTGAAAGAGGAAAAAGAACCAAAGCAGAAGAACACTGTACATGCTAAAAGTCTTGGGGATTTGCTACATGACACATGGACTCCTGGTGAGTGAGACATTAATGCTCAGCCCCAACAGTTTTCACTGACTTCAACAAACCTTCACATCATACCATTTCACAGCCTGTCATAAGATTACTAGTTGCATCTCCCATTATTTTTCACCCTCTTTCAAACAAACCCTTTTCAGCAAACCCTTCTGAAGTTTTCTATCTGCCTTGCCCCTTTGTCCATATTTGCTTCCTTATAGTCATGTCAGCTATAACTCACTGTAAAGCTTAGTTTGTCAGTGTATTACAGACTACAGTTTTGAGCTCCACTAAGGCCTCTAATCTTTTCTAAACCTTTTCTAAACCTGTGTGTCATAGGTAGAATAATATCTTGAGCTTCTCAAGCAACGTGGTTCAGCATATTTGAGAAGCATTAGTTTTTAGGGTACAGAAGGCATTATCGCGCCAGGAAGCAACATACACTATAGAAAAATGACACGTGCACTGTGTCACTAGTTCACAAGTGTTCCTACTGCTCACTACTATCACCTGAGAATGTCCTGAAAGGCCCCAGCACTGCCCTACAGCAGAAACTCTATCCTGTTTTGTCCACCTGCAATAAAAGTACCTGAAAATGTACAATACATTTGTAAATTTGTCATTTTCCCCTGGAGATGACAGGAGCTGGCAGGCTGCTCGGTGCTGCGGTGCCAGTCCAGCAGGGCACCTCAGTCCAGGCTCATCTCATCAGCCATTTGCCCATCTGCGGGAGGTGGCAGGCATACTCAACATGGAGAATACATCTCAAATATCTTGTCAGATTGGTCCACAATGCTCCCTACCTCATACAAGTCTTCTTTGTGGAAACAACAATGTGTTTCATAATCAGTACATTTTAATTGCTCTAACACTCAATGACCAAGAGACATAAACATTGCATACTTTGGCATTAAAATTAGACTAAAATGTCAGGAGATATATATATATATATTTAATTTGAATTTTATATGTGAATTTTATATGTGAATAATGCTATGGTTACTTGTACTGAAGATAAAAATCAATGCTAGCCACTTTGTTCTTTATCTGAATATTTTTTAAAGCCTTTACAACAGCACCATGAGAAGATTCTCCTCTTGCATGGCCTAATTTCTCTTACAGCTCTGAAAATTGCCATCTCAGGATCTAGAAGGTTGAGAGACATGTTTTTCTGCAGATGGCATGAGAGAAAAATTAAGGTATGACGTAGAGAACGATGTTAAGTAGCAGCAGACTAATGGAGAACATTTTGTCCTACTTTTGAGAAGCACATCAGGAACAGCTTGTTTTTATAGTGGATCCAAAGTATAATCACTGGCACTATATGATTGCTGCAAGCATCGTACTGCACTAATCACTACCACATTATTGTGAGTTTTGCTGAGCATTTTGTAAAAGACATATTACATTCCTCTTTTCCTGCACTTATCTTGAAAATGAATCAGACATACCAAAAACTCAAGACAATAAATAATGACTAAGGTGTACCTTTTAACATTCTTAATATGTTTCAGAGATTTACTGCTTTTCATTTTCACTAGTTACCAACAATCAAAATACTGACTAAATCTATGTATGGATTTCTTCTAGGTAAATCACAATAACTAAATCGTGGAAGTAAGATATGACTTTGATGCAAAAGCACAATTTGAAGTACCTCTTTCTTTATCTGCAGCGTTTATGCATTTTTGTCACAGTAAAGGCCAAGCATTTTGAAGAACAACTTTGTAAAATTTTATTTATAAATTTCTATTTAGATATTGATCCAACATCCATATAGAGTCACTGCAAATACAAACCATTAGAAATCCATTTAAAATCTTCTCTTCTAAGTCCATAACTTTTCTTCAATCTTGCCATCTCAGTGTTAATAAATAAAACCAAACAAAAAGTCTTCAACATCAAGCATTAACTGTCCATTTAATTGCCCTCCTGGCAAGAAAAGGAAAAACAACAATAGCAACAACAAAAGGCATGTAATACTTGCTAGTTGCATTACTGAATACTCTACTGAGCAGTGTTCATTTAGTATTTTGAGTGTTAAAAAAATCCAAGCTGTGCAAAATCAGTTTGTATATATCAAACAGAAATATACTGTGTATCTATGATTGATGGGTCAGGGGATCATGTAATCTGCTAAACCTCTGGACCTGCTAACTGGCTCTTCCAAAATCTGAAAAGAAGCAAATATTTATGAAACAAATGCTTATGAATGTAATCATTATTATCCACCTGAGAAAACTTGATGTTAGGAGTGAACTCTGACCCTTTTGAAATCATTGAGAGGGCAGTCATTTGCTTTAGCAGATCAATGTCTTACTATGATTTAATCCAGGTATAAAATTACTTGTATTTCCATCAAGTCAATTTTCAAAATGGGGAAATAAACCTGATTATTCTTTTAGCAAGTCATTCAGGGTCTCTTGTATTCTGCCTACATTGTGTGTGTGTGTGTGTGATTTATGGGTTTCAGCATTTAAGAAGGAGAGGTAGAGAAAGGGTTTCCTCCAGGATACAAACAATTTTTTCTCTTTCAACCTCCAGTGCTGTTGAGGATTTGGCACAGGATCCCCTACATGCTCAACGTTTGAGAGAAACGTTGCTACAGCCTCTTGGGATTTTCTCAATACTGTTTCTAGACAATCTATATTTTGTAACAATGCCTTTTTCATCTAAACTAGATTTTCCTTAAACAACAACAGGAGAGAAAATCAGAAAAATATTTCTGGTTTGTTTCTTCCCTTCCCCTATCCTTAACTGAGGAAAATATCCTTCACTGTTTCAGAAAAGAGTCTAAAAAATTATACTCCTCACAATGTGCCACTACTAATCTAAAAGATCTAAAATCATAAATAATGTCACATATCTGTATAAATATATATATATAACTGTATATATATATATACTTATATTCTATATCTATAAGTCTATATGTATATGTATATTTATAGATTTCTTTTAAAGCAGGGTTTCATTTTATTGTTAAAAAAACATGTATTGCCTGCAACAGCCATCAAGTTCTTCTGGCCTTTAGCCAACTACAGGCAAAGTTTATTTGTATCAGCAACTGCAGCAGCCTAAGTAAAGGGTACCCTTGGGGTTTGGCTTGTGTAAGTGGGGCTGTCTCTGATCACAGCCGCATCAGGGCCAGCTCTCCTGGCAGAGGATGTTTCTGTGCCCTTTCTTGCACATTCCCACAGTGCTGTGGGGTGGCATGGCTTTATAACGAGGGAGCCACTTTCCCTGCAGTCTTATGGTAAAGGCAAAGCTGCTTGTACTTCCCTAAGAAATGTTTTTCACTGCTTTGAAAATGCTATCTGTGGGAAGATTGTTCCTCTGTCACATGAAGCCAGCTCTCCCTCCCCAAATTGGGAGTGTTAAGGATAAATGCTGTTTGTGTGTGTGTGTGTGTGGATAACAGCCTCTTAAATTTTAATTGCGCTCATACATAAGTTTATCTGCTGATGGTGTAAGTGTCGGAAATACAAAGCATGCACACGCACCTCCCAGCAAATGAAACGTGTCAGCAAGTGCTGCAATCAATAACAATATAATATTCTTTCCTAAATAATGGTACAGCAGCAGAAGTGTGTAAGACAGTGATGAATTATTCAGCAGGTCTGCTTTGCTGCTACATTGCTCCTTCCATGCTTTAAGCTTTCCTACAACTGAAACACCTGGCACAGCACTCTCTGACTTCATCTTCTTCTGAATACCTAAATCTCTCTCTTTTTTTTTTTTTTTTTTTCCCTTGTACAAAAATTAAGTTTCCTAAGTGCCTAAAGCTTTAAACAGTCTTCAACTGCAAAATTGTGTGATGTCTTGAAGTTTTTAAGTGCCTTATTCCTACCTGATGGCTTTATATGGAGATGTGCTATATATGTTAGCAGGCAGCTGCATATTAAATGTTTCTAAAAGTAAATGCTTCATAAAGTTGGATGACATTCTGGACAGAGTTTTCATTAAGAGACACAGGTCAGATGCAGTCAACTGGTTAAAATGAAAGCCTAGGTTGTGAAATGTTTATTTAGATCGAACAGTACGTTACTCCCACATAGCTAGATACTGTTTGGCATTAGCTAGAACACACTACATAATAATTTAGTTTTGCAAAAGAAAATGATGCAAGATATTTTTGGTAACCTAGTTCTCTAAAATGCATATATGATTTAAGTATATGTCCTGCAGCATGTAATTAAATACAGATTTTGTGACCTTCATGCACTGAACAAGTTTTGTAAAAGTTAAGATATACATGCAAAACTATATGGTTCACAGACTGAAGGTAATTTATGCAAAATGAACAGAAAAAAAAAATTTAAACCTTTTTCTGACAATCTGAAAGAAAAATTATTGCATTTTCTTTCTCATATACTTACTTAAGCAATTCTGGAAATTATTTAAATCTTTTCTCTGGATATAACACACTTCTGTTATGCCATGTTCATCCAATCTTTTATTCTGCTAGATACCTCTTAACATATTTCTTGTGTTCTGCCCAACTCACCTTTAAATGCCACAAGCAATACAAATCTGTCATCTCTTTTAGGAAACTGCCTGATTCTGTAATGCAGCTTACCACTAAATACTTTCTCTGGTAGTCAAGCTATATTTCTGCTGTTTGATTCATTTTCTACTCCTATCACTTCAAGTTAACTCCCTCTACCCCTACTATCTAAATGAAGGAGGTCTGATTTCTGCTTGTGCCTTGATAACAGCTCTGAATGGAACAGCGAGAAATAAACATGCCTGTTCTTCAGAAGGTCACTTCAGAGATCTCTCTGCCATCATTCTGTTCCTTAGCCACTTGCTGCTGTCCACTGTCAGAAGCAGGACCACTGCTGTGACCCCAGACAGCTATTTTCCTTTTCTAGGAGACACCACTGGATTGCCATTGAAATGCCTCAGCACACTTGGAGGAATATGATTTTTCTTAACAGGCAGCACATAAACTCTTGAGCCATTGCGTAAGAAAGGCTTGTAATAACAGTTTAATGCAACACCAAAATGCCATGTGTCTCTCTCAGTGGCTGATCTACAAACCTGCATTGCAACCATCAAACATTGCTTCTGCCAAGGAGCAGAAAGAATGCACATGGAATAAGGTCACAAGGTTTTGACCTAGATTTCAGTCAGCAGGAGACTGCATCAGAAAATAAAAATTGGACATACTACAGTGCCCTTGATGAAAAGGCTACAGCCCTGAGTGAATGAAGAAAATAAGGTTCAACCTAGCCTTTGCAACACTCAATGTATAACAGGAGAATGAGAACTGATTGTGCATTTGTTGTCTGCAAAATTCTTTGTGATAATATATTCAGAAAGAAAAAAAAAATCTATGTCAAACAAACTGCTGCTTGGAGCAGAGAAAATAGCTATCTGACTCATGACCACTGAAACAGAAAATCTTTGCTAAACAAACCATTACATTTTATAAGCAAAGTTTGGAAAAGTTGACTGGGAAATCTATGCAAAAGCACTTATGCACAAACTATACTTTTCTACCAGAATCCTTTATTGTTTCCCTCTGAGTTTAGCAGCTAAGAAACATGACCTGTCTAGTCACTGTAATTATTAGAATAGGTTGACGAAGAAGCAATTTTCTTAAAAGCAGTTTCATTAACTTTGGCAAATGGAAATTAAATGCAAGTTTTCAGAAATGCAGTTACTCTAGCAACTCCAGAACATGAATGAAAAATAAAATGCATGAAATATGAATAAGTACAAGATGATCATACCCGCCCCTCTCTGTAACAAAGTGAAGGAGTAAATAGTATCAGTTCTTCTACCTAGAGAATAACTATTTTCCATAAATCTTACATGTCCTCAGGACAAAATAAAACTGTTGTTTCTGTTATACAGAGGAAAATAATTTGTTAAGGGAAAAAAATGACAAGACCACATATGAAAATATATTGTGAACTGTTACCTGCAATTGTTCAGTGAAACAATAAATCAGGTTTTATAATCTCAGATGACAATTCAGATCTATTCATATTATCACTTGTTTTTATCCAAATACTTGTAATCTTAAATTATCACAACTATTACTTCACTCCTTTATGTTCCAGTGAAGTTTACGTATTAAATAGGTCCCATAAAACAGAGTTACAACTCTCCAGCTGAATGTGATACAACTATAAAATAATTTAATCTCATTTTAAAGGGCTCTTGTCTATGGTCATACTAGCTAATTAGAATTGTTCTATTTTCACTACAGCATCTTCACAGAAAAGGGTTAATTTCTTTTAAATTTTTATATTGCTGAATTTATTAGGAGTACTGTGTTGAAAATTTCCCTATCTGAAATCTACCTGGAACAGTTCTTCCTGTGAAACTTCCACAGGAAATTTCATCAGTACAGATGTAAATAAAGTAACAGAGATTAATGTCCAAAATATTTCTTTGATAGTAATGGATGGCAAATACTACTGATGAACAGAAGCCAAACTTCAAATAATCTCCTTTAGATGGACATCCAGTGTCAAATTTCATTCACATCTGTGACACAGGCAGGTTCTGTTCACATCAACAAGAGTTTGCTTAAATAAATAGTGTTTGCAGGAAAAGAAGCCCTCATGTACATGGAGGAATTAATAATTTGCAATGTATTCTCCCACATGCAGGAGACCTTATAACAAAGGCCCATACAGTGAGCATGTTGAGATGGGAATAGTAAGAAAAAGCCAAACAGGATTTGAGACTGTGCTTTTCAGACGGGCATATAAAAACAGCCGAAAACATAAAATGGAATGAAACATGACAAACAGTTGAAGGGAATATTCCCTAAAATGAAGACAGCTCCATAAGTGCCCTAGATTCTAGATTATCTGTAAGGGTTTCCAGTACAAAGGTCCTGTACTTCATGTTCCTCTCTCCAGTTACTTGGTATTTAGACAAGACTTCCTTTGCACAGATTTGTACCAAGTTGAAACAGCCATCCTAATTTACTCATATCATAAAATTATAACTTTGCTACCAAGCTTTAAGAATTCTATCATATGTAACTCTAACTTCAGCACAGTTCAAAGCTATGTGCACTGCTGAGACACCTGTCCTAATAAAAAAGAATGAGATTTTTTTCTGTGTGTTTTAATGATCCTATGTGATAAGTAACTGAGTAGTTGTAAGTAGGCATATGTTCATTTTCTGCTATTGATACAAATTTCTTATGTCATCTTGGCAAAATCAATTAATCACTTAAGCATGTTTGCCAGTTCAAAGGAAAGGAAAAACTCCTATTTCACAGAAGTTTATGATAATAGCTAAATTCCAACTGTCTCTCTGAGACAGTACAGTGATAAGGGCAACAACACTTTCTAAACAGATTTCTAATGTCACTGAGATGGCTCATCCATTCTACACCACAATGTAGTAGCTCAGGCTCTGGTGAGTCCTTTCTTGAGATAGAGATTTAGATGGTACTATTTCTTTCTTACACCATAGTAAGTGAACCCAGCAGCCTAGTGCAGCATAGAAAACTATTTTGTCTGAAGGTTAATTTTAAAAACAATACAATAATTAACTAGAAAAAAAAAATCCCTTAGCAAATCTTTTCCCCGTGAGGCAGGAAAGACTAAAATCTGAATATCTGTGTAAAAACAGTGGTTTGTCCCTGTTTATAGTTTGAAATATATTCTTTCCACATTAATTAACGTATCTTCATCTTTAGTTAAAGCCACTTCCAGACTACTTATGGCACATTTTTAGAAAAGACCACTGTAGATAGTCTGTGTACACCAGTGCTAAAATAGCATTAAAAGAAGTTGAATCTGTTTTAAAAATAATTTTCTGTTTAACACATTTTCATGACAAACATATTTTCATGACAAACATGTAACTATAATTGTGTATTTTATCTGATATAGTGCACAAATATATTCAATTTTTCTATTTAATGTGATTTGTTTTGAAGCAGTTCACATAACTTATATTCCTAAACAGAAGCACAGTTACTGAAATTTAAACCATTAAATTAAGAAGAAACAAAGTCTATGAACATCTTTGGACACTATTCAGTCCACTTTGAAACATTTCAAAAACTCTTTCTGGTTCACCTCATAAAGCTGTCTCTTGTCCACAAGACTCCTTCTTCAGAAGTCTCCAAATAAGATACATGATACATGAAGAGAAAGGTATCTGACTCTTTGTATAAATGGCTTTATTTATACCTGAAAAATATTTTAACATAGTGTGAAGCCTTTTGGCAGTACTACAGTAAAAATCTTCTTTCACCATCCAACTATGGGTAAGATTCATCTAGTGTAATGTTATGACAAGATGTTTGTGTTATAAGTTGGGATAGTCACTAAACTTCCCTGTGGAGCAAAAACCAACAAAACAAACAAAAACCAGGAATCCCCCAAACTAATTCATCTCATATGTTTTGCCTGCCTAGTTTAAGATAGGTGATGCTTTGGAGGTGTTCCTGTCCACTGACTTAATTGGTAATTGGTGACCACTGTGCTATTACTATAGGCAATTCCATGTATTAGGATAGTTCCAGGCCAGTATCCATACATTGTAGCCCTTGAAGCACGTAGGAAAAAATGTGAATTAGCTTCTCACCAGCTTATGTCTTCATTATTGAAACAATCTCATCTATATTATTTACTTCTCATCTATATTATTTACTTTGCCACACAAGTTGTTGTTGTTATTATTATTATTATTATTATTTTAAATATTCAAGAACATTCCAACTATCCATTAATTTTTATTTTATATTGAAAGTATGGCGTCTGTCCTTGAGTCTACGAGCCCAACTTCTGTCATCTATCCACTTTCAAACAAATACCTCTCTGTAGGTGTATCAAGCCTGGTGGAATGTCTAATGTCTACCCACTTAGAAAGTTAGTCCATTCTTTTAAAATTTTCACTTGCAATTGTCTTTTACCATAAAATAGCTCCTTGCTTTCTTTGTCCTTCTGCTTTTACACAGATTTTAATCCTGTGTTATATGTAAGTGTTGGGGGCAGTGTTGTGATCTTTGTACACAACATCGTCAATGGATTCTTGGTTCTAAGTGTTAGAACGTGTTGGCAGAAAGGGGTGGTGATTGTGGTGGTAACAGTTTGAAAACTTAGCATTCTTTCCTAAGAGTCTCATGTCTTACTCTGCAAATGGAAAGCATACTGCTTCTTTTATAAAAGCCTTAAGTTTTTTACCACAATTTAACAGTGGAGAGCTCTATGAATTGTTTTTGATAGGTACATAAATTTACTAAATTACACATTGAAAAAAAAGGTGTCCAACATCATCAAATATAATTGAATAAAAGCATCCTAATTTTGGTACTACCACTGGTGTCTCAGCAGAATGTTCTTCTTGTTCCCTGTTAGAACAATAAATATAGAACAAGGAGTTTAATGGTCTTTTTTAGACCAAACTGTTGGGGTGAAGTAATTGGTTTTGGTGCTCACAGTATCTGTAGCTAGATGAATTTACAAGGAAAGCACTTTAGCCTTAAAGCAAAATTATGAATATGTATCAGACTCCCACATTGCATTTATCGTCTCCAATACACAAAAATCAAATTTGGCATAACATGAAGAGAAAATAACTAACAAACTTCCTGAAGCAGAAAACTATTATTTAAAGTGACAGTCTCACCCCTCTGCCTTTAAATAAAGGACAAAGGTCTAAAATGATCCTTCTTCACTCTTCCTTATAGTCTGTTCACAAGAAGACTGCCATTAGGCACAGCACTGCTGACACCATCATCTTTTATATGATACTTCTGATGACAGCTATTAATGCACCATCAGTAGGAAACTTACAACACTAAACATGCATTAAGCAGCTACTACTTTCTAGCTGTCTGGAGTTTCTCTAAAACAATCAAGGAAACTGGCAGAAGTCCTAGTTTGCCATCATGTACAAACTAAAACAATTTGCATTTATCTAAAGCAGCAAGGAATAATACTTTCATGATGCTAATCGGGGAGAAATACTCTTTAAAAGCAGATTAATTTTCAGATTAATAAATTACTTAAGATCATATGTGGAGAGAGACTATCACTCAAGCTTATATAAATGGATGAAACAGCAACAGATAGTACTCCATCCAATATAAAAATACAACCAAAAGGACTGCAAACCAATAAACTAAATATGGTGGACTCTCAGTGTGGATATCACTTACTCTTTGACAGTATTGGTCAAGTCTTTTGCACATTAGTTACAAGCCATGGCAGAATTTTTATTCCCCCAGATTTTTCTTAACATGAAATATATGATTTAGGAATCATTTCAATACACTATGTCCCTATTTAACTTCCAGATGACATCATTTTATGGCACTGCTTTAGTACAGTAACAGATTCAGAAGGCTGATAAAAATGCTTATAACCATAAGGAAGGAAACAAAGAACAGGAAGAAGCACCGACAGATGAAAAGACTTGCATGTGCATTTGGGGAAAACAAAAACAAACAAATAAATAAATAAAACAACCAAACAACCCAACACAATGGCAGCTAACACAGAATTAAGAAATATACAGAGAGCAACAGAACAGACATCCAAAGCCATATCAAAGCTATGTTTTCATGCAGTGTACTCAGAAGGAGTACTATATTCAAACTGCATGCCAAAAATACCAAGCATAATGAGGCAACTCTTGTCAAAGTCTACTCCTAAAAATTCCACATTGTGATATTCTAAAAAATATTATTTTCTGGATGAGTTTCTTTATTTTGCTTTAAAATTTTCAAAGTTTAGGGAAAGGTTATTTCCACATGTGAGACTCTTTGCTTGTGTTCACATCTGGATGTGGAACCTAATTAGGAAAATTAAAATACTAATATTTTCATGTGCATCAAAATGCCTCTTCTAAAATCCTGTCTGCATTTATTTTAATTTGAAAAGGAAAGAGCTTAGATTGTTGCTGGGAAATTAATCCTTGCTTTCATTTGTTGTTTTGGCCCCTCAAACAGAAACTTAACTTCTGAAAGGTTAATTTTTACCATAATTGCTATAAAGAGGCTGCCCTGTAAAAGAGGCTTGTTTCCTAGTCAGACAATGGCTTTATCAGAGAGCTTACTGTCCAGTCATTGAAATGTTCATGTCAATGTCAAGTTGAAATACCATCATACTCATGCCAAGTTAATGAGAAAGAGTGTTCACGCACTTACTGGAGCTAAGTGTCTTACTTTTCTCTTTTTTACAAGCTGTTTGTGAGCCAGCTTCACATTTGATACAAGCCAAAATTGTTGGGAGACAAAATGTGTGACAGCTTTGTGGCTGTATAAGGAAAAGCACTGCAAGTAACCATTTCTAATTCCTGCTGGAGAGCAGACAAATCTGCAGAGAAGGATCTTTTAGAGCTGTAACTTTCATAACCAGCACCAGTCACATCAGTGTGTATTCTCTTTCCTTTACCAACCAGTAAGGTTGACAGGTTGTTTTTGTCACTAAGTCAGCTTAGTTACTGTCACACTCTGTCCTTCATAAACCAGACGGGACAGAGAGAACTGGGTTGGTTAGCAGTGCAGTCTTCCATCACTGTGAGGTAAACCCCTGAGGTTCAGGGGTTTACCTCACAGTGATGGTCCAGAGCAGTAGATCTGATCTCTTATACATCGAGATGTAATGGCAGAATGCCACCGAGTCCATTTTGTAAACAAAGCAATTGTCTTAGTAGTAAGGTGCTGTTTTTTGTAGGCTTGGGTGTTTTAGGGGAGTACTGGGGCATGAGTGTCCTTTTGACAGTTCTGTAATGGAAAAAATCCTAATTCACTATGCATGAGCCCAGGTGCTAGTATTTGCAGATACTGCAGTAATTTTGACTTCACAAGAGCCAACCCGTGCCATCTTACAAAATCAGTCTTCAGAATGATAAATTACCTTACTCCATATTGAACTGGATCCAGGATGGAGCAGACTGCACAGGAAATTATCACTCTTTTTAAAAAATCTCTCTGAAGTACATTTTTAGGATGATGTCAACTAAGACATGCTACATTATCTTAAGAATATATCAGAGACACAGCAGGACTTGAATTTCTCCTGCTTTTCATCCAAGAGCTCTGGCCATAAAATTTTAAATGTTAAAGAGTTATGTGGGAGGTCAGATGGATACAGGTATGACAGCTTGAATGATGCAATAAGCTATTTCTTCTCTATGTTGTATAAGATTAACAGAAAGCCAAATGTTTTAAAATTCAAATTACATCAGCAAGTTTTAGAAATTTGGTGAGACTCCTCTGAAAAATATTGTATACACTTCATCTTCTGTCTTAAATGTCTTAAAATGTCTTTTAAACAATTTTAAGGTAAAAACTTAGCAGACAGAGGTTCCCTTTTTCATAAGGAATCAAGAATCTATTACACCAGAGGTCATCTAGGCTTAAAGAGAGAGAAGAATAAAAATATCTGTTGCTAGGAATCTCTATTCTAGGAATCTATTTATTACATAGAGAAGA
Organism: Aythya ferina; assembly: GCF_964211825.1. Taxonomy (NCBI): domain Eukaryota; kingdom Metazoa; phylum Chordata; class Aves; order Anseriformes; family Anatidae; genus Aythya; species Aythya ferina. The sequence continues at coordinate 39,633,744 of NC_140296.1, forward strand.
AAAGGAATAGTTTTCAGTCATGTTCATCTTGAACTTTGCCAACATTTGTTTACAAGGACTATGATGCCCAGGAGCAAAGTACTCAGAGATGAAAGTCTAACTACTTGTGTTTCAGACAGTATGCTTAGCCCTGTCATCTTTCTCACTGAGAGACCCCTGGAGAGATCTGGAGAAAGCATTTGTGTAAGTCACTCACCCTGGACAAAGCATGGGACGTTGAACTCCTATCTTACTAACATATTCATTATTAAAACATAAGAAATTTCATCCACACTTGAAGGAAAGCAACCTTGCAATGCTTAGGTGAATGTGGAATGAGCTGTAAAACTATTTTTCACATTGTATGTTTTAAAAATTGAAATTGATTTCTTAAGTAAAGGGAGGTTTAGTTTTTCAACTATAACTAAAAGTTCAATTCAAGAGAAACTGCTCCGCTATGGTGGAAAATATTAAAATAAAGAATGATTTTTTTTTCTTTAAAAAGAAATATTTTCTGGTAAAAAAAAAAAATAAGATAAATCTTTGTGGAATAAAAATGGGCAGAACAAACAACTTGCATACAATTTGCACAATAAAGACTTGCTTTACTAAGCTGAATAAATAAGGCAATCAGCTTTAAGAAAGAAATCCTTCTTACCAATTAGACATAATTTTCAACCCCAGAGAATTAATTTGCCCCAAACTGTACTGCATGCATGTCATCAACCAACACCATTTTTCAGTAAATTCGGGAGTTTCATCATGTTTAAAATAGACATTCTCCTGTATTCTTCTGAAAATGTGGCAGGTACTTCTAAGTCTACAATTTTTATGAAGCAATGATTTTTTCATTACACATAGCTAATTCCTGTCTATTGTTAAAGCATAGCTAAACTGATTCATTTTATTGGGAATGTATGTATGCATCCAAATATACATTCAACTTACACATTGACAAAAATAGTACTTATTCATGCATTAGCATGTATTCTGAGTATCAGAAGAAGTAAGGGATATTCCAGTGTCAGAGGACACAACTGAAAGCACGCACTGTGCATTGTACTGTGGCTAAGATACAAACCCAGTTCAGACTTCTAGATCAAGCCTTCATACAAGTCTGTGTATGACTGATGGTGTGGAGTTGGTGGTCTGTTTGTTGGTAGAAGAATTCATTCTGATGTGATTTAAGATAAGAAAGGAATCCAATTCTCCAAGGGGCTCTGATTCACTTAGATTGCTGTCTACATTGTACAATGTACTGGAAGTAACAAAGAAAGAGGAGAGATGATGTTGTTCTGACACTCTCTGTACTAAATGTGACCTATATGCCCTTTAGTTTAAAGTTCATATTTCAAGTTCAGAGGTAAACTCTGAATGTTAGATTGCTGCATGCATTCACCTTTTGCTCCAGGGATCCTACTTCCCCTGAGGACCTCATAAAAATATTTGCCATCTCAACCTTTCATTTTGCTCAGCAAAGATCCATTGAAAAGGTATCCGTATCATAGCTGCACTCCAGTGTCAGCCAAAAACAAAACAAAACAAAAAAAAAACAAAACACACACACACACACAAAAGTTCTGCAGAGCTGCAACTCACTGCACTGAGCTGAACAAAAGCTTCCTTCCTCAAGAACTGCAAAGGCTCTGCTTCTGACAAAAGCTTGCTTTCTTTTCCAGCTCTTTAGGATTCAACATCATGACTTCAGGGATAGTTGTAGACATGCAGAGGTTACGTGGAGATTTCTGAGATCTGAGATTCAGTTTCTGTTATTTTTCATAAATCACTGTGCTACCTTTCTATGATACTTTTATTTTCAAGTGGAGTTGTCAGCCTGCTGAGATAAACCTTTCTGGAGACTGTGGCAACTAGCATGTTGCTGTGGGATTGTGTTAATCAAATTCACTATCACTTTCATTAGACAATTATAAATTAATTCCAGGTTTTATACAGATGAAAATTTAAATGTGTTTAACACTGACCATCATTTGATCTGACCTCTGCAAATGCTGTGGGTCTAGCCCGAACAAATTCTGCTGCTAGATTTCTAGCCAAAATCTAAGCAAGGTTTGAATGAAGTTAGCTGTAAATGTACACCAACCCTTTCCTGAAAGATGAATGGCAGTTTCTTACTCATCACCCTTTAAAAGATGCATTAATCTTTTACTTCTTAGTAATACCTTATAAGTTGCTTCTTTGATCTTTGTAGTAAACATAGTAGGATGAATCTCCTGTATTTTCAACACCAATAAGTGTTAGTTAGGGAGGATTTCTTTTACTTCAGTTTAAACATTTGGAATGTTCCTGACTGTAATGTTGATTCATGCAAAAGAATAAACCAAACGTATCTACTTGTTCTTTTTCAGCACCTTAAGTAATAGAGAGCAAAATAATTTGAGAAACATGTTCATTTTAAACTTGTGTCAAGAGGCTAACCTATACTAGCTGCAATTTTAATCACAGAGTATACTCATATTTGTCTGACTTTATGAGGTACATGAAGTATAGGGCCTATTTGAAAGAAAAAAAAAAAAAGGTCATAAAAATGGGTCATAAGAAACCAAATGTTGTCCAAATGTAGCAAGCTGTTCAGGTTTTCACAGAAATATTTGGAGGGAACAATATTGAGTGCTTATAGTAGAAAAGAAATACAAGGAAGGCAGAAACAAAGTTCTAGTGCAAATAAAAAATAATTAAGTTAAGCAAATGCATCTTAGCCTCCTCACATAAATAGCCCCACATTTGCTCTTAATATCTGATTTTCATTCCCGCTGTAACAATTTCAAAGTTAGAAAATACAGTTCAAAATTTGCAGCACAAATGACAGAGGACTTATTCTTGTGAAGAAACAGACTTCAGGAAGCTCACATTTAGCATGTATTGTATTTTTTTCCCACCTAATTCATAATATTAGATCAATTTATTTTCTTAAGTGCACATGATCTGTTGAAGTGTCCTGCAAGTACTTTCAACACATTACAAATGTCAAGGAAAGCATTTGTGTGTGCAGCTGAAGTCTCTCATATTTGACTTCTGTTTTGTATCCTAACAACTACCATAACCTTATTGTTATGTCAGCCTAACCTGTGAGAATGCCAGTGAAGTGCGATTACAGCAGGTGAATTGCCGGTAACAACCCAGACACAGAACCTTTGGGGGAAGAATGCACATGCAAATTTACCTCAAGTAATGAGATCAAGGGTAAAACAGCCTCATCTAATAGCATAACACTGTCCATAATTCATATTGTCCATGGGTAGCAAAAGGTACATCCAAGCTCTGTAGCTATAACTACTGTAGCAGTGCAAAGAAAGTTTTCTTTTTCCAGTGAAGAATAGCTTTTCTTAGTTCCCAGTGATAAGATAGCTTTGAATAAGCTGCAAGATATTTTCTGAGATGTTTAAAGTATTTAAATTATTGCTCACCAGGCTTTGTACTTTCAGTAGAAACACTGATACAATACCAGACACGTGAAACAATTTGTCATATTCATATAGAAGTTTGGATGTTATACTTACTGTTCCATTATTGAGTTTACAGCTGGAAAATTACAAGACTAATTTAAGCACAATCATACTGTTTTGATTAAGGAAATGATGTTCAAAGTATTCTAGGAAATATGAGGTAAAGAGGTGTTTTTTTTGTTTTGTTTTGTTTTGTTTTTGTTTGTTTTTTTTTAAAGAATTTTAAATAATACCAAATATGAAAGGAAACAAAATGTTAAAACTACACTGTCACTAGAAGACTGCTTTTTAAGTTCACTGTCTTCATTAAATTCCTCATGAATAGGTCCAAAGGCAGAACTAAGTATACATAATTCACAGTTGACAACACAGAACTTTGTTTTTAAGAAAGATTTATTTTTTGGTACAAAAAATCATATTTTATCCATGCCAAAGCTAACAAGTATGCGGTAGAGTTTGACAAAAACACATACAATGGTTTTCTCCATCTCCAAATTATTGAGTTATCTGTAATGTTCTGTGTTTAGGAAAATTGTTATAAGTGATTTATGGAAGGGCAATGTCTAATTAGTACCTGAAGTTGTACTATGCTGCTGATTCTAATTAATAACACTTCCTAAGTGTGTTCGAAGTCATTTAAGTAAAATAAAAGCCTTCAGAAATGCATTCGAGCATTTGATACCTAGATACTGTAGTGATAAGCAAGATATAAAAGCCAAAAGTAGGTTAGACAGATTAGACTGGCAGATAAAACAGAGAGAGAGAAACCATAGGCAAATAAAATACAGGCCGATATGAAAGACAGACAAATATGCTTGAAAAGAAATAAATACAGGGAGAAAAAAAGGTGGTTCAATTTGAGGAAAAGCTTGTGGTTGGTTATAAGACATATATAGACATGCTACATGTAGTATACTTTTAAATATGAACACTGTAAAGGGTAATGTATCCATATAGCATAGCTGCTCTAGATTAAAGATCTTTACCTCAGGATATTGTATGATATTCTGTGATTCTCTAGAGGAATATGCTGTGACATATATGTGTTATACTGAACCAAATTCTTCTGTGACCAAATGTATCAAACCCAAATAAACTGATCCTGCAAAAATATTAGTACGCTAGAGCATTAGTATCCTTAGTCAGTGGAACACAGTAATGAACTGTACATCATTTTGTGCTGCTAAGAACACCAAATGACTTGTGACACCCTATTCCCTACTTCTTTACAACCAGATATTTATATCTGAGCTCTGTATATAACTGTGGACAATTAGTGTCAGATTAGATGAACCCCTACCTGAACATCGTTCTTGTCTTTCAGATGGTACAATCGCCAAGTAGAATTTCACATGTAAATTACATAATAGACAGAAATACAAATATATTATACATGCCATACTTGGTAATCTAAACAAACTAAAGACCAAGCTGGAGCGACAGTATCCAGGAGTTCACATCTTTTTTTTCTTTCTTTTTCATTTTAATTTTTTTTCCCCCTCTGCCTTTGCACACTGCAATGAACAAGGTGTTGTAGGGGAGCAAGGAGATTGCTGTTTATTTACCCTGCTGGGCATCCGGAGGGGATGATAAGAGCCCACTGAAACTGCTGAGTGACTAAGGAGAAGTGAATTACACCTTTCTGAAGAGTGACACAGCATGTGTCACCCAGCCTCCTGGGATACTCAAACCATCCCACTATCAAGGAATGTTCTGGAAGTCCATACACCAGCAGTCACTGCAAAATCAGTAGTGATTTTCAGATACAAAGAAAGGGGAGCTCCAGAAGGGCTTGAGGATTACTATTTTATTTTATTTTATTTTATTTTATTTTATTTTATTTTATTTTATTTTATTTTATTTTATTTTATTTTATTTTATTTTATTTTATTTTATTTTATTTTATTTTTTTGCATTTGTGAAGGGCCTGAACACTGACAGAAAAACAGTTGTGAATGGGGTGGGTGATGGATATACACAATGAGCCCCAACTGTCCTAGCCTGTCACAGACCTAGCCTGCTTTAATCCTTAATGAGATACCCCTGGGGTCAGCTGCCTGATGAGCTTGGTTTAAGCTAACAAAAATTTGGTTGGATTTTGAGGCAGGTAGAGAATCTGCCAGGCAAAAAGGCATAAGTGAGGGAGAGATGAGGAAAGCTCTGCTTGATAACAAAGAGCCCTCACTCTTAACATTTTTGTGCATCTCTAATAGCCATTCCTCCTGCCAGAGTGGATCTGTGTAAACAACCTCCCCTCCCCTCTGCTGCATTGGACCTCTTGCTGATCCCCCACTGGCAGCTGTGGTTTGGGAGGCAAACAGTGGTCATGCTGTTCTGTGCACAATGACAGGCAAATAAAAGAACAAACAAGCTTGGGAGATTTAAAATCCAGAGCTCAGGGACTTCTCTGAGTTTCACTGCGCCACTGTGATCCTCCCACTAAATATAAGAGCTGTTTTCTTCAATAAATGAAGCAAATAATAAACATATCTCCTCGTGTTGCTCCAGAGTCCCTGGGGAACCCCATAATGGCAGAGAGTAGAAATTTGCAGAAAGGTGTCCTGAGATAGATTTTGAGACTTACAAGGCATCAACTGTCACAAACTGCCAAGAAACAGGAAATGGGATGTCTCATGACACCCATGGACTCTAGCCATTAAAACTCTTTGCATTAAATGCATATCTGAGCTTTATTTCAAAGAAATGCTTGATTCCATCAAACTATTTTTGAACCATAAAGGTTTATAAGGCCTTTTTGCCTTTCATACCTCTCTCTGTTGACACTGACACAGTATCCTCAATTTGAAGTTCCTCTCCCTCAGCGTGTGAAAATAAGCTTGTGCATTAATTAGCAAAACTAGATTTCAAAAAGCATTTTCTCATGGAATAATATAGTTGGAATACATTAAGTTGTAAATATAAAGTTGTTTCTATAGTTGAAAAGGGCAAGGCCAGGTGGTAACTGCACCTTACATGCACGGTCAGAATAAGTGCATCCAGTAAGATGGAGGACCAGTCCTGAGTGTCTGTTCTCAGCAGGGTATAACAATGGATGTTTTATACATACAGAACCATATGAACTGTCATAAATGTACTCACAAGAACTAATAAGTAAGTGATTTATAATCTGTGTGCAGCCCAACGTTCAAAACCAAACGATTTGACCAATTTTTGCTCTCCCTTTCAGAAGGGTCTATCTACCCTGTCAGACTAAAAATCATGCAAACCTTGTTTAACAATAAATAACGTTTATACTACTATTAGATTACACACAATTTAAAAATGAGCTGAATTTTTGTCATATCTTATATTTCATCAGTAAAATGATTTATCTAAATCTAAACTGCAGAATTCTTATTAGGAAGCTAAATGTGAAAGTCAAACAGGGAATTCCAGATTGTATTCAAAGAGAACTGGCAATTAGAAAATCACAGAATCACAGAATCACAGAATTTTCTAGGTTGGAAGAGACCTCAAGGTCATCGAGTCCAACCTCTGACCTAACGCTAACAGTCCCCACTAAACCATTTCCCTAAGCTTTACATCTAAACGTCTTTTAAAGACCTCCAGGGATGGTGACTCCACCACTTCCCTGGGCAGCCTGTTCCAGTGCCTCACAACCCTTTCAGTGAAGAAGTTCTTCCTAACATCTAACCTAAAACTCCCCTGGCTCAACTTAAGCCCATTCCCCCTCGTCCTGTTGCCAGGCACGTGGGAGAACAGGCCAACCCCCACCTCGCTACAGCCTCCCTTGAGGTACCTATAAAGAGTGATAAGGTCGCCCCTGAGCCTCCTCTTCTCCAGGCTGAACAAGCCCAGCTCCCTCAGCCGCTCCTCGTAGGACTTGTTCTCCAGGCCCCTCACCAGCTTCGTTGCCCTTCTCTGCACCCGCTCAAGCACCTCGATGTCCTTCTTGTAGCGAGGGGCCCAAAACTGAACACAGTACTCGAGGTGCGGCCTCACCAGAGCTGAGTACAGGGGGACGATCACCTCCCTAGCTCTGCTGGTCACACCGTTCCTGATACAAGCCAGGATGCCGTTGGCCTTCTTGGCCACCTGAGCACACTGCTGGCTCATATTCAGCCGACTATCCACCATCACTCCCAGGTCCTTCTCTGCCTGGTAGCTCTCCAACCATTCCTCTCCCAGCCTGTAGCTCTGAAATCATAGAATCGTAGAATATCCCGAGTTGGAAGGGACCCATAAGGATCATCAAGTCCAACTGCTGGCACCACACAGGTCTGCCCAAAAGTTTAGACCATATGACTAAGTGCACATATGACTAATTGCTTTTTAAACTCCAACAGGCTTGGTGCAGTGACTACTTCACTGGGGAGCCTGTTCTAGTGTGCAGCCACCCTCTTGGTGAAGAACCTCTTAATGCCCAGCCTAAACTTCCCCTGCCTCAGCTTAACACCATTCCCATGGGTCCTATCACTGGTGTTTACAGAGAATAGGTCACCTGCCTCTCCACTCCATCTCACAAGGAAGTTGCAAACAACGATGAGGTCCCCCCTCAGCCTCCTCGTCTCCAGGCTGAACAGGCCCAGTGCCTTCAGCCACTCCTCATACATCTTCCCCTCCAGGTCCTTCACCATCTTCGTCACCCTCCTCTGGACACTCTCCAACAGTTTAATGTCCCTCTTGTACTGTGGTGCCCAGAACTGCACACAGTAGTCAAGATGAGGCTGCACCAGCAGAGAGTAGAGTGGGACAACTGCTCTCGACTGACTAGCGATGCTGTGCTTGATGCATCCCAGAATACAGTTGGCCTTCCTGGCTGCCAGGGCACACTGCTGGCTCATATTCAACTTGCTGTCAACCAAAACCCCCAGATACCTCTCTACAGGGCTGCTCTTCAGTGTCTCATCACCCAGTCTGTACGTATAGCCAGGGTTGCCCTGTCCCAGGTGCAGGACCCAGCCTTTGTGGTTCATGTGGTTGGTGATCACCCAGCTCTCAAAGCCATCTTTGACTTCCTACCTACTAGGGTAGAAATGTCATTGAGAGCAGGTATAGAACTTTATAGGCATTTTGGAGTCATTTTTCTGATCAGATTTCCAGCAATCTTCTCTCTAAAATACTTGCAAGCAAGTTGGAGTGATGGAAATGGAATATCAATATCAAGAAGGATGTTAAATACCTCCAACACAGTAATTCTAACGCTTATTTTCAAAGATATGTTAGCTCTTTGTACACTTATCAGCACACTGCTCCACAAAGTTAGTGATTCTGGTGTAGTTAGTTATATCTGATTGCAAAGTGTAATTTGGATTGGATTTGCAACCAATAAACTCTGTGTGAGTGTTCCAGCTCCCATAATGATCATTCACAGAATCTCTATTATCAATGGGAACATGTTAGTTGGTTACTTCATTTTGCAAACAAACAAATAAAAACAAACAAATGTGTTTTTAAAATCTGCAGTATTTGTATGATACACACACAACTAAAACTACAATATCATTGAGATGAGCTGGAACCCTGTAGAAGGCATTCACACAAAATTGTGGAGTGACTTTCTGAAACAAACAGGTAGATAAATTACTTACCTGAAAAGGAAAAATGTAAGCCACACCAAATATATCATTTTACTTAAATCAAAAAATAAATGCACACAGAGAGACAGATTTTAAAAGTGTATTCTATACAAGATTATTAAATATAAGGATATGTAATATGAAAATAAGATAGGAATTATTGATTTTCTACATATTTAGACACTTTGCCAGTAATTTTGTAACCATGTATCCTATGTGTATGTACTGTGAAAGGATAATGAGATTTACCTTGTTACAGTTTCATTAACTGCAGCATTTTTTTTTCAGTGATGGAAAAAGTGGGCCTTATGTCTTTCATTATTATTAGAATCATATTGATTATATTATGGTGTTAAAGACAATATAACTAGCAGTGTGGTTAATGTTTTAGTAAAGGAAGAACTATATTTTCATAAAGAATGGTTTGACTGCCCATTAACACATTTGAAATGCTGGTAGATTTTTAGTTTGCACTCATGTTTATACCTGAATCTGGTTTTTATCTGGGAGGTGATGAGAAACAAGTTTCTGGCTCCTTCTCAACCTCAGCTCCCTGCCCAATCCTTACCAGGCATCTCAAATTCATATTACAGAAAGGGCTTTTCATGAGCCCAGAGCAAATGGATGCTGCTAGTGTTTGTTCTTCCCACTGCTGGTTGTCTCCTGCACCCAGTATATCCTAAAAAGACTGGTGTCACACTTTGAGTTGGAGGGAATTGCTTGAGAGTTTTCTGCTTTTTGTAGATAGCATAACATTTACCACACCCATCAATCTTTATCCCATGTATATTACTATAAAAACATTATTTTTGTTAGTAATTGATGTTACACTAAATAGGAATGAGTGAGGCTAGACTTCATTGCTGTTGGCAATGACTGTCGCTTTAGTTTTTTGTTTGTTTGTTTTCATTACACCTCTTAAATGTTTCAAGGCCAATCTTCTCTGATTTCCACTTCAATTATAGCATTTCTGACATTCATATGATACAATATAGACTGCAGATAGCTTTTAATTTACAATTTTCTGTCAGCTGCATCTTAGTTTTGTTTACCACCTGAGATACTCTTTTTTTTTTTTTTTTATTCTCATTATTTCCTGGGTTACTTCCCAACTGGGGACTTGATCTTGAAACATATACATAACTGTCTTTAATTTGTTAAAAGTGATTGTCTGTAGATTTGGTGCCATTGCAGAATAATGTTCTGCAAATGCAGACAGCAAGGGACAGGGGATCTGACTTGACAGGAAGCTTTTGAAGTTGTTGTATATATAAAAAGTGTCTGCAATAAAATAATAAATCAGACAATAACAATAATGGATTATGGTGTATTTAATCTATTTTGATGATAAATTAAATGATAACCAAAATGAATATTCTTTTGACATGTTAGCATATATTCTGAAAATTTGAAATGATGGATAATTTCTCTTCTGATGCTTTTTATAAAGCTTCTACACTCTTTGCATCTCTTTCTACAATCTTTATCATCCCTCTCTCCATAAATACTCAAAAATATCATCTCAAGATAACCTTTTGTTTGACCTTTCAGCAGATAAATGTCCTCTAAAGAAATCAAACTTATATTTTCCAATTTTCCTCTTCCAAATAATCAAGAGCCAGCGATATACAAAGAGATACTGTTCCAGTTTTGTTCTTGAACTCAAAACACCAAATTACCATTTGACCCATTTTAATAATTTAAAACAATTTTTCTTTTCATCTCAAAAATGTCAATTAAACACTATCAATTATAATGATGCCAAATGACATATCCTAGTTCCTTTGATGACAATTATTGTTTTATAAATGCATACCCATTTTTATGCATTTATTAATAATATCTTTTAAAAAATGAATAAGCATAGAAACAAGTCTACTACTTTCAAATACCCAGGATGAAGTTACATTCTGGTATCAATATATTGTCACTGAGAAAATCTGCAAAAAAACCTGTATTGGGCCTCTAAGGCTGGACCATACAGCTCTGGTCCTGTTTTATTCCTTATTTTAATGGCTGGAAAATATGTAATGTTACTTAAATTAGTACCTTTAGATCAGTGAAAGTGGTAAAAGTCTGGGGAGGCTCTTAGTCTTTTAAAGACCTAGCTAGAAGAAGGGGAAAAATAATTGAAAGTAGCCAAACTGATTTAGAAATGGTCTCAACTTAGGGTGACGAAGCTGGTGAGGGGCCTGGAGAACAAGTCCTACGAGGAGCGGCTGAGGGAGCTGGGCTTGTTCAGCATGGAGAAAAGGAGACTCACGGGCGACCTTATTGCTCTCTACAGGTACCTCAAAGGAGGCTGTAGCGAAGTGGGGGTTGGTCTGTTCTCCCATGTGCCTGGCAACAGGACAAGGGGGAATGGGCTTAATGGGAAAGTTGTGCCAGGGGAGTTTTAGGTTGGATGTTAGGAAGAACTTCTTTACTGAAAGGGTTGTTAGACATTGGAACAGGCTGCCCAGGGAAGTGGTGGAGTCACCATCCCTGGAAGTCTTTAAAAGACATTTAGATGTAGAGCTTAGTGATATGGTTTAGTGGGGACTGTCAGTGTTAGGTCAGAGGTTGGACTTGATGATCTTGAGGTCTCTTCCAACCTAGAAATTCTGTGATTCTGTGAAAATAAGAAAGCCATGTAATTGCTTAAAAGCTGACTTTCTGGAGAAGACAAAAGGCTATACTAAAGAGATATACTAAATCTTTCTTCCCATCTTCTCTATTCCTATTGACTTCAAAGCTATTCTTCATAAGCAACACCTCTGAACTGAAATTCTGTAACTTCAGTATTTTCCTTAGGATTAACTTTTTACATGTAATTGGAAAACCATATAAATGGCTATTCATTATATTTCTAGCTGTATAGAAATGAAACAAGTTTCTTCCAAAGCCCATTGAAAGTTCTTGAAGTCTTCTCTTGACTTTGCTCTGGATCTGGCCAAACATGAAGAAAACAAGTTAAATATCTAAGCTGCTTGGCTACAGTAGATGGTTAAATAAAACAAATATATAAAAAGTATAGATGTACTTTCTGTTGAATGTAGTTCAGTACTTTCCTGCCAAACAAAAATTATAACTGAACATAACTTCCCAGTGGAAAGATTGCAGAAATGAGACTTAGAACAAAAGGTATGGGGGGTGGGGGGGGAAACAAGCAATCAGATGACTGATTTTTATTTGCTATTGACCTAATTCTTAAAACGTTTTGATTTCCAGAAAATCCATAGAGTGGGAAACTTTCTGATAAACATCATATGATTGTAGTGACACCTCAAATAAAAGAGAAAGAGAAAGCGAAAGCGAAAGAGAAAGAAAAAGAAAAAGGAACTTCTGTTTCACACATGAAACTATGAGAAGAGAGTAAAGACTGGATATAAGTAGGACTTTTTGAAAGATCCCAACCTAAATGTCTGTCATCACAGAGATCATGGTGATCATGTCAGAAGAATCTTCTGCTAACAAGATTTGTGTCTTGGCTTAACAGACGGGATTAGCAACAGTGAGGGATAAGGAAACAACCAAATGCTCTTCCAATATTAATTACTTCCTTTGGTCAATCAAGGAGCAAAAGCGAACTTTCTGCTTTACAGCAACCACATCACTTCATCTGTCCAATGTGGGATTGCCAAAGAAAATGTAGTATTCTTTGAGAGTATCACTGAACTAAATTAATATTAACGAAATGGCACACTCCGAGAGAGTTCAGATGGAGGGTATGGAGAGAGTCACATATATGAATACAATGATCAAAAAAAAAAAAAAAAAAAAAAGAAAAGTGTTCTGCACTTTGGCTGAACTATAATTTGCAACAAATTGTATGATGACTCCAACCAAGGCTGTCCCCTTGGCATGACTAATAATGCTCTAAAACTCACAGTGTTTTCATTTCTCTCTTTCAGCTTATCTGTGCCTTGAAAGTCAGGATGTCAAATCAGGAAAACGCTATTCACAGTGAGACCATACATCAGACCAGTACATCACTTCTTCTTTCCTACTTTTAGATTGTAAAAACTTCTGATAAACAACTTAAATTGATTTTTCAGTTAATGCAGATGCTAGCAGATACTATTCTCAGCAAGAACTCTTTGTCCTAGACTCAGACTGAAATCAGGCCCAAATGCTTTTTCAAATTGACTACTGATAAACCTTCATTGAACTAGTGAAAACTTCAGAAATGCTGGTCCTAACACTTTTGATCCTTAAACTCCCTCAAATGTAGAATGATAAAAGGTTTAGTATTTGAAAAACATTTTAGAATCCTGTCAAGAAAGAAAGTATGGATGGTATCCAGGACCTTTTTTTTTTAAAAAAAAGTGCAGTTACAGCCCTATAACTACTGTGACTTCTAAGATAAGGGTGATTCAGACAGCCCTCCCAAGCTATAATACTTCCTGTGCAATCAAGGAACAGCATAGTCAGACTTGGAAAGACATTTAAGAGACTACACTCCAATGATTTTAATGGGGCATAGACTCCTAAATACTTCTGTGGGTAGGACCTATAGTGCAGAGTCTGCCTAACCTTAGATATTACTAACTCTTCCCATTGACTTTATAGGAAACCCTGGGGAGTAGGATGTCTGAAAGCTTACTGCTATTTTAAAAATAAAGCAGGTATGTAAAAGTGGATGCTCTTGCTTTTGCTTCGGTGATTCTGATAAGAGAAAAAGAAAGTCTTGCTCCAGCTTTCATTATGATTTTATGAAAATTATTTTAAGTAAGGATTCTTACCTTCTGAAGCTCAAGTATTCTAACTGAAATACTTGTTAAAGCTAGTTTATCATAGAATCATATAATGGTTTGGGTTGGAAGGGACCATAAAGATCATCTAGTTCCAACCCCCCTGCCGTGGGCAGAGATGCCACCTACTAGATCAGGTTGCCCAGGCTGTTATCCAACCTGGTCTTGAACACCTCCAGAGATCCACACTGATCCACCCACAACCTCTCTGGGCAGTTTAGCAAGTTTCTAAGCTTCCACATTGAAAGCAGGCCCATGTGTGTTCCAGTATCTGGAACCCACCTTTAATTACTTTATTGTGTTCTTCTTTTTCCATCTACCTATGCATGGATTCATTACAGAAACAATAAATTATCTTTCATTGTGAAAAACAAAAACAGATAAACAAAACCAACCAACCAAACAAACAAACAAAAACACAACATAGTGGAGAATCACTTATTTAGATAAGAATTCTACATCACCTGCAGGCTGGTTGTCTGTTTAGTTGTTCTGAAATGTTACTTAAAAGTCTCTAAAAAGGACTGCCTATACAACAAGAAAAATCTAAAGAGGGTGCCATGATGGATGATAAGGAACGAAGGCTTAGGGTAAATTAACTTGTACAGGATTTCACATTCATTTCTATTGAACCTTGCTTTTTGTATTGCATTTTATAGGAATTTTTCATGAAGGTACATCCTTGAAAATTATCTCATCATTGTGCCTGAATGAGTTCTCAAATTACAAATATATATATATATTTGTGTAAATGTATTTACACAAATATTTATATGTTTACATATATACTAGAAAGCATTCTTTTAAGGCTAAAGCTCTGACATCAGGTTTAGACAGTAAAGGAACCTACAGAAAACAGAAACCTCAGTCCTGAATCCTGAGATGCTACTGTCCTCTGTGAAAAAGCTCAGCTATTTACAACATGAGGAAAGGCACAAAAATATACCAAGCAGCTTTCCCATAAACAAAATGAACAACACATCTGGCTTTGGTATTTATGCCCTTTCCAGCAAATGGCTGCACTATGTTAGAATTTTCAAAATGTCTATCACTTTACATATATAGATTTAATTTAAAACAAGGCTTATGGTATAAATGCATTGTAGCTTCAAAGACAGGCTTTTTCAAAATTATGGTATGAGAGCTTCCCGTGGTTTCCATGGAAATGACCTTTCACTATTTCCATGGTAATGGATCTAGTTTTATATATTTCTCTTTTATGAGACTTTATTATACCAACAAAGCTAACATCCAGAATACAGTCCTTAACTTACAGATGCAAACTCACTGAGAGAAATAATCTGACTCCCAAGCCCCATGGGTGCACTAAGCTTTTGTATGTCTTTTTAATACTGTGTGAGTAACAGAGTTTTGATAAAGAGCACCTACTGCATATTATCAATAGAGAAATGCTGGTTTATTTTGCTCATTGCTATGTTCCTAAAGGAGTTTCTAGATTCATCTGTTGCAGTCTTTTCCACTGCTCCCAAAGGCAGAACAGCTAGAAAACAGAATGGATTGAGAGCTCAGCATCTTCCATAAATTCCAGGCTGTTGATCACATCTTGCTGTGAAATAAATATTTTGCTAGTGCATTTATTGAAAATCTATAGGTCTTTGCAATTACATATACATGGGCTCGCTGATCTCTCTTTCAGAATTTATGCTTGTTTTCTCTCTTCCTTTTTATACTGTGTTATCATTACTATTATTGCTGCTGTCACTGAAAGCTAAAATCCTCTTCTTCACCCTGAAGACAAAAAGAACGGAAGCAAAGTATTCAAAGCTGTAATACTGAGAGCAACAGAGTGACTGAGGTAGCTCTGTCCTCAGCATCCTTGACACCTAAAGAAACCCAGGTAGGCTTAAAGTGTTAAGTGCCTCAAGGTGAAATGGGCACGATGCTGGGACAGGACTGCACTGCTACTGAGGTTCACAGATAAAAATCCATACCCTTCAGAGTTACATTCAAATAAGATAAAATTTGGAAGAAAATTCCAGAAAAAAAAATATCAATAAACCTTGAAGCAGATATCTTTCATCCTCAGTCACATTAAATCCTCATTAGGGGTTAATGATGAAGCAAATCCCATCCATTCAGAAAAAGTAAACAAAAGAAATCTGTGAGGAAACCTTACAGAACTGCACATTCCTTACAGAAGAGAAAAATCAGTAAGATTCTCATCAAACTGATTGAGCATTTTAATCCAACTATAATTGGTGAATTGATGATGATGCACAAGAAAAAAAAAATAATAAAAAAAAAATATATATATATACCCAGCCTGACATTCAGATTTGAGTTTTCTAGACAACCAATTAGAAAAATAACAATTTATATAAAAAGCTAAGCCCAAGTTGGACACAGGTGGCTGCATGACAATGATTGCAGACAACAAAAGTAAAAAAAAGCAATTTTTCTGCACAAAAATTAAATTTAATGTTAATTTACTTAAAAGAAGAAAAAAACAAAACAAAACAAAACAAAAAAACAGCTAAAATATGGGTCAAAACATTTGTTGTCTTGCTTTTAGAAATGTCCTAAGAATTAAATCCTTCACCTCCTTCAATGGAGATAATGGCCAACATATAAATCACTTGTCATAAGTGGTCAGCTGGTATAAAAACACCACTTTACATTACTGTTAAAGAATAACTTAAATGATAGGATTATTAGCATTATTTATGCTTTTTCTTAAGGTATTCCAGTCACAATGACTATCAAGGCTTCAGCTTGCCAGCCCTGGAAACATCCAGCTCCATTTGATTTTATTCCTTATGTATTTCTAAATGAAGTGCGTGACAAGTAACGCTTTTTTTTTTTTTTCTGTAGATTTAATTTGCAGCTTTTTTTCAGCTAAATACTAAGGCTGGAAATACTTAGATAGATTACTCAAATAAATAGGAGGCTTGAAAAAAATGACTTCATCCAGCTTTAGACCTTTACAAGGGTACATGTCTACACATCCTTAATTCATTTTCCCTTTATAATCAACATTTAGGATTAAATTTGTAGGAATGACTTGGGACATCTCCTTCAGGATGGAATGAGATAAAATTGTTTATTTCTCTCCACTAACTTTAAAGGGTGTCTAGCTGACTAGATCATTCAGTCAGATGAATTTGATCCAAGATAACAGCAGAAGCTGGCAGCTGATTATTCTAGATGAAAGCATTTATTTCTCAGAATCTATTTCTCTTATATAGCAATTTCTGTCAATGTTTTTTTAGAAATATTTCTATTTTCTGTTATAAATATTTAAATTAGGAATATTTCTATTTTCTATTTAGAAATAGAAAAATATTTAAAAGGTTGTTTTATTTTTTTTTCTTGATGAAGTTCATATTTTTTCAATGATTTTTCAAATTTTTCAAATGATTTTTTCAAATGATTATTATTTTAAATCTTATTTTTTGGCTTACAATGCTTAACATAGGTCTCTTTAAAGAAGGTTTGAAGCCTTTACTTAAGTTAAATATTTGCTTTTGTCTGCCAGCTATTTTGGATATGAGTGAATTATTTTTTCTCTTAAATAATCTTGATTTCCCACTTATTTCTACAGTAGCTTGACATTCTTGTCACACTTAGAAAGACAGACTACCTCGTTTCTTGTCATGGTCTATAGCAAAGACATTTATGATGGTACTTTTATAGTGATTTGGATCAGAACAGTAATATACTATTGCCATATTTAAAAGTATAAATTGAAATTATGTCAACATTTGTCATCAATAGCATATGACACACTATTATTATTAATAATATTAATTAGAATTAATTAATAAATGATACTAATAAACACAAATGCAAATATTATTTTTGCATGCCTGGAAAGACCAGGCCAACATAAGAAAAAAGAAGAAGGCCATAAAAAGGCCATGTGGAAATAAAATATAAATATACAAAGCAACACACAGACTTGACCCTGTTGAAGTTTTCTTGTACCCCAGTGGTATGCAGGTCTGTCACCACAGAGCTGTAAGCCTCATTTCAGAGATCTCTATAAAGCATATAAATTGCAAAAATAATTATTTTACAACCATAGTTTAAAAATACACATGGAAATAAATACCAAATACTGGTTATAAAAAGGAAGTCTCCTAACTTTGTCATTGAACCATACAGAACTCCAGCTCCTTCTACCACTATCTCCCATAAAGGTTAGAGTAGTGACATTCTTGTTTGCAAAGAAAAAATATTCTAGGATATAGTAGTGACATTCTTGTTTACAAAGAGAAAACATCCTAGGGTAGGCTTCTGTGATCACACTCTCTTTTACTAAGGAATGTATCATTTTTTGGCATAAAATATGACATCTCTAATCTCTGTGTTTCAAGTTTTTAACATTAAAATAATGAATTAAAAGCTAAAGTAGGGATGACGTGATGCTTCTGGAACTGGATTCACTGGTGTAATCTTTCTCCACTACATTTTCTGGTCCATCTAAACAGCTTTGTAAGTTGTTAAAGTATGCCCCGTGTCTCCCAACTCTACAAACTGTTTTAGCCATTTGGGTTCAGAAAGGATTATGTTCTTCAGTGTTTTTAATTAACATATTTCTGGCCATAGTCAAAACACTACAGAGCAATTTTCATTTAACATTTCTCATGTATCTGAATTTTAATCCACCCACTCCTTCTGATAAGACACTGAGTAGCAACCTGAAAATCATGCTGCAAAGCAGTTTCAGAAGGAACTTGGGAAAAAAAAATGTATTGTTAAAATCTGTTAAACATTGGTAACCAATTTAAACTTCTAATGATGTAACAGACCCAGAACTAAGACTCACATTGATTAGCTAAGGTTTGCAAAACTCTCAAATATAACTTACTGTATAGTTATATTTACAAAAGGAACAAGCTGTAAAAAGAGGAAAGAACAACTTTGCCACATACTAGTGGCAAGGAATGCAATAGCTGTGAAACTTTATGATAGGATATGACATGCATTTCTCCATACATTTACATTTTAAAGTTTTAATGAAAGCATATTGTCAGGGAATGCCAAGACCACTACGTATTTTCCCTTTGCAGTGCTGTGACAAGATTCTGCTTCATGTTGCAAGGAAGAAAACATTTTGTATTAAATGCAAAGTGAATATGCAAGAATGAAATTGAACAAATTCCTTCAGTGTATCTGTTCCCTATTGGAAATCTAGTGGAAGCCAAGCCTTCTTCAAAGACAAAAAATGTTTGCCTTCATTTCTTGTGAAGCAGGCTCTTATCAGATTTTTCAGACACAGGTGACTAGAAAGTTTCCTCTTTCTTCAAGAAAGTTGCAAAGTAAAGACCCTCAAGCACTTCCTGAAACTTTATCAACGAAATAATTTTTGTTGATAAAAACAAACAAAAAAAAACAACAAACAACAAAATAAAAAAGTAAAACTGAAGTAAATCCATGCATATAGAAATGAATCTGAATGTTAAATGTTTTATCTAACTTCATGCATTGATTGTATCACTTGATATACAAAAACCTGCAACAACTACAAAAATGTAACATTCTCAAGATCAAAATAAAATTTAATTTAGAGCTCTTTCTGTAGGGTATTTTTATTGAGTTTATCTATGTTCAAAAACTAAATCAAATTGTTCCCTTGGGTTCATAGTAAACTATGCTTTTCTTTTTCCTTTTAATGATGGCTATCAGTGAAGAGATTTTAATTCATCTTATGTCACCTCTTGCTCCAGTTCTCTCTCTCTCTCGTCAGAATCTGGCTCTTAAGCTAGACAAGGTTAATGCTGGTGTATTCAGTACAATTAAATAGCATAGAAACAGCACTCATCAGTCTCACATGTTGCTCAAAAAAAAAAAAAAAAACAACAAACACACAACAAACAACAACAACAAAAAACAATTGCAGTACTTTAAAACTTTATAAAATAAAACTCAGGATGGGACTTCTGCTTCTGGACAATAGGAAACATTTTTCTGCCACTAAGAGCAAGTTATTTAAAAATGATTGTAAGGGTCCTCAAGCTTGGTTAAATTCAAGCTCTGCATAAGGCAATCAACATATTCAGCACTGAATTACACACTCCCTGGCATGACAGTTTGTACTTACAGGTGAACTGTACTATCTTGAAATTAACAGGGCCACACTGAAACTCACAGATTTATCTGCCAGCTAATGTGAACCCATATTACACAATCAGGGTCTAAATTAGGCCAATCAATTAACTTTGGTGGTAGTGTTCCAATGGAAAGATTCATAACTCTTAATAAAGAAGGTGAAGATGTGAATCTTAGGAAAAAGAAACAAAGTCATACATCAAGAGACAATTACGGGTCTTAAATACCAAAAAGCCTGAACCTAGGCAATAGACAATGCACTGGCTTTTGTTCCTAGTGACAATGAGCATTTTATTTATTCTGTTGCACAATAATGCTGGTGTATTATTTCTATTCTCTTGCTGTATTTGCCAGAAAAATACACGATTCTGCCTCCTTTTGGTCATCAGTGTTCCCTCCCAAGACTACTTCAACAACCATTCTGTTTCAGGGATTGAAAGTGAAAATGGTTCTCTAGTTTAGAGTATCAGTGCTTCAATGTAATTAAGTGTTGAGTTAGCCACTTAGCATGTCTTTAATGAGATAAATGTTATAAAAGACTGTTAAAAAAAAAAAATAAACAACAGCTGAGTATGGTGAAACTATCTATCTCTAAAGCGATCAGAGGGCATTTTAAGAGCCTGAATCTCAGATTCTTTTTTGATGCCAATTCAATACTGTTCCTCAATCTTTTTTTGAAAGAGTCACTTGAAAAGAAAGATCTGATTTTCTGCAGGAATAGCACCATTAAAGTTAAGGAATTTCTTAAGTAAAGTATATAGCTGAGTATTATCTGACATTAAGATAATTAGCTCTAATTTTGCTTTGGACCTTAGCTGAAGCTTTGTGGTTGGAAATAATTTCTGAAAAGGTTTTTATGTATTTACAAGTTAAATAAGTGGGTTTTGAAAGATATATAGATTTCTACCTCATTCTTAAATCAGTTTTACCTGACATCAGAATTACATTTTTAATATATAAAAATTGAGCTAAATGTAGTTAAGAAGCTATATTTGGATTTCTGAATGGGAACTATCAAGCTATACATGTCTTCAAATATGTAGACCTACGGAGCTAATGAAGCTTTCTGAAAAATTAAAATCTCATGATTATACAGGTATGTGATATAGCTTTGTAAAATGACCTAAAACTGCACCACTAGGAATTTTTATAGTGACATCAATTGGACAATATTAAACGTTTTTAAAAATTTTATTCAAACATATAAATGCTATTTCTCTCTTGTTATAGCAAACAGATAAATAGTACTATTTTTATAGGGACGGCCTACTTCATCCTCAAATTTAAAAATATATCATTCTCTTGCCTAATGTTTTCAGTCTCTGTGAAACTGCAGAGACTGAAATATAGCTGCAATAGAAAGTTGTATTTCTGAGCAAATAATTGTTCATCTTTTCTTTCCTTCTTTCCTTCTTTCTCTCTCTCTTTCTCGTGTTTTTTTTTTTTTTTTTTTTTTGTTTGTTTGTTTTTGTTTGTTTTTGTTTGTTTGGGTTTTTTGTTTGTTTGTTTGGTTGGTTGTTTTTGTTTTGTTTTTGTTTTGTTTTGTATTTTCCAGATGGGGATAGAACAGAAATGAAAAATAATGTTTTTCCAAACTCTACAGAGCCTAATCACCTCTTTGCTCAGGCAAATTCCCTGTTGGGGACACCAACATTTTTAGAACAATAACTACTGAATCAGCTAATAACAAAATAGCAGAAGGGGAGGGGAGGGGAGGGGAGAGAAAGGAAGGGGAAAGGAAGGGGAAAGAAAGTGGAAAGAAAGGGGAAAGAAAGGAAAAAAAAAAAGACATAAAGAATAAAAATGAAAGCTTGCAATGTATTTGACTACATATTGTACCATGTCATCTTTCTTCAATACTGTCATATTTACTTCCCCGGCTGCCACCCCCCCGCCTCCCCCTGGTCCCTCTCCCTGCAGCTTTAAACTAGATTTTTAGGTATTTTGAAATTAACATGTTTTTCTCCATGTTTATTCAACTATTTCACCCAACTCATTCTGTATTGTCTTCTGGATGAAGCTGTTACAAAAAACAGAGTATTCATTTTATCTCACCCTTAAAGTCTAATACAGAGAGTTGCTTGAATATGGTCTGAATTCAAGAAGAAATTACAGAAGTGCCAGTAGTTTCTGTGTTCAATAGAGCAGCAATACCTAATTAAATCAAGACAGCTCTTAAGTAAATATTCTGTATTTTGTAACATAGCACACATGATTTAAACTATGATGATGTTAAACACAGATTTACACATATTCAACGAATGCAAAACTCAGTAAAGGTACCAGTTTAAAAGATTTCAACAAGAAAATTCAACACAAAGTCTCAACATTGTACAAAACAACTTCTGAAACTTTATTGTGAATTTTAAAGTACATTTAGAAAGGATCTTATCCTTAATATCATTAATTAAAAATAAATTTGAAAGAAATCCACATACTAGTAGTTTAAGCAAAGATCAGTACAGACTTTTTTTGAAGTCACAATATATACATTTATGAGTGCAATAAGTTTCCAATTACATTAGGTATATATTTTTTAAATAAAGAGTTTTGATTTGACATGTGTGAGAGGCATACTGTTTACAATGGAAATGTTTTACAAAATATAGCAAAGCAAAAATGGAGTTTAACACATTTTGAATGTACAACTACTTTATATCCTTTTCATGTAGTTCTTTACTCAAAGTGTACAAAGGTCCATTTTTTAAAGGACACCTGTTTATTTCCACTGTCCAACACTGATTAGAAATGATATTTTTAAAGATTCATTACTATACATACCAGTGAATTCATATTTAACTCAATGGCCACTACAACGAAGAAAATATTACAGAATCATTGACAGCATCTTCTTCTCTCCTAAACTATGCATAGATAAATACATAGCAATCGTGCCTATTACTACAGTAAGTGAAACACTTCACCTGATTTTTGCAGCTATTTTTTGCATAAATATAATGCATTATATATATATTAGTTTATTCAACAATCAGTTGATTGCTTATTTAACACTCAGTAACATATAGAAGTACATACACTGCTTCCCTTAAATATTTTCCACTCTGTAGTGGCTTATAAGATTCAAAATATCAACACTGTAAATTCATAATTCTCAATGTGGGGGAAAAGTATCCCTCAGATGAAGTGATACTACTTGTACAATTAAACCATATTATGAATCCATAGCGTCCACCTCCAAAATACATAACAGGAGTAATATAGTATATTGTGGCTACTAACTACTGCATAATCATTATATAGAAAATAGTCACATCAAGTGTTTTACATTTATGATTACTCATTACATTATATCACACACACAGGGAAAATTTACCCAACAGATGGACCTCCACTGTCTTCCATGTTTTAGAGAAAAATCATCACACAGTGACAAAGTTATGTCTTGAGAAGTATGCAAAATGTGTTCCCTTTTTCAGTACCTAAAAGTGAGGACCATCCTACTAATAATTTTACAGTTGATATAAAATTAGATCTTAAAAGAGAAAGTTTTCTGCACCACAACTAAACAAACCATGCACTGGGGGTGTGGGACTGTCACTCAAACTGAGGAAAAAGCATATCAGAAAATTACCCAATAATGAATTAGAAGTTTCACTGTCCTTTCAAACACAGCATGGTAGGGTTATATGAGTTGCATTTAACCACTCTGTAATGTGCTATCTGAACAGCTCAAAAGCATTGCTTAGATAAAGACAGCTTTCCATTCCTTATTGCTGAAATAAAAGCAATATGCTGAAATTCAGAATAACCGATTATGGATTTTTAAACACCACCAAGGAATTTTGGGACATGAAGATCTCTAGAAGACAGCTTGCTATTTTTTAAAGTACATGGGAAGAATCAAATGCGTATGTACTTTTCCTGGACTTCACCAAATGAAGCTTCTTGAAACAAAGAGCCTCACTGTCTTTTCAATATAACTATCCCTTCTATCGAAAAAAGTTTACCCTCTCTGTGCAAAACTACTATTCAATACCAGTGATCACTTAGAGGGCAGACACTCCAATTCAGATGTAATCTACTTTTGGCTGGGCTCCTAATCCTGGAATGTCTCTTTGCTTTTTCATGCTGAACACAGTAAGACTAGGTTTTCAGCAACCTCTGTTAACAACAGGAAGAAATGCTAATTATTTTTTCCGGATTCACATGGTATTTTTCACTTTTTCTGTCCACTAGACCACCAGAGATTTCATGGTGAAAAGACATCAAAATATGAACCCTGACTGCACCTAATATGCACAAGAAGAACGCAGCAAGCCAATCAATTTGAGTCCTGCTATACATACTATGTGCCTACCACATGCAACAGCACACATTTTGCATAGGATGAGGCCTATGGATTGCCTTGGGAACCCAAAGGCAGGGAAACATGAAGCCTGTGGCATTACTTCTGGAGACAAGACAGATTTAGAGAAAACACTAATGGCATACTGACAGGTTGTACTTTTAGAACTTATAAGACTTACTAAAAAAAATAGATAACTAGAATCTTTACCAGTCATAAGATTTTAAAACTGACTTTACCAGTCAGATTAATACAAAAACTCAGTGTTTTTGTATTAGAATGTTATTTTGGGTTAAAAATAAATCTATCTGCTTAGATTCTGTGGCATATTTTTTCCCTATTTCCGTTTAAAGACACAACATAGCCCACCCCTTCCTAACTGATATTTTTGAAGAATATAACCAAAGCCTTCCATGACTCTTGACGGCTGTTCCACTAGTAACAAGTCTAAATGACAACAAAACTTCTTCAGTCAATGCTACTGAAGAAGTGCCTCCTTAAACAATTCACGATACATGAGGGATTACCTCAGACAGCAACTAAAAAATGTTTGTGATTTTTCTTTTTTAAATTTCTCTCACTAGCATTAATCTATATGGACAAAACTTTAACCCTCTCACAACTTGCTATTTTTCATAATCATTAAGTGTTTATACTAAACTGGAAAAAAAAAATAAATCTTACTTGAAGGGCTAAATTCAACTATCATGAACATAGCATAATCTAAAACTGTTCCACTTAAGTCCACAAAAAATATTCCAAATTTTACCTTTTTATTCTAGAGATAATAAACAATGTTAAATAGATAAGTTCCTTTCAAAAGAAAAGTTATTCTAAAAATAAAGCTGAATAGCTTTTTTCTTCCTTCTCCTTGTACATATTTGATGTAAATCCACTGCCATCAGTGGTGGCATTCTTAGTTTAAGCCAGTGTGAAAAGAAACCAAGGATCTGTTTACAAACTTCTGACATTTCATAGTGATAAAATTTATCACTACGAAATTTATTAAAAATACATCAATACCCCATAATAACTTGGGGCTAAGAGGCTAAGATTGTTATTGTTGTTATGAAATACATATTTATCAAAGGATAGAGAGGTTTTTATTTAACATCAGGTCAGAATATGAAGATTCCAAACCAATTTTTTACATATATATAGAGAGAGAATTTTCTAAAGCTGGAAACACTCTTCCTAAACAGTAACTGTATTCCTTAATTATCCTTGAAAAGAAGGGTTTGACTAACCCTACATTTTAATCTTTTAGGATTTAGTTTAGCAGGATAAAGGTTATAGCAGAGTAAAAAATGATTTAATACAGTGCCTACAATCTACTGATGCTTAATATAGTTGATCATGCAAATACTTAAAATGATAGTATTAAGTGATTTATGCAGTTGATGACATAAATGTTTATGACAGCCTTAACCACATAGCTGGATTCTGCCTGATTTTCACACACTTTCTTTGAAGACATGCATGTGTAAAGATCAGTAGCAATTGCCAATTTGCCTGATCTACCACATCACCATACAAAAACTGCTACAGATTTTCCCCCTCAGGTGCAATTTTGTCATATTCCATTAATCCTTTCAATCCTACCCTAGTGCTGTGGACTTGTTATTTAGTAATCCCTGATTGTTGTGGTGAAGGAACATTGGAAAGTCTCTGCAGTCCGCAAGGCAGGAAATTACAATGGTAGTCTATTAAATTTGGCTCTTACAGTGCCCACTTGGATCAAGCCTGCTTGTCACAATCACAACCAGTAGCCATAATATCAGGATAAATTATCACCAAAATGTCAATTTAAAACTAACTTTCTGTCTTACAAAGTGTTGCCTCTTCAGCACCCTGACAAAGGCAAAAGCCCAGCTGTATTTTTAAGGAGGGGGAAAAAATCTTAAATGAACAATCATGTAGCGTAGCTTCATTCAGTTATGCATGTCAGGTTTACAGTTTTCAACTCCCAACTGGGAACTCTCCCACATGATTGCAACCTATTGTGCAACCACACAACTTGGCTTTCTTCCACTTGAATCTGTTAAAGAGAGATTACTGGGAGCATTGCTTTCCAGGGCTGCTCTAGTTAAATACAAGATACTCTGTAAACACCACCGTTTCTCTTTTTAATTCAACATTTTTACACTGCAAAGTGATTTGTTTGTTTGGATATTCACTCTCACATGCATGCACATGCACACACACACACGCATATACATGAAGGCACGGGGTTTCTATCCCAAAGCAAGCATGTGTACCCCTATCTTTCTTTCCATAGTTTTTTTTTTCCATACTTTTTATTCATTCATTTATTTATTTATTTATTTTAGGAAAACAAGCAAAGAAACCAACCAAAAATCAACCTTTCATGAACTTAACTAATTT
The DNA here is from genome assembly GCF_964211825.1 of Aythya ferina. Taxonomy (NCBI): domain Eukaryota; kingdom Metazoa; phylum Chordata; class Aves; order Anseriformes; family Anatidae; genus Aythya; species Aythya ferina. The sequence goes on from NC_140296.1 coordinate 39,660,223, forward strand.
AAACCTGTAAAAGTTGGCATAATTCTTCTGACATGAAAAAGTAACACATACAAGCTCTTATCCAGGATTTGGGATTGATTATTTAGTGAACTCTTTACAGAAAAACTTGTTTGCATATTAATTGTACTAAGATTTGTGTTCAGTGATATATCCAAACACAATCTTTAACTAAGAAAAAAAAGTCTAAATATTGAAATATTTTAATTCTGAAATAAAACGAGAAGGGAAATAAATATGCAAATCAATCACAAAAATAATGAAACAACCAAAGCTTCAGAATCTTCCACAAAGTAGAGGAAATTTTAAAATAAACTTCTTCTTAGATATATCAGATTGTTAGAGTTGTAACATTTTATTTCTAAGACCTGACTTGTCTTTTGGAATTATTTTACTTCCACTGCTGCATTGCCATTTGAAACTCCAGCAAGATCTTATCCTTTTTTTCTAGAATAGAAAAAAGATCTTATCCTTTTTTTCTAAAATAGCAGTCATCAATGTGATAGCACGATCTACCTACCCTGTACACACCACTCAAGTTTCTTAGCATACTGTTGCACGAATCACTGCATGGGTGCAGTGCATACTATCACCAGATCACCGAGCTAGTTTTATTCATTTGCTTTGATGTACACAGAGCATAGCATGTGGAAAATTCAGTGCAGAAGAATCATGTTAGATGGGGCTGCTCAAGCCTAACCAAAACTTAACACATTCTTTACTGAAAGGAAAACAGGAATTGTTTTCTATGAGTAGTTGTAAAAATACTTGAGATTTCACTGTTGAATTTAAACCCTTATAATACAAAATTTAATGAAAAAAATGGTCCATGAGTAACACCAGCCAAGTGTCCCTGTATGCTTTCTAACACTTTAAAACAGAAGGATACACTTATAGTAAAACACTTTTGCAAAATTTAATTTCTAATATGAAAATAAAAGGGTCATATGCAAATAGTTTAAAAGATCTTAACGCATGTTGAACAACAGTACACAGTCAATATCTGAAAGAGAAATTTGACTGGAAAAGAAGGTTTAGGTGTCTATTTCTGACCTCAGGAATAGACACCTAAAAAGTAAAAAAAGTAAAAAGAGCCCTCTAAAAGTAATAGTAGCAGTAGTGGGTGCCAAGCACTTCAAAACAAGACACACCACTCTGCACTGCTGTTTGCATTAGCCCAAACTCATGGACTTTGCTTAAGATGTTCAGTACAGGACTTTTCATCAGCATAGACACTGCCTAACCATTACATGAACAAACACACATACCATGTTTTTTACAAGGATTCTATCTTCTAACACAAAGCAATAGTGCTACCTACCTGATGTGGAAACCACAGTATATGACAGCTCTGCCTCAGTCAGTACCATTGTTTCCAGTCTGTGTTTCCCAGGCTGAAAGTTCGAAAATACCTGCAAAGCTCCTACAAGAGCAAAGTTTCACACGATTCTAATCCTGAAGACTTTATCAAGAAACAAATACTAAAATGCAAATAAACCCAAATGGAATAAGAAATACACATGGATATACCTCATGATTTCTTATGGCTAGAAACTCTTTCACTTTGTACGCTAGCCAATGCCGTAATGGCATCCCTAGCTGTTTTAATTCTCATTCAGTCTGTGAACAGCAGGGATAGGGATATAGTCAGAGTACTGGCCACTAAGGAGCCTGGCAGTTACAAACTGTTCATCCCTTCTGTCTTCTGTGATGGCTTTGTCTAAAGGTATTCCTACAGCATATATTCACCTTGGATGCATATGCACAGTAGGTCTGTGTGGGATAAGTCTCCTGTTGATTTGGACTGCAATTGTACTACCTTTCCAAACAAATATCTCCCATCTATTTTTATCTTCTAAAATAAATCTTCAAATGTCATAGAATTAGATCATCATCTGTTTATTTAAACAAGGAGAACGTCCAGTACAATCTGAGGACTTGGTTCACTTCTTAACTTGAAAATGTAAAGCAATGTTGAATAAGTCAAAAGAGAAGTAGCATTTTCTGAAAGTGTTGAAGATGACTTTGAGTTTTCTATGACTCTTTAACTATTAACTATATACCAGTGCATGCTTTATAGGCAAATGAATAATGTACCTTTGGCCAGCATTTTCTTTAAGGTTTAGAACCTCAATGTATTTCAATAAGTGTATATAATCCTGTACATACATGCATCTGTACGTATCTGTAACACAAATCTGCATGCACAAGCATTATGATAATGCAACATGCTGAGCAACATCATACGCTCTTTTGCTGCCTAATATAAGTAAAATTACAAAAATAAAATTAATAGAACTGAAGTAAATGATTAAAAAATGTGAAGTACAGTGGCTACTACATGATAAAAGAAACACAATTTTGAGATGATGACATAGTGTGAAACTTGATCAAAGTAGTCAGTTCATGGAGTCATGGAGTTTCTCTTTGAACAGAATAGAACCTACCTGTTATGCTTTCAGACAGTGTTTTGTCTTGCCCTTTTTTTTTTTTTTTTTTTTTTTCCCCTCCTTTTCAGATCAACTATTGTCATTACTAAAATTTCCACTGAAAATATTTTAACCTCCAGATCAGCTTTCCAGCTTTCAGGTAAAGCAGCAGCCAACACCCACAGGATTTAGTTCTGTGATCCCCCTGAGCTTAACATGAGAAAACAAGGTAGCAAGTTTTTCAAAAGGACTTAATATCAATTTTAAAATTCCCACAGATTTTAATGGGAACTTTTGCTTTCTCTAAACTGTTTTGATAAAAAAAAAAATCCCCGTATGAACTTATAATTTAGTTATCTTGTGTGGAGTAGTCAGTGAAACTACTTGTATATCATATTTTATTCATAGTCGATTTTCCAAAAACAAGCCCAATCAGGTAATGCTATCATTGTTACCTTATCAAGTAAGAGAATCATATTGAAAAAAAAAACAAAAACAAAAACAAAAAAGCTAAATCAGGGAGTAGTTTAATTTTCACCTTTGTCAAGAGGAAGATCTTCATTTCCAGCTGTTTTCATTTTTAATTGATCTTTTTTTTTTTTTTTTTTTTTTTTTTAATGCAGTGAATGAAAGCCAGCCAATTTTCTTCAGAGAAGTGCTCCTATTCTCTTAACTCAGTAAGAACTACATAGTTCTTATTGGTCTATTGCACCATGGGGATTGGATAAAATATGAAAGCAAGTATTTCTTTATTCTAGCCTGGAAAATTAACTGTTAAGCTCAGTGGGGGCAGAAATGAAGGTGGCATTTAGATATAACTAATTTAGTATCAAACCAAATCAGAGAGCCTTCTCAGAGAAGAAAGAGACCAAAGGGAACACAAAATTGTACCTGAATTATTTCTGAGTCAATTCCTATAAAAGCTGAAGAACTTTCTTTTATGCTCAAATGGATTACACATTTCCTTTTATAATACACACACTGTTCACAGTTTTTAAGATAATGTAATGAACAACAAATGTTATAAAAGAAAGATTTTATTTTTTTTCAGTTCATTAAAGTGCAAGGGTCATTTGAAGATAAGACCTGGACTGCTTTTTAAAAAGTAGATTGTGGGTTAGTTCTTCATATAATTTGTAATAATAAAGCTCTGTTAAGTTTATCCTTCAATTAATGAAACCATGATTACAATTTGCTTAATTACTTTATGTTAATAAAATAACAAACACAACTTGTAAATTTTGTTCTTTGCTTTATTTTGCCTGCTTTTAATTGCTTAGATTTTCTTTAATTGTAAGGAGTGCATGTTTGAGGGGATAAATTCTCACTTGTGCTGTCAGATCCAGCTAATCATTCCCTACTTATCCACATTTCTAAAGATTGAGAATTTTACTTGAAAAGAGGCTTAGAAGCAATTGTCTTGTGTTCATTAATCCATAAACATTTGATTTCAAATCAGATTGCCAACAGACATAACCTCTTTGCATTGCTACAACAGAGACTTGATTTGATTAATCAAACAGCTCTGATTCACTGAATTGTCTCCAGAATAGTTGTCCCTGACAATACTATGTAAATAACTGCTGATGTTTGCTGGCATTCTCATCTTTCTAAAAGTTCAATTTTCCTTCATGAAAACATCAAATTTTATATTTAGTTCAATAATAATTTGACAAAAAGGGCCACTGTATATAATGTATATAATGTATATAATATTTAGTCCACATTCCATTCCTGGCTTTGAAAACAGGCGTCACTTTTAAGATGTTATTTCACTATACCTCAGTTTATCCTTTACTGAAACAGTATCCTTTACTGAAAGAGTAATAATATCTATTATAAAATACCTTAAAATTATATTATTTGTATAAACAACTGTTTTGTTTTGTTTTTTCATTTTCAGAAATTACAGAGCATTAGATCCCATATAAGTAATTGCCTGCTTTGTTCAAAGTAACTCTCATTTATACTGAATAAAATGGAGGACTTTTTAGTGTTAGGTCAGAGGCTGGACTCAATGATCTTGAGGTCTCTTCCAACCTAGACAATTCTGTGATTCTGTGAAAATGGACTGTTTTACGAAATAGCAAGGCTTTGTGAGATTACAGAGGAAAATACAACAATTAAATCAACATAGCTGATATTAAGTTTTGCTAAAGCTGCACAATCCAGAAACATGCAACAGTATGTCTCCATCATATTCAATGCATAACAAGTAAGGGTTAATCCGTGTATTTGCACATTCTCCTGTGAAATACAGCAAAGGTGTGTCTGCAGTATACTAGACTAGATTAGAGAGGGAAAAGGTAAGAATGTTCATGTTTTCTTTGGTTAGACAACAGGAAGAAAAGCAAAAGTACTGTAAACATTAGGAAAAGCTAAGTCTGCAGACTCAGAAAAAAAAAAAAAAAAAAAAAAAAAAAAAAAAAAGACACAAAACCACAAAACTTTCATTAACAGATTTCTAAAAAGAGACAGTTCCCAGAACCAAGAAAAAAAACTTCACGGAGTTCAAAAATCAACAAGAATCATGGACAGAAGGCTTCAGGGGAAGCAATAAAAGCTGTGAAGGAGGAAAATATCTATTTTTTCCGTGCTCTCTTAACTACTGCAATTCCCAGCAGAGTGTTGGTGCAAGTACTGATGCAACCAACTGTGATTCTTCTTGCTGGCTCACTCTGAGGAACGTTGTGTAAGTAACCCATTGATAAAGACCCCTATGAACCTACCAAGACTTTAACTTTTCAAGAAAACATATGCACAATTAAAATGTTCAATTCTTCAGTATTGTGTCAAATACCTACATGAACTGAGAACAGGAAAGAAATCTTGGCCAGCCTAAAATGACTTGGCCAAAGTGCAGACTGATTAGATTACATTATTTCTCACTTTCCATTTGACACAATCTGTTTCTTCTTATGATTCAGAGAACAACTGAAGGATGGAGCTTCCGGTATGATCTTAGTCTAAGTCCACAATATTGATTTGGTAACATTCTTAACAAATACTTCTGTATATTAAGATGAGCATCTTCAATACTCCTGAGAAATAAATTAGATTACAATTATTTAGTGTACATGTAGCCTCACATCTTTCACCTTCATGAAAATAAGATATTCTATATCACTCCCAGGATTACTGACAATGTATTTACATTTTAAAATTTATATGTATTAACATCAAGACAAGCATGTTCATATTTACATCAGTTACTTGTTTATGATTTGTGCTAGATTTTATTTTTTGAACGTTTATGTCTTTACCACATTTGGAACCGTACTATGTATTCAGTGACAATTGATTAAAGAGTTACAGAACATTTGGCGATTTCTTTTCATACTGTTGGCAGAGACTGAAGCCTCAACACAAATGGAAAAAATATCCATGTTTGTTTTAAAAATAAAAGGTCCAACTCTTTTGGTTATTACTCTAGTGTAAAATAAGAGTAATTTCCCTAGAGAAAGGGAAGGTGAGAGGAAAAAATTATGCCAGAATTTTAGGGGAGACATGAAAGGCCCTCAGCAGACTTCTAGTTGTGGCCACCCTTTCTGCATTAGCTGTCTTGGTTCAAAACTGGGATGTGATCAAAAGTGAAACTTCTTTTAGACTTCCAGCTATTCTCAAATGGGCTTTTGCCCAGCATGCAGATTAGCATAATTCGTTTTTTGTGTTGAAAGAAAGGTCTGCAACTCAAAACAGCAGGAGTGCTGCAAGTCAGAGCTGAGCTGCTTCAAAGACATGAATAAGGAAGTTTGAATGTTGCATTTATTTATCTATGTTTTTATTAACAGTAAAGCTGTGTCCCATCATATCCTTGTATTCAGTCCAAGTATCTATCACCTGACTTTGTAAATGATGTTATATTGGTTGGAGATGATTATCACAGCCTAAGCTTAAAATAATAAGTTTCAATTCAATTGAAATGCAAAGACAAAATACTGCATTCCTTTCCCAGCTGAGCTTTCATTTAACATGCCAGATTAAGAAGCTTGCACTACTTTACTGGATCAGAGTCAACACAGTTTGTCCAAGAAACTCAGAGATAAGGGGAAAACAGGTCTTAAGCAGACAAAATTCTCAATAAAACAAACAGGCATTTTGCCCAAGTATGTTCTACAGAATTTGTCATGACATTTGTGCCTCTGCTAAGTCTGCAACAGTGGACTGCTGCTCTCATATTTTGAGATAGCTACCCCCACTCCCTCACCCAGTTCACAGGAGTAAAACTAAACTTTTCTCTTTCTGCTTTTTTTTTTCTTTTTCTTTCTCTCTCTTTTTTTTTTTTTTTTTTTTTTTTTTTTTTTTTTAACTTTCCTCAAGCTTTAATGAACTAGAAATCTGCTAAAGAAAATTTACACAGCAATTTAAAGCAGTATAATCTGAAGCTCCAATGGTTTTGGATTTAGTATAATTCATCTCACCATTGTGTTAAACTACCTCAAAATAAACTACCTCAAAAGATCCATGGACTTATGTGATTCTTTTTTAGCCCATGGCTAGAAGATAAACACTTATTTTATAACTATATAAGTTTCTGCTAGGGCACAGACAATCTTAATATCTCTACACTTAAAAGTACTTTATTTCTTAAAATGGCCTGATTTGTATATACTATTGTTTTCATCAATGTACTCCTAAAAAAAAAATTCTATAAATTTCATGCTTTTCTGCTGTTCTTAAGACGTTTATGTGTCAGAAACATTAAAAACTGGAACTCAGCGAACTTAGTTTGGAAATTGCACTCCAAAAATTTGTATCTTTAGGTACTACCTAAAAAATGATGTCTCTATGCATAAGAAGCTCTAAAGTGGGACATGACAGAAAGTATCCATGTAATAGCAGAAAATATTATAACATGTTTAAAAACTCCCACTGCAGGTCATCCTGTAAATAAACTAAACAAAGAAATCATAACTATATTAAGTACAAAATTATAATAGAGCTATGCTTTCAAAAGCATCAGATAATCTTAATGGTTAAATTCATAATTGTGGAGAAGGACTGAGCCCCAGTTTCCCTAATTCCTTCTATTTAAAGTAAATTAATACTTCATATTAAAAAACAATTATTCAAGACACAAGGGAAGGATGGGTGCTGCGGGAAAGAAAAAAAAAGTCTTAAAGATCTTTCAGTTTTCTGCAGACTATTGCTTGTGGGAGGAAGAAAGAGGGATTAGCACGCAGACACGAGGAAACAGATTCAGTTCTTGATTACAAGCGAAAACATCAGTGGAATAGCTGTAATTTCAAAAACATAACATTAATAGATGTGAAATCATGATTGGGCTCAGTTAGCCTTTACAGAAAGATTATTACATGCAAGCTCTAACCTCAACAACAACAAACAAAAACCCTTGACTTTGGAGTAAATGGTATTAATATCTTTTTGGCCCTTTTCCATGACTATATACACTAATGGCATTAGTGTAAATGTGACTCAGACTTGGGATCCCTGGTCACTGTAGCAGCCAAGAGCCTAAGTATATGAAATCTCCTTGGCTCTCGTAAAACACTAGTGCCAAATTCTGGGAAATGAAAACACTGATTCATCTCAGAACAATCTATATATAACAGCAACACTAGGCACACATAAAATTATGCACTATCTTGCCTCAAGGTTAGCAACATATTCCTAGCAGAAGGAAAAAATGTTATTTTCATTCCCTGCAATCATATGATAAATAGCTGCAGGGCAGATTCGGCAAGATCTCGAAGGTTGTGATTTTACAATATAATGAATGTATGTCTAGCTTTTTGCCACCTGAAAAAGCAGCAAAACAAAGCAGGACTTGTCAGTATTTTGCTTATGGCAGAAATCAGACAATGTCCAGAACCCTTTATGAGACACTGCTAGCTTCTTAACTAGTTTGATTATAACATTGACTCCAATACTTCAACAACTTGGCTTTCCAGTATATGGTATAATTGGAAGCAGCAGTCAGCTGCTACTGAGTTACTACTGACTGTGAACCAGATATGATGTCTTGCAGGTACCTTTTTTTTTTTTTTTTTTTTTTTTATATATATTAAAAAAAGAAGATACTGAAAAGGAGAGGATCCTTAGATGGGCAGAGTATATGTAGAGGACATTAGGCAAGCAAACTACTTTGAAAGTTCAGAAGTAGAAAGACCAGAAAGAGTCACTGAGTTTAAATAAAAAGGTAAGAGAGGAGGCAATGGTAAAGGAATATTTTAAGAGATATAAGGGAGAACTTTTGAAACGTCAAATAAGAGGCACAAGGTGTAAAACAACTGTTTATCCAGATTGCTAACCAGGTTAGACAGTAAATCTTAAAGGCATTTTTAATGGAATGGTAACCCTTCAACTGACATTAATTCAAGCTTATGGGCAATTTCAGAAGACACAAACAAATGTGGGAGACATATACTGAGAAGTGAATTCTTAGGAGCAAGTAGACTCAAACTACATCACGAAAAAATTGAAGACGACTACTCATGCTCAGGACTGCTTACCTAGCTTGCTAAGGAAGTGCCATTTGTTCCCATTATACTCATTTATTGTCAAGATTGAGTAGACTGTGGATGAAATGTTTTATTCTGATCATGCTTCCTATAAAATACTGTTTTACTGAAGTAAAAATTGAATAAAGACACATCTATACCATCACCATCACAACTTAATGGCCTGTGTTAAGCTAATGTTTGATTTTGATGTTTCATACTACTCCATTTTTTGGGGAATGACTGAGTTATAACCACTGTATGAACCTGCAATCATTGATGCAATCATGCATAGTTTGCAAAATGGTAGCATCAACACTGAAGAAGGTATAAAAATGCATTGCAGCTATACCAGATGGAAGCCTGGCACAACTTTTAGGAATATTGTTGCTAATGTCACAATGAATAAATCTGAAAGTACAGGCAAGGACTTTACTGCAGCCACAGGACCAAATTTTATGCCAGACAGTAGGGCAAAGATTCACTTTACATCACTTCAGAAGTGTAAAAGGACCTAGAATAAGTACACCTGCAATTCATATCCTCAAAGGCACCTTAAAATCACAAGACAGTGTAACATGACCTTACACTGAAGAAGGTAATGCTGTATAAAATTGTGCTAATGATAAGGTATTGTAGTTTCACTTGTACATAGCCAGTTGAGATCAACTGCAAGTGTAGTGTTCAGGGCTGACCTTGATCAGCTACGTCAAGTTACAAAACACCCGCTTCATTTCTCCACATGGATTTTAGATTTAGACAGCTACCTCACAACAATCTTGATGTAGAACACACCTGTTCTGCAGTGAAGATAGAGCCTTAACAGAAATAAGAAAAAGGCACATCACATTTTAAGACCAATGAGTGTACAGCATAATCCAAATGTAAATGAGATCAATTTTATCTCAGTCAATTGAGTTGTGCAGACTGATGCAAAACCTAATTCCTCCCTTTGTATTTTAAAAGATTTCAGAGAGAAGAAAAATTTACTGGAGAAAATGTCAAACAAATTGGCTACATAGATATAAAAAAGTCACTTTTTTTTTTTTTTTTTACAAGATTGTATTTACAAGATTGCATCTTCTTCTGCAAGAGTTAATGCAGTTTGTGAAAGTTATTATGCCTTGGCTTATAAGCTTCAGCTGGATGTGGTGGCTGTTCAAATTTCATGACAGAATGCTAACTTATCTTTGCTATTGAAAAAACTAATGAGGTGGTAAATAGTTGCAGAGCAAGGTTACATGCAGTGATATGCAGGTTTTGCAGGTTTCTCATTATCTGTGCAACTGTATACATGTAAAAGTAACGAAAACCCAAGACAGGTAACCAAAGCTTAAGTCTAAAACTGGAGTAGAACTGCGTTGCTGTTTTCTAAAGCAAATATGACAAATTCAAGCAATCTTAAAACAAAAAAGCCCCTCAACATTTCAGCTGGGGTTTTCTGCTAGGTCTGAGGTCTCATGGTCTCTTAGGTGAAGATCACAATTAAGCTAACATAGTCAATTTATTCTCATGCTGGTTTTACTCTAGTTGAAGAAATTGCAAAATGTTAAGCAGTCTTAAGCTTTCCCTCTGTTATGCTTGTTGCCTATGACTTTTAATTGAAGGTGCTATCACAACATCCCCACCAGACTCCAAATGTCATGGATAATAGCAAACAACAGCACAAAGTGCAGAGCCCTCTGACTCCCAAGTATCTTTACTGAATATTGCAAGAAATAGGATATAATGTTCTTCAGTAGCTAGAGACTTGCTGAAATTAACTTAAATAATAGGCTTCAATTTCACAGGTTAGGCTTATATCTGGCATTGGACATGTAAGTGTTAAAAATACCAGTTGTGAGATGGTGAATGTAAAATGTTTTTCAGTGTGGTCTGCACTGATCTAGAGAAGGAAAGTTCTGAAATCAGGATTAATTTCTGTGACTAATGACAGATAAAAATCATAACTGGCAATAAGAAGTACTTTGTCTGCAGTTGATCTGAACTATCTATAAAGTGTCTTAGTATGCACTGTATGAAACTGCTCTGCTGAAAAGTGCTCAGCATGCTGCTTTAAACAAGCAGACTCAAGGATCAGTGGCATTCTTTATATCACACCAGCACTGCCAGCTTTCTTATTAAAAGGCTAAGTTTTCCTGCAAGTCCAGACATCCACACAGCTTTTAACCATTTTGAAGTGTAAAAATACATAAATGTTTTAATCTCTCACCCCAATCTCCCTTTCAAATTGCTGAATTCAAGAAACACTACCCACTTACTGAATTGCAATCTCCAGTGTTTTGCTTTGTGATTTACATTTTTGCTGTTGTTTTCAGAATCAATTTTCTATCATAAGCCTCAGTGAGATACCACACCTATTGCAAATTGTGAATGCATTATACCATCTGTGAGAAAAGTATGAAGAATTTTCTAAAAAAATGCAAGCAAGCAAAACATATTAAACAGTTATTTTGTCTGCTTGTTTTAACTATGACAGATACAGGATGTATACAAAAATAACTGGTGATACCCAGCAGGCTAACTGGTACTAAAATATTGCACATTACTCTAGCAGTTGTAGGTTAGATACAGAGGATTTTGTTTGTGTATTTTTGCTGACAATACAGACATTTACTGCTCTGTAGGAAAAAATGAATCCTACAATTCATTACACCATACAAAACACGTTTCACTCCTCCATGATGCATACGCCTACACAATATCAATTACAAGTGAATCAAATTTGGTCAGTACTATAAGACATGTGCATAACACTAAAAAGCTTGCAATCTCTGCTCATCCTGTACGTTCTTTTAGTTATACAAGTCCTCTAAATTAAAGCCATTTCATGTTTTGACATGCAACTTAAGGCTACATTTGTTTACTCTCTCTGTTCCGGTTACAACCAGGAGTTGTCACAGCTAACATCTCTGCAAATCCAGTTATGAAGTTAGGCCCTAGTTTCTACTCTGCCAATCTTTCAGCTCAGTTTTGAAATATAAATTTAGTACGAAACCAAGCAAGCCACAGAGAGAAAATTTATGTTACATATTTCAGGACTTAATTTTCTTTTCAGATTTGTATTAATAACTGTAATTCATTCTAATTGGATTCTCTTAAATATACTGGAACAAGTCAAAGCAAGTACCTAGCTTTGAAAGTGTTTACAAGTACCTAGTTTAGAAAGTGTTTTACTTCCCATATCATGCTTCTATCCAGATATAATTCCAGATAAGATCTTCATATACTAATGAAGTCAGTTAGTTCATTATTAGCCCTTACCTACTAGAACATGCGGTTACAAGGTGGATGCGGTTACAAGGTGTTTGAACAGATTGTATACAAAATGCGTTGATTCTCTGCTGATAGAAGGAAGGAAAGAATCAGATTTCTTTTATTTGCATATATATGTTTTACAAAAATAAGTATGCTCAGAGAATGAAAGAGGAGATTAAAAAGAGGAATAAGAAAGGACAGCAATGATATCTCATAGAAGAATGTGAGGTATTTAAGCATCAGCCAAATGACGCTATTTTTCATATTACTTGCAGTGGAAGCTTAAAGACTAAAATACTCCACAAGCCATTAGTTTCTTGGTACTCTGTGACAGATTAGAATACTTCTTAATCGCTAACGCACAGAAGAAGGCCAAAGCCTAGCTTTTAAGAAAGCAGAGGAATAGTGAAATTCAGCAATGCTCAGCAGGGATGCTATCAATAGATACATCACAGAATCTAAGCAATACATCAATTTTTTTTAACACTTTTGAAAAGTGCACACCATTTTCACAATTTATTAGGCCAGAGTTTGAAAAATTGCATTAAGAAACAAACATTCTGATTTGCAATCAGGGAAGCAAATTAAAAGCAAAACTGTCATGAGATTTAAATTACTTGCTCAAAGTCCTGGATTGCTGCTTTGCCTGGAGGCACTCTGAAAGCCTACAGAGCTCATCCAGAAGTTGTCTTGCTCTGTCAGTTAAATACTATGGACTGCATGAGGTTTGTGGTAATGTATTAATTCTATAGCAAAAACAAAGAAAAGCAAAAGTAAGTATTTAAATATCACTCATAAAGCATATTTAAATCTTATTCACAAGACGGTGTACCATTCACACAATTTATCACACTAGTCAACTACAGTTTCCTGTACTTGCCCACCTGTTCTGTACCAACGCTCAGAAGAATGGCTATCGGTAGTCAAAACAAACAGGAACAGGGCAAGCCAAGGATGGGTTCCCTTTGCTACATCCATGTTTCTCTTGTATTTTCACAGCATAGACATGCTTTGCCATTTTTAAGTCATCGCAGTTTGAGAAAGAAAAAAGGACTTGTAAAATAAAAATAAAATGCCAATCATGGTAGTGGATCATCTATCTTGTCTCATTTTGTATTTCTGCTGATTGACAACCAGGTGCTCTTGTAGCACACAAAGGAAAAAAAAATCAGACGTTCATTTCAAACTGAAATGTTTGACAGATATAACAGCTTTCTGAAATGAAACTGATGAAATCTCAAATAGGAAAGTCCATCTCCTGTACACAGTAGAGATTAAATTTCAACAGGCAAGGTTTACTGTCCTTATACAGATGCAGATTTCATTTATTTATTTTTTTTTTATTTATCTGGCAGTTGTTAAAAATATGGGAGCTTTACTCCCATAGTTTTACAGTTTTACTATTGGTGCATAGTCTACCTCCTGCTGCTCTGGATGCTGCAGGCTTCAGTATAATTTCAGTGTACTGTTGTCACAAACTGAAGGCAATTTCAAATTCTCTTACTGATAACACTAGTATATAACACTGGTATTTTGACCTGTATTTTTGAAATGGCGAAAGTGAAACAATGTGATAAGTGACTGAAAATTCATACTGCTATAGTCACATATCTAAAAGAAGTAGAAGAAGCATTTTTACAGTGTAATGTGAATGGCCAGTTATAACAGAGGGTAGATACAGCTTCTAGAGATAGCTTGCATCTTCCTTTTTCTTTGCTCACATTCACAGAATGAGGTATCAAGGAGCATGTAGCACTCAGCAAAAACAAAACAAAACAAAAAAAAAAAAAAAAAAAAAAAAAAAAACAGAAATACTCAGCACAGCACCAAAAACTGAACCTAAACAAAACAAACGACCACAAAAAAAAAATTAATGGTAACAACAAAACTCTTGAGTTTCACTGTATCATCTTCCCAAAATAGTCAGCTGTGCAAATGGCTTGATAACAATTTAATAAAAAGGATGTTTCTGTTGATTCTGGAACCTTTTGGATTTGATCCGTATTCTAAAGAAGACATTCCCAAAGGTAAGTAACTGTGCATACTATACATTTTTGTGGACATATACGCTATTCAGATTATATCTTTACCTATGGAAATACTTACCCTTAAAGCCCTTCTCTTGACTTCAGTGAGAAAACTGGAGTGGATCCTACTCGATACTGATAAAATGAAAAGTACAGATCATACTGGATCATACTTTTCACTGCACCACAGTCTTCACTGTTGTGTGATGCATCTCATCCAACTGTATCCATCAGTTTCAACAACCAGCTTAAACTAGCATATTTTCTTTAATGATGGAGTAAATTGTGAACCCAGATTTGACATGCAACTAGAAATTACACAAAATGAATTCCACCATAATGTCAACAGAAACAAAACCAGGTACTGTGTGCACAGGTGCTACCAGCTAAGTACAGTGTTGAAAATTATACAAAGGAAGATGCTCATTTTTTGTGAACATAATTTGCAGAAATTAGGCTAGATCCATAATCAGAACTTGGGCACCTGTTCAGATGTATTCATTACAGGCTGCAAGGAGAGGGATTGGCGTAACAATCATATTCACAAAAACTAGGACACTGAGTGAAAAGCTCCCCAAAACAGGGGCTCAATATCACTCTCCTTCAGGCTCTAGACCTTATTTTACACATCAAGGAGGTTTTCACTATAATTAAAACTCACGGATCTACACCCTTTTCTGTATCTCCCGGACCTATTCCTGTTAAAACAAGGTGTTAAAATTTTCTTCCAAAAATACTGGTAGGGGAAAACAAAGACTCACATAAACTTCAGTGGTTGAAGTATTCCACCATGAAGGTCAGTATCAAATCTTTTATTTCTCTTCAGGAATCTAAGTGAAAATTCCCTATAATAACCTCTTATATATGTCATACATAAAAGCGTATGTCCTAGAGATGTCTTCCCCTCAGAAACATAATTGCCACTGTACCTTATGTGTTTTGAAGGAGCACAGATTTTGAGACAGAAATTCGCATTAATCAGGTTTAGGTATTTAAAAGATGCTACATACCAATAAAAAAGAAGCTATAAGAGTGGGGAGTATCATTCCCAACTGAAACATGGACTTCATCTTAGATTTTTTGGTGTACTAAAAGCTATATGACATAGACTAAAGTAGCTCATTTTATAGAAAATATTGTACACAGATTTTTAACAATTTTTAACAATTAAGAAAACCAATCGCATTATTTGTAACACATGAAAACCTATGAGGTACTAAGAATATTCTGCTAAATTCAAACTCAGAGTAGGATCTCACACTTACTTTGGCTAGAAAGAATGAAGGAGAATGGACGAATATCAATTTGAGGCTACTAAGCATTTTACAGATCAACATTGATAATTATCGTCTTCCAGCAATCAGCCAGCAAGAATATCTAATTAATGTTTTTTGGGGGGGCAGTGGGAGCTGTTTTAAAGGGCTACCTAAATCTTATTCCTACAAATGTAGGGCAGGAAACAAAGAAAGGAAGAAAATCCGATAGCTGATCCTCCACGTTTAATCAAATTCAGCTCAAAATAAAATGATTTTTAATTCACCTGAGTCCCACTTCATTGCACATTTTTTTTTCAGATTTTGAAAACATTATCTTAGTGTCATCCTACTGCTTTTATAAAGTAGATAACATCAGAAAGAGATGCACATGGCATAAATCAGCAGATTTACTCCAGTCTGGACTTAGTTTCAAATGTTGAACTGTTACTCTAAAAAGTGTCTCTTTATAGCAAGAACTGAGCATATGCAAAAACAACTTTCAAGTAATAAAATCAAGATGCATACCCCCCAAAAAAAGTTGGTGTGGTATTTCATAAAAGAAATGGTAAAAGCTACATAAAAGAAAATGGTAAAACTACAACATTATCTTGTAGGAAACTACAGAAATTACACATCAGCTGCAGCCAGCTCTCAGTGTTTTCCTGGTAAATGTTAAATTACTCAATTTTCCCTCTTTATGCAATAGAAGATGCAAAAGAACCCATGCTAAAACTTTAAAACAAATCACCCACCCCCAACTCACTTGCTGCAAAAGAAACAATAATAATAAAAATAATAATAAAAAAAAGCACAGCTTTTGAGACTGATACAATTTAGACACCTCAATGTGACTACAAATTAAGATTTTGAACCAGCTTGCTTAGTATTATCACACATAATTCATGGTACTCATTAAGCTCAAAACTGAGAAAGTTTGAAAAAAAATGAGAAAGATTTGAAAGTCCAGATTTTTCTAGTAAGACCAGCATGAAATTGATATCAAAATTGGAGTAGGCCAAATGCTTCCTTGAATCCTTAGGTCCTAGAAATAATCAACATATGGTTTTGTGTGACTATAAACATGGTGCTATACAAAATAATTGAATTTGATTTATTTGATTATTTATTTTCATGATTGCACAACCAAAACAACAATGTAGTAATACCAGTTTAAGGTGTCTTATATCAGTAATGACTATTTTTGTTTCCACAGAGAGTTTATAGCTCACTAAAACACAATCCATCACAACAAAATTATTTCAGCTATACTAAAAGGAACTATTTTATATGATATTTTAATTATAAAGGACCTGTTAAGATAATATGCATTTTGTGTCAAGACAAGCACTTAAAATCTCAGTCAGGTAAGACACTAAAGCCCCTTATATTGCAAATGTTTTGCTAAAAGACAGCAAAAGAAACAAAGAGAAGATGCCCCCCAATTCAGTAAAATATGATAGCATCCATTCATTTCTTATCTACAGCCTGGGAAATCTTTTCTCAGTGAATGGAATGTTATCACAGGTAAATCAGAAATGAACAAATTAAATGCTTACATCAGTCTACTGGGATAAATCATTTCACATGCATTCCACCACAGGCTGTCAAGTCAAAGCAGTAATAAAACAAAAAGAAAGTGTTGTGTGATTTTGTGTTTCTCTCTTCCTTCAGCAAAGATATGGACATTACAGAGTGTGTGTCAGATGGTTCTTCTTTGGTAGCCATTGAGGAAACTTCTGAGTATACATTTTAAAAACCACCATAATATTTTGCCGGGGAAGTGACACCAAAAATTATGGTATCACCTGATCTTTCAGTACATGGTATGTCCACTTGGTCAGTCATATTCTGTATGTTAGGTGCAATTAAATCCTAGATTAAGAAGATACAGCACCTCCTGAAATAAATGAAACTTGAACTCAGCTGCTGTTGAACTGAATTTGCCTAGATGAGGATTGGTCCATTAGGTATTATTTATTTGCCCTTGTACAGAATACATACAGATGAAAAGTTGTATTGCCAAAGTAAGAATCCTAGAACTGATGAAGGAATCTTACTTAGGATTTGAAACTTGCACTTCAGACAGGTAGGCTGTGCCCATAAAAAGTTGCTGCATGTAAATGGGTCACAGTTTTCATATCTTTAACATCTGTTGTTTATACCCAAGAAAGCACATCAGGGGCAAGAAAATTAATTCCCCAATTGCCGTCAACTGAGTTAGGGAACAGCAATAAACAGCTTACTGTAAGCCTCAAGCTACAATAAAATTGCTGTCAATAAACTGCGGCTGATACGGTTTTGCTGTGCTAGAAGAATAGATTCTTTGGAAGTGAAAATCTGAAATGGAAACTATAAGGATTCTTCCTTGTTCCTATACACAAAAGAACATTATCACAGAATTCCAATAGTATTAAACTCTCAGGATCCAATTCACTGTTCCACATGTGCCATAAATTTATTAGCATTTATGAAACTTTGGTTTTGCACATTCAGGACAGATGAGACTCTAGCAGTTCTGATAAAATACTTTTGCATTGGAAACATTTAAAGAACAAGGAAGCTTGCTAAACTTTTGCTGTCTGTATCTGTATACACAAAATGTTCCCTACTCTAGTTTAGCATTTCTACTGTCACTATTGAAAATGGTATTATAGCTTAAGGTTATGTTCAGATTTCCATTATAACCCAGAGTTTTCACATGCTCTTAACTTTCTGAAAAATTCTTCTTTTCAGCTAAAATTTTCCATGCTTGGTCTCAGTTGAAAAATGAATTTCTTTAGACAGTTGAGCAAAATCTGTTAACCTATTTTTCAGTTATACAAGGATAGTAAAAATACACTGCACACTTTCAACATTTCTAATATTTTAGTATAGATATAGATATATAAATATATAGAACTCAAAGCAATAAAATTTTACATGCAGACATTTTTCCAGGTGACTAGTCCTCACACAAGACTAATCCATGCTAATACATACAGAAATTAAGCAGGGAAAGGAAAAGAAACAATGGAATTGTATTCTTTTTTTCTACTGAGTAGTAAAATAGGGCCAATAAAAATAATACCTTGTACAGAATTATGGAATGCTATGGTTACAGAATTTTAATATTTGCAAGTGATGTAAATTCTGCACTGCTGTTACAATGCAAATTTCCATCATCTTATGCACCTTGAAATTGTCACTCTCAGTATATGAAAATAGAATCGCTAATGTTTTAAGTTTTTTTTTTTTTTAAATATTATATAAACCCCAAAGTTACAGATTCAAATACTCCAGAGTAAGACAATATCAGCTGCATTTGCCACAGAAAGCTTGTGATCTGGACTGATCAGTGCGAGTCTGGCTTCCTTGATCAGGCAAAACGTCCATTGACTGAAAAAGGAGTAAAACAAGCTCCATAGACCTTATGTTATCGACTGTATGATTAAAAATATACCTTAGTATGGAATTCATTTTATGTGTCAGTGAAGCCCCAAATCCTAAATTTCTGCCATCAGATCACAGAAAAAAAAAACAAAAAAAAAACCACACACACAAAAAAACCAGCAGTTTTTCTTGAAAACAGCGTTTGAAGTAATTTGGACTTTAAGGATCTGCTTCAGTCCCACTACTTTAAATGAAAGTTAAGCACATGCCTAAAGGTTGTTTGCTTAAGAATGCACACTGAAGGTTTGGGTCAAAACCTGTGTTATTTGCCACTGCTGTACTTCAAATCTGATTAAATGAAGTTATTATAATTTAAAACTTGGATAACCATGGTAAATTGCCCATGATTTCTTTTGTTATTTAATCTGTTGTTAACCTAGTGACATTGAATAAGAGGTTTTTATCTGTTTATTTGCTTTTTATAAAAGGTCTTTCACAACGAAGAATACATGTTGTCTTCTTCTGTGTTTCCGTGTAGCTGTTTGGTGTAGTGACTTACTAATTTGAAGTGCATTTTAAAGTTCAATCAAATTCTGAAAAGAACACTGATTGAGAAGCCTGCATAGATTTAAGCATTCGTTATGAGTCATAACACTGATTTTGGAAGTTTAGCTATACGAGCTGGTGGTGTGTAACATCCTTTCCACACTCCTAATTATGTGAATTAGCATTTAGAACAATCCCAAGTTCAAGTATTCAAAAATGCTCTTTTCAGAGCATCCACCAGGTTTACTGCAATATAGGCACTTGAAGAAGGCTTTGGTTTTTATACTGGATATTTCTGAAACATCAACCTGTGCAATTCAAAGTGATATGTGAAGACAACCACAGAATTTCCTCTAAATTTATTGACAATTGCACAGAAATTGCCCAGCAAAAAATACTAAGAAGTTTGTATTGAACAATCTATTTCTGAATTCTAAAAGCTTTCTGACTTAGGTCCCAGTTCTAATGGACTTCTAGGGCCCAGCTCCCATTAAAAGTAATGGGATTTTGCTTGAAAAAAGTCCAAGTGTGGACTTGGGTCTCAGCTCTCTATGAGTTTTAATTTATTCATCTGCAAGATACACTGCATGTGTATTTTGCTTGGACTGAAAGAAAATTTAAATAAAAACTTAGGATACCAGTATTTCTTAGACATATACTAATCCCGTATGTCATCTTTCCCCATCTTAATGATTCCCATACCATTTCCAAACCACATAAATAAAATCAAAATATAGGTAACTTATTACAACTTGTAACATAAGACACCGAGAAAAGAATTATTTTAAACCTTAAGAAAACAGTACAGTGGCAGAGAACTAGGTATCTCTTCATGAAGGATTTTTTTTAAAAAAGTTTTTGGATATTGTGACATTAGTATTAACTACTATTTAGTGAGGTTTTTATCTTTAAGTCTGAATACTTTGTGTAAAGGCCATACTCTATAACACACCTAAAAAAAACAACCAACCAAAAAGACCTATGAAAGACTTATGAAAGCGTCAGTGCCAATGAATGCTAGCCAAAATGCAACCTAATCCCAGGAATTACAGAAAGAATAACGAATAATATCAAGACTGCTAATGATTACCACCATTGTTGGCTGTACTCCTCCAGCCAGAAGTGTTAAAAGGACACAAGAAGGTTACTTCCTGTAATATGCATGAAAAAACAAAACAAAACAAACAAACAAAAACACCATCTCCTCCTCCATGAACTAAAAATACATAAACTCAGTTTAGATAATAGTCTGTCTAAGAAACAGTAATATTTGCAGCTATACATAATATTACAGCTTTTACAGGGACTGATAAAAATCGTATGACATCAATATTTGCTGACCTCAGAAGGGTCAGCATATGAAGACTTTAATAAGTCTTCAATGGAATTTGAATCACATCCATACAAACAAATAAGACAAATATAGATATAATGGCTGATTATTAAATGAAACCAATATATTTAATGTAATGAATACAGGTAACTAAAAATATTGCCTGTAGTTTTTGTTTGTTTGTTTGTTTGTTTGTTTGTGTTTCCTTCTTTGTTTCCTCATACTCAGTTTCACAGTGCAGAGCTTACATATTCTGTCAGGTAAATCATATTTTGGATCTTAACTGCCTCAAGATACTGTGGGGGATTAAGTCTGAGTTTCTTAATAGAGTTTGGAAAGCTAATTCGAGCTAAATTAACAACATCTCTGAACAGAAAAGGAATGCGTGGGTTGGTTGTGTTATATTTTGTAACTAAAACTGGGGAAAAAAATCTGGAAACTTCAGCCAAGTAACCACTGATTATGCAGAGCTCTTCTATGCTTTTTTTTTCCTTTATTTTATTTTTAAAACATTTTTTTAAATTTATGCTGTCAGTTTGTTTATGGTGCTGTATAGCAAAGCAGCCTGCACACTATGTGAGTTCACCGCAATTTAAAGCCCTTTAGAAAGGTTAAGTTTTTGCACCAATCTTCTAAGATGTTTTCAGTGTCTCACTATAAGTATGAGTTGTCTAAGAGTAGTGAGTTTAGCAGAACTGCCTCAGAAGTGCTTGTTTTATTCTTAGTATCTTGTTAGTGTGACACCTTACAGACACCCAAAGTCAAGACACAGTTCTGGGTACATCACATTCATCTTAGATAAGGCTAATGCAACAGCAAGGGAATGACTTTAGCCTAAACTTGGCTACTGTCAAAATCTTTTTTCAATGACAAGCCTAAATGTGTCTCGCTTGATTCTGTAAGATCCACATCCCTAATAAACACAAAGAAATCACCATAACTTGTAGGGTACAATGCCAGCAGGTGTATGAACGTCATTTCTAACACCTAAAAAGTTGGTGCAGTGAAAGCTAAGCACTAGGAAAGCTGCTTTGCAAACACACGAACTTAACTACTGACCACTCCAGTGCAACTATCATTAAATAAAAGGTTCTTTGGCTGTAGTACCAGCTTGATCCTTCCCTCCCCCCTTTTCCTACCTACTGCAGGACTGGCATCAGGCCAGCCTAAACGACATAGTACCTTAGTGCCATCTACAGGCTACATTGACATTCTAATTTAGTGGCAAAAGATGAGCACCAATAAAATAAATTAGACAGCGTTGCATTTAAATCTTTATTAGCAAGGAATTATTAGACCTAAAAAAAAACTAATGCTGGATTTGGTTGAAATATGAGTTTCTCAGCCTCCTAATCCTGCTTCATATGGCGTATTTCACAGTTTAAAATGAGTTATGACAGATCACTTATGCATTACTAAGATGAGAAAATATTTACAGTGGGCTGACTTTTTTTTTCTGTATAATTCAAATGTATTCAGAGAACACATTCCTTTTTGAAAGTATGCTTTGGCCATTTTTTAAAATATGCAACAAACTGTCTATACGATACCAACTTTAATCTATTACAACACAATAATTTGAACTCAAAACAGAGGAAGACTTCTGTATGGCTTAAATATATCCTACCAACAAACCACATGCTTCACAGACGAAGTAGCTTAGAAATTCAGCTGTCTTTGTTACGGAAAAAAAATTAACCCTTTTAGTAACACTAACTTAACAAAGTTCCAGATAAGCTTGAACTGTAAAAGAAACTCAAGACAACTCAGATCAAAATTTGAAATTAAATGTACATATCCCTTCAATCTTGAAACAATCACATCTTTCTGTCTGAAATTTAGCATATAGGGAAAGAGGATTTTTTTCTTCATTAACTTTTACATTTGGACAGTCAAATAATGGGGAGAAAAAAAAAGTCTTTTTTTTTTTTCATCTTTTTTTATGCATATGTATGTGCATATGCAGGGACACAAGAGTTCTTTAACAATCAGTATTCTTCAAAACCCAAAGTTTTGGAGGTATTTAGCAAATGCGTGGTTAAACCCCAAGTAAAATTAAAGGGGTTGAGGTTTTTTGTTTGTTTGTTTTGTTTTGTTTCTTTTTTCCTTTTTTTTTTTTTCCCCCCATAATATAATTAAGCTAAATTAGACTGAAACAAAACCAAAAATAAATATACTTGCACTTTTAATACTGGTTGATCGGGCACTTGTATGCAGTACTTATAGACCAGTAAAAGTGCTCGTTTACCTGTCTGGTGTGTAAAGGGCCCTTTGTCTTGAAGCCTCCTTGGGAACTGCACTCTGAGGCACTGAAGTGATCTGAACTAGTGGAAGAGCGTTTGGAAAGGGTGTCACAACCACCAACAAAGGTGTTGTCCAACGGGAGTTCCTGAATCACGTGGTGCTTTTTCACTGAAACTGGAGTGTCAGGTTTGAGATGAAAAGCAGACTGTGGAGAGGCAGATTTGTAATGCTTGGCAAGATCAGGACTGTTAGGCTTAAAGGTTGTTGGTGGTGCAGTGCCCCAGTCAAATCTTCCTATACTTTGCTCCTCCAGCTCTGCTGGAAGGCTGATTGTCCCGTTGATAGGTTCATGAACTGCATCATCAGGTTTGGACTCCTCAATGGTCACGAAGTTCAAAAGAGAACTCTTTGGAGATTTCCTTTTCTTTCTTTTCTTTTTCTTGTTTTGCTTGTTCTCCTGATTGGGAGACATCCATTCAGCACCTTGCTTGCTCCTCTGTGCGGCTTTGAATCTGGATGCATGCCGGCAGCGAACGAGAACCGTGACAAAAATCACCACTATAACAACCATTGCACCTGCCACAATAGCAATCATGATCGTGAGATAGTCCTCATTTTGGTAGGGTTGGCTACTGTCCCCTATGTTCCGGTCCAAAGGTGTTTCCATAGTCCTGCGTATTAAGTCATAAATATAAGAGGCATTTCCAGCAGTATCATTCACATACAAAAATACAAGCACAAGAGTATGCAAGGATTTGGGATAACCCAAATCACTTATGTTGACAACTAAGCGATGCAGCCCCACATCACTAGGAGTTGGTTTTTCTTCCAGAGTGATATTACCTGTCACTGGATCGATCCGAAACAAACCCTTGTTATTTCCACTTACTATTGTGTACTTCAGTTCGGCATTCATTCCGGTGTCAATATCTACAGCAAACACTTCTGCTACCACTGATCCTGGAATTGCTGAGAGTGGCACTAACTTGAAAGAAGTATTAGAAGGCGGGTAAATGACAACAGGACTGTTATCATTAACATCCATTACATTTATGGTTACTTTTGCTGTAGAAGAGCGAGGAGGTTGTCCTCCATCAACTGCCTTCACATCAAAGGTGTAGGAGCTCTGCTGTTCTCGAT
The DNA here is from genome assembly GCF_964211825.1 of Aythya ferina. Lineage (NCBI taxonomy): Eukaryota > Metazoa > Chordata > Aves > Anseriformes > Anatidae > Aythya > Aythya ferina. Next base: position 39,684,283 of record NC_140296.1, read on the forward strand.
CAAAAGAAACATTGGATTTTATAACTCCAGAGAATGGATCCAGCACAAAGTTTTCATTGTCATTCAGGATGGAAAGGGTCACCACTTTATTTTCCCCAGCATCTGCATCAGTCACCGTGATCACTCCCACAGTGCTATACTTTGGTAGGTTCTCTGATACAAAAAACTGAAAGTGATTATGAGTAAATTTGGGACTGTTGTCATTTTCATCCAATACAGTAACAATTACAGCTGCTTGACTCTGCAAAGGAGGGGTGCCATTGTCTCGGGCTGTAACAGTGAAAATGAATCGTTCCTGTTCTTCTCTGTCAAAAACTCTGGAGGCTGTTAAAACTCCCGTCTTTCGATCCAGATCAAAAAAGGAGGCATTAGGGCCAAGCTGATAAACAATGTCTGCATTTTTCCCACTGTCTTCATCTGTGGCACTAATAGTTGTTAAGTATAGACCACGACGGTTGTTTTCAGAAACTGACAGCTCAATTACAGGCTGGCTGAAAATCGGAGGGTTGTCATTTTCATCCTCCAGTTTAACTCTTACCAGGGCAGTCTGGTTCAAACTGGGCTTGCCAGAATCAGAAGCAACAATTTTAAAGCTGAATTCTTTGGTGCCCTCATAGTCCAACAAGGAAGAGGTCTCTAACAAATACTGGTTGTCATAAACTGCCTTCAAGTGGAAGGGGACCTCTCTCTCAATGAAACAGATCACTTTGCCATTCACATCAGTGTCCTTATCTGAAACTGTAATTAGGGCAATCTTTGTATTGACAGGATCTTTCTCAGATAAGTACACTGTGCCATTGATGGGACTTATAATGTACCTGAGGTCTATGTTAGGAGGGTTATCATTTACATCAGTGACATTGATGGTAACGGTTGCCCGAGCTGGTGTAGAGCTACCATCGCTAGCCAGCACGGTCACTTTGTGAATAGCAGTCTCTTCCCGATCTAAGGACCTCTGAACTGTGATCAGCCCTGTGGTATTGTTTAAAGCAAAAAATCTTTTGGTGGCAGGGGCAACTTGGGCACCAAAAATATATCTGATTTCTGCATTGCTTCCTATATCTGCATCTGTAGCATGAAGCTGAATTACGGAGGTGCCTACGGGGGCATTTTCTGGTATATGGACCTCTACTTGACTCTCTTTAAAAACTGGCCTGTTATCATTGACATCACTTACTGTGACTTGCAGGATAGCTGTGCTGGATTTCTGTGGGGTACCTCCATCCTCCACTTTGATTTTCATCACATAGGTGTCCTTTTGCTCTCTATCCAAGTTCTGCTGCACAATCAGTTGAGGCCATTTCTCTCCTTCTGGAGTTTCTACAATATCCAGTCCAAAGACACTCTGTCCATTCAACAACTCGTAGTGCTGTACACCGTTGAAACCTGTATCAGGATCTGTTGCTGATGGGATTGGAAAGCGACTGTTGATCAGAGTGTTTTCTGGTATGGAGATATTGATGACAGGGGATGGAAACATAGGTGCATTGTCATTAGTATCCTTTACAATTATTTTTATTTTGATCAACCTGAAAAAATCATTGGGGAGAATCACCACTTCAAGTTCAAAGAAGCACTCATTTTCTTCTGCATAGGAAGCGCCAGCACAAAGTTTTTCTCTGTCTATTCTGTTAGATGTTGTAAAGATTTCCCCGGTGGTACTGGACACTTTGACCAGAGGGGCATCCCCTGCTTTAGACACGAGTCTGTAGACAAGGCTGGCACTGGTCCCTGTGGCAGCATTGATATGAGAAATGTTCAGGTCCTTTGGTATGTTTCCTATGGGAACGTTTTCAGGCAGCTCCTCTCTAATAGTGTAAATAAGTTCTTGAGCTACAGCAGAATCCAGCCTTAAACAGGCAGTCAAAGCAGCCAACAGGTAAAAATCCCTCAGGTCCATGATAATGTTTTTATTCTCTTTGCCTGGATCTTAGGACTTAAAGGTTTCCACAGAGAAATGATGCGCGATTTGCAAGAGGAGGCATGCATGGACTGCAGGATGCATTACATCTCATTTCTTACTTGGAGACAGCACTGTCAACACAACCATACAGAACAGCATTATTGGCTTTTAAGGCATGACAAATCCACAATTTCCAGCTACTACCTGTTTTTGCAAAGACACACTCGCAATACTACATTTTCCTATTGCTCCCTTTTAAAGCAATCCCTCCAGACAAATGCACCAATATCCCATTGGCTGCATTTGCACAGAGCAAGAACAGAAATAACTACTTGCAGGATTAAGGGTAGCTACAGTTTCGACACGTACTTTCTGAATAATTTCTTGGCACACCGTGTAATCCGTAACGTGCATTCTCCCTCTACCCTCCTCCACCCAGTCATTTCGTGCAAGTAAAAATCATCCTGTACTTCTGCTGGATTGTAACTGCTATGGCAGCTGCCGAATGTCATTTGTTGTTTGCTTCCATATGCATTTTTTTTAGCTCTTGCTAACCAGATTTCTCTTTGCTTCTTGTGCCTTGCATCCCCCCACTATTGCTATCGCACTGGGAAATAACCACCCGGACATGCTGCTGCTGCAGCAGTCGTCACTGGCTACTTCACATCCCTATTGACTGACAAGACAATATCAGGACTTACAGTTTCTTACACTCTCAGCTCGACGTTTCCCCTCCAGATGTTGGATACTTCTCCTTCTGCTTAATAACCTTAAACTTTATTTGTTTGTTTCAAAACACTGTCTAAAACATGGGGCTGGAAATTCCAAATGCAACTTAGGAGCAGCCAGTATGTTTACAGATGGAGGGGGAGAACATCTCTTCTGAGTATGAGAGGAGAAAGAAAGGTACAGCCTTTCCCCATTGACACTGATCTCCCTTCAGGATGTTATTAGCAGCTGCCACACACAAATACTGCAGACTAATAATGCAGGTTAAAAAAAAAAAAAAAAAAAAAAAAAAAGCGACAGAAAGACTTATGTTTGCATGCTCTGCTAAACGCAAATTATCAGGGTGCAAGGCTCCCAGCACCTACAGTTTGGTGGAAGTGGGCAGCCCCGAAGCACTAATCTTATCTGCATTAAGCAGCACGGTAGCTGATGCCCGTGATTACTTCCAGCAGAGTGATGCAGGTAGGGATGCAGATACTGTGAGTAGGTGAGCCTTCGCCACCAACACCAACTGAATTCAAAATACTGATTCTTTCCCTAGGTAAATACACTGCATGTTGGCTTTCATTATTTCTTTTAATGAAATGCATCACAGTGTATGGGTAACTTTGCACTTACGTTGGTTGTCTACCTTTGACGATCTGCTGCAGCTAAGCAATGATCTGTTCCAGCAGATACAGCACAATGCATCTGGTAAACCACCAGTTTTGGAGAAATCAGCAGCAGCCAAACGCTTCCTCCTTGAGATATGTGTTGCTTCGGGGTGGCAAATTAGCAACTCCAGGGAACAAATTCACAGTTCTGTCGTTAGTCATCCTCTCCACGTTTCATTTCTATCAAGCGGCGATCCTTCGGGTGTTTAACATACACGCAACAGCACAAACAAACAGCAAGCAGAAATCCGGTGCACTCACTTCTTCAGATCGGGGGTATTTTCCGCTCTGCACTGCACACAATTTCCATCCCTCTCTCACCAGAGCAGAGCCAGCTACGTTAAGTCTGCAACTTCTTACTGGAAATGACAGAGTTGGTCTGGCGGTGCTTCTCTCCCCCCTCTTTATCTCTGGGGTGATAGTTACCCACAAAAAAAAAAAAAAAAAAAAAAAAAAAAAAAAAAAAAAAATCCTAGCAGATTATTGCTTCAGCGATGGGAGGAAGCGACAGCGCTTTTCCCTCCTCCCTCCCTGTCTCTCCCTTTCACGCACACTCTCTCCTTTCCTCTCTCTCGTTCTCTCTCTCTCTCTCTCTCTCTCTGAACTGAAATTCTTGATATAACTCTCAATAAGCCCAGAGGGAGGGTGTGAGCGGCGCTAAGCCCCCCCTCCCGCCGCACTGCATTGGCCCACAGCGGCGGGGGAGGCGGCTGCCGGAGCGCGGCCCTGGCATTGGCCGCCGGCCGCGTCGCTCCGCGGGGGTGGCCGGCGGGGGCAGCAGGGCAGCACAGCGCCTCCGCACCCCGCGGAGGGCTCGGGAGGGCCGAGCGCAGCCGAGCTGAGCCGCGGGGCGAAGCGAAAAAGCGGGGTGAAGCGGGGCGAGGAAGGAGCGGGGCGAAGAAAAGAGGAGCGCCCCCCCCGCTCGGGGGGGAAGGGGGCGGGAGCGCATCGGGGGGTCGGGGGCGCCGAGGCGGGCGTGGGGTGCCCCATCAGCGAGGCTCCATCGTGGGGAGAGGGTGGAAAAAATAATGATTTTTTTTATTATTATTATTTTTGTTTAGGGGGGGTTGCGCCCGGTCCGCTGTGCCCGGGGGGAGCGCTTGCGGCGCGGCGCGGGTCGCTGCTGGCCCCGCGCATCCTCCGCGGCCTGCAGCCCGCAGCAAGCACCCTGCCCCGGCCCTCCTCAGCGTGCTTCGGCTTTATATTTAATACATGCCTTTTCATCTATAATTCACGCTGCTGCTCAGACTCCAGCCCTGTCTCGGCTCCCATTTACGCCTGCACACCTTTCTCCTTCCCCTTCCCGAAGGGTCAGCCAAGATACTCGCTGAAGGGAGAGATGTTTTGCTGTTTTTTTTTTTGTTGTTTGTTTTGTTTTTTTTTTTTTTTTTTTTTTTTTTGTTTTTTGTTTTTTGTTTTTGTTTTTTTTTTTTTTTTTTTGGGCTGCTTAAACACTGAACTGGAAAACACTTCACTGTGGTTTGATAAATAATAAAAGTGAGCATTTCTCCTTCCCTGTAAATGACACAGGTAAATTATCCAGCTAGCCACAAAGAAGCATCACATGCCTGGAAGACAATGTAATAAAACGCCGATGTATTATGATATGAGTGACCTCAAAAGTGTGACAAGAAGATGATTATACTGCATTATATATAGTGCATTATATATAGTGCATTTTTCAACGTTTTCTAAAGCATGAATGAACCTTCATTTGACTGCTTTTATTGCTAGCTTTTCTCAGCTTGAACTTGCAAGCAGTATCGCACAGTACCTCTCCAATTTAGTATGCCCAGATACATGGCCATGCTTGCTGCTGTTTCTGGTTAAGCCTTTCAAATAGATGTGCATACAAAAAAACAAAGATAACATTGGTATTTGACTTCTTGTATATGCGATATTGCAACTAGAAAATGTACACATTTTCAATAGATAGCACAGGCCAGCTAGAGATCTGAGTTTCTACCTTGAAGATTTTACATTTTCAAATGCAGCCTCCTACCTTCAGATTCCCATATATACATATGGAACACATATGACACAGTGTTAAGTAATAGTGGAAGTTCCTTGTATCTGTTAGAGGTCAGTAATTTGAATGGCTTGGCATTGTGTGGTACATGCTGATACTACTGTGGCACATCCCCTTGGAAATGATACAGATACAGACTGTTAACACGCTGTGTATGTGAACATTGCAATCCTGTAATCACACGATGTGTAAAGAATAAACATTCTTAGTTTTGCAGTACTTTGTATTTGTGTCTGAAAGACTCCTATTACAGCCCTAGAGAAAAAATTGATTCTGGTTTTGATGACATCAAGTAATGGTAGCGAACGGAACTGAATCTAATAATAGTTTAAGAAAAATGTTCATTATGTAATACAGGAAGGATGGCTAGAGCCCCAGCATTGAAAGTCAAGCAAGTGACACAAAGGAGCAACCTTACTGCCAAACTGCTTAGAAGAAGAATTCTGTGAATGAATTAAGTATGCAATCCTTTCGTCTTCCAAAATACAAAGCAGAACAGCCATTAATAAAGAAGATAATTAGAACTACGAGCATTCTGTGTAATGCAGTCTGCTTCTGAAATATGGCATGTTTATGTATGCGTTAATAATGCACACATTTTTTCTGACACTAGTCATATCACAGCAGTATGGCATCACAGACGTTTTATAGCCTCATTCTAGTAACATCACAGACATACAACATTCTTATTCTAATCACACCATAGCCATTTCAATGTCACATTGTAGTCACATCACATAGCCTGGTAATAATTATTTAACTTTATTGCTAAGCTGAATAGTTTTCTGTTTGCTCAAGGATGACTTTAACTTGTAGTCAGAACTGATTACCACATGCTCATAAATGAGCTCTTCTCATGTATACAGGGTTAGCCTCATGAAAAGTTAAGGAGAGAAAAAAAGTAAAATTTCAGTGAACAAGTCATGGTTGGATTTAAACCCCAAATGGTCACAGGTCACAATAATAGAGTATTTTTGATGTTTTCTGAAGCTACATCGGAAAGCCAAAGATGTTTACTTGAAGTTCTGCCATGTTAATGTTAATGTGCTTGCTTTAAAATGCTGTAGTTCTTTAATCATGCAATGGGAAAGGCTGGGCTTCAGACTACAGTGTTTGCACAACAGATTGTAAATTGGTGTCTCAGAGCACCAAAGGGGCTAGAACTGTCATGACTACTTCTAATAATCTTGGAAGAAAATTAATAGAAGCCTGAGTCCTTGAGCAGGAATCAGAATCACTCAGTACAGCAGTACACGGCCTCTGAAATTCGAGGAACTGCCATAAAATGTTTCCAATGTTCACTTGAGTAGCCATGTTTTATCCTCCAGTAAACGTTTATTCAGTTAATCTTACATTTGGGAAAACTATGGCATTTGGTGTTTGGTCAAATGCAGCTATGTACTGTTATTTATACTGTTCCTTAATAGCCTCCTTTCTTTACCATGATGTATTAGACTTTTGTCTGCATTTAAGAACACTGGTCTCCTAATCACATCATAACCTATTAGAATGACTTTTGTATTGTAGCATATTAACTCTTCATCCACATCATTACATGTTATCTTCACTTCCATATTATTATGTATCAAATTATTTTCCATATCATATTTGACTCAAATTCTAGCATGCTAGAAACTGACTCCAATTATTCTGTACTAGCTATAGTCAAATTGCACTAAATGGAATTGCTTACATTGTATCATACTGACTACAGGCTTACACAATACATTATACATGAAACTGATTCACATTATGCTTAGCTAACTAAAGACTTTAATCTTGAAGTGTTGAGCATAAAATGCTATCATTCTTCATCGAACTGGCTCTGGTCACTTGATCATTTTGTACCTGGGATTGCCTCTTACAGTCTGTTATTAAAGCAAAATGGCTTTTCCTCTCCTGCAGTTCTAACACTTTCTGTGGAGAGCTGATTCATATTCTAATAAGTGAGCTCTCTGCATCATGCCATCTCTCTACAACACTCTGCACCTGACCTACAGCGCAACTATAGCATATCCCTTCATTCCAGTGTTCTGAAAAAATAAACTACAAACATTTGTTATGTGTGTTCCAATAGCAGGTTATGTGCTAGCTCTTTAGCAATCCTTATTATTATCCCAGGAAATTGTTGTTTTGTTTTGTTTTAAATGTTGCTTAAATCATTAGCAAGTGCAGCTTTGGTCCCGTCCTGAGTAGGAATTATTTAAAACCAAATTGCCAGTTCTGCCATGATTATTCAGGGTGTTCCTGATGTGGTTCCTTGAATTGTCTGCTGAAATGCAAGTGGTTTAGAGTTCAGTGTGGCAGGTAAAAAGTGAGGTCTCCCCATGTTATGGATAGTATTTAATCTGTGAAGTACTTCACCTTCATAGGGAAGGCATTTGCTTTGCTCTGCTCAAACTAGCACTAGCATTTCTCTCTCCTTGACTCAGGCTTCTGCCACAAGCCGGTCTCATGGTAACCTCAGGAAATCCAGTTCTTACAAGAAGCACCTGTGCCAAAAAGTGATGCTTATCTTCTTCTGTGCTCTTAACCCTGAAAACTTTAGGAATTTTTGAAGACAAGAGAGGAGAATGCCACAAAGTTCATAAGAGCATACAGAGAGGATTGTGGAGCCATTTTTCTGCGTATCATTGCAAGCATGTTTCTCCTTACAAGCATGATTCTTTTGTCCAGACTTTATACATCTGAGGCTTTGGATTTTAGGAGCCAGTTTAAGAGTTTCCTTCTCTTTCTAGGCATAGGGATTGAACCTGGAGTCTTTATTTACAGAAATAGTTCATATGAAGTCAAATAAAAATATTTTGTGTAATGTAAAGTGTATGTAATCAAAGTATTTCAAAAGGCCAGTTCATTGAATTATGCATGGTACTTATTTAATATGCTCATTTCTATCTATTATTTATTTATTTATTTATTTATTTATTCAGAATGTTTGTTAGAACTCTAGGAGTGCAAAAACACGTAAGCAAACAATTTAGGACTATATATTATATATGTACTCTTAAACCACAGTAGCAAAGTCAGTTAATGATGAATAACTGAAGCCAACTGAGCTTCTGAGATCTTGGAAATACATGCAGAATCAGGCCCTTTTAATGGGTCTTCTTTCTTGAAAATAAACTTAGTCCCTGGCTAATGAAATCACAAAGGGGGCAGGTGACAACCTTTATTCCATTTGAATGGCAGAACTAAATTTAACTGAATTTGCCTTTTTTTTTTTTTTGACTGACAAAGATTGCAAAAGATTGCAAATGTCAGTTCATGGCTCTGAAGGGTCTACAAATGCACAAGCTGAAAACTGGCATTTTGCAGTGCCAGTGTTTAATCCCTGTCACTGTACAATACAGCAAGGTGCCGAACTCCCATTAATTATTGCTGCTTATTTAAAGGTACAGATTAACATACAGACTTGAATTGCTTGCTTGGGAGTGTGATGATATTTTTTTCCTCTCACAGAGCTTTGGTAACTATTTAGTGAAACAATAAAAAACATTTTGAAAATGGCAAAAAGAGAATAATAAACAAGTGCCATTTAAAATGCAATTATTGGACCACTTAAACAAGATGTAATTGCATGTGGCACAAAAAGAAAAGATGTTTTATTCTTTGTTACCCTCATATTATTTTTTATGATGGAAGTAGCTGATGAATCAGAATACAGAAGCAGATTCAAACCAGTGTGCTTTGTGTAAGGTGAAAGTATTCCAAGACCTGAAAATAACCTGATGTCTTATTAATGTTTTGTTATTTGGAAATGGGAGAAGGAAAAAGACAGGAAAGAAAAGGGAGCCTAAAGGTGTTCAGACAAAACAATGACTGAATAAAGCTTTGCTAAAGTATTTTTATTTCCATCAAAAGAGTAAGTAAGTCTAATTGATGGAGTTATGCTAACGCAATGTTGACAGGATGAGAATGAGACCCAAAATATGAAAAAAACCTCCTTCAAGCACTTCATGTTTTTCGTTTGTTTTTCGTTTTTCTATTTTCAACTTCTTACCTGCTCTTTGCTTATATAGATCATCTGCAAATAGAATATGTCCAAATTAAATCAATATATATACTCTATTTGGTATTACTGAGATTGACATCTTTGCATCTGAATCTGCACCTAAACATCTTCTGTTTTGGGGACCTACTCTGATATCAGTCATGCCCCACCATTTAGAAAAGGTGACTAAGGTAGTGAAGCTTAATGAAGCTTCGTGTCCTCGGGGGTGGGGGGGTGGGTAGGGGGGAGGGAGGTGGAACACTTGTTTGACACAGACATAGCTTCATCATTTAAATTACAGATTGGAAGGCAGACAGATGACTAATTTCTGTTAAATGCATTGTGCTGTTATGATAGCTTCTTTTTGTTTCTAACACTTCTGTTTTTCTTAACATTCCAGTTAAAACAAGGAATCTACAGTGTTGGAGTTTTGCCTTTTGGGGGTGTTTTGTTTTGCGTTCCACTGGTGGAAAAACTGCAACAGCTACAGATTATGCCTATCTGTTTGCCATGTATGCACTGAAAGGAAGAGGGCAGATTCCTGAATCTCATCCCTTCTCTGTGCCCCAGTGGCATTGCTGTTATTATGAAAGAATCTTTGTTCTCTGGAGCTTGAGACCCATAACAAAGAAGGTGTGTTTCTTCCTCCCATTGGCACTGTTACTCTTACTGTGTATGTGCCACCATGTTCTAGGGAAGTACTTTGATGTAATTTTGGCTTTCTGTAGGCTAATTCCTCTCAGAGTTCCTCTTGATGTGGAAGCCAGAATTCAACAGAGTGCCCATGCAATGTTGAGCCTAAATTAAAGGATTCATCCCAATGAAATTGCTCTCATTAAAGCAGTGGGAGGAAATTACAGGTCTGTGTTTGGCATACTTTAAGGGAATAGGTTATATGTCACCAAATATCTTCACATTCATTTACATACTGTTCATTACTCTAAAAATATTTGGATTCTGGACAAGAGAAAACAAATCTAAAAGACCTGAAATCCACCCTAAATCCACAATTTGTCTTCTCCATAGATATTCACTCTTGCATTCAGTGATATTATTGGCCAGGTTTCTTAGTATGCAGAAGTTACTCAAAGTCTTCAAGTAAATAATGTTTAATTGGGAATGTGGTAAGTTATAATGGAAGTAAAGCAAAAATGTACAGGTAATAGGGTACTACTTTCTCTTCATAGGAACTTACTGGATATTCACAGTCAGAAAATAGTATAGGGAAAGAATAAGATGGTGAGTTTCATTGGTTTTCATTTGTTACTACTAATAAATCACTTCTGCCTCCCATGTTGACAAGCAGCAGATGTTTCAACACGAACTCCATCAAAGTTAGTCATTTTGTCTTCTTCCTTATCAATGTTTCTGTCTCTCTAAGGACGACATGCCTCAGGAAATAAGTAAGCACCTATCTATAGGGGCATCACTCAGTCATGCTTAGACAATTATCACAGCAAAACACACCTCAGACTGATCAATAATTGCTTTCCTTGTCAAATTTCTGGATGTCACAAGCAACACCAAAGAGTGGGATCAGACCAGAGCAAAGCCTTGTCTAGACAGTTAGATTAGATTGCTTTTACTCCTAGCAGAGGTAGGAGAGTGCTTTATCGGTCCAGAGCAAAGTCTAACAGGGCCTCCCTCTTCCCAGCTCTCGGCAAAACAAGGAAAATGCACCCTCCAGGGGAAGACATCTTAAAATAAAACAAATTTTTAAAAATAAAAAAGAAAAATTAGAAATTGCTTGTAATTGTCATAGGGCTTTCTTTGGTGTTCTTTTTATTTATTTATTTTTATTATTTTGGCAAAGTTTGTCCTGACATATGCCAGAAAGTTGTTGTTTTCAGACATATTTACAGGGATCAGTGCTTAGATTCCCTTTCAAATCTCTGTCTTTCCCTCTTATCTTTCTAAAGCTCAGATACACTGAAGGTCTTCTGCCTGATTAGTTTGTATCCATGCTTGCAAACCTCAGCCCTGGGATGAGGAGAGAATACATGTTTCCAAGATATGGCATTTTTGGAAATCAGTAACTCAAGTTTATTCAGAGTCCTATTTAAGCATTCATTTTCTGTATAGTATATATTTATGTGACTATTTGTCATCAAAAGCAGTACATTTATATAACAACAATAACAAAATCCTACAGATTTTCTTGGACTAAAAGCTCCGATGAAATATATGTGGTGCTAAAAGAAGGTATATGAAGGTATAATATAAAAATTATAAGTTTATCTCATATCTGTAATTGGGGAGGTCTTTTACTTTCAGGCATTACAAAGTATGTCAGTCACTGTAAAGATTAAATCCACACTACCTATGCTATTATCATGCCAGTGAGAAGTAATAATTACCAGGCCTTTTTTTCCACTGTGCAGTTCAGTAAATTTCATACACACCTAAATGAATACCAGTCATTTCAAATCTGAACTTCAGCTATTGCTTGGCTTACATTACTGCTCACCTGATTCTTGACTGAGAAATGTAGGAAATATATATTTTTTAATTATTATTATTTTATATGTATATATATAGGATGACTTCACTGAGGGTAACCAGTTGTAGTCATCACAATAACATTCTGTTCATTAATGACAGATTTTATTTATTTATTTATTTATTTAAATCTAGAAACTATGGAAATCTTATTAACATAATTACATTTAGGTGAATGGAGAAACTATCTTCACTAGCCCTAGAGAGAGATATTTTTTACAGATGATATAGCAGAACCTTTCACTGTACACCTACCTATGCTTCTATGAGGGAACAAAAGGACAAAAGGAGTTGCAAGTTTTCAGTTTTCTTTCCCCAGTAGAATTTGGCCTTAAATCTACATCTTTGATATGAGTGAAAATCTCCACTCCATTGATAAAAGCATTTGTTACTCAGTTTAGTCTGATATTGTGTATGTGTTTATGGGTCAGCGTCCTTCCTCTGTCAAAGAGTTACCCAGATATTCTTCAGTTACCCCATCAGGTACGTGAAAGTACTGTAACATCATAAAGTAAAAGCCAAAGCTTTTGGCAAAGCTTGGCATTGTTTGCCAGTGACAATCTTTAGCTGAAATGTAATCTCTCTCTCTTTTTTGTTGTTTTTGATTAAATGGGGTAAGCTTCCAATCAGGCTAGAGAAGTTGAACTTATTTGGTTCTCATTCAGCAGATAAGTGTCAGCTCAGTTTTCCTAAAAATAAAGGATGGAAAGCAAAAAAAAAGTGTATGTGTGTCTTGAATCAGAAATGAATGTGATCAGCCTGAATATGGGCCTCCAGACACCTGAAAATCATCTCAAGAGCAGGACCTGCATGTTTTAAAGTAGTATTGAAAACAGAGGTGCTCCCCACAAAATAAAGGCAAAAGGATTGTTTTCATAAGTCTTCTTTAATATAGTTAGCAATAAAAATGATTGTTAACAATCCTATGTAGCTTAAGTCAGCTCCCATATAAAATATTCTACCACAAATTCTGTCCTCATTAGCACTGGTATTACTTGTCCTGATATGAAGTAGATCTTACTTAATACTGTAAGACCACTGAGAAGTTATGTGGTCAAATAACAACCAAAGCTTCAAAAAACAGATCTAAAAAATTCTTAGTTTTCTGAAAATAAGATATAGGTATCTGTCTCAGAATGTAGTCCTGAAAGCCTGAGCTTAAATGCCATCAAACTCTGAAGTAAGTTTCTCTGCACCTTGCTTCAATTCATATTGGTAAGATATGAGAAAAGCTGACCTTCTACTTTTTCAACTGCTCAGAAGTCTCTTAGTCTTCTCTCTGACCAACATGTATCTTAAGCCCTATCAGAATCTACAAATAAGATGCTTTTCTCACTGGATTCTTTACTCCATGAACTGTTTATGTCTCAAACATGAAGCAGTCACTGAAGAAAACCCTGGGTACTGTTGGTAAACCTAAGCCTTCGTGATTATCTAATAACTTAGAGGTTAAGATACTCTGCTAACAGGAGTGACATGTGCTTGAATCAGGACAGAGAAGGAATAAAACCTCTCACATCCCCTGATTCCATGAGAACTGTCAGGGAATTCCAGCTTGTGATTCAAGTGCTCTTGGTGGTTCGTTTACCACTTCTAACAGATCTGTAACAAGTAATTAAAAAGCATGCCTGCTAACAATTGCTTTCAGTTCCTACACAAGGCGTTCTCATTCTTTAAAATAATCTTAAGGTGCAAATTGAAAAGTTGTTCAAACCATTGTTCCAACATGTATCACTACATGCTCCATATGTGCCTGCCAATAAATCACCATGGTTTTCCTCCTTCTATGACTGTTTTTTTTTTTTTTTTTTTTAAAAAAAAAGCATCATAGTCTTTCTTTATTTTCTTTATTTCTTTTTCTTTCTTTCTTTCTTTCTTTTTTTTTTTTTTCCATTTTATTTTATTTTTTTTATATATATATTTTAAGAGATTACTCTGAAATATATAACTCTTCCCTTAGGTTCTAGAGGCAACCAAGATGACCTTGTGAGGGAAAGGCATCTTGAGCATAGACATAGACATTTCAACCAACAAATTGTTTCCTGGAATGCAACTTAACTTAATTTACTAACTGAAGTCCCATAAAAATTGCTCAGGCACTTTCCAAGTTTACCTACTACTGTGTCGTACAGAAGACAAGGGGAGTTTCGTTTCTTTTCTTTTTTCTTTTTTTTTTTTTCTTTTCTGTTTTTTTCTTTTTTTCTTTTAATCAAAGAATGTCTTCATTATCTTGACTTAAAAAAAAAAAAATAAAAAAAATCAGAATTAGAGAGTAATTAATCCTCCTTGAAGACATTTACATCTAAATAGCAATAACTGATCTAATGAACTCAAATTTACTGTGCTACAATGAATGTAGATCATGGAACAAAGAATAGTTGGAAAAAAAAGATTAATATTTATACAGTGTCATTTTTAAACAAAGCTATCCGGACTAATTAAGAGTGTGTGTAAGAAGGGGTTTCAGCAATTAGAATCATTCCTATGGTACATTTTATATCTTAGAACATAATGAAAACTCAATTGTATTTTAAACTGCAGTTCTTTCTATGGAAAATACAAGATTTTTGTTTAGTTTTATAGATAATAATAGAATCTCTTCTTGTTTGCACTGAAACTGCTGAAATATTATCCACTGACGTCAAGAGAACAGGCTTAGGCTCAAACAATAGTTAAATGCATTTGGTTCAAACTGTAGCTATTTCTCATAAAGGTCTGCACATCTTCTAAAAGCAGTAAACAGTGTCACCTAGAGGATATTTGTAAGTACTGCATGTCATGTACAAAACGTCTCTTCTGCAAAGATTTTTTTTGATAAGCAAAGTAAAAGCTTGAAGCTAGACAATTGCCATAGTAATTATCTTAATAATAATAATAATAATAATAATAATAATAATAATAATAATAATAATAATAATAATAATAATAATAAGAAGAAGAAGAAGAAGAAGAAGAAGAAGAAGAAGAAGAAGAAGAAGAAGAAGAAGAAGAAGAAGAAGAAGAAGAAGAAGTATTATTTAATATGCTTTGTTTTGGGGACACCAGAAATCCTAATACACTCTCACAACAAAATACTTGGCTGCCCTAGGGCTGTTAATTCACAGGCATTTAAAGAAATTATGCTAACATCCATTACTGCTGTGAATCTTAAGTTTAGTTCAATTAAGGTGACAAAATATTATGTAAAATTTCCAAAAAGAAAATAAGGGAATAATTTGTTCTATCATGTTGTTTTGACCAGCGCATATTTAAATGACTACTTTTAGTTATTTGTGTTTAGTAAATGACACTAACAAATTTACTAAAAATAGTTTAAAAATCTAACTAAACTCAGTGAATAGTTGTTATTATTTCATCATTATAGTTTTATTGCCAAACATTGCAAACATGTACTATCATATAACATTTTCAAATATATTTGTATGTAGAACAAGCAATGATATTATTGGCTACTTATCATTCACTCCTTTCAGAAAGATGAACTTTACTTTGCTGTTGCAGATTTTCATTAGCTTACACTGGTCACTGTTTCCTTATCTTTGGAATAACTCATCAAACAACAATTGGGGACCTATGGTTCAAAACACTTTATTTGAAAGGACTTTAAGGAGACACATGTTACAACTGCCTTCCTATCCGGACAAACTGACATTACAAAAAGTTTTCTATTACTAAACTTAGATGCTGTGAGTGTACCTCAACAGATGATGAGTTGTAAAGTTCTCCATCCCCCACTTTTTATAATTCAGCTCTGCCATTTTATGGGCTAAAATCCTTATCTAGCCTTTATTATTTTATTTTATTTTATTTTATTTTATTTTATTTTATTTTATTTTATTTTATTTTATTTTATTTTATTTTATTTTATTTTATTTTACTTTACTTTACTTTACTTTACTTTATTTTATTTTATTTTATTTTATTTTATTTTATTTTATTTTATTTTATTTTATTTTATTTTATTTTAAAGAAACTTAAATGTAAATAACAAATTGCTAGGAGAAGTGTTATTATTTGCCTTAACTTAAACTGTTCTCTTTTTCTGTCTAGATCACAAACAGCTTCACATCCTACAACTTTCTACTATACCTGTTTTACCAAAGAAGAACTTAAAATTTCACTTGTAATCCCAAATCCAGTTTCTCATAGTTTCATGTTATTTTACATAAATTTGAATATCTAAGGCTGTGTCTAATTTCAGTCATGGTTCAGGCAAGAGTGCAATCTACACAGAACTTGAGTGCAATAGGTCCATTAGGATGTAACTTAATATCTGTTTTACAAATGAGCTGCATTAAAAACATACCATTGGTTAATGAGGCTATAATGTTAATTAAATGAATTAAAAACTGTAATATGAAATAAAATCAAACAAGACAGTTACATGATACAGAAATTTAATTATAACAAAGTTACAGTAGAGCTGTCAAGTTAACTAGTTGCAGATAAAATATTTCACAAGAGAATACTGGCTAAAAACAGTTTTCCTTTTATAATTCTGTTATAATTAAAGTGACCATCCATTATAAAGGCTGACATCACTTGCATTCAACAATAAGTTTATATTTATACAGGTGCATATTATGGGAATGAACGTAGTACTAGAATGGTAACTGAGGTAATTAAAAACACTACTGCATCCAACACATTACTGCCTGACAAGAAATGTTGCAAACTACAGGAATTAAGCTAAAGGAAAGAGGATGCCAGTCAAATAATGCTTTTCCTATTTCAGTGACTCATTTATCCCTATCAATGAAGGATTTAAATAATATTCCATTTTACCTTTTAGTTGTCTTATTAACTTAAATTGTAGGAAAAGGGTTGATGAGTACAAATCTCAGAGTAGTAACAGCAATGAAAATAATAATAATAAAAAAATAAAAAAATCTAGCGTTGCTACTTCAAACTCATTGATAAAATCAAGAGACCTTGCTTTCTAGGGTAAGAAAGAGACCACAGAGCCAATACTGCACACAGTTATGATGGGAAAATGTGGGGAGCACGGAGGAAAAACAAATCCTATAGAGTTTATTACAGAAGAGACAGAAACCACAGCCCCACAGGGACAGGTGCTTCATGAGGAAGAACTCTGCTGAATTTGTGTGTTTGCCTGAAAAACGTGTTTATAAAGAGAAAACGGCTGTGTTCCTGCAGTTGTACAGAACCTTTCTTAATTCATCCACTCTCTTTTATTTTCAGACTAAAGAGTACAGTGAGACTGACTGCTCTCTGTGCAGAACTCAAGAGGCAGCAAACGCAATACAGGGTAAGTTTCTGCACATTAGTACTTCTAACATGATCACTAATGTTTCTACATCTCCAGAGGGTTTTGGTGTAGGAAGACAGTTGCTCTAGCAGGGTGTCTGGGGGGAAAAGTGTGAACTCTAATGAAAGAAGTGAAAAAAGTAAACAGCTGGGCTTCCTATCATGTGAGAACTGGGGAAATGGAAATGGTCCATAGGAACATCAAAGAGGAAAATGCGATCCCTTGAAATAGGCTTTATATATATATATATATATATATGCATCTCAAAGTAATGCTTTGCTATATATAGCAAAGTAATGCAAAGTATACTAGGAAAAAAAAGGATGTAATCAAGAAGGCCTAGAATGAAGCAGAAAAAAAGGTAACAGCAAGAGAAGAGGATATAAATTAGGAAACAAAAAGAAAGAAAGTAGCATCTATATGAGTTTGGTATAATTAAAAACAAGATTTGTAATTAGTGGTTATGCAATCATACTTTCAAGCCTATTTACTAGTTCAATATGAATAAGGACATTTAATATGTGCAAATATTTGATAATATCACAGTGAAGTTGTCCAGTTGCCAATTTCTCAGTGGCCTAACTGCTGACTTCTGGTGCATTTAGAGCAGTCATAGTTCAGTGTTAAGCAGGATGTCTCAGACTGTCCCCATCAAATAGCTTTGGTTATTGCAAAAATGGTTTCTGTGTTCAGTGCAAAAGACCACACAAACACAATTGCCCCGTGAAACCTCAAAGTAAAAGACTTGATATAACTACTTCCCAAAATGTAACCTTTCCCCCATTTTTTTTATTTATTTTTTTTTATTTTTAATTTTTAAACTCATTACAAATGAATATTTGTATCAAAATGCATAGGGAATGTCCTTGAATTATCCATACGTTACATGCCTAAGTGTCCTGTAAGCATCTGCAGTGCTGCCTTGTTATATATAATGTAGATGGGTTGTTTCTGTATGAGTCGTCAGCCAGGCATTTGTGTTTCCATAAGTAGAGATCCCTGGTAAAAATGCAATAGTCTTTCATTAACTCATTTTTGGGAGAGACATGGTACAATTTAAAAACTGTAGGAAGGAAGAACCCTGACAAATCACACTTTTCTTTGCTACATTTCAACAACACTTTGAGCTCCTGCTTTTAGTTGCTCAGTAATAGTTAATTACATGCTTTATTGAAAATCCTCCATTGCACTGACAAACAGCTGAGAAACAGCAGGAGTTTATGAAGCAAATGCTTGTCATTACGTAACAGTTTATGTAACTGGAAAACTCTTGCAGACAGCAATAAAGATGAGGGTAAAGAAGATAGTGAGAACAAGCTTTAGTTGATTGTGTCAGAGGATTGCTGCTGGAACCATCTATTAAATGTGGATTCCTGGTATTGAACTAGATAATCATGCTGAATTGATAGGATAGCACAGCCAGCAATGGCAGGAATATGTTTGCTGAAAATTTATGTCAAGGTTGCCTTGGAGCTGCAGATTTCATACCAATATAAGATTTCCTTGTCTGTATAGATGCATTTTTGTCATAAACATCTGGAAAGTTATCATTTCTGACTGCTACTGGTCAGTTGTAAACCAATTTGAAACTGCTGCCGTGTCATATGTAACATCGGAACACTGGCATCAACAAAAATTCAGGTCTCAATAGAAGATCAAGGCAGGAAGATGCATTATGATTTTAGGAGTTGAAAAACTTCATATTCTGAAATGAAAACTTTAAAAACAGTTTGAAATATATATTTTTTTAATTAGTTTATTTGAAGAAAATGCCAAAAAGTTTGATTTGGTGTTTTTAGGTTCTGGCAGAGGATTATGTTTTGGGAATGCTTTGCAGAACCACAAGCTTATGAACATAAGTGTGCATGCATTTCTGCTGTTTGTGGTGACAATTTTAGTGCACCTGTCTAGTGTATGTGCTCAGATTTTTTTACAAAGAACTAAAAGTACAGAAGGAAAAAAAAAAAGGTGGAAAAAAATTATAATTTTTGATGTGTAGTTGAGCTGCAGCAGACCCATGCACACAAATAATGTGCTTGAGTCTGGTTTTACAGATGCAGCCCTCCTGTTTGTGATGAAAATAATAAAGTTTTATCATTATTGTTTGTTGCCATGAGTGCTTTCTTTCATGAATATAGGCAAGTGTAGCTCTTTGACTTTGCAAACTATCCCTGAGATTAGGAATCATGGGACTATAAATGGTAACCTGGTAGGGAAATACTCTGCATTTGTATTCCCAGATTACAGATGGGATTCTGCTTCTTAACATCAGATTCAAAGTTATTTAAGGAATGTCATGATAGCATGGGCTATCTGAAATTTGAAGTCTTTATGTAGTTGCAAGCATGTTATTTGAAGAAGGAGGCCCTAGTGGAACTTCCCTCTGTGTTCATACAGTAAGAAAACAAATGGTGAAAAGAACTCTGAGAGAGAACAAAAGGACAAAAACAAAGCAAACTCAGAAAATGTTGCTTAGCAATGCATCCTGTATCACTCCAGGGGGATGGTCTTTGCCACAGATACATGTTATGAGTAGAGTTTATTGAAAAACAGAGAAACATTTGCACAAAGCCAAAATGTAAATAAATGATATATTACAGTTTTTCTGTGCTACAGAAATCAAATGAGAAAAAAAAAAAAAAAAAAACAAGAAAAAAAAAAAAAAACTTTTTTTTTTTTTTTAAATAGTTGATTTGGAAAATGATTTATTATTACTATTACTATTATTATTACTATTACTATTATTATTATTTTCCCTTACTAATTATTCCTCTTTCTACTCTATTTCAGCTATTTGGTTCAATATATTAAGTGACAGTCCCAGTTTATTATTTTTTTTCTTTATATATTTTACTTTTGTCATTTGTAACTTTGCATATGAAACCTTCAGAATGGTGAAAGGAAGAATTCTGTAATTTTAAAAATTTGAATATTGGACGAGTAGTAGATGAGGAAGTTACATGGCTTAATATTTCTGTTTAAAAAATGAAGGATCTGGAAAAATGGAAAAGGTAAAAAAATCTTTGATCATACCGTATTTAATTGATAGGAGCTAGATAATAATAATAAAAAAGATAAAATGAGATTTCAAAATGTAAATTAATTTCTGTCTACAAAATTTTGAGGATTACAATTGAACAAAATGTGTAGTAAAAAAAAAAATTATCTCCAACAATTGTCTTCATTTTTTCTAGAAAGCCTTACCTAGTTGGACATCTCCCTTTCCCCCATTTAAGGGCCATTTCCTTTTCAGCAGACTGCCACAAACCTCATTCCAAATTGGTGACAGTATACCTTTTATCCTTTTGCTTCTGGTGCAGCACATTCAAATGATAAAAAGCTGTATAATGTGAATATGCTCACTGAGTACATGAAACCTAGGCATCATTCATACCAGTTTTCCGCATAGATTGATTGGTGCCATGCTTTAGGTTACAGGTTTCATAGTTTTCTATGAGGTGCTTTTCCTAGCACAGCATCAAGAACTGTCCAAGGTTTATTTCACAGCTTTTTATAATTCCATTTTATCTCAGCATTTTATCAGGTATAATGCATAGCATTTTTAACAGCAAACTCTTGCTGGGCACATTTTACAGCATAAACTTGCATATGTATGAAAATATATAGAGATGGCAGAGTACTTACAAGGCAAGAGGTAGAGAATATTTTTAACCTCTAACATCCTCAGCACTGGGTGCAAAACTATTTATTTTATAGTGGAATTTATACATGTTTTCAGAGGATAACAAAATGGAATTTAAGGTACAGGAAGTATATTTTGGCTCTAATATTGCAAGGCAGAGCCACCTTGCTGTTTGTTGCAATATAGATAACTACATTCTTTTATCACCTTAGAAGAAATCCTTCTGAGTAATAATCCTCCGTACCTTCCTGGTCTGTTCTTCTAAAAGAAGCAAGTTGTCTGCTTCCTGGTGACATAAGTGAATGACATTTTACAAAGTCAGAAATGTGGGAGAAATACACATATGACTAGTTGCTTGTCCTCCGATAATCTCTTACATTCCTTCAGCCTTTCCTACCGTTCACCACCCTGTCACTGTGACACGATAAACAGACTGAGTTATTTGTTCACAGCTTCTTTGCGCAGTGTGGCTTGGTGAAGGGCTATGCTGGACAGCAAGGTCAAAAGCTCTTTCTTTGTTTTGTCCTGAATTTTGCACCCTCTGAAGGGGAAGGGAGATTGTGTTTTCTGAGAGTGAGCTTAAAAGCTTTGCAGGAAAACCTTTGGCAAGTGCAGGGTGGAGCAGGCAGGGAGCCTGCAGCTGGAGTGTGAACCAGGCGAGAAAGCAGAGCATGCAGACACGGAGGTGACAGAAAGAGACTTTCTGAGAGCCAGAGAGAGTTTGCTGCAATCCACAGTGAAAGCTGCTGGACTGAGAGCAAGGTCAGAAAGAAGGAAGGACAGAGTGGATAGGGGAGAGATTTGTTTTCAGATGTTTAAAGCTGTTTCATCTACAAAATTTTACCTTTCTGTATTGTAATGGCTGCTTTATTCTACTCTGTGTTCTAATGAACAATTATTTTTAACACTCAAAGCCTTATTTTGTGGTGTGATGTAGGTGCATATGCCCCATGGCTCTGGCTGACTCAGTGTCGCATCACACTGACCAGCAATTTGCACAAGGAGCAGTCTCTCAGCTACAGGAAAAGAGGAAAAATTTACTGCATGGCCTGAATGGATACTGCATGTATCCAGAATAACTGAGGTGTAAAAAGACTTACTGTCAGTATGGTTTCCCAAAACAGAAAAGGGGATATGAAGGTAACATTTCTGAACTGGATGGAGGGTAGAGTATTTCTTCTCAAGTGCCAAGTCAGCTGCTGCTGGGAGCTTATTAACCTCTATGTATGACCATTGAGGAATGAATTCCTATCAGTTTACAAGGCATAGAAAATGTTATAAGACAGAAGATGGAAAAAGACACTATAGGACAAACTGAAAACAGTCTGAAGGGCACATCTTTTTATAAGCCTGTACAACATTGTCTCCTGTAATAGCAGGATGCTGAACTTTACAGGTTTTGTAAATAACTCAGCGTTCCCTCCACTGCTGTAAATATGCAGTAAACTTTTAAGAATAGGCCTTAGATTTTAAGAGACTTACTCCTATTCCCTGTTTTCCAATGGATGCATGCTTTCAAGTCAAAATAATCTTTACTAATTATATATTAATAGCCAGAGATTGACATAAATTTTGTCCAACCAAATTTTTGTTGGAAAGTAGAAATATAAATAAAAATGAAAATACCATTGTAAAAGCAGAAGGAAATCAGTTGCTGATGATAAAAATGAGGCTGTTAGGAGACAAAAATACTGCCTTTCAGTTATTCTGCCACATCCAAAGTTATTTAAGTGTCACTACACTTAATAATGATAATGACTACACTAGTATTATTCTAACTTGATTGCTTTTTTTTTTTTTTTTTTTTTTTTTTTTTTTTTTTTTCCAATGTTGGAGGAAACCACATGGGTAATAACTGCAAAAACTTAGACAAAAGAGAATTAGGACCATGGTGATACATCCTACTACCATGGTTGGATGGTATAATGTATTGCATTGCAATTATGGTCTTTTATAAAGGCATCAACTATTGCATCAATGTACTATGCAAATCCAATCATGGTGTCATCCCTTCTGACATCAATGGTTTTTATCTCCCTCTTTACTACACTTTTCTTGAAGACATGGGGGTTTGTAAGGGATTTCCTTCTTCAAGGAAACAAACATGAAATAATGTTCTTCTTGAGTTTGTTCTCAAAAGGATGTTTCTGCTATCTGACAGAGGTCTGAATAGACTTTTGCCATGATTGCAGAGGCTACAAAGAACAGGGAGATGGCAGGTTGTAGCTTCCTGAATTGTAAGCAAAGTCTTGTGGACAGCCTGAAGCTAGGACTGCTCAGCTGTCTTAATCAGCTTCCATGCTGCAACCCACAGAGTTTTTCCCTCCACTGAGTACAACAGAAATAATAGTTTCTTGTAGGCAAGATTTGGACCTTGAAATTCAAGAAGGAACATACTGCAAAGCTGTACAGCCCTAAGGTTTCCAGGAAACCTTAGGCAGAAAGACTGGACTGTAAACTGAATTCATACATGTGAATGTACTTTGTTAATTTATTTGTGTCTTATTTGTCATAATGCTAGTTCTTGTTTTGCACTGGCTTTAGCTTTTTTAATGTTAAAGTTGTCTCAGATGACTTTCATTTTTTCATTAAAAAACATAAACTGCTTTTTGTTCTTCAGAAAGACCACTTTTTTTTTTAATGTTTTTATGATACATTAAAATAAATATATAAATACATTTCAAAAAATAGTAAGTAAAACATAAAACAATGCAAGTTCTGTTTAAATTAAGGTAAAAATAAGAGAGAGAAGCTCTTTTTTCATGTATAAACAAACAAAATCCCCAAACATGATAGCTTATGTTTGTTTCTCAGTGTTTTGCAGAAGTCTCTCACCTCTGTCAACTGAGCCATGGTGATACTTTCACAGATAACAGGAAAACATATTATCACTGAGTAATTTCTGACCTTATTCAAAGTTATCTCTTTCTTTCCTTTAGTCATGAAAAAGCTCTGTGTGCTGTTGTGCACAACCCTTGGTGCTGACAATACTTTGTTGCTGGTGAGCTGAATCTCCAGCACAACAGTTGGTAGCTGCTGATCAATAGTATCTGAAGGTGACAAGTTTCCAGAAGACACCAGCTGTGAGCTTCTAAACTCTCTGGAGAATGTGGAGTTTGGCATGAGAGATACCCAGAATCTTAAACAGTCTTTTTTATCCTCTGATTCTGTAGTTATTACTGATCTTTCCAACTCTAAAGCACTTTTTTTTTTTTTTCCACCAAACAGTGCTTCTTTTCTGATCATCAAAATGGCACTTTAAAAGGTGAATACGATCCAAGCAACAGTCACATTCTCCTCCAGGTTCTCAGCTCTTGTTGCCAGAACTATTGTTTCTATCATTATCTTTATTAGCAGTCTAACTTAATTAGCTACATGACATTATTTAGTGGCAGATTCTCCACTACATCTGCACTAACCTTTGCATACATAACGTGGATTAAAATACACATTCATGTGATATGCTGGCATGTGGGCAAAAAATAAATGGAAAGAAGACAAAAAAAGGAAGTCCAATAGAGGGACTCTTCAGACTCCAAATGTTTAACCTATAAAGATGCAAAATGAAAGGAAAAGGACTATTTCCTATAGTGGATTTTTAATAAAATCCACTTTATTCTTTATTCTAGAGGAACAAGACTTAACTGGTGTCAAGAAAAAACATGCTAAGATAGGCATGTGGATTGAGTTAAATCCAATTTCCAGACTGTGGATTGAGTTAAATCCAATTTCCAGGTGTCCTTGCTTAGGCACAGAGTGTTTATATGTTAGCTACCTCTTTCTTTCCCTTGTTCCACAGATGAGCAACTCCTGGGCATTGTCCTGCTAGTTTGGGGAGTTGTTCCCATCTTGTTCTCCCCCTGGAAATCTTTTCCACAAGGGCAATCATAACAAGGCTCCAGAGAGTTAATTGCATTCTCCTACAGATACCACAGCACACACAATACCACTGTGAAATTGCCCAACATACAACAGTGCCTGACCACTACTGATTTTTTTATTGTATTTACTGCCACTGCCTTTTCACTGGTATCTAATGCTTGATAGCTATCAAAAACTGTT
Organism: Aythya ferina; assembly: GCF_964211825.1. NCBI lineage: Eukaryota > Metazoa > Chordata > Aves > Anseriformes > Anatidae > Aythya > Aythya ferina. Next base: position 39,709,061 of record NC_140296.1, read on the forward strand.
TATATACTTTGCTAATCTACTTTGATGGATATTGTGCCTTGGCTTTCATTTCCCTGCACTGCTTTTTAATATAACTTGTGATCCTGGGAGATCAATTTAGCTTTATGTAAAGGTGTCTTCAGGTTCCTTCAGTGTGTATTTAACTATATCTTCCTTATGTGGAAGGTAATTTTTCTAGATTTTTTTTTTTTTTTTTTAACCTGGATATGCCTCAAAAAGAGAGTAATGAACTTTTTATAGTTTCATCAGGAAGAAATCTAAACCTCTTGCAGCCAAAAGATACAGGAAAATTTTCAAAGGCGTGTTAAGCTAAGTGTACAGGTCATCTCTGGCATTTTTGCAGGACTGTGACCAGGTATATGTAACCCACTGCAAAGCTGGCTGTTTATCTACATGGTTATATAGTATAATACAGAGATTCACATCTGTAGAGGAAATAGAAGGAAAACATGGAATTTCAGAAAAGAAAATAGGAGGAAGTAGACCTGTATGGACTTCCAGGAACTGCTGCATTGCACAATGCCGACTTCCCATGTTCATGGTATCTGCAGAAAAGAAGGGATCAGAAGTCACAATTCAGATAATTGTTTTGGATGTCCGTGTTTTGTGGCCTTGTCATCCTGTGAATGGACTTGCTATTTCACTGAATCTAACCTTCTGCGGGCATATAAGAATTCAATTTACAATATCCTGTTGAGTTCTCTCACACACCAAACACCAGGTTAATGTGCTAAAACAATCAACTGTAGGACCAGAAGAAACTAAAACTATAATGTAACACAGCGATTAAGCAGAAAAGGCTGAGGATGCTCCTAAAGCCCCTTTGGTGTGGTTCTGCTGGACTCAGATGAGACTGTTTTAATGGCAAACCCTTAATGGTCAGATCTCCAGTGTTCTAATGCTCAGTCTCCATTCTTTGTCTTCTCACCTCATAAATAGTTGAAGAATTCTTCAATTTTGCAGCTGTTATTGTAATTAGCAAGCTAAATGAGTTCTGCTTTTAAAACCGTGAATCACAGTTAACTGCTTAATGCTGCTGCCATAAACATGTGTTTACTGACATCTTAAACCCTTTCATTGTGATTTCTCTCCTTGCATATACCTCTGTTAATGCCCTTACCTAAAATGAGTGGATCATCGAGCAGCTCTCAGTCTAGCTGAGACAGCTATTGAACAATGGTTTTGAAAGTCATTTTCCTTACAGATTTATTTATGTATTAAGGACCTAATTTAGCCTTCCTCTTTTAAAAAAAAAAAACTTGCTGTAGTTCACTTCAAAACTTTGCAAACTAGTTTGCTGGTGTTGAGGAATGTCAAAAACAAAGGCTATCAAAATCAGTTGCAGACAATTTTTCTCATCTCAGATATTCTTTTCCACTACAACTGCTGAACAGTTATGTATTTCAGTAGTATCTCTCTCATGCCTTTGTTAATAAAGGACTTTACATTCTTTGATATTAAAGAAACATAGATAAAAGTTGTTGTTGTTGTTACCATATCAAATACACTCCTGGTGAAAATTCACTGCTTTTATTACATTTCAACAGGGTAAATTTAATGTAACTCTTTGAAAACCATTGGTGTCTAAAGGACTGGAAATAAAATGATTTAATGCTTAAAAATACTTTTCATTGGTTCCAAAAAAAAGGAAGCATATTCTGGACAGCTATGACATTACACTTCTCCACATGGATGTGAGACAGTTAGAAATGGATACCGTGAATCTGCTTCTCTGTGTACCCAATGATAATTATAGTATAGTAATGATTGAAATTCATATGCTGTACTGGATACAAATGCAGCAAGATTCCTTTCTTTCTTGGGTCATCAAGGAGATTGATAGGGATGCATAGAAGAATTTAAGTATAGCAATACCTAGCTTCTGAAAGCTCTGCAGCAAAATCATATTTTGTCCTTTTTCAATGCATGCGAAGTGAGGTATCACAAAAACTTGCAAGCTGAACAGGAAGTCACATGAAATTCTCAAGCTCTTTGAAAATATTGAGAACAGAGGAGGCTCAATCACTCCCTCAAGAACACAATTATTTCTCTTGACACCAGAATTCTGTAATATTCTTGGCAGCCTGAGACATTTCTTTTACACACTGATATCCAAAACCTAACAAATAAAAACTAAACAACACAAAATCCTACAGAAAAGTCCCAGCCACTCTCAATATAGTAATAGAGTACTCATCACAAAGGAAGCTGAGGTTAAACATAAGGATTTACTTCTCAGAGCCTCTACCCTAGATGACTACTAAGACACAGGATAAAAGTGTTTAGTGTGATTCTATTCAAACATATAAGATAGTTGACCACACTGGAAGCCCCTAGTGAGATCAGCTATTTAGCAGCCTATTCAGGGCACTGACAGAGAGCAGTACAGTGATGGCATCAGAACCCCTTCAATGGAGATCATGTCTTTGGACAAGAGACAAGGTGCCTATAGATAGCAGTCCAGCTGGGCTTCTGAGCAACACAGTAAATCCACAATGTCAGTGCTCAGCGTGCAAGTATACATGTATATAACCTAGTATGACTGCAACACAGTAATAGTTATTTCCACCACCAATCACTAGATAGGCAGATCACTAGAACAAAGTCTAAATTTGTCCTGAATTCTTCAGCACTGCAGGATACATTTAAACTTAAAGTTTCCAGGTTCCATGAGCCTCCTGTGCTCCTGTCATTAATGCCACATATGAGAATATGGACAACTTTATTTTAAGACTTTTTACTTAAAAAGATGAAAAATTGCTTATCAGTACTCTAAGTAGCTGACAGTGATACATGCAGCATTGATAGTAACAATTTCTTATTTTTTCTTCCTTTATATCTGGGCTTAAGCAGGCTGAAGAAGGAATTTAAGGAGAGTGGAAAGTATTCCTGGCAAGAGGGTTGGAACTAGAAGATCTTTAATGTCCTTTCCAACCCAAACCATTCTATCATTCTACAATACTGTGATTGTGTATCAGACTCAGAAGTACATGTAGCTTGTTGAAAGATCATGAAGAAATATGTACCAATATTTAGGAAATGCCTCTGGAATAAACTTTTCCCTTTGAGTAAAAGCCATTTCTGTTTTCCTATTGGCTTCCATGAACTGTCAGAAGCATGAATTAAAAATACAGAAATATTATAGAATAGAAGGCATATTCTTAGTAATGCTCATGCTGTTCTTAGTCCCATCTCTTTTCTCAAAATGTTTTATTTTTTTCTTTCAACTGAAAAATACCATGATGAACAACAACAAAAAATAACAAGAAACAAATATGTAACAAAATATGAACAAGAAAGAATTGCAATAACTCTACAGAGACAAGACTTTCAATTACTTTTTGATGCATTTTGGAATCCCAGTAAAATACAGCATTTCAAGAAATCAAGATTTATCACTGATGTGAGTTATAATGTAATTGTTAAATGCCTAAAGAAAAAACAAACAAACAAACAAACAAAAAAAAACATTTAAAAATAGAACTGTTTAAATGTTCAATTGAAGGAGTTGTCTGAGCTCATACCTTTATTGATTAAACTGTGTGGAGGAAATGTCAGTGCAGAAGATGTCAAAAAATCTGTATCTATGAAGATTTTGAATTTATTACTACACAAGCATTCAAAAATTTAAATGGTAAAGAACTAAATAATGTACCAAATGTGTGTCATAAAGTAGTACTGTTGAGCTCAGAGAAACTGCTAAATGTAAATAACGTCTGAATTTCATTCCATACTTTTGTCTTTGGATGTCACCAACAGGGAAATTGATTTTTTTTTATTTTTTTTTTAATTCTTGAGGGACCCTTCCAGCCGTTAGACAGAACAGCTAGACAGATCAACAAGAAACTGCAAATGGGATTTTTCTGTACCTTTGGTGTTACTGAAAATAGGACGTAACTGCCAAAACTATTGCTTGTGTGGTAGAACAAATTCTCTGCTGATGTAAAAAGACACAATTGCATTGACTCCAATGACGTTACACCCAATTTATGCCAGGAGAAAATGTAGCTCTTTATCCATTTATCCATAAGCTGGTTGCTGTGACTTAATTTCAAATGAATTATGTTACTGTTCTTGGTCTGTGCCCTTGCAGCACTTTATTACTTAGAAGGCTAGTTCAGCAGAAATAAATAAATATGTGATTTGCAGTCTCAGCAAACGTCCTAGCCAGGAACAATGTCCTCTCTGCAGTGTTCCAGACTAATTGCCCCCAATTTTCTGCTCTAACCTTCATACCCAATTCACTCCCTTCTTGCACTAGTCTCCTTGTTCTTTTTTTCTACTCGATCCTCATATTCACATTTTCTCCAGTCTCAGCAAATCTTTAACCACCAGCTTTTACGTATTTAAATTCCTTTAAAGAATCGCTTCCTCTACAGTGATTGTGAGAAATGAGTATTATATTTAAGTACTTTAACTGGGAAAAGAATATACTTTAAATCTTTTCTTGTTAAGCTCTTGTGCTGAATTTTTGTGTTTGATAGTATATTCCAGTGTTTATGTTAACAAATACTGTAATTATTACTGTGATTCTGTGATTGTGTGTCCTATGCTTATTAGAGCATCATCATCCAATGTTTTTCTAATTTCGTAGTCAAAATCTGGCACCGAATATTTTAAGTATTTTATATAAGTAGTTTAAAGGACATTCATACAAGTAGGAAGATTTTTAAGCTTATTTTAAGGCTGATTGGTGGCAACTTTCTGTTCAAAAACTGAATGCAGTAGCAATAAGTTAATCATAAGCATTAATAACATCATGCTTGAGGTCATTGCTTAGATACTAAAGACCTTTTGATGATTAGAGAATGTGTCTGAAAATTGTTCTGGGCACCTACTCAACAGCTTGTGACTTTGGAAGGTAGTAATCCAGAACATTGGGTTCATTTTCTCATTAAGTCTTCTCCATTATAGACAGTTGTTTGTGAGACCTGTTTGAATCAGTGGTGCACAGGAAGGATAAAATTAAAGAAACTGGTCTGATTGAAGTAAGTGACTCCTAGCTACTTACTTTGGAGGACACCTGGTGAATTTAGCAGAATTGGTTTCCACAGTTCAGCTGCATTTCCTCTGAGTAGTTCAGTCAGGTGTGGAGTCTGATTCTGTGACCTTTGTGTGTTTGTGTCCACTATGAAAGACTATGGATCATTCTCTTGAGTATAGCATGCTGGTAAAAAGTAGAAGAAACATTCATGAAATCCATAATGTCTGTAATAAAAAAATGTTATATTGTTGAATTCTTTTATTGTCTGATATAAGAAAAAAATAAAAAACAAACACATTTTGCATACAACCACATGTTTTACAGTCAGATAAATGTTTGTATTCAGAGAAGAACAATGAAGCTGTTGGAAGAAAGCAGAAAAAAAATACTCATGAGGAGTAACTGAGGGAACCGAAGTTATTTTATGAAGAGAAGGGGAGGCTGAAGAGAGATCTTATCACTTGCTACAACTTTCTGAAAGGATATTGCAGTGAGGATGGCCTTTTGGACTCTTGTCTCAGGTGGCAAGTGACAATACATGAGGAAACAGTTTTAAGCTGCACCAGGAGAGATTTAAATTAGATATTAGGAAGAATTTCTTCATGGAGAGGGAATGGGTTTCACAGGGATGCAGTGGAGTTGCCATCCCTGGAGTTATTTCATAAATGTGTGGACATGGCACTAAGGGACATGGTTTAGTAATGGGACTCAGTAGGTCAGGCTCATGGTTGGACTCAGTGATCTTGAAGGTCTTTTCCAACCTAGATGATTCCATGATTCTGTGATTCTATGATTCTATGAAATATTCCTGACTGGACTCGCCTCTTCAAGTTATCTTCAAAGTTAATTCCAAGCTACCTAACACTGACATGTTTGCCAAATATGTTCTTTTTATTATTTCTCTACAGATTTCTCTGAAGAACTTAATCTGTTCATCTCCTGTACCAGTCTGGACTGGGGGAAATTCTATGCTCAGTTCCTACCTTTTAGTCATATTGCTAATGACTTTCTTATTGTATCATTAAAATGATTGTACTGTATCAGGCTTTCAGCTTATCTGGCTGGTATTTCCTTTCTAATGATCCCTATGGACACTTAAAAAGAACTGTTATAAAAAAAAAAAAAAAAAAATTATTGCTACAGAAAATCGTACTCCTGGACTCATTTAGTTAGCATTGATATAACTTCTGATAAACTCTAGAGTAAAACATTAGTCTTGCGTCACCCATTCCAAAATCTTCCTGTTTTCTCTTTCATGTCATAGACAGTTCCAGTGGTCCTCTGGTGTTCCCAAACACAGACTTACAGCATAATGCTGACTACACACGCAATAGTCTTGTTTTGATAGTTTTTTCCTTCTATCCTTTGTCATTGCATCAAGACTTCACTACTGGGTAAAGTTTTGCAACAGTTATAGGCATAGTTATGTGCATCGGAGTATGAAAACAAATCCTTAGATAGATTGATTTTGCTGGAAAAAAGAAAAAAAGGAAAAGTGTAGATGTTGTTCCTATCCAATACAGTTCTAAAAGATGATTTAATGAGATTTCCAAGAACTTAAGGGTATTAAGTTTCCACCAGATAAATGCATTTGAAAAGTCAGACAGACTAAAAAACCTTTTCAGTGCAGATTGTTGATACTGCATTTATATCATGAATGTATATCATATATGATTCTAAGTGGAGTCAAATGTACTTTAAAACCAAATCATATTGGATTTTTGAGATGTTGTAGATGACTATACTATTCTTGTACTTGTAGTTGGTATTACCTTACACATCCTGGTCTATCTTGGTCTTTACCCCAGTGTTTTCCCATGCACTAGTGTACATGCAATGCTATGCATATCTCCGTTTCCACACTAAGGACTTGCATGAAAGGCTCTGTCCCTTCCTTCCTTTCCTCCCTATGTCCAAACAATGTAAATGACATCTCTTTTCAGTAAAATATTGGATATGCTATTTGTGTTGTACAAATGAGAGTCATAGTACTGACTGTTATCTGAGACTCATAATGAACAGAATGAGTGTGGGAAGAGAGCACATATAGTGTAATGCCCTGGGTGGAAAACAGTCTCTGTGCACCCAGAACCATTTGAAAGCCTGAGCCTATGCTTTTTGCTTGCTACACTTGCTATTGAATTTGGGACAGCTATTCCATGTGGTTGGTCTACACAAAGTCTCACACATTTATGAAAATATAGACTTGTAAAGTATCTAGCTGATGGATTAAAGGAATCTTCTTATTTTTCTTTTACTCCATATGTTTTCTTTCATTAAAGAAGGATACATTATGTTATTGCATAAGGACGATTTTATTTTTTTTTTAATGGTAAAAAATGTCTTGGAATGTTTTTGTTTGTTTTGCTTTTTGTATGAAGGTCAGATGCTTATATTTTAGGTTAGTATTATTAAAAACAAATAAACAAACAAAAAACAACAACAGCTGGCAAATATACTTTAAATCATTTCATGCCCTATTTGGCAAGTTAGATCAAGGAAAATTCAAGGTAGGATAAAATTAATTTCCCTACTTTGCAAGTGTAGGGAAATAGAATATGTAGTTCCATATTCTAGGAACAACTTCAGTTACAGCTTTTAAATATATATTTAACTGATATCTTGTGATAGTTCTTATAAACTAATTGAGCAAGAAATCATTATTCCTCTTATATTCCTTTGGTTTCTTTCAAACCTACAGTTTGATCCAACCCTGACTGGTTTTTAAACATGTTTTCACTCTAAGTTAGTTTCTGCATTTGCCTTTGCCTCTTTATTGAAAGTCTCCTACAGTCAAGGAGATGGTTGACTTTCATTTATTGGTATTACACCAATATCAAAAGGGTTGATTTACTACTCTAAAACTGCATGTAAATCTTTGTGTGTGTGTGTGTTTGAACTCCTAGAATGACTCTTAGCATTAGATACAAAATATATAGCTGTTTTAGAACTGTTATTTTCTTTCTGTATTTGATCAGGGAGTTCCTTTTGATTACAGTTTTCTTGAATTTTCTTAAGTGGCCAATTATTCTAAGTATATATTCAGCATAGTACAATGTTAAAAAAAAACACCAAATTCTGTTCTGTTGCTTTGTTTTGAGTAGAGTTCTGTGTGACCCCTATTGTATTCTTACGGGTTTTCCGAACAAAGTAGCCTAACATTTTTCTTCCTAAGGTACGATTAATCTGCCCTAGTTTAGATATAAAAAAAAATAAATTTCTCTGTCTAAGTCACCCTATTCTTTCTTTATAGTCAATGAAAAGAAATGGGCACCTCAAGGGAAGGATTCGTCTCATCCTAAGATCAGTATCTAGAATAGGTCAGATGAATTGTCCTTTGGAGGTGCCAATTTCTTTCCAGTGACTATCAAGGGAACATAGGGTGACTAGCTCAGACTTATATCTCTAACTTTTAGGTGTCTAACGTTAAGTGACATAAGCTGCTCTTCCTTATCATAACATTTTTGAGGATATGAATAATTAATTCCCTTCAGAAAATATTACCTTGAAGACAATAATGTTCTGACCAAGACCCAAAATGTTAAAACAATTCAATTTAGAATATTATATGCTCCTCCGGCAGAATTATGGGAGATTTGATGGAGCAAGCAAAATGAGACGTATTGCTCACAGAAACATTATCTATTCTTTTGGACATGCTACTAGGATTTTATATAGAAAAATAAAGTTTCATAATTTATCAGTGGGATTCCTCACACTTAACTTTAGAGATTTATAGTGGAAACAACTGCATCTGATGCAGATTTGGTAGGCTCCGTTTATAATCAACGGACAAAAATAAGGCCTTTCAACATGTAATACTTCTAACCCATTTTATACGTTTACTTTAAGATGAGATGAATAATGCCCCCTAAGTTTATATTTTTTTCCACTGATTTTAAAGCAGGAGAAGGAAGTGTGATTAACTCTGGTGCAGGTGCCAAACGTATTTCTCTGTTATTCATGGTTGTATTGTGAGGAGAAAATAGTATCAAATGTTTTCAAGTGGCCAAAATGTTGTGCTATAAAGTCTCAAAACTGTTTGATGACCCTCAGCTATCCAGTGTTGCATAATGCTAATGTGTCGTTGTGAAATCATTTCACAGCTGTGACATCGTACTAGTATTTATGGCTCAAAAGTGACATTGATTGATGATAAAGTCAATTTCATCTGCGTACAGATAATTGTTCCACACGCTGTTACTTATGATATCATTTTTTTAAAAAAGAACAGAACCAATTTGCAATGATGGTAGAAAATTGACAAAGAGATGCTGAGAACACTTTCTTAACATCTTGGGATTTTGAATATAGCCACACTTCATCAAGAATAATTTTATTTATTCTTGATTCTTTATTTAACAGACTTTTATATTTTTTACTATCTGGTCTGTGATTTTGCAGACTGGAAACTGAGATACAAGAAAAGATTTTCAGTGATGCAAAAAAATGTGGAAAGGATTATATCAACCTCTGAGTGAGTTTTGGTTTTATGGTTTTTTTTTTTTTTTTTTTTTTTTTTCATGTTATTTATATCCCACCATTTGTCATGGATGTTTTCTGCTGTTATTGTTGAAACTACATCAATGTGCAAAAAGACATTCCTGATTCCTTGGACCAGATGGAGAGAATTTAGGAAACTGGACTGTTTGCAAACAAGTAGATGGGTGACACTGCAGATTAAAAAAAAAAAAAAAAAAAAAAAAAGACAAAAAGACGTGTATTTGAATCTTTGTGACATTTTTATTTATTTTTATTTTAAGATTTTATGTATTTTTACATTGCACAATAGGTGGATTAGAAAAGCAGATAGCAGACTGATGACCAGAACCCAATTTCCTCTACATCCAAACAGTGTGATCTCAAAATCTGACTACTGAGTCATCCTTCTCTCCTGTTTTCCATCTGCCACCAGAAGTCTTGCATTCTTGTTCATACAGAGATCCAGTTGCACCTGAAAGCCAAACACTGAACTGTGCTTTATTGTTCTCTAACATGTAGATGTGATTTTTTTCTGTGTGAGTTCCAAATTTAACACAGGTCTCCCTGTTTGGGTGAATGCAGTTAGACACTAGGTACTGTAGACAGCCAAAGAGCACTGCTGGCATCTAAAGAATATGAGTTTGCTTGCTCAGTTAAGCCTGCAGACTTGTGGGAATGGGTTTAGATTCTTATTCTAGATTAAAAGAGGCTTCTTATCACTGATGAGGGAGGTCTTCATCCAGGAATATGAATGGAGTGTATTGACTAGCTTTATATAACTCATTATCAAATGCACAAAGGCTTTGTAGATCATCTTTCCTAGGCTGTCTTTGCAAAACAGTTGTGAAGATGCTCAGGTTAGGATCTGTTAGGGCCAGGTGTCTATAGAAAAGATGAGGTGAGACCAGGAGAGTCAGGTCATCATGTTACACAGGCACTAACCAGCACTTCATTTGTAAGTGTTTTAGATTGATCCATGCAACTATATTCTTTTTCTCTTTGCATAGCAGAGAACTGAAGGGAAACAAGTACAATGGGGTCAATTCCCGTAAGGAGGGTAAACACAAATCATTGATGCTCATTATTATTATTTCATGAATATATAAATTGTATTTATATATATTTTTGTGTATATGTGTTTCCTAGAGTTGTAAATCCAGCAATTCCTGAATCTCCTGATTCTGATTGCAGTGCAGTTCTAATATTCAGTATAATCTGCTTGCACAGTCTACAAATAAGTTAGAGGAAAATAAGTCTTTTTTACTCTGTCAGCTTTGTAATAATACAGAATTTAATTGACCTCTCTGCAGCAGAATTTCTAATTCTGAAATAAAAAGTGAAAAGTCAGGGATCCTAAATTTTGTGTTAATAGACCTTAATGAATCACCCCAAAATAGCTGGCTCAAACAAGTTGGAACACTTGCAGCCAGTTTAGTTTGCCAAGAATCCATTTCTCATCTAAGAGATGGATGAAGTTACCAAATGTGGAGAATGCAGAGTGCTAGTGTTATGTCCTTCTATTTTATAGTTGATTTATTCTAGTTGTGATGAAAGGTCACAAATTTCAGTGTTCGTTTTCTGCTTCCTTCAGTTCTTACAAATGAAACTCTCATCAGAGTAGGGCTAATAAGACATCTGAAAGTACACTTTGTGTCAGTCAGTTCTCCTACCATTATCTTTGTGACTCAAATGACCATTATTAAGATATATTTTAATTCTGGCATTTGCAATGTCTATATTGTAAAGTCTGATCTAGTGTCTAGTGAGCTAATGTACAACTTTGGGATCACTATAGTAGATTTGGAATTAATCCCTGTATTACCTTCATGTTCTTTAACATTCGCCTTGTACATTGACCTTGAATTGCCAATGAATTCCTATGGAGAAAAAAATTACTAGCTCTACTAATTGTCTATCTGCCAGCTAAGAGATACTGGCTAATAAGTTACTGTATACTGCAAATGAAACTTCTTAATTTTGGAACAAAATTGTGGATTATTAAAGCATTCGTCGACTTAGGTTTGGATACCACAGGGAGAACTTTTCTGAAGGACTAAATCCAGGTGTATTCATTACCTTGAAAAATGGAATTGTGATGAAGTTGTTAGGAAGTAGGTTATAAAACCTACATTGCTACTTCGGAGCAATGAAAGTCCTACCCAAAGTAGATCAAAAGGATCACATAAAATCATTCTACATTATGTTCTTATTTAATGTTAGAATGATTTATTTAATGTCAGAGTGATTAGAAGAGGATGGGGTGGGGACTAGGGAGCGAGGAAGAAAACCCAGAAGATTCTTACTGTTTTGTTTGTTTGTTTGTTTGTTTGTTTTAGAAATTATCAGGGTTTCAAAAAGACTGACAATTATAATATAAATTTTTTGACTCGAGTTTAGCATGAGACCGCATATGTGAAAAATAATAGTCCTCAAAGTTATGGTGCAAAAGAAGATGCTGTAGGAAACAAGGTAAGGTTGAAGTTTTCCAGTTCTGTCTTTAAGAAATGTTTTTAGAAAAGTCTTATGCAAGGACCTAGGGAAAGGGTTATCTAAATTACATAATCCAATAGTATGGAATTGGCTTCCGTATACCTGCATTAATTATTGTCTGCAAATTTCTGGGTATTCTGGAGTGAATTATTTCCTGATATTTTGTTCTGAAGTCGTGGATAGGGCAAGGATAATGGAAATTGTAATTGCAATGTTTTTAAGCACTCTATCTATGGTCAAGAAATGAGAAAAAAACACTATAAAAAGCTAGCAGCCAGAGAGGTGAAGATTTGGATTTTGCTGTATAAACTGCCGGTCCAGTTAATGTTAGGAGAAATAATCAAATGGTGCAAATATTTTAAGAGCAGTGAATATTACTTCAAATAATAATTGGCTAAATTAATGTAAACAATATGTTCATAGACCACTGTGAACAATGTATTGGGTTTACATGGCAAAGTTTTGGCAGCTGGGGGCAAGGGGGTGGGGGTGGGATGGGCAGGAGGAAGGCTGGAGGAGTGGTCTCTGTGAGAAGAATCCAGAAGCTTCCCCGTAAGGGCCAGTTTCAGCAAGCTCCAATGGGATCTGTTGCTGGCCAGAGCCAAGACAATAAGCAATGTTTGTACCTCTGTGTGAGCAGATTTAAGAAAGAGAAAAAATAAAATAAAAAATGCTGCACAACAGCAGCTGAGAGAGCAAGGAGTGAGAACCAGCTCTGCAGATACTAAGGTCAGTGAAGAAGGAGGGGGAGGAGGTGCTCCAGGCACCAGAGCAGAAGTTCCTCTGTGGCTTATGAAGAGATCCATGGTGGAGTAGGCTGTCCACCTGCAGCCCATGGGTCCCATGGCAGAGCAGATCTCCATGCTGCTGCCCGTGGAAGAGCCCACAAAGGTGCAGGTGGTGGGAGCTGTTGCCCATGGAGGATCTGTGCAGGAGCAGTTTGCTTCTGACGGATGGACCCTGTGATATGGACCTATGTTGGAGCTGTTCTTGAAGAGCTGCTGCCTGCGGGAAGCCCCCACAGGATCAGTTTGGGAAGGACAGTATCCCATGGGAGGGCTTCACATGGTGCAGAGGCAGGGAGTGACCATGAAGGAGCGGCACAGACAAGGTGTTAGGGACTGACCACAGTCCCCATTCCCCTGCACAGCTCTGGGGGAAGATGTAGAGGAGGGTGAATGGGGGAAGGTGTTTTTTATTTTTTTGTTTGTTTGTTTCTCATTGCTCTAGCTTGTTAGCAATAGGCAATAAATTACATTAATCTCCCTATGCTGAATCTGTTTTGCCTATGATGATAACTGTTGAGTGATCTCCCTGTCCTTAACTCTATCCCTTTTCATTGTGTTTTCTCCCCCTTTCCCTTTGAGGAAGGGGAGTAAGAAAGTGGTTGTGGTGGAGCTCAGCTGCCCAGCTGGAGAAAAACACCAGAAATACTTCAAAAAATAATTGGCCAAATTAACGCAAACAATCTATTCATAGGCCACTGCTTAAATTTTTACTGTTTGAAATAATAGTCTAATTATGCAGCTCTGGAGAAGAAACTGTGAAAGAAACCCAGGGCTCGGACAGGCTCCACCAGTTTACTGAGCCATCTTGACACTTCAGAGTCAGCTAAGCCTGTGTAACTCCTGACAGCTGCTTAAGGGCCTCCAATGATGGAGTCTTTACAGTCTTCCTAGGAAAACCATTTCATGGGGTAGCTATATTTATCATTAGGTATATGATTTAATACCTCATCTCAATATTTCTTGCTACAGTTAAAGATGATTGTTTATGTTCAACTCACTAACAGTTCAAACCTTGTTCAATTCTACTCAACTTCTGATTTGAAGACTGTCATGCCCCCCCTCAGATTTTTCTTCTTCATGCAAAACAAAAACGTCCACCATAAGTTTTATCTTCTAGGTTTTTGATCTTTCTTATTTTCTTCTTTTGGACTATCACCAATTAATCCACCTTCTTGAAGTGTAGTGCTGAAATCTTATGCTCCTAACCAAAACCTTGATGCATGCGTTTATTCAATATAAAGACAGTCCTAGACACTACACCAAAGAAAGGAGAAGTGATAACACAATTTGGTGAGACTACCGCGGTGAAACTTCTGGGACTTTTTCTAAAAGCAGTTTTCTAATAACTCTGTAGAGTAAGCATACTTTATTCATTTCCTTCATATTTTATGGTACTTGTAGCTCTCTGAAATTCTCTGAAAAAGCTCTGAATTCTAAATCAATACATTTCCTATTAGAACAAGGAAAGACTTACAGTCACTTTTATGGACAGTATGCAGAATTCCAGAGTCTGTTTGGTGTAAGTGAAGTCAAAACCCAGGATTTTAAACTATCATTGTGGCTTTACTGTAATATTCATGGCTTTTTATTATTTTTAATAGAATTCATTTTGCTAGAATCTGGCTCAAAAAGGTAAGTTATTTAACAGATATAATTAGGTTGCTGAGCATTAACAGTTAATTATCATATTAATAAACAGTTATTACTCTCGTTTTATACTGAACCATGCCAAAGCAGCATTATTATGCATACATTGCTCTTAGGCAATGTAATTGTCCTTAAAGGAAATCATTACAATTTAAATGAAATTGGGAGCTACTGGTTAGGGAAGGCTGTAGGGCATGCACAATACATACTAAGCAAGGACGTGTAATTTACCCAAATCACATCTTTTTAGCAATTTTACGTCACTGGGCTATCTCTGTTTAGTTAAGATGAAAACAGTTTATTTTTTGCCTTGTAAATTTACAAGGTCATTATTTAACCCAGGACAAGCCAGTCTCTGCAATGGAAGACAATGTAAAGTAGCCGTATCATATTATTTAATATGGGTTAATAAACTATGACCAACATTCAAAATCTGTTTTATTTTAGACTATAATCTAGGGAAAGGATTTGCTGTGACACTAGCATATGCTGCCCAAGCAATGTGAATCATGGATTGAAAACTACAGTACTCCTAATGACATCCAGTATAAAATATATTTCCATATGGAAATAACATTCTTTTTTTTCTGATTAGGGTTTTGCCTTCTTTTTCGTACTCTTTCTCTTTGTTTAAGATATGCATGAAAGAATTATTCTGCTCAGTGACATTTTTTTGTCATATAGAGTTTAATTATTTGACTTAATTTATTTGTTATTCGTTAAAATACAAGGAGTTTGAACACATATTTCTGGAATCTTATTAGATTGATAATTAATTAATGTTTACATTATCATAAACAACTCCTTAGTTTCAAACAATGACTCACATTTACAAAAAGTAAAAAGACTCACATTTATCATCTGTGGGTGCTAAAGAATCTTCAGATGAATTATCCAGTAGCTCAAGATCAACTTCATTAATAAGCATGTAACACATGGCAAAAGTAACACATGGCAAATGATGTGGCTCATAGCTGCAACAGAGGTTGTAACAGAGAAAAATATATAACCTGTCTTCTTTTCAGCGGCAAAATATGTTAAAACTTTTTTTGTGTGAAAAAGAGTGCCAAAATAGCTAAGAAAATTCATCTGACCCATACAATCAATATAAATCTGCCTTACATTTGTTTTTTAGTCCATATGAATGTTTCTTCTCTCGTGCACATTAGGCTAAATCAAGAACAACTTATACGGTTGAATTGTATTAATACAAAAGCAGAACAGTAATGGAGATCAAGCCCAATAGAGAACAGATACATCTAAAATCTATCTGGGCATCTCTTCACATACTGAAAACAAACAAACGAAAACCACCATTAATTGCATTAATTTCATATGGTTTCTAATGTAGCTAAAGAAAGTCAGAAGAACAATATATTTATGTCTAACAGAATACAGGCTAAATTACACACAAAGCAACACCAAGTGTCTTTGACAAGAAACTCATTCTCCTGTCTTTAATATAAGCTTTTTGGGGTCAGATCCTTTTATTGTCTCCAGTGTTAACCTGTAACACTTTTTTTGTGTTCTTGACTAAAATAGAATCTGACCTCCTTAACTGCAGTGGCTGCTACTATCTGCATCACCAGAATATGCTTGTGTTACTTTTTAAATTCATACATTGTTTTTAAAAATATTAAAGATACCTTTTTCACATTGATAACTTCCATCAGTAGCATTTATTATTTGTAGCATTATAGTCATTTTAAGCCTGATTTACTGCTAGTATCTGAATTTGTGATGTTACATGATGTTCTTCTAATCCCTGTTTTTTACCTGGTACAATTAGACTGATTGAAAAGGAAAGTCATCAAGGCTGTTCATGAGGGGGCATCAAGTGCACCCTCAGTAAGTTCGCAGATGACACCAAGATAGGTGCGTGTGTCGATCTGCTTGAGGGTAGGAAAGCTCTGCAGGAGGATCTGGATAGGCTGCAGTGATGGGCTGAGGTCAACTGCATGAAGTTCAACAAGGCCAAGTGCCAGGTCCTGCACCTTGGGCGCAATAACCCCAAGCTGAGCTACAGGCTGGGAGATGAGTGGTTGGAGAGCTGCCAGGCAGAGAAGGACCTGGGAGTGATGGTGGATAGTCGGCTGAATATGAGCCAGCAGTGTGCTCAGGTGGCCAAGAAGGCCAACGGCATCCTGGCTTGTATCAGAAACAGTGTGGCCAGCAGGGCTAGGGAGGTGATTGTCCCCCTGTACTCAGCTCTGGTGAGGCTGCACCTCGAGTACTGTGTTCAGTTTTGGGCCCCTCGCTACAAGAAGGACATGGAGGTGCTTGAGCGGGTGCAGAGAAGGGCGACGAAGCTGGTGAGGGGCCTGGAGAACAAGTCCTATGAGGAGCGGCTGAGGGAGCTGGGCTTGTTCAGCCTGGAGAAGAGGAGGCTCAGGGGCGACCTTATCGCTCTCTATGGGTACCTCAAGGGAGGCTGTAGCGAGGTGGGGGTTGGTCTGTTCTCCCACGTGCCTGGTGACAGGATGAGGGGGAATGGGCTTAAGTTGCGCCAGGGGAGTTTTAGGTCAGATGTTAGGAAGAACTTCTTTACTGAAAGGGTTGTTAGGCATTGGAACAGGCTGCCCAGGGAAGTGGTGGAGTCACCATCCCTGGAAGTCTTCAAAAGATGTTTAGATGTAGAGCTTAGGGATATGGTTTAGTGGGGACTGTTAGCGTTAGGTCAGAGGTTGGACTCGATGATCTTGAGGTCTCTTCCAACCTAGAAATTCTGTGATTCTGTGATATGAGGAATTACGGCATTACCATAGTTGTCATGAGCTGGGGAACAAGAACTTCTGATTAAATGTGTGTCACTACCAGAAAGACCAACTGAACAGAGTTTGGATTACTACTCAGAACAGGTCCCTGGCTGTAAAGTTGCAATTACTGTGCTACTGTGCTCATTGTGCTACCAAAATGCTGTAGTGTTAGGGATTTATGGAGAACATGTGCTATTCACAACAAATGTTCTAAGGCATATCTGTTGCACAGAGTCAGGACACCACATTCACATTTAATTTCAAAAGTCAAGGCTTAGAGAGGAATTCCAGAATTGTTGTTTGCATCAAGCTGAAAGGTAAACAAAAGAGTGGGTCAATAGAATTTAGTCGTGTAGCTGTTAACCACTAGAGCTACTTGGTCCAAAGCACTGTTCTAGAATGAAAGAGAAATGCTTATCTCTGTAGTTAGAAGCATGCATGGTTCGTGTGTATCTATTTATAGTCTCCCGTTTGATAATATAATAATGCCCTTAGACCTAAGTAAGATGTCAGCTGAGAGAATCTAAGGCTATATTTAGATAAGCCGGGATTACTTCATTTGAAGCCAGAAAACTCTCCATAGGCATCCATCCCTAATAGACTGCAATAATAATTTTGCTTGATCCTGTGGAACCATATGTACCACAGGGACAACAGATGGTCTTGTCCAAAATGCAGATTATCAATACTGGACAATAAGCTGTGAGAGATAAAATGATGGATAGTCAATAGGTAATGGTTGAACCACAACAGCTCTTCACAGTCATGAGACAGTGTCTGTTACCAAAACGTCCTGAGGTGGGAACTTTCACAAATGTCGTTACGTTATATGCCAGTCTTCCCAAATTCTTTACAGAGCATCCTTCCAACTATGTTAACTGCTAGGTTCATTTTTACCTTTGCTATTTTCCATCCTTTCTAAAGCCAGAATTATTAGTAAAGAATCAGGAAATACTACTTATCAAATATCAACAGAAAATATATATTTTCCCCAGTTTCCCAGGTCAGGGCTTGACTTAATATTTCTATTTTACAGTAAACACAGCTAATGAAATTAACCTACCAGAGCTATTTTACAAGTGGCAACCCCTGACAAATAGTAATATCGGTAAAAGGGACGTATTTGTGTGGGACAGCATATTCTTGTTTTCTTTGGGGGAATATTGCAATGCTTCTCATTTCTTGTTACGGTGCAGCACAATAATAGTAACTAGGACAGGCTTACTAATCATGCACAGGAATAGCTGTATGGATACTGTACGCAATCAGTTATCCTTATTTTTGATATTATTTAAATGCTTTTTTCTTCTCTACAAAAATATGAGTTAAAGAATCACCTCAGTAGTCACAATAAAAGATATTTATTTTTTATTTATTTTTTATTTTTTATTTTTTTTTCTATATGAGCATAGTTTTCTTATGTCATTATAATGATACCAATAATTTTTCTTTAATTTTGCAAAGGAACACACTTTTTTTTTTTTTTTTTACGTTTAAGATTTTTTTTCCTGTAGGCCAATTCCATTTGTAGTTTATGTTGCAACAGAATTCCCATACAAAGCTTGATTTTTCCATCTCTCCATCATAATCAAGATATAATAATAATCAAAATCATAAATAGTATTCTTTTTGGTAGTTGTATTTCTGTGGATTTCTACTGTATTTTACATGAGCTCAATAGTGATTTTGTGTTTCAATCCTAAGCATCAAACTGCTTACTACTAAAATGTCCTTCAATAACTTTTTTTCCTTCTTTTTTTTTTTTTTTTTTATTATTTTCTTTTTAGAGGTGAGAATGCAGTAAAAGAAGAGAGAAAATAATGTTATATACCAACATAGTTGAGATCCATTCACAGGATCAAAGAATAGATGATTGAAATCCATTTTCAAACTCCACCACAGCTTAATTGTGAGAGACAGAATGATGCACCTGCTGAGGGAAGGGATGAATTTTTCGGGGCTTCCTCCTGTTACCTAGTAGAAATTATCCTCAGACGAAAAAAATCCTGCCAAAAAAGCTTTTCTGTGGAGAAATGATTGCACACAATACAGCAACACGTTAATTGTCATAATTAAAATATATCACCCCCTGGATGAAAACTGGAATATTTTGAATTTGAAAATTGAATGCACTAGTTTTGGTAACAGTTACAGATGTCTTTGTTTTGTTCATACCAGACTATATTGTTATCTAACGAATACTGTGTGGTTTGTAACTAGTAACTAGAACTACTTGTGTTTTACCAGTCTTGGAAGATGCGGGGTGATAGTCTGGTAAAAGACCAGGAAAGCAGTGGAGAAAAAGTAAGGAGAATGCTGCAAAGGGAAGGAGACACTAGCAACACAATAAATGGAACAATGGGAAAATAAGAAACAAGAAAGTGGAAGGATATTCCAACACGTCACTTGTATAAGAAATGCAAGACAAAACCTTCAAAGTGAAATTTTACATTTCAGAGGCTTTCTTCCTCTCCTTTCATTCTCTCTGGCCCCTCTCTCTGTCTTTCCCTCTCTCTTTCTTTTCTCTTTCCCTCTTTTTCCTTTTTTTTCTCTTTTTTTTTTTTCTCTTTTTTTTTCTCTTTTTTTTTTCCCTTTCTCTCTTTTTCTCTTTTTTTTTTTCTCCTTCCCTCCTTCCCTCCTTCCTTCCTTCCTTCCTTCTTAGGCTATAAACTTTTCAGAGCAGCTGGAGGAAATAAACCCTCTGTATGCTTGAATGACTCTCTGGGCAATACAAATGAGTCATCAATGAGTTTAGTGTGCAGCAGGAGAAAGATGATACTGGAATGAAATGTTCCAGTGCATATTTGTGTAGTGTCTAGCATAAAGGTCTTCTGCTCCTGACAGAGGCCTCTGGGCTTTCCAGTGATGTAAATATTAACTAATAATAATAAAAGGATAAGCACTTTATTTACATCCGTGTTGCCATCTGTTGTGTAGACTGAATCAAGTACATGTTTAGCTTCGTTTGCTTTTCTCTAAGCCGTACACTTCATTTGCTGCAAAGAACCAGACAGTTTTAAAAGCTTCCATTAAATTTTTAGAATTGAGAGGCATTGTCAATATATATATATATATATTAATTGTCTTGTTAATAAGCAGTGTTTGTAAACTGGAATTAGAAGTAACATATGGATACCCATGCAGATTTAACTGCAATTAAAAAAAATACATAATGTTAATCTTGACAAAAAGAAAGTGCCAGACTATCTACACAGTGAATAAAACTATTTTTCTTGGATGATGTACCATAACTAATGTAGATTTTGCTTTATTTTTCACAGTATATTAACAAAATATAGTCCCCAATAATTAGTAGTATGTTTGGAAGAAAGGAGACTACCAAATTATATGTGAATGTTGACTAAATGTATCTGTGGCATCATGCCCCTTCTGAAGCAATTGTGCAATATTTAATTCAGAAAGGTGCACTGACAATCTGCTCCCCACACCATCGCAGACAAAAGTGCCCAACAACACCCTTGAGTTGTTTTAAGATCTGAAGTATATAAAAACAAAAGCCATTATGTGTAATTAAAGAAAAGAAAAATAAATAAATAAAACCACCTGTGAGTGACTTAAGTTTCTGCAACTTTCAGGAAGTTCTTAACTCCAGTTTATTTTGTGAGTTGGACCATACATCTAGTTTCAGAGGAAAGCAAAGAAAACCCCAGAACTGACTGCTTGAGGAAAGAGAAATTTGTGTGAAAATCTGGTGACTGACTTGACATGATAATATGGCAAAGACGCCAGTAAAATTATGAATAGGTGCATCAATGCATTATTTATACTTTTTCTTTACATACAGACACACAAGTAAACAAGAGCTCTGCTAAGTGATAAATGAATAAATAAAGTGGAATTTTGCCTGAGGTAAACAAAGACAAAATAAAATGTTGGCAAAAATAAGACATCATATATAAACTGTGATTTTCTGTTTGACAGTTGTAGCTCAGTTTTAATTATTCATGTTAATACTTCAAAGAACACTAAACAGACATAGTGCCAATGTTTAAAAACTGTAATGACCTATAAAACAATAGGTCTGCTGGCCTGACATTTATCCTGAAAAATAATTGCTGAATTACTAATATGAAATGCAATCCATAGTGTATTGCTTGCATTCGGTGCTTTTGGAAGTTCAGTTGATAAGAGTGTTATATAATTTATTGAAGTTTTAGTGAAATATTTGTCTTGTTAGGACTTTTTTTTTTTTTTTTTTTAAATTTTGGTTAAGATATTAGAATTAGAATGGGTAATTTTACTGGTTTTGGTGGGGATGGAATTTTCTTCATGGACTGTTTTATGGTACTATGTTTTGGCTTTGTGATTAAAACAGTGTTGGTATTAGACTGATGGTTTAGTTGTTGGCTGAGCACTGGTTGCACAGAGTTATGACCTTTACAGCTTCTCTTACTGTCTTGACACTGAGGAGGCTGGGGGTGCAAAAGAAGCTGGGAGAGGACACAGGCAGGACAGCTGACCCAAACTGGCCAAAGGAATATTCCATACCATATGATGTCATGCTTGGCAATAAAAGCCAAGTAACCATTGTAACTGTTCCCAAGTAACTGTTACATGTGATGGAGACGTGCTTTCCTGGAAATGCCTGAACATCTGCCTGTCAACGGGAAGTAGAATTTGCTTTGTTTGCATCTTTGCTTTACCTAATCTACTGTCTTTGTCTCAACCCAAGAATATTCTATCTTCTGCTCTTCCAATTCACTTCCCCATCCCACTATGGGGGAGTGAGCAACTGTCTGTGGGGAGCTCAGCTGCCTACCAGGTTTAAATAACAAAAACATAAATTGACATGCATTAAATGTAGTAAAAAGTCTGTTGGACTCATAAATGATTTTAAGTACTAAATGAACTACCATCACCAAAACACAGTGTTACTAGTTCTCATTATCCACTGATTCTGGTTTAGACCACTCAAACTAGTTTTCTATAAGACAGTTTCAGGTGATGGTGGGGTGGATGTCTCTCTTAAAGAGTCCATTATGAAGAGGCTGTGTAAATGGGACTGAATCAGGTGTTGGTCCCGCTGTCCACATTCCTCCAATATCATCATCTGGATTTGCATTTTCAGGCTACAGTCAAGGGGTTCAGTACATACTGCAAAATATGTCATGGTATAACATCAGCAGGAATACCACTGACTGAGTGTAGCCAATCTACTGTACAAGGGGCTAGACTTAGACAGTCTTGTGTATTAGTCAGACCCTACTTGGTTAAGGGAATAGATATGTGCCCCTGACCCCTGTATGTCAGTATAGGTATGGTCTTGGATTCTTTTACCCATCCAATTTCACATTATTATCACAATGTGGAATAAAATATAACTAATAAAGACTGGTAATATTTAGTAATATTTATTAGTGAAATCATTGTTTCACTTGTTTGTTAGAAAATAAGACAGAAATCGGTGAAAATTGCTGAATTTTGTATGCAAACGCTCATGTGAATGGTATAGCAAAGTTAGACACATGAGAAGAGCTTCTGTTGCTATGTATATTATATTCAGGAATGGCCAACTACTTTTGAGTCATATGTCTAAATAATCTTTTAGATTTTTCCTTGCCTACAAGATCAGAATGTTTTCCAAAATCATTGCCCAAGTAAGTTTTTTCTAAGACAGCATGTCTTTGCTTTCTCATCTAAAATAGGCCCACATGAGACCAGGGCAGATGTATTGTACTGTAGGGGGTGGAATAAGTGAATTAATAGACATTCCACACCATTAATTTCTGTGGGAAAAGTCCAGAAATGATTCACAAGGTCATATAAGTTAGAGTCCTCTACATTAAACTCACCTGAAATCTTTTTTATTTACTTCCAGTCTGCTCACATATAAATGACTGTAAACTGGTGCAACCATAATTCCAGGAGCTAGAAGAATGTATAAGTTAAAGTTATTTGGGATCCTGTTTGACCTGTATTGTCTTCAGGGTCCTTGGTGTAGAAACTTATGCAAATCAGCTTTCATCTATCTGCTTTAAAGGGAATTCACAACTGTGTATGCATACATAAAAATGTCCATATGTAAAATAAGCTTAGCATGCAAGAACAGTGCATAAAATGCCATAGCTTTCCAGCATATTGAATATTGGTTCATACCTTCTAAGGCCAGAAAGGATCATCTTAATCATCTTGTCAGACTTAACACAGGCCATGGAATACTCTGAACTAATTTTTGATTCAATTGTGATAGATACAGCTGAAAGAATAAAGTGACATTCAGATTTTTCAGCCCCTTGCACACTTTCAGAATAAAAATGCAATGTCCAAAATTAAACTCTCTGTCAATGCAGCTTTCTTGCCTTTGGTAGCTTTTCTAAATTTGCAAGGGTCCATAAACTGCATGCTGAAAAATATATAACCAGAACATAGATTTTGAGAGAAAACTTCCATCAAGAAAAGAAAACATCCAATGTAAGGCCTGGGGAAAAAAAAAAAAAGAAAAAAGCACAATACCAGCAGGACCTAAGGAGAAGTCAGTATGACTAGACGTGAAAGAATTGGTGCATGGTTACGTATCTTTTTAAAACTTGACCTATAGTCACCAAATATAGCCTCTTGATTTTTCTGGTGGAAGACAGAAAAACAACTATTCTTATTCTCTCTCTTTTTTTTTTTTTTTTTTTGTTTTGTTTGTTTGTTTTTGTTTTGTTTTGTGTTATGGCCCAAGTACTTAAATGAATGGTGGGAGGAAAGCTACCTTAATAGTCAAAGCATATATTTTGCTTTTACTGTTCTTTTGCATTTATATGGGTATGATTCTTACCCACTGACTACATGTATGATTGTTTGCATTTATTTTGAGCATAATTCATTAAATTAATTCTTTTGCCACTAATAATCTAGGAACCCTTTAAACATAGAGAAAAGGTTGAGAGAAAGAGAAAGGGTTGGAATCATATTTACATCTCCAGCCAGAGCAGTTGGCATTGAAAAGCATTACCTATAGTCCAGACTTTGGAATGGGGAATTTTATGTTTATTTGTTGCCACAGCAGCCTATACTATATCTCAATAGAAATTGCTTAAGATGGGCTGAGGGTAGAGTGCTAGAGGGTTGTTTATTAAATATAGTAAATGCAAAAGAGAATGAATTTGGGGAATGCTGTGAGAAACAGAGTAATATCCCCTCACTATAGAGACAGTGGAAGATGGGACCTTGCTTCAGAAAGAGTATTCAGCGGGGTAATGCTGAAGATACTTAGGGAAAAGAGTACAGAATACAGCTATGAATCAGGCAAAACACAGACACAAAATAAATGAAACACCATGCTGCGAGTTAAGAAACAGACTTGCAATGCTTTCCTTATGAATAAGAATATGTTAAAAAAAAGATATGTTCCTGAAAATTTTCATGTTTTTCTTTCTCATTGTGGCTACCACAAGGTGTTGTGTTAAAGGGTAAGGAAGTTTGGCAGGACCTAAACCCCCTTGAGTTCCAGCATGTCCTCAGATATCAGAGAAGCTGGGGGGTGGCTGGGCCTGGATTTTAAGTGATGACTAATTTGGCAGTATAAATCCAGTCTCATTCAATATATTAAATTACCGTGATCACAGATGCATAAATAGCTCGATACACTTCCAGTCTAGTAAATGACTTGTAGCTTATTGAAGCAACAAAGTACAAGTTCTTTTGGATTGCCAGTGATAAATATATTGTCTGCAAAGCACGTGCAAACACGAAGAATATGACAAACACAATTAACTACACATTTGCTAATTTATGAAACAACTCTATAGAGTGTTAGGTTTTGCAGGGAAGCACTTGGTATAACCAAGAGTTTGAATTTCACCAAAATAGATATCCATATGGAGGGGGAAGAGAGGTTCAGCTTGTCGACTGATCCCAGTAGTCAGCGATGTCCTTCCAATTTGTCTGCAATGGTGACTTACCTGACATTTTCCTCCCTTGAGTCATTTTTATACTATTTTCTTACTTCTAGGTGGAGCTTGACACATCTAGTCATATGGGTCTTCACTGTGATTAGTGTAACTTTTTCTCACTTTTTCTGTAAAGGTCAGAGAAATTCATGCTTAGTGAGAGGTGGTTGCACATTGGACGCAGGTAGCCTTTGGGATGGAGGTGTGTTTTGGCATTCTAATGGCAGTATAATGAGCAAAGTTCACCCAGAGGAACTGACTTGGTTATCAATTAGAGGCAGGACTGGCCGTGCAGTCTATCAGTTCCACAATACCATCAGGTTCCCCATCCCTGCAGTGATAGCACTGAGTCTGGCTGCGGTATCTTGACTGCTCCACCCTCTGCGCTCTCTCTTAGAGTCAGCACACCAAGCTCCTCTGGTGTCACTAATACCTGAGGTTGCAGACTATGTTGCCAAGGGGACTATCATTGATTAAGGAGGTATTGGGGAGGCACTGGGGAGGCAAGGACAATCCCCAGACATGGACTGTATATCTCGAAACAAGACACTGAAACTCATGATAAGGAAGCAGCAGACGGACAGAGAAACAAACGTAAGGACTATAAATCTCAAAACTGGACATTGGAATTCATTATAAAGATACAACAAACGGAAGAATTAGCAACAACCAGCTCTTGCAATTAAGAAACCTGCCAATTCAGCAAATTCCTGACCAAAGGTGAAAAGTACACTGTGAGGAAGACTCGGGGTCTTCCTCCCAAAGACCCCTGCCCACGTCCCAAAGACCCCTGCCCACAATTCTTGGAAGGCTCTACGCAGGCGCAAGGTGCCAAAAGGCTAATTAGCATAAGAAGCGAGGGAAGGCGGGGATAGGTAATGCATATGTATAGGTGCTTGTAGAATATTGATAGATTGATTGTATAAATTCAAGACTGCTTTCCGCTTTAGGTATGCACGATAGGTGGAGAGATCCCCCGTGCATCCAGCGCTGCAATAAAGAATATACCACTTAAAGGAATTTCGGCTTCGATCTTTGAATCAATCTGGCACCCCAGATGGGACGACCTCTCTGCCGGACCGCAGGACCCGCTGGGGACAGGACTCCCTAGGGTACTCCCGGGATTTCCCGGAGGGACTCCTCGACTCACCGGATCACTGCGGAGGCAGACAAGGACCCCATCATTGTAAGTGAGTATATTCTTTATTCTGGTTTGGTTTTCTGGTAGGCCGGTCATCTGGGACTGTCCAGTAAGTCGGAAGGTGACTTCTGCAGGACAGTATTTGGTATATACTTTGTGGTTAGTACCACAAGTATATCTGGGGACCTTGGGGTCCATCTGTATCTGGAACTGTCTGTAAGTCAGAAGGTGATCTTCTGCGAGGCAGTGTTTGGTATATACTTTGTGGTAAGCACCATAAGTATATTTGGGGACCTTAAGGAAAGAGCTCGCTTTAAGGTCCATCTGGAATTGTGTTGTCTATTTCGGTTTTCTGACTCATGGAGTATGGTATTTAACTTTGGTTATTGTTACTGTGATTTTGGCTATTTTTCTGGTGGTAATAGTAGGTTCGTGGCATTGTTATAAGAAAGATATCGTTACAGTGTTACACAGTTCGGTTTTCTGACTTATCGCACGTGGAATTTGACTCTGACTATTGTTATTGTGATTTTGGCAATATTGCTGGTAATAGTAGTTTTGTGACATTGCTACTGAAAGATATTGCGTGCCCGTATTTTTGTGAGTGATACGTTTTGTGATATGCTTTTGTAAGTAACGTGTATTCTGAAAGTGTAAACTGGAAAATGGGGGGGCAAACAAGCAGTGAAATTTTAAAGAAAAGTGTGTTAGGATGTGTTTTAAGTCACTGGAAGGATATTGGAGGATCTGCCGGTCGAAGTGTGAACAGGAAAACATTGATAAAATATCGTAATCAGTGGTGGCCACTTTATAAGCTGGAATGTGGAGAAAAGTGGCCCCTAAATGGAACTTTAAACTATAATATTTTGCTACAGTTAGTGTTGTTTTTGGAGAAGCAGAACAGGATGAAATGTATACTGATGTTTCAGCATCTTGGTGGGAAAAGGTACGGAATTAAGTTGGCCCCTGACTGAGCCTTTGATGATGGCATTAGAGAAGTACAGGCTGGAGAAAGATAAAGGAAGTGTTAAAAGGGTTGTTGAAAGTGTTAAAGGTGTTTGAAGTTGAATGAGCAGGGAAAGAGGATGTAGGAATGATAATAGTTCTGCCTCTGCCCGAGGCAGAGATCTTAAAATCATGGGTGTTAGCCCTTTAGGGCAAAGGGACCATGATGGGTCCGAGAGAGTTGTCACAGAAACAGAAAACCAGTTAACTCTTAAAACAACCTGAGTTCATGTGCGAGCTCAGATTGCCGATGGGACCGCTCAGGGAACTGTGGACAATTGCATTCCCCTGACCGACCCCCACTAAGACCCGAATCATCCTGAAAATTATGAACGGTTAAGTAAATACTAAAATCTGGATGAAATGGGAATTGAGAATATGCTTCCAACAAGGTCTAAAAGAAACCCCTATGGAATTTTTGGACCAACTCTGAAATGTAATGAAAATAAATAAATAAATAAATAAATAAATAAATAAATAAATAAATAAAACAAAACGGTTTGGACCTGGCTTCGGAGGACAAATTGACTAGCCTTTTCCTAGGATAATAGACCCCTGATTTCAACAGGAATAACAGGGACCTGGGGAATCTACCCTAGTACCTCCGCTGGTTATAACGAAGCTAGGGGAGGAATGGAAGTGAAATTTCTTATTGATATGGGGCAACGTATTCAGTTCTAAATCAAGCATTAATGCCTTCACAGAATTATTATGTTAGGGTAAAAGATGTGTCGTGGTTTAACCCGGCCGGAAGCTAAACACCACGCAGCTGTTCGCTCACCCTCCCCCTCCCTCTCTGGGACGGGGGAGAGAAATGGAAAGTGAAGCCTGTGAGTTGAGATAAAGACAGTTTAATAAGACAAAATAATAATAATAATAATAATAATAATAATAATAATATGATGATGATGATGATGATGATGATAATAGTACTACTACTAATAATGTGTACAAACAAGTGATGCACAATGCAATTGCTCACCACCCGCTGACCGATGCCCAGCCTAACCCCGAGCAGTCCGGCCCCCGGCTAGCCACCCCTATATATTGTTTAGCATGACGTCAGATGGCATGGAATACCCCTTTGGCTAGTTTGGGTCACCTGTCCTGGGTCTGTCCCCTCTCAGCTCTTACTGCACCCCCAGCCTGCCCACTGGCAGGACAGAACAAGAAGCTGAGATGTCCTTGGCTTGGTATAAGCACTGCTCTGCAACAATTAAAACATCAGGGTGTTATCAGCACTCTTCTCATCCTAAGCCAAAACATAGCATTCTACCAGCTACTAGGAAGAAAATTAACTCTGTTCTAACTGAAACCAGGACAAGGTGTAACCGAAAAGGCTTATTTTTGTGAACCTTTGAAGTACAAGTTAGGGAAACAATGGGGCATACACAGATTTTTATATATGCCTAGCTCCTCATGGGCACTCTTAGGTAGAGATTTATTAGAGCAAGTAGGAGCAGAAATTGTCTTTGAAAAAGGGAAAATGGAATTAAGAACAGGAGAAGAACAACTAACAAATGTGTTAAGCTTGGCACTAATACAAACTGACCCTAAAAGTGAAATACCTTTAGAGACCACAGATCAAGTATGTCCAGGAGTTTGGGCTACCGAAGTCCCTGGAAGAGCTAAAAATGTGACCTTAATAATTATTAAATTAAAGCCAGGAGAGAAACCCGTTAAGGTTAAGTAATATCCTTTGAGGATAGAAGATAGGAAAGGAATTAAAGAGATAATTAATAAATTTTTACAGTATGGATTATTGATTGAATGCAAATCAGAATACAATGCACCCATATTGCCAATTAAAAAGGCAGATGAAAAAGCTATAGGCTAGTTCAGGATTTGAGGGCCATAAATAAAATCACTGAGGATCTACATCCAGTAGTGGCAAACCCTTATACTTTGTTGACTAAATTAAAGAATAGTCAAGTCTGGTTTACCGTACTGGATTTAAAAGATGCCTTCTTCTGCCTAGGCTTAGCCACAGAAAGCCAAAACCTATTCGCCTTTGAATGGGAAAATCCCGATTCAGGCAGAAAGACGCAGCTTACGTGGACATTACTACCTCAAGGATTCAAGAATAGCCCCACTATTTTTGGAAACCAATTAGCAAGGGAACTCAAAACATGGATGCCTCCGGACACTGAAGGTGCTTTGTTACAATGTGTAGATGATCTCTTAATAGCTACCGAGACTAAAGGGAGTTGTATTCAATGGACTATAAGTCGTCTCAATTTTCTGGGTTTAAATGGATATCAAGTCTCTTGACAGAAAGTCCAGCTGGCTCAACAAAGTGTGACCTATCTGGGATTTGAAATTTCGGAAGGACAACGAGAACTAGGAACTGAACATAAGGAAGTCATTTGCCAGACTCCAGAACCTCAAATGGTAAAGGAGCTACAAACCTTTTTAGGAATGACAGGTTGGTGTCGCCTTTGGATTTACGTGGCTTAGTGATGCTCCGGCACAACCTGTGATTCACGATTGTTTAGAAACTATAGAGACTGTGTATTCCAGCCGACCAGACCTTAAGGAGGAGCCCATGGAAGATGCGGAAGAAACTTGGTTCACGGATGGGAGCAGTTTTGTTATGCAAAGACAACGTAAAGCTGGATATGCTATAACAACTACTCAGCAGGTAATCGAGTCTAAGCCTTTACCCTCTGAAACATCAGCTCAAAAGGCGGAGATAGTTGCTCTCACGAGAGCATTGGAACTGGCAGCGGGAAAAAGGGTAAATATTTGGACAGATTCTAAATATACATTCGGCGTGGTACATGCTCATGGAGCAATTTGGAAAGAACATGGATTGCTGACCGCTCAGTGAAAACACAAAGTATGCTGAAGAAATTTTAAAATTGTTAGAGGCTGTAAAACAACCAGAAAAGGTAGCTATCATGCATTGTCAGGGACACCAAAACGGGAACACCGATTTTGAAATTGGAAATCGATTGGCAGAGGCTAAGCAGGCAGCTGAAATAACTGAGGTGAAGGCATTGTCTTTGATACCAGACGGTAAAATCCAAACTATATCCAAATTATACAAAAGAAGACTTAAAATTAATTGAAGATTTGAAAGGTAAAATGAAACCAGATGGATGAGTATATTTAAAAGATAACCACATAGTAATACCCTCTAGTTTGACATGGCCCATAGTTCTTACAGAACACAATAAAACGCATTGGGGAGCTGGCACACTGCATAAGAGCCTGAGTCAGACATTAGTGAGACGATATGATAAAACAAGTAACTCAACAATGTAGCATTTGCTTACACAATAACCCCAATACCAAGAATAGAATAAAATTTGGAATAATCGGTAAAGGAAATTATTCGGGGCAACAGTGGCAAATTGATTTTTCAGAACTCCCTAGAAAAGGGGGATATCATTATTACTGGTTCTGACTGACACGTTTTCAGGAAGGCCTGAAGCCTTTCCCTGTCGAACAAACAAAGCAAGAGAAGTGGTTAAAGTCTTGTTAAATGAAATAATACCATGCTTTGGGATTCTAGTAGCAATGTCTTCTGATAGAGGTTCACATTTTTGTGCACAAGTGGTAGAACAGATAAGTAAGATTCTAAAGATAGATTGGCAACTGCATACTCCTTATAGACCACAGGCAAGTGGACAGGTAGAAAAAATGAACCATTTAATTAAACAATAAATAGCTAAAATTGGATAAGAAGCTAATTTGTCATGGCCTCAATCCCTCCCTTTAGCATTACTTGGAATTAGAGTTAAACCTAGAATAAAAGGGAATTTGAGTCCCTTCAAAATCTTATATGGAAGGCCATAGCAATTTCTATTTAGTGGAGAGGACCTAATGCAGTTAGGATCAGAATATTTATATGCTTATATAACTGAACTTCAGAAACAATTAAATAAAGTACATAAATTTGTTTTAGGGACCAGGGCTAGAGGGTTGGATCAACCAATCCACCCCTTTAAGCTCGGGGATTATATATATATAAAGACTTTTTCAGGACAACCCCTACAGGAAAAATGGAAGGAAAGTGGACGGAACCATACCAAGTATTACTGACAACACACACCGCCATTAAGATTAAGAAGCAAGCAGCTTGGATCCACAATTCAAGGGTGAAGAAGGTCCCGGCGAGGATATAGACCACCACTCCAATTGGACCAACAAAATTACGGTTTTCCAGATCCTAATGATTGCAGGGGTGCGGTTCTCGGATTCGGGGTGGGCAACTTGGGATGAGAACTTACACCTGACCTTAATACAAACAATTTCTCAAGTAACTAATAAGACGAACTGTTGGGTATGCACCCATCTGCCACAGCATGGGAATAAGGGTGTATCGTTAATCGGGATTCCGTTGCCTGCAAACTTATCTTGGACTAATTTGTGGGAAAACACATCTTGGGGTCGAAAATATGAAGAAGTTTTGGAACTAGAAGTTAGTAGCTTCGTGCCGTTGGAATCTTACTATGTATGTGTACAAAGGTGTAACCCGCCTAAGGGTATGGGAAAACAGGATTGTATAAATACAGGTACTACTTATGTGGGGAATCAGACATCTTGTAATCGAAAAATTGATATTAGTACAACTAGCAGTTGGGCAAATTCAACCAGCTGGCCAGTACCAGAAGGAAAAGGGTGGTATTGGCTATGCAATGATACAGCCTGTAAGGTCTTGCCCGAGAATTGGAAGGGAACTTGCACTCTTGGAGCGGTAGTCCCCAATATGACAGTACACGATGTAGTGCCTCGAGCCTACTTGAGAAATCATATGCGGAGAATCAGACGAAAAATTAACAATCCATTGATAGAGAGACACACCGCTTTTCATAGTTTTGTTTGATGGTTTATCCCATGGTTAGGAGTGAGTGAATTGGAAAAGGCAATAGTTAATATTTCTGCAATTATAGAGAAGTTAGAAAACAAAACTCTGGATGCTATAAAGGCTCAACAAGAAGAGATATCTAGTTTATCACAGGTAGTATTACAAAATCGGATGGCCCTAGACTTGTTACTGGCCGCTCAAGGGGGAGTCTGTACAGTAATAAACACAAGTTGTTGTGTGTATGTAGATCAGAGTGGAAGGATCTCTACCGACCTGGAAGAAATATGGAAGCAGACAAGGGTCCTACATGATATCAGTAAAGATGATCTTTCGTGGAGTTTTAGTGAAATATGGAATAAGTTAACCTCCTGGTTGCCCAATTTTCAATGGTTGAAACAAGTGTTCATTGCTCTAATCGCATTAGTAGTGTTAGGAATATTTGTGTGCATGTTGTTTAGATGCCTGCTTTGTTGTGTTACTGTAAATAATGAAAGTATCTGATGCAAAAGAATTTGCATGGGAAAAGAAAAGGGGGGATTGATTAAGGAGGTATTGGGGAGGCACTGGGGAGGCAAGGACAATCCCCAGACATGGACTGTATATCTCGAAACAAGACACTGAAACTCATGATAAGGAAGCAGCAGACGGACAGAGAAACAAACGTAAGGACTATAAATCTCAAAACTGGACATTGGAATTCATTATAAAGATACAACAAACGGAAGAATTAGCAACAACCAGCTCTTGCAATTAAGAAACCTGCCAATTCAGCAAATTCCTGACCAAAGGTGAAAAGTACACTGTGAGGAAGACTCGGGGTCTTCCTCCCAAAGACCCCTGCCCACGTCCCAAAGACCCCTGCCCACAATTCTTGGAAGGCTCTACGCAGGCGCAAGGTGCCAAAAGGCTAATTAGCATAAGAAGCGAGGGAAGGCGGGGATAGGTAATGCATATGTATAGGTGCTTGTAGAATATTGATAGATTGATTGTATAAATTCAAGACTGCTTTCCGCTTTAGGTATGCACGATAGGTGGAGAGATCCCCCGTGCATCCAGCGCTGCAATAAAGAATATACCACTTAAAGGAATTTCGGCTTCGATCTTTGAATCATCATGGAACAGATTCCTTGCATATCTGTTGCATCTCACCCTAGAAATTTCCTTAACGCTGAACTTTACCTTAAGATGTGGGCTTATTTTTTATTTGTGGACTTATTTTTAGACTCAATAAGTCACTTCCAGGAATTATTCCACACAGAGTATAGTTGGATATATAATAAGAAAAAAATAAATAAATAAATAAAAAAGATTAGGTTCTGTTGATTGTAGTTGTAATAATAGAAGTGAAACAAAGGTGAGTATATCATATTGCAGACTTTCTGTTTTGATCTTAGACCTGCCTTATCACCATACACCTGCCCAGCAATTTCTGGGATATGTCTGACCCTGTTTACTGTCTCCAGACATGATACTGATGCTGGTTTGCTGACAACTTTCCAGCTTGACCTTGGATGTTCCGTGTCTGGAGATCTAGACTCTTAGCTGAACTTGTTTATCATCACCAGACCCGTTCTGCTGGTCTGACAGCCAGTATTTCCAATTTTGGAGAGTAAGGGGTTAATAACAGTAAAAAGAAGTTGTGAATTCTGATGCAGTGATAACCTGTCTTCAAATCTCTCAAGAAAAGATAGTGAAGCTATAAGGACAAAATAAAAGGCGTGGAATGAAAGGGGAACCAAGTCCCAGCAGCTAAAAGGATGTGAATATTAGCTAGAAAAATGAAACTGAGCAACAGTTAGAGCTGTTGTCGGTGTATCAGGTGGCAGCAGCAATAGCTGCCTTCTGTCTGTACAGTGGTTTTCAATGAATAACATGTCTCAGTCCCTTACCCTTTTACTCTGTCTCCAAATCCACATCTAGCTCCAAAATTTGTCATTTTGGGTAAAATAAACTTTGGGTTCCTGTTACCGATGATATTAAATAAAAGTAATGAGTCACGAGAATTAAAATCACAAAAAGGGGACTCATACATGGGCTGTTTCCCTTTTATGATCAAGCACAGTAGTAACAGCTGCAGGAATTCAACATTGTGTATGCTTGAATAAGTCTATGTGCAATACAAATGAGTGATCAATGGGTTTAGCATACTGCAAAAAAGAAACAGGACTGAAAAGCTGTGTATAGTAGTAAACACTGTAACAGCTCAATAATCTTCTACAGAAAGCCTTGTTGCCATCATAAAGTATTGTGAGGTGGAAGGAGAACTGATATGCTGTTTTAATATTTTCGATCATTCCGGTTGAACTAGCCTTTAGAGAAAGAATACGTGACATGTAATAAAGTACTTTGAAACAAGAGGGGGGAGAACATGAGAGTGCTGCCAAAGAGCTGTCACATTTGCTACTAAAAAGGGCCAGATTATACTTCTAAAACTACTGTTCCAAGGACTCTTGGCCAAAGGGTGAGACTGACCTCTATGGTGCTATAGATAGATTTTCAGATAAGGTTGCTCAGTGCATACCGGAGTGCTTTAGAGAAAGAGGGGGGGGGGGGGAAAAGAGAAATCAGAACTTAAAGAGCAACCAGAGGCAATTGGTTTAAGAGAGCAAATAATAACAGATCTCAATTGCTTCTAATTTTGACATAATTTTTGTTGTTGTTATTTATTTATTTATTTATTTTGAAGGGGAAAATTGGGTTTTCTTTTTGATTTTGTTTTCCATTCTAAGATACTACCTTAGCAAACAGAATATAGCTATCAAATATTTTGCTAGTGTACTCAGAATTTTTTCAGGCATTCTAGTAAAAACTTGCTACTAGAAATATATTTACTGTTCATATAGCAAATATTTGACAAATTATGAATTTTAATCCTGTTCCACGAGATACCTGACTTGCATTCACTGAGCAAAATTTATGTAAACAGAAATAATGTTGCATATTGAATAAACATTTCAAATGAGTAATATAAAATCTATGTTGAGAAAAGACACATGTTGAGTAGCTGTAGGCAACGAACATAGCTGAGAAAGTATTAAGCTACCTGACACACAGAAAAGAGGCTAAATGTTATTATTTACTCTGACGCATTTACTTTTCTCTATTCTGTCTTTTTCTACATTTTCCAAAGTTTTGATCTGATTATATGGTGCCAACAAAGGGTACAGTGGCAGAGGACCATGACATCCTTGAGAGGTATTTTATTATTATTGTTGTCATTATTATTATTATTTTATCTAATTTCAGTGATAAGCACTGAAGTAGTAGGGATGTCTACTCACAAACAGTACAAATACATTTGTAATGCTCAGAACACTATCAGTAATAAGAGGTTATCTCTATTATCTCTATTGAGCACTGATACATAGAGACAGTGTTTCCTAAAAAAAAAAAAAAAAAAGCAAAGGGTTTTTTAATTGTGAAGACCATCTTCTATCTAAATGCATAATGGGTGGATGGAGGGAGAAATTTTGGATATACAGTGGCAAGGCAGGCAGAGAAAATCTTTTTACTATGTTATGAAACTTGACATGGTAAACAAATATTAATAATCAAATAAGTTTTTCTACATAAAACCTTATATGTGATGATAATCACTATTTCCTAGCAATTCTATTCCTTTTTGAAGCTTGGTACCTGCTCTCATGGGGTAACATATTGTCATGGAAAATAAATCACTTAGTATCAAGTAGGACAGGATTAAAAAGTAAAGGATATGTGTTGAAAGGATGATTAGCTATTACCTGTTTTAGGTATGTTTCCCCCAGATATACAATGGGATATGTACTCTTAAACTTCTCCTAGCTTGAATGCTTCTGCATTGCCTGCTCTGAGTACATCTCTGCTGTTTCATCAGTTTCAGGCCCTCTGGCATGCAGGGCCTATGCTGCTCTAGATTGCAAGAATCATAATTTACACTGAAGCTCACAATACATCAAGAAGCTAACCTCCAAATATATTTTTACTGTGTTCTAGACACCTTCGTTAGAGGAAATGGTACACAAGAATGAAGCAAGTTCTTCTCTTCCATTCAGTTTTATCCTGACTTCACACATGCCCTAGCTACACACCCCTGGGAATGCAATACATGGCCTCACTTTCATGCTGTAAAAAGATTGTTTTGGTGAGCTGCGGTGGAGCCCTCACATTACTCACTTTGTCCCGGGGGAAAAAAAAAATAAAATGATAATTATACTTTGCTGACATGAATCTTAGAAAAGATCACACACTTTTTTATATATTGTGAATATGGCCCATCTGGTCTAGTGAACTAATGCTCAGCAGCATGCAGCAGTATGCTCTGCATCTTGGTCTGTGGGAAGAGATCACTATCTAGGGTAGACACATTTAGCAATACAGATATAAACTTTGGTGTCCTTTCAGGGCACAGGTCCTCTGGCTGTTACTGCTTCTCATAAATGAGATGCAACATTTCTCAGTGTCATTGCTCCTGCTCAGCCTCTACTGATATTCAAACACCTTTTTTTCTGCAAAATATAACATGGTACACTCTGGGTTTACAGTCAATTTTAGTACACATATAGATGTACACTAATACTAATCATACTCTGCTAATACGAGGAAGACTAGAAGTGTGCAAAACAACAAATACCAGCAAATATTTGTCTTGGTTTTATGATGGCTAGTAAAAATCCTTAGGCTTTGGGAAAAGCTTGTAAAGGAGTCCAAGACCCTTTGCTTTTCTTCTGGTATACAATTATTCTTCCAGGCCATGAAATATCCTCACATTTCTGCAGTCAACTTTCTCCTTACAGTCTCTCTCACTCTAGTTGTGCAGGACTAAATATGAATGGGCTATACTGGAAGTTTCTCATGTGCATAATGGAAAGAGAACTGGGTGCACACCTTTGCATTACTGATGTGTTGGTTGTTGTAGATGTCTAAGTTGATGTCTAGAGAAATCTGTCTTCACGAGAATCCCTCCTATGCATAAAACTGTTGGGGAAGGACTGTAAGCTTTATTATGGACTGCACCCATCCTGGAAAGAAGAAAGAGTCTTGGTAAAACTTTCTGTTACAATTGTCATCTGTCCTTTCCAGGTAATTCTTAGACAAGTTACCAAAGCCTTTACTGGGTAATTTGTTACCAAGTTATCCAGGCAATGATATTTTTCACATTAAAAAAAAAAATCTGAGTTGCATGCATCTCTTTGTTGGATATTATCCCATTTAAGTCATCAAAGTTTAATGACTGTTGTTGTCTGCTCTGTGATAAAAGCAAGAAATCTCATAATACCACTTGTGGGATTTAGCTCAATGCTGGGCTGAAAGTCAGCAGAAAATACATGCGAGGTCTGGGTTCAAAGAGATGTTTGCAATCTGATACTTGGTACTAGCACTCTGCACTAGCACTGAATTTGAAACATAGCTCCTAAACTCTAAATAGACTGACTTCTTCACATCCTTGTATTTTCACTGGTAAAACTGGTTAATATGCATGCAATGCTTTATGTTGTAGTATATATGCTTTTATTTGGAAAACCAGCTGTATAAAATTAACATTTAAGACTCAAGAGTGGGTCATTCCTGAATATATTCAGTTCTCTGTTTTTTTTGTTTGTTTGTTTGTTTGTTTTGTTGTTGTTTTTTCCCCTTGTTGTTGTTTTCCTTTTTTTTTTTTAATGATTCTTATTTAAAAATATGCAAATAGATATTATGTTCCAATATTTGAATGTTGGGGTTCAATCAGTCACCTGTTGAAGAAGGCAAGTATATTTAGGGTAAAAACAAGATTTTCATTAAGGAGATTGAATGAAAAATAAGAAATAACCTTTAAAGCAAGAAAGACAGGTTTAACATCTTTCTTTCCCTCTGCTCCCCATGGCTATAATTCACACTAATTCCCCTGAGGTACCAGTCACTATTTCATGAAAAGTGTCATGACAAGGAGAAAGGTGTCACGTATCAGGTATTTGCATTCTTGCTATAGCACTTCCTCTTCACCCACTCTCTAATATATATGGCTCAATTATCACTTATGAGACTAACTTGTATCATGAAAAGGGGAACTAGAAACAGCTTTCATTTGTAATTTCTATAAGATATTTTGTCTTTTGAAAACTGTAAGTGGATGTGTGTGCTGCTGAGTAGGTTTGCCCCATATTTAAGGAGAGTGACAAGAGTTCTTTCAGAGACTTAGTCTGACAATCACTGAAATAAAGGGGAATATTAGTTTTTATTTAACCAAGTAACTGTTCAGTCTTTAGCAATGAAATAGAGAGTAGCATGATTCTTTGTGTGATTGTAAAAAGGCTTAATCAGCACTGATAGTCAACTTTTTGGCCTTATTCACAGAATCAAAGAATCACAGAATCATCTAGGTTGGAAGAGACCTCCAAGATCACCAAGTCCAACCTCTGACCTAACACTAACAAGTCCTCCACTAAACCATATCCCTAAGCTCTACATCTAACCGTCTTTTAAAGACCTCTAGGGATGGTGACTCCAGCGCTTCCTTGGTCAGCCCATTCCAATGCCTAACAACCCTTTCGGTAAAGAAGTTCTTCCTAATGTCCAACCTAAACCTCCCCTGGCACAACTAGCCCATTCCCCCTCGTCCTGTCTCCAGGCATGTGGGAGAATAGACAAACCCCCACCTAGCTACAGCCTTCTTTAAGGTACCTGTAGAGAGCAATAAGGTTGCCCCTGAGCATTCTCTACATTACATCTCTACATTTGGTTGTAGAATTTCATATTCCTCAATATCTATGCCAGATTGTCTCCTCAAATTCAGCTCTAGTTCAAGCACTTTTCAAAAGGTTTGACCCTTTGAATTTACAGTTTTCTTCTGAAGCATGGTGCAGGTGCAATGATAGGACTGAAAACATGGACCAAGCTATTTTCTGGATATTAGAGATGAAATGTATAACCGTTAGAATTGGTCACACATGCTATCATCTTGAGGTCAAACAGTGGGATCATAGGAGTGGGAAAGACCTGGGAATAATTCAGTTCAAACCCTATGAATTGCAGATAACTGCCCGGCACAGGACATCTACTTTATATGACCTCATATATCACAGACAACATAACACTTTCTAGCATACTGTTACAAAATGAAGATTTACAGCAAAAGATCAAAGCTCACAGCTATACTGTAGAAAAGAAAGCAGAATCACTATCCATGTTCAAGACTCCTAGAGTCAGAAGAAATCTGAGAGGTAGAATTTTCACCATGGTGAGCTTTTATCCACATATAACTCTCATGTAGCACTTTGATTACACAAGCTCATCTGCTTATACTTATGTTAAAGTAGCTTGTTATTTACACCCTACACGCAGAAAGTGCTTCC
Organism: Aythya ferina; assembly: GCF_964211825.1. NCBI lineage: Eukaryota > Metazoa > Chordata > Aves > Anseriformes > Anatidae > Aythya > Aythya ferina. The sequence continues at coordinate 39,748,378 of NC_140296.1, forward strand.
TCTGGATAGAGAAAGAAATCCCCTTCATAGGAAACATAGCTTAATGCCTCCCACATGTGTAAGAAAAGTTAAAAATGATAGCTCATTTGATGCAGGGCTTATGACTTAGTGAGCTTATTAGTTGTCTGAATGAAGAGTTGTCTGCCTTGCATTTTTTCAGTTTCATTTAATGTACAGGCAAAAAAAATAATAAATAAACTGTATTATGCTGCTTGTTATGATTTAATATGGCAGGCAGCTAAACACTGGAAGGAAGGAAGGAAGGAAGGAAAGAAGGAAGGAAGGAAGGAAGGAAGGAAGGAAGGAAGGAAGGAAGGAAGGAAGGAAGGAAGGAAGGAAGGAAGGAAGGAAGGAAGGAAGGAAGGAAGGAAGGAAGGAAGGAAGGAAAGAGGGAAGGAAGGAAGGAAAGAGGGAAGGAAAGAGGGAAGGAAGGAAGGAAAGAGGGAAGGAAAGAGGGAAGGAAGGAAGGGAGGGACATCTTTGTGTCCCTCCTCTAGGCTCACTCTGATAGGTCCATGCCCTACTTAAGTTGGGGGCCCGAATCTACTCAATTCCATGTAGAGTACATAACTGTAAATTGGAGTTCAAATCTCTGCACATAAATCTTTCATGTTACAAGGAACATGTAGACTGAATCTTTAACTTTAGCTCCACCTACTCTTCCTCGGTAAAGTCATTGCTTTCCCCCATGTTCAGATTCTTTGTGTGAATGAATGTCAAGACAACCATTTAGAACATGCTCCTCACATACTCCATACCAAGTGTCTCAAGTCAATGTATGTATCATTCTTCTGACACAGTATCAACAAAACACAGATGACATTGTGCAATACTTCACCATACAAAACAGATGTAGCATTCAGTGGACTTTGAAGTGTACATGGATAGTTTCTGTATAAGACATATATACAGAAGGAACAACATTCAAATGTATTGATTGCACCAAGCTAACACAGTTTGAATTTGTTATAATACATGTATGCTTGCATTCCTTCTTTATTATATAAAATGTCACATAACATCTTCATATAATCTACTAATTGTATGTATTTAACACATTACACCAAAATCTGACTTTCTTTGAGTGCATATGTACTTTTGACTGACATACAAGAAGTCAGGAACTCAGATCTCAGCACTAATCACTCCAGAATTAATATTAACCAGACAGTTGATTGCTCCAGTTGTCCATTAAGTACATACACCTATAACAGTGTTCAAATATTGATATGGCATTATTTGCACAGGAAGAGTTGGTAGGTTAAAATTTACTTAAAGCACCTCAGATTTTCCAAAAATCTGCAATTACAGGACCCTTTCCAGACCTCAAGATTTGTATCATAACAAGAATAATATATTAAGTTCTTTTAAGGATTCCTTACATGTGATGCATAATATTGGTTCTTGTTAGAATGCAACTACAAATACTTGGAAGAACTGTGAAATTATTTGTGTAAAACTGGACTCATGCATTGGAGCTATTAGATTGTTCATGACTTTGACAAACATTAAAACCCTCATTAAAATATCCTTGACATAATTCCATATTAAAAAAAATAAAAATATTTTAAAAATGCAGTTATCACTGTAATGCTTTCTCATTTAATCATGTATAATTTATTCATTATACATTGCCACTGCTAAATCATATAAGAATAAATTTTCATTGTGAGAGAAGCATCACTATAGTTAGACCATGTGTTTCCAAGAAAATGTATTACTCTAGAGACAAAAATATTTTTAGCTTTCTTATCTTTATTTTTTTGTATAATCTCTTTTTATCTTGTGTCATCGTTCATCTTCTAAGCTCTCATTCAAAAAAGCTTGTAAATTGCTAAGTGTAAGCATATATTTAGAGTCAATAAGGTTATAAAACTATTTTAAGAACACAGTTTATTATTTTGCTAAATAGAGATATTTTCACAAGTGAAGGAATCAGAACCTCTCTCTGTGCTTACTCTCCTTCATATATAAGTCACTCATTATACCTCTGTTTTATCTCTGTAACAGTATAACTATACTGCAACTGTAATGCACATTGACACACCTGTACTAACTGTTCTGTAGGTAATGTAATAAACAATAAATACCAAGTCACATGACTCACAAAGCTATACTCTATGCCTATACTTATATCTGTGAGTGTTGATAGAAATGCTTTTGCCTAATTTCAGACAGTCTAAACTTGACAGCTGTTTTGAATTCTGTTCCCCAGACATTTAATTTAGTAACATTTTACTATCACAGAATCACAGAATGGCTGAGGTTGGAAGGGACCTCTGAAGATCATCTAGTCCAACCCCCCTGCCAAGCAGGATCACCTAGAACATGCTGCACAGGATGGCATCCATGTAGGTTTTGAATATCTCCACAGAAGGAGATGCCACAGCCTCTCTGAGCGACCTGTTCCAGTGCTTTGTCACCCTCACAGTAATGAAGTGCCCCCTCATATTCAGCCAGAACCTCCTGTGCTTCAGTTTAGTCATTCTACTAAAGTGTCTTGGTATGCATGTCATTTTCAGTCATAGCTTCGAAGCAGTCTGTGTAGTTTTTTTGCCATGTCTGCCAACACCATCCTGATGTTTCAGATATACTAGAACACTTGAAATCAAGCAGAATTCCTATTTTGAGGCAACTGAACTTCATCTTTAAATCTATCAATAATAAACAGAAAAAAGTATTTTATTGCCATAGGAAATTTATTCCATCTATCTTTGCTTTCAAATAGGATGAATTCCCTTCTGGGGGTTTTCTTACTTTTCATGAGATAAATAGAGTTTAAGTCAGGTGAAATAATTTCTGCTATGCCTTCTATACTAGCTGAATTAACCATCAATATCTGCTCTGTAACATGATTAAATGTTCTATGAAAAATAATGAAAAGTATATGAAATACAGTACATTAAACCTATACTAAGATATATAAAATATTAATATGAAGAACAGTGTGTATAATATTATAAACTTTGATCTGTATTACAAGTTGGAAGGTGATTTTGGACTTCAGCCTGCAATGTCTATGTTTAGTTACTTGGTTCATAGGCTTGTAATATGGCACTTACTTTAAATCTGTTCCTTAGCCTTCTCAAAATGTGAAAATAAAACTTTGAGAACTACTTTAGAAAGCGAAAATAAAGATAAACCTATGTAGCTCATACATGTGTTCTAAAGACTTTATAGAGAATGCTTCATAAGGTGGGGAAAGGAGAATAGAACAGCAGAATTGTATGATTACATTTTATGATTACAAAATTTTTATTTACTTTGTGATACCTATAATTTAACATTATGTTTTGCAATTGGGTTTCATTACTTAGTAGGTGACTATGGCCTACAAGTCTAGGTGAATACATGGTATTTGAACTGTATCTGAAAGACACATGATGGTGATCAAGAGCAGGGAAAAGAAATAAGTGAGGTGTTGGTACTTTACAACAGAATACTAAAGTTTCCAATTTTAAAATTTTATTAATATTCCTTTAGAACTCTACAGTTTCATGACTTTCAAATTGTTCATTTCTCACCAAATGTTCTAAAAAAGAAACACATCTGAAAATCTGTTGCAGGTAATATTTATTAAGATAAACTTAATCTAATATTTCTACACTGTAGTGCAGTTTTGGGTACCACGGTACAAAAAGGATGTGAAACTATTGGAGAGTGTCCAGAGAATGGCTACAAAAATGGTGAAGGGTCTAGAGGGGAAGACATACAAGGAGTGGCTGAGGTCACTTGATCTGTTCAGCCTGGAAAAGAGGAGGCTGAGGGGAGACCTCATCACAGTCTACAGCTTCCTCATGAGGGGGAGTGGAGGGGCAGGTGCCAATTTCTTCTCTCTGGTGACTAGCAATAGGACCTGAGGGAATGGAGTTAAGCTGAGAAAGGGGAGGTTCAGGTTGGATATCAGGAAAAGGTTCTTCACCAAGAAGGTGGTTACACACTGTAACAGGCTCCCCAGGGATGTAGTCATGGCAGTCACCAAGCCTGTCAGAGTTTAAGAAGCATTTGGAGTATGCTTTCAGTCATATGGTCTGAATTTTTGGGTAGATGTGTGTGGAGCCAGGAGTTGGATTCAATGATCGTTGTGGGTCCCTTCCAACTCGGCATATTCTATGATTTTATGACTTATTCCTAATTCTTTTTTAAAAAGTAGTTTCAGGCTGGAAGATTCTCCAAAGGTCTGCTTTAGCTGAATATGTGCTAAACAAAAATTCTGATAGTGGGCCAACTCCTGGGAACTTTTTAAGCTCTGCTTCTTTCCTAGCCCTGGTAGTTCTGTCTAAGTCCTGTAAAGCTCATGAACTCCTCACTCCACAGTGAAGATAAGAGAAAAAAGTGCATTTGCCATTTCTATGACATACTGTTTTGGGGATATGCTGTTCTGAAATACATTAGGATAATGTAGCAAATGCAAATTACCACTGATTTTACAGCCTCTCAAATCTCACAGATGCCTTGTCCAATTACCCTCAAACTTTCTAGGGGGAAAAAAATCATCATCTTTCAGAACACCACACAAGAGAAATTTCTAATAGAACAGTTTGATGTTAAAATTAGATGGAAGGATCTAATTGAGCTTATAATGGAAGGTACTTAGAACCTTAGCCATAGAAAGGAGCCACAGTTCCAAAATAGAGACCATTTCAGAAAATCAGAAAGCTTTAGACAGACTGCTTTTTTGCCTGACAGAGTATTGAGAAATGGGGGCAAGAATAGTAACCAAGACAGGTCTGTGTTTATTACTGTGTGGATATTGCCATTACTACTGTACGTAGGAAAACAAACAAAAAACACACTGTTTTGCTGACTAAATATAATCTGCATTTATGGTAAAAAACTACGAAAGCAAGTACTTTAAAGACTGCATTTAATTAAAGCCAGATGAGTTATTCTGTTTCTGAAAATACACAACACACAGTTAAAAAATAAAATAATAATAATAAATTAATTATATCAATCTGTCCTTAGCTTACCTATTAAAACCATTGCTTTTCAGCTTTCATCTAAGGCATCACAAGGGTTTGTCATCTCCATATTTATGCACACACATTTTTGTAACACATGTGAATATCTTGGACAAAAATTTTGCCCATAAATAGGCAAATAAATAGATTTCCTTCTACACTTTCATGCTTGAAGGGAGACCATCTTTGTGCAAGTAATCTGGCCCGCATTCATTTCACTTAAATTGAGGCAGCTAAACTAAGGGGCTAAAACAGGACCTGAGCTGCCATAGGTGTTTCAGATCCCCACTGATGTGGTGAAGAGATAAGGAGAACAATGCTCAGTCAGGTATCTAACACTAGCTGGGGTAGATGCAATGGAATTAGTTCTCCCAAATCAGGTAAGATGTGAATAAGAAGAAAGCACAGAGTTGACTCCACTCCTTAAAGCAGAGTCAAAGACATCACTGTCTTACAAAGGGATTGTTGTTTTGTGCTGGGTTCAGCCAACATAAATTTATTATCACATTGAATAAATTGTGGGGTACAGGTATGTGTCTCAAAGCATCTCTTTCTCACAAGATCTTTCAAAGTTCCTGACCAATATATACACTGCTCCTTTCTAAACCGAATCTTCAATATAATTTTCTGATTTTGTGTTTGTTTTGTTTTCTCCTCCATTTTTTTTTAGATAGATTCAGCTGAGGAAAGATGCATCCTATGGAAGTTTAGGAATTTTTGGAATGTATGTAGTGTGTTTTGCTGTTTAAATATCTGTGCAGGGGTGACTGTGATGGACTCTTGCAGCTGAGCAAATCCAGTGGGTTGTACAGATCTAGTAGATTGATCTAGTGCTGCTTGTGAACGAATGAGTAACATGAAGTTTTCAGTTAGCTATTGACTCAGTTTTATTTATGCACTATTCTGTTCCTGTAATATGTTTTATACTTGGCTTTTATTAATTTTGTGTTGTATGTATCAGTATTTTATTTTTTAAGCTAAAGCCAAGTCAAGATGGTGGTGCCTCTTGGAAAATGTATTTAAGAAAGGGCAGAAAATTATAGAATAATTAAGGTTGGAAAAGACCTTCAAGATCATCTGGTCCAATCATCCCCCTAACACCAATATCACCCACTAAACCATGTCCCTAAGCATCATGTCCAACCTGTCCTTAAACACCCCCAAGGACGGTGACTCCACCACTTCCCCGGGCAACCCATTCCAATGCCTGACCAGTCTTTCTGAGAATAAATGTCTCCTAATTTGCAACCTAAACCTCCCCTGGCACAATTTGAGGCCATTCCCTCTGGTCCTATCACTAGCTACCTGTGAAAAGAGGCTGACCCACAGCAGCCTACATCTTCCTTTCAGATAGCTGTAGAGAGCAATAACGTCTCCCCTTAGCCTCCTCTTCTCTAGACTAAACAATTCTAGATCCAGCTAGTGATTTTTTTTGGAGGAAGATTGAGACACTAATTCAAATCTAGAAAGCAACAATAATGCTTTGAAATAAAACTGTATTAACTAAATAACAGTACGCACATTGCTAGTGCCTTTTCCATGTAGAATTTAATATAAAAGAGTTAAAATTAAGGCAATTCTGTGCACTGTTCAATAGAACTTTATGTATTGTTTGCATAGTCATCTAGTAATATGTTCAGAGACATTTTATGGCTTCTTTATTTCTCCTTGGCACTCTCATATATTTTATTTCAGGTACATTCTACACTGTATAGACAGTGTATAGACCTTTGGCAAGCAGATACCTTAAAGGCAAGTGGTGCCTTTAAGAATGCCAGGCCTTGGTTGTGTGAAAACAATATTTTGTTCCTGAGGTTTATAATTTAGGACCACTAAATATTGGTATGAGTTGCAAAATCTAGAATTCTTGACCATTTCTATCATGACTGTGGTAATTTTAAAGAAAAATAATTATTACTGTATAATCTGTATGATATATAACTATATAATATGTTTACATTACTACATGTAGTATAGGAAGTATTCACATTCAGGAAGGCAGAGAACTGTGGATTAACTACAAGTATCCTGTATATGAAAGGACGTAAGTATGGACTTTGTCTACATAGACATGTAGCATACACCATCCACCTTTTCTTTCCCTCACCAATAAAGCTTACCTAGAATGATCCATACAATAGCTCAAAAGCCTATTCAGATAATGTACCTACAACCTGACACACTTTAGACTGTCAGCAATTTATCTGCCATGGTAATTAGTTTGCCATAGTAGCCATAAATATGGCTTCTAGTGTCTTCAGCGTAGCTCAATGGCTCTTCCAGAGTCAGCTATTTTTATGGTCTGACCCCTGAAGTTAACAAAATAGGTCTTAAAGACCTGTCTTAAAACAGGTGCCTATTTCTCTCTATCAACCAGACACCTGGTTATAATAACAATAATAATAGAATATTCAAGTTAGTCCCACTTTCACTGGCTCAAAATTTGAGACCTATATGATGATGCAGTGGTTCTTGATATGTTTAAAAACATACATAAGAAGACAAAATATTCTTAATAACAAATTAGATGTTATAATACTTTTTTCTTCTTCAGATGTTTTTTAACCATCTTGTAACTTACTTCTAAACTCCTGTATGATCATGCCTGGAAAGTTTCCACTCACTTCATCTAAAGGACTTTTATATATATATATATATATTTTAACCACTGCTAAAACATATGGTGTATATCTAGTTCCAGACAAAGATGGTAACTAAGCAGCACCTGTGAAACACCATTCTACAAACTGCAGACTTACCAGCAATACAAATGGAAGGAACTCATCCAAGAATTTGAACTCTGAATACATACTGTGTGTGTAGTCTGCCACCTGTTCTATGTGTGAGCATATATTTATACACACACACATATCAGACCAAGAACAAATGGACTTAGGGTGTAGGTAAATTATCTGAATAGGCTTTTGAGCTATTCTATGAGTTGAAGCACTAATAACATTTCTAATTTTAATGAGGACAAATTCAGTCTCAGAAATTTTAATTAAGCTAAAAAAAAAAAGTGTTTCTGATTCTTCCTTCTACTCAACTGATTTCACTGAGTAAGCTTTGCAATATCCTAAAGACGACAGTTCAGTTTCCAAAATTTAGAACTCTGTTAGCTCTGCAATTCTTTAATGATTTATACTAGATGCATTCAGTCCCAGACAGGAGAAAGAAAACAGCTTTTAGAAAGTGTTGGATATGTTACCACAGTAATTGTATCAGCAAGGACTTTGGAGCACAGACAAAATACATGAAACAGAGGAACATTCACTATTCACTCAAGAAACACAAAGGAAAAGATCAATGTTTGCTCAATGAGGAAGGTCAAAATAGGCAAAATGTAGAGGGAATTCACTGTCAGGACTAGGTTGCAGAAAATGAAAATTGGTTTTTAAATGTGCTAGTTGGTATCTCTGAAAAATCTAGATTATTTTTCAGATTCATTTTATAGAATGCTTGTAATAAGCAGATGGCTATAGTTAGAGAGTACCCATCAAGGGACGGAAGAGTGGAGATTTGACCTTGTGTTCTGAGGCAGGAATGGGAGGAAAAAAGAAGGAAGGAAAGGAAGGAAGGAAGGAAGGAAGGAAGGAAGGAAGGAAGGAAGGAAGGAAGGAAGGAAGGAAGGAAGGAAGGAAAGAAAGAAAGAAAGAAAGAAAGAAAGAAAGAAAGAAAGAAAGAAAGAAAGAAAGAAAGAAAGAAAAAGGAAGCAAGCAAGCATTCATGCTAAGTACCTAGATGTAAACCTGCAAAGTAATGTAAACCTTGATTTACTGGACTTTGGAGAAGCAGAAAGTAGTCCAAAGTAGTTACCTGGTAACTAAATGCAGAACTTAATATCAAACAAACAAATATCTAAGATTTAATGTAATTTTTACTGTTTTTTAGCATACAGTTCTTTGCTTTATCAGTACAGCAAGCTGGCTTGTTACATTTCACAGCTGTGCTGAGATTGACAATAATACTGCAGCAAAATGAATGTGGGTTTGTATTTGGGAAGGCAGATACTTAAATCTCTGTAATTAGGCTTCAATAAAGAAAGTAGTTAGTGGTAGCTGTTTTCAACAGTACTGTGCCAGGGGTCATGCCTTTCTGAACCAAAAGGGTCAGAAGCAATCACTTTTATTACTTTGAAAATGCTAATTAACAAGTCTATCAGCATTTTGCAATACTGTTTCAGTAATTCGGTCATATTATGAAGACTGTATTCACTAACAGAATATGAAAAATATATGAATATAAATAATAGCAAGAAAGACTGGCTGAAATCATCCTTATATAATAATAATGTATATTATAGTAGTAAAAAGTAATTTATTTTGTAATAGATCTTTCCTCTATACTCTAACACAGAGGAAGTTTTGTGGTCCACTCACTGTTTCAGAAAGCTTTGTGTTTCTGTCTGATGATGACATGGAAACATGGCAGTCTAAAAGGTAAAAATGGTAACACTTGGTCATATATAGAAAGGAACGGGATCTTTTTCTCTTAAACAGGAGTGGTTTTCCCACTTACCAAACCTTTTCCTGGGGAAATTCAGTGAAAATCAGATATGTACCACAACCTAGTAAAAATGTACAGAATTAAAGCTTCAGTGTTTGACATCTTTCTGAAGGCACACTAAAAAAAAAAAAAAAAAAAAAAAAAAAAAAAAAAAAAAGTAGTGCTGCTTTAGGTATTGATGAGGAAAAAAAAGAAAAAAGTTGATTTAGGCTATTAAACCAGGAGTTCTCACCATCTGGAAGAGCTACATACTATATAACATCTGTTGACTTAACTCTCCAGAACATCACTAAAATACTTACAATTAAGAAAAGCAATGACTATGTACAAACATAGTTGACCATTACTGGAAAAAACAGCCCATAACAGATTAATTTTGATATCATGTAGTTCAACAATGCTTCATGTAATATTAATTGTCCTTTGTAACATATTCTAATTTTAAAATTCATTACTGAATTATTCAGCAGTCTATAAAACAGATGCATGGCACTGCAGCACCCAAGTTGCTGTATCCATTATGAAATTATATTTTTATAATCTGGAGGTAATTTGTCCTTTAAATCTCATACAGAATCAACAGATGTTTCCAGGTGCTATGACTCACCCTCAGTTTTCTCACTCCCCTGAAAGGTTTCACTTGTGTTCCCTTATTATCTTTTTCAACATTAAATGTCAAGATTTTATGGTTAGTTTAATTGGTACTATTGCTCAGAGCTTGATAGGCATATACTTTAGGAAAACAAAACCCAGAAAAAATGTTTTATTTTTCTTGTAATCCCTGCTTGTGTTTACAAAGTTAGGAATAATTTATTTGTCCAAGCATACTTGGTGTCTCAGTCACAAAAGGTACAAAGTTTACACTTCTGGAAGACTAATTTGGTTTCCTCCTATAGATGACAATACAAACTTGAATGCTTTTTATACCTTCATCTTCCATGAATGTTACAGAAAATATTTCTGGAGGAAATTATATGACCTGGATTAAAAGTCTGTGTGACAGCTTTGGTAGTGTTATGGAAGGACAACTTTTTTATTTTATTTTATTTTATTTTATTTTATTTTATTTTATTTTATTTTATTTTATTTTATTTTATTTTATTTTATTTTATTTTATTTTATTTTATTTTATTTTATTTTTTCCCCTTGAGTTAAAACACTTTTATATACCCATGTAAAAAAAGTTCCCACTGATGTTTTCTAGAATAGAAGCAAGATATCTGCAGCATGGTAGCTATCTAGCTAGAGCAAAGTGTGACATACAGCATCTGTTTACTAAGTATGCCACAGCAAAGTTTTGACCCACTTGGCAGTCTGCCCCTAGAATAGATATATGCTTAATGCAGGATACATCCTGCATAATGTCAGAGAATCATCATTCTAAATCTGAATAAATCACCCTATCTCCCCTCAGAGTCATTAGAAAGAAATGGGAACCCCCAGGAGTATTTCCTTGTTTGTTTGTTTTGTTTTGTTTTGCTTATGTTTTGTTTTGTCTTTCTGATTTATTTTATATGACCGTCGTTGGGTAGGATGATTTCACTTCTGGAACTGTTTGCAAACAAATGGAGGATGACTGGCACAGACGTAGACTGAAGATGTCTAAGCAAGTTGGATCTTCAGGTTGGATTCTAGGTTGGATCTTAGGAAGAACTTCTTTACCGAAAGGGTAGTTAGACATTGGAACAGGCTGCCCAGGGAAGTGGTGGAGTCACCATCCCTGGAAGTCTTTAAAAGACGTTTAGATGTAGAGCTTAGGGATATGGTTTAGTGGGAACTGTTAGTGTTAGGTCAGAGGTTGGACTCGATGATCTTGAGGTCTCTTCCAACCTAGAAATTCTGTGATTCTGTGATTCTGTGAAGTATATTCTAATCCTGTTGCAACCTCCTCTCCACACTCCAAAATCAGAATTTTTCAAATATTTAAACTTTTTCCACTAAGTTTATATAGAGCTTGTCATGCTTCTGTAACTTAGTCTTTAACTTAGAAATGTTTTGAGAAATGTTGCCTTTCTTTTTTAAATCATTATTCTTATGGGATTCCTGTGAAATCTGTGCGTGGCATGGCATCAGTAATAACAATATCAAAGAAATTGAAAACATGAAATGGAATGAAATAGATTTGTATTTATTTATTTATTTATTTATTTATTTGTCTCTTAGTATATTAGGAGTGATAAAGATTCCTCTGGAAAAGCTAACTTCTCAAAAATGTTACAGGGTGAGAACAATATAAAATAATAGCTGCATAATCTGCCTCTCATTTCTTTTTCTTGAATAGGCAATGTAGATAGAAATGCTCATCTAGAGAGTTAACTAGGAGTAATCTCAAATAGCAGGAAGAAGGGCACTTCATAGTCACGTAATCAACTGAAACAGCATTTAGAAAGAACAGACAGCTGGCCCAGTCCATACATCAGCAGCCAAGTGGGAGAGTTTGTCATTCTGTAAATGGCAAAATAGCAAACACCTGACCTGGAGATAATAGGTTAATTGCTTTAATATTACATTTTGCAGTGGTGTTTGTTTTAATGTTGTGATGGATGAAAAGAGGTCATTTTTTTTCTAAATACATGCCTTCCAGAATTGCAAATATCTGCCCAGTGGCCAGATGAAAAACATCTTTTGGGTGATAAAATGAGTTGCATGCAAATGACAAGCAGGCTTGATGTGCCCTGAAAACATTCAGCTTGGAGTGACCTGTGATCATAAATTACTGGCATGCTGCATCAGATCCTAGACTTGTAATTTCATCAAGATCAACAAGATGCAATCTTGAAAACTGTTAGCATGATGTGAGGATGAATTGATGCCCTTGTCCTTCCAGACTGTTGGATCTGATGCTCAGGAGTCTGACTACTTTGTGTCTCTAAGTAGCAGCGTAGGGCCATTGTAAATAATTAAGTAGAAATTTGTTACCCTTTTGTCAAATGTATTTCTGATGTTTTTCTTCCTCAGCCTCCATTAAGAAATCCCTTGATTAAATTTTAAAGTCTTAAACAATTTGAAAGGCTGAGAGCACAGGACACAAACTACAGTCTGAATGTTTTGTGCAGGAAAGTCATATTCTCTTTGGGAGCAAAGAAAATAATGTCAAGTATTTAATACGCAATCCTATGATTCTCTTTCAAGACATGATGTTATAGATTTGATTACCACCTCAGTGGCTGGAACTTGTAGGTCATTTGTTTTCTCAACTATTTGCTTTTAGAGATTTAGAATTTCTCTTAAACGTACAAATGTATCTGTAAAATGTATAGCTGAAAATTTAATCCCATTCAGTTACATCAAGGGGGTACATATAGAATAGTTAATACAAATGTGGAATCTTCAAAATAAAACATTGTCATTCATAATTAAAAATCACAATTCCACCAATAAACATATTCTGAGTTTTCTGAAATGTATAAAATCTCATAAGAAAGAGACATGATATTTTACATATAAATGGAAGCTGAAAATGAATTATGCTTACCTTGATTTTTACATGTGGGCACATAATTTTTGACCATTCTTTTTTATTATATGCCTCTTTAAAAATATATACAGTTATAAAACTCATTATTATGTATGTCTTGAAGCAGACATACAATATTTATAGTGGCAAAAGTCATTTACTGTGCATTGAACAAAGAACAAAATCCACACACTAGGAAGGAAAAAAAAAACACAACATTGTTAGGGAGGAGCATATATTCCCCTAGTAGAGAGCTTAATTCTAGAGCAGAGGACATATCATTAATGATGACCTATTAATACTAGCAAAAGTATTGCTGTGCAGGCCTGACTGCTCTCACACAAATAGATATTAAGTGCTTTATTTTTTACTCTGATTTCCTTAACATTTGTACACTCAATTACAAATAGCCCCCATCCCTTAATGCTATATATCATTTTTCACCTTGCTGTAATGTAGCAGTAAAAAATAAAAATGTCCTAGTAGAGTACAACATTTAAAAAAACACCCCCATGCATGAGTGACAGCTCCTCACTCATCACACTACATTTACACTCCCTAACTAGAATACTGTGAAAAACAACAACTCCCTGTAACAGTTTTATTTCTCCCCCAGAAATATCTGACTACCTATTTAGAAGATTATAGTCATTAATGTACTCCTTAGACTTTATGTTTGAAATATAGATGCACTAATTATTTGCTTTGAAAATGATGACTTCTCCAGTTTACACATCAGACAAATCTAATTACATTTTACTAATTATATGCTCCCGCTTCAAAATTTTACAATGTCAGGTTCTCCCAGTCAAACTTTGTAAAACAACCTCTGGAAAACAAATCTTTCTGCCTTTCCTGTGACAACATTTCACTATCTCCCAAGCTTGTTCCATGCAGTCTCTCCAGCTGAGAAACAAGCACACACACACACACACATATATATATATATATACACATGTATATATCTATATCTATATCTATAGATATATGTATATATATGTATATATATACATGTGTATATATATATATACATGTGTATATATATATATATTATTTTTTTTTTTTCCCCCAAAACAAAGTTATGTAGGTTTCTAAGAAAATCTCAAGAAAACCTACATATGTACCACTAGGTATGTCTACATTTTCTGACTGAATGCACTGACTCCATAGACAGTATTTTCAATGTCTGGCAGGGAGCAAGTAAGACTCAAATACTGAACTTCAAAAAACATGTTTAGCAACTCTTAGTGGCTGCAGGCTGTATGAGTACCACAGAGAACTTTATAAACTTCAACCTGAAGAAACCTACAGGCACTACTGACTACATTACAGTGTCCAATGCATGCCCAATAGCACAGTAATAGAAAAACATCTTGTCAGAGTAGACATCCAATAGCAAATTCATTTTTTTTCTCATTTTTGTTCCTTCACTGCAAAATCTGCAAATCATCCGAGTTTCAAATGCTGAAATATATTAAAAAAAAAAATAATTTTAATCAATGTTATGGCATCTGAGGTCCACATTCTATGCTGGACTGCTGATCTTAATTTGCTAACCTTAGTTGAAGGCAGTGATTATTTTCAGCAGAGGAGAAGCGGGCCTGTATTACGTACTATTTCACTAGCTAGCAGCTACAGTTAAAAAACAAACAAACAAAAAACAATGGAGACATGTCTCTTGAACAGGTGATAAGAAAAAATATTTTTTTCTGAGCATTTGGTATGCTCTTTGTTTAGAACTTTTAACTCACAGTAATTTATATTTTAATGTTGAATGTACAAATAAACATTTCCCAGAATAAATTTTAAAATAATCTTCTTTGCTTCACCTTTGTACAATTTTAATGTACAAGTTAACTCTTCAAGTTGCTTTGCAATTTAAGCATCAGAATGGTCTATAAAGTATCCAGAAAAATTACAAGCAGATACTGTAACCCTAGTACAGCTCTGTAAATAAGACTAAGTTTGACTGTTTGTGGCCACAGATCTATACTACTGTCACATAACTGGGGTGTGGCTGAGCCAAGTTACAGATCAAGTAATTGCATTCTGTACTCTGAGTATCATCTGCTAATTTTCAGTGAATAAAGTACTAGTCTTCCTTTTCTTTCAAGACAGCTGTTTTGCTGAGTGCTTTGAAGTATGTTCCAGGATCCATTTCAGATGTGTCTGCAGCTTGCTTGTTTTGATTTGTTTGCATAAGTTCTATCATGGCTAATTGTTTCTTATTTAATATTGTTCCTTACTTTATTCAATCCATTTCAGTTATTTACCTACTTATAAAGGAAAGCCCTTAATATTTGCCAGTTATTAGCACACACATTAGTTTTATGAGTTCTATGCGAACTGTTCAAGGATGAGAATCACAGAAACACAGAACTGCTGAGCTTGGAAGGGACTTTAGTAGGTCATCTGTTCCAACCCACCTGCTCAAACAAGGACACCTAATATTGCTCAAGGCTGTGTACAGAAAGCTTCTGAAAATCTCAAAAGAGATTTTCAAACTCTACAGCCTCTCTGGGAAACCAGTGCTCAGTCACTCACACAGTAAAGAAGTATTTCCTTGTATTCAGATGGAACCTCCTGTGTTTCGTTTTGTGCCCATTGCCTCTTGTCCTTGCACTGGTTACCACTGAAAAGAGCCTGTTTTTGTCTACATTGCATCCCATCTTCATTGCAATCCTTCAAGTATTTATATACTTGAGATGTACTTTTTATACTTTATGATACTTTATGAGATCCCACCAGACCTTGTCTACTCTAGGCTGACAAGTCTCAGCCTCTCCTTATAGGAAAGATACTTCAATCCCTTAGTCATCTTTGTGGCCCTTCTTTGGACTATCTCCAGTATGTCCATGTCTCTCTTGTACTGGGGGCCCCAGAACTGGACACAATATTCCAGATGTGGCTTTACCAGTGATGATGAGTGGAAGCCACTCTTGACCTGCTGGCAACACAAATGCAGCCAAGAATACCATTAGCCTTCTTAGCAGCAAGGGCACATTGCTGGCTCATGTTCAACTCTGTGTTCAGGTCCTTTTCGGCCAAGATGCCTTCCAAATGGGTGGCTCCATAATATTTGTACACAGGGTTGTTCCTCCCCAGGTGTAGGATTTTGCAGTTACCCTTGTTGAACTTCATGGGGTTCCTGTCTACCCATTCCTCCAGCCTGTTCAGCTCCTTCTGGATACATGGCCTTCTGGCATATCAGCCACTCCTCTCAGCTTTGTGTCATCTATAGTCTTGCTGAGGGTGCACTCTGTCCATCTCCGTTAATGGAGATGTTAAACAGGACAGGACTCAATATTCACACCTATGGTACCCTGCTAATTACTGGCCTCCAACTAGATTTTGTACTACTGATTGCTACCCTCTAGCCCTTGTGATTCAGTAAGTTTTCAGTCCACTCCAGTTTAGTTTAATTGATAACTATTCAGCCTCTGTTGTCTAGTTACTCAAACTGAAGACTATTTGGGCAGAATGCTTTGTCCAGTACTCATTTAAGAAAAGAAAGGACAAAGCAATGGTGAGGAGAGTTGTTTGTTTGTTTGTTTGTTTGTTTGTTTCCTCAGCTTATATTGTTGTGGAATTTCCTGGATGGACTATATGATTCATCATCCTGAAGGGTGAACAAGAAATACAGCACATTTGCCTGTGAATGTACCAGCAGTTCCTTGTGATTACTGTTACCTTCATTGGTGGAACTATTCATTGAGAGTGGCAGTTTTTCAACGGGTTTCTCCCAGATGCACAACTTTAGCTGACACTGTGCTGTGAAAGCTTTTATGTTTGTATTTATTCCTTATATGAGGGTTATTTTCTCACACTGTGGTATAGAGATTCTCTGCTAATCAAGTGTTCATTCTGATGGCATTTCTTTGTATGAGAAAATACATTTACTTTACTCTTCCTGGCTGCCCACAACATTTGCAAGTGCATTATCATAAATCTCTTTATATATATGTAAATAATATTATAAATGAAGTCTTAACTCAATCTGAATTTAGTAATATTCATAAAAGGCATATTCATAAAAGGTATAAAAGGCAAGTAAACAGTGCTGGGTGTGTGGGGAGTCTACGCTCCACCAACACGCACACACCAACTCAGTCTTTGGGCCTTATGTATCCAGTTCTTCCCGAATCGAAGAAAAGCATTTCCATCTTGTTTTCAAGGCCAATAGGACCTGGGTCAAAAGGCACATCCAGGTCACCAGGGGGCGTAACAGCAAAAGCCTTCGATGGCAGTAACGGCAGAGGGGCCGATGGTGTAGCAGTCGTATCAGTAAATGAGCCTGCAGCTCCCTCACTGTATGGCAAACCACACGTTTCTGACTGTGGTCCCACATGGCTCTTTAAGGCCTCAGAGACTGCTCGCCAGGTGCCGAGCAACCTTGTCATTTTTAGTTGCAGAGTCCCACACCTTGACCTCAATTTGGTCCCATGTTACAGGCTCATAAACCGTCTGATTGTTAAGAAGGAGAATAAGCTGTATGGTTACCAGGACAGTCTTTGTTTCTAAGGACGTATGATTCCCCATAATGCGCAACTGCTTACCAGCGAGGGGCAGTTGTGTGCACGGGTCCGCTTCTCTCAGCTTGAGCTTCTTCCTAGCCCTGGTGCGCCTGTTTCCATCGCCTTTCTGTACGAGCTTCTTTGAGCAGTTTGCTGAGTCTGGCTGAACCTATCTACATGAGTCCTTTTCATCAGTCTTCATGTTCCTTTTCATTCCTTCTTTCTGCTTCTTTATTGATCACATAACTTCATCACATCGTGTTGCCCTTTTTTTTTTTTTTTTTTTTTTTTTTTTTTTTTTTTTTTTTTTTTTTTTTTATCTTCAGGGCAGGCTCTTATACCCTTCTCCCAAAGCAGTTCTTTTCAAAACAACTTTTCATTGGTCAAACAACTTTGCATATAACAACAACAGCAAACACCTAGAAACTTCCATGCCTTAACGTCTGGTGAACAAGCAACCCGATACTGCATGGAGTCTCCTGAATCACCCTTCTTTGTTCCCTCTAAACTCTTTTACATTCCTGATGGCCTCATCGTTAAGAGTCTGATCCCCCGAGATCACCAACCACGGGGCTTTCCGACCCCCATGGCCACACTCCCAAATCTCCCCCTTCTTTATTAATGTCAACCATCTTCTCGACACGAATTACCACTCCATATATAACAATAATATCTTATAAAAAAGGGGAAGAAAGTTCTATTGGGGAGACAACTGTCTGGTAGACTCTGAGGCAGGTTTCGTCTCAGTGCAATCTTAGACTATTTAGATCACTCCGTTGTATACATTTTTTTTTCTATTTATAATTATACCTTTGTTGTTGATCATAATAACCTTGCTGTTGATCATAATATTGTAAAAAAAAAAAAAAAAGTGTTTAGATTCTTGGCTTGGTTTAATCTCAGAATCACCCCATTGGTTTGTATAACCTACTTTGAAGTCCTGTTTCTTATCTCAATTGAAGAGCTTTTTTTTAATTATTATTATTATTTTTTTTCCTTTATAAAGCAAAACCAGAAAAGGATATTTTGAAAGGTAGAATGAAATAAGCTTGTAATATTATTTAGTAGGTGATTTAACATTTGAGCTTCTCTTATTTGCATATCAAAATGAGATATAAAAGCAGCTTGGAAGGAACTGCAAAGCAGTAACAAGAAGCTACATACCAAAACTCATGTATCAGACTAGGATAGACTGGTCTATTGTATATATCCATGTCAGTCTTGAACACACAGAGGAAAAGCCACGAAATATACAAACACCTGAGAATGAAGATCATTGTATCTGCAACTGCTTATTACTGAAATTCTTTCTACATGAAATTTTCTTCTCTGAGTTTTCAGTCCTTCTAGTTTCCTGTGCATTTTCATCTGTATTTTTTTTTTTTAACTTGCATTTCTAACTCAATTCTCAATTGAAAACTGTGTCTTCTCATCGGGAAATAACTGTCCCTTTCTACACATTGTTTGGAAATTTTGTTCTTTTGACAAATATACAGGCAACATTAGGCTGTAATGTTTTATTTCTAAACCAAAACAACATATGAAGCTGACTAATTTTCTATCATTAAAGAAGGAGCAAGTAAGTGGAACCAAAAACTCTGTACACAAATAACAAAATTTCACTTTCACCTAGGCATGTAGTCATATGAACCAGCTGGTATAAATTGACATTGTCTTTAATAGAGCTATACTACACCAGCTGAGCATCTGGCAACTATTTAGATGATAAAATATAAAAGATAAAATATATTTTGAAGATAAAATATATCCATTTGTTGTTTTGATATATGTATGTGCTTTCAGTGAAGCGAGGGTTATTTTAGTTGGAATGTCAGTCTGAAAATTATTAGTTAACGGATTAAAACTAATCTGAAAAGCAATGGTGATTACATACATATTTTGATTTTAGGAAGTCTATGCGTTTGCAGAACTGTGAGTAATTATACACTTGACTGGGTGAAATAGGATGAAATAAATCAATAATTTATTGTGACGATTTACTCATCGATTAAGTGTGCAAATCATCAGTACTCCTATGCACTGTGCCAAACAGTGAGATGAACTGAGATCATTAAAAAGTCTTATATACAACTCTTACTCTTACAATAGGTTGGCCACATGGCTGACTATAATTGAGATTCTTATAGCCCTTCATTTAGCTCAGCCTTAGTAACAGATTGTCCTTTTTGCTATGAAGTCAGAGAACTATTATCCATCCATTTGCTCAGAGATGCACTTCACTGTCCCATTCTCACACTTACTGTAGTCTTTCAAAGTCTGTTCTTTTTCTTTGTTAGATTTTAAAGTATTTTAATTGACAAAAAGAGTAACCTGCATTCTTTTAATTGCCAAGGAAAATGGTGAGGGTTTGGGGTTATGTCGCTGTCAGTGTATAATTCCTTTTTTTTTTTTTTTTTTTGAATACCCTGTTGTGTTTTACACTTCATTTTGAAGGTAACATTAAGTGCAGCTTAGAGCATTCGTTTTAAAGCAGGAGGTTGACACTTAGTGAAGAGACTATAGCTGGGAAACTTTGATAGAGCAATCAAGGGCCATCAACACTTAATGGCTCTACACCAGTGGATCAATGGGTTTGCTAGCAGCAGGGCCATTGACTTTGAACAACTCTCTGCCCAGAATCTGAAAGGGTGCATGTTCATGTCAGAGCTAGAAAATATGCAGCATATACTCAGAGAACTGAAAGGAGTTACAGGCTGTTTTAAAGGGGAAAGTTCTCTCTGCAAACGGGGAATTTTCCTCTCAGTAGCCAGGTAAGCAGTTTAATAAGGCCAGAGTGCTTTTTTTTTTTTTTCCCCTGAAAACACAACCTAAGTCTTGAATCCGCACTGCAGCTAAAGGAACAGGGATGCTTAGTTCTTGGATAGATTTGTGCTTTATTTTTAAAAAACTAATACTGTCAGTTTAAGAAATTGCATAGCTAAATCAGTGTTGTTTCCCTTTCTTGTGCATTGTCGCGAATCCTGCCATCATGAAATTGAACTACATTGAAATTAAGGCAAATTTTTGTAGGCAGCTGGGTCTCAAGGAGGCTGATACACTGATTTTACAGTGTTGGCAGCAGCACCATATGGCATTCCATTACAAAGAGAGGCTCTAACTTGATTTTATTCTAAAGAAGTTTGTCTTAGAAAGTTTCCTGGAACCTATGATCAGCCATTAAATGGTATTAGGAACTTGGAAATGTATTATATCCAGTGACTCAATACAAACCTGATGCAGTGCAAGTAAATAGCCTTGGACAAATCTGTCTATCAATACAGGAGTTCTGTTTTTATTTTTGTTTGTTTGCTTTTGTTTGTGTCTTATTTACCTGAAAAATACGATGTATAAAGGTTGTGCGGAGGTGCATGAATCTTCTTCTGGCTAGCAAAATGTAGTGATATGTCAGTTGCTTAGGTAACTGACTGTTTTATTTAAGAGCTGAAGAAATACGTATTAAATGGATTTGAGGATGAAATTCACTACTTTGTGCAAAATTGGATTTATGCAGGGAGGTAATGGGTAAAAGGAACACTAGATTCACATACAGAACAACGTGCTTAAGAAAAAAAGGTGGGTAATGGAATGTGGTTGTTAGAATGGGAATATTTCAGGGGGTAGATAAATTTTCAACAGTGATATTCCAAAGATATTTCACAGTGAAGTGCAGACATTGACATTAAAAAAAAAAAAAAAAAAAAAAAAAAAAAAGCTTGTATATAATAAAGGCAAACCCTACAGCCTGTTGGCACTGGTATCACATCAAAAAATCACAAGCTTTTTATTTAATCGTGTGTGATTTACGGAACAGCATTTGTAACACAGACTGCTCCATCACATCAAATCAATTGAAGTTAACTGACTAATGTTTCAGCTGTAAACTGTTGCTAACAAAGGAAAAGATGGTAGAAGTTACGAAGCACCTTTTATAAGCTTTAAATAACTTTTATTTCCATTTACTACAGTGAGAACAGAGGGACATGTTTCACATCATTCACAAAAACATGGGGTCCTTCTAGGATTTTTTCAGGTCACATGTAATTACTCCCACTGCTGAGTCCAGATTTGCCACAATTGTAAACAAATGTTTAGCAGTCTCTTAGGTGCCAATCTGAATAGATGATGTTAGACATATGAAATCAAGCATGTTCTCAAATGGATGGTGATTTTTTTTTTTTAATATGAGTATTTATGAAAAATTATTTAAAAGACAACTTTTTTTCGTTAAAATTGAGACAAAAATAGCTCAGAATAAGCAGTTAGTAATTAATTCATTTAAAAATATTTTATTCTCTAATGTTACCTGAATAATTAAACAATAACAAGAAGAAAATAGCCAAATGATGATTTAATTTAATGAGTTAATCTCTTTTTTGTCCTCTTTTTTTTTTTTTTTCCCCCTCCCTCCAGTGAAAATCCAGAGGGACAAGCAGTTTGTTGGGTCAGCTTTAACAAATGGATGTGCAGTTCCTGTTACCAGGGCTACAAATTATGGCCATCTTCTCTCAAAATCATAGAAACAAGACTACAACAAACATAAATTACCTATAATTTTCTTATTCCGATAATTCAAATTCATATTTCCATTGCTGGGGATGAGGAAAGGAAAGTATGATTCATATTGCATTGAAAACCTAATATGGCCTAAGATTACCTCTACTTTGAATGAAAGGTACCTGTTACTGTAAGTGTGGAAAGCTAAAATAAAATCTTCAGTTAGATTAGAAGATGTATCTTTGCACCTATTTGGCAGGAAATGTGTCACTCTTCAGAATTTTACAGTCTTTGCAAATTTCCTAGTTTGTTATTAGTGCATTAAAAACAATCTATTTTTCAATCAAGTGTAAGTATTGCAGGTCTCAAAATAAATAAATAAATAAATAAATAATGTGAGCAAAATCTAAATAATTCTTCTACAGCTCTTTGCTGACTTCCTGGCAGTGAGGTAAAAATTACTTTAAACATGAACCAAATTAGGTTCTCCTTTAAAGGCCTGTATTCATTCCATGGCGCTCCAAGAGCCATCTGTCCTTAGAATCACAGAATCATTTAAGTTGTAAAAGACCTTCAGGATCATCAAGGCCAACAACCAACTGGTCCAATCACATGTCCTGCAATGCCATGTCTACATGTCTCTTAAATACCTCCAGGGATGGGGACTCTACTACTTTGAAGAAGAGGTAAACAAGGTATAAAAGGTACTTTCTACAACAATTACACAACCCTGATGCAACTTAGTGCCAGTACTGAAAGAAACTGGGAATATATCCTCATTTTACTGTTCAAGAAAATAGAAATCTGCATTCTTCAGAGCTTCACTATAGCCACTAAAAGTTTTTCACTGCCATGCTGCATCCTTCTGTGTTTCAAGGCATGAGTCATTGGCTATTTCCCCTTACAAAGAGTTAATGAATGTCTATAGAATTTGCACAATATTTTTCTTCTTAAATAGCTTGAATAAAGAAGATGTACTGAGGCTAGGATTCATCTGATCCAATAGATGATCTTTAAAATCTAGACATCTTTAAAATCAGATCTTTAAAATCTAGACATCTACGTCTGGAAGTGTTGGTGGACTATAGGATGAATCCTTGGGCAGAAATCATATCACCTGTAGTCATATGAATCACAGCCAACATTTTTCTTTTTCTTTCTGTTGACTGTGAGGGGAGTCAGGAGTGACCAACTGAAAGCAAGTATTTAAGTTGTTAAGTGATGGATGGAATCAATTGGATGGAATCAAGACATCACAGTATGTAGCTGATACTCAACCAGTGGAAATATGCTGGTCTTTCATCAGGCCCAGAATTAAAACACTACCTTTCATTATCCTGTATAATAATTTTCAGAATCAGTCTGGCTCAAGTATTTTAAATGGTACAGGGTTAATTTTAAATGCAGTATGTGAATATAAAATATTTCATTAAGGTATATCACTAACAACAAAGGAGCAAAACCAGTAAGTTCAGAGTAGATTATACATAAAAGTAAATTTTTATGCATTAAGTAAAAGTATTTGCTGGTATATACATTAATAAATACTAAAAATAATAAATAATAAAATAATAAGATTGAAATCAAATTGTTTGAAACACAGAGTTTTGATGTCTCAGAGTGAATGTTTTTAAACTCTTATTTTTCACTGGTAATTTCAAAGGTTTATATTTCTATTTAAGTTTAGAATTGTCTCTTTAATCTTCAGTGAAATACTAGAATATGCCAAGAATCAATCAATCAAATAAATGAACCAACTTTTAAATGTCCTAAATAGTACTTTTCTATTAGTATTCTACTGTTTCTTTGTCAGACAGATCAAATTACTTATTTAAAATGAATTTGAATAAAATTATTTTTACTCTGTTAAAATAAATAACATTAATCAAATAATAAATGTGAAAAATTGTGATTTATTTTCAAGAATGAAACAGTGTTTAGGGCACTAAGCACTGAACGGTATTGAGTACACTAAACAAGAAGAGATGTATTTCAGTGGTCATTAATTTTTGTGTATGTGTGTGTTATGGTGCTTAATATGATATTACAAATAGTATATCCCTTCCACATGCTCACAGGAAGCAAGACTAAGGAAGTATTTGCAACTGCATGTCCTCAGCCTGTTTTGAAATTTATTAAATGTATATTAATACATGCAAAAATGTCCTAACTACTTTTCCAGTAAGACAGGGTGTTTAGGAATAGTAAATAC
This sequence comes from Aythya ferina, assembly GCF_964211825.1. Classification (NCBI taxonomy): domain Eukaryota; kingdom Metazoa; phylum Chordata; class Aves; order Anseriformes; family Anatidae; genus Aythya; species Aythya ferina. The sequence goes on from NC_140296.1 coordinate 39,772,525, forward strand.
AGCAATTTCATTCCACAAATAACTTCCCACAATTTTTTATTTGCCAAACCATGTCTTTTAATTAAAGAATTTTCCATCATAAGTAAATTAAAAATAAAAGGTGTTGTGAGATCAATCCTTTCAGCTCCTGAATGCTGATGAAAAGAAATGCAATAAGCTTAAGTGTAAGAACCCTGTTTTGCAAGGTTCACTATAATCAATGAAAAGCTTTCTCATTGATTTCCATACAGCCCAGATTTTTCCTGACACCATTTGCTAAGTACTTGTGCTAATAGGCTTTTACATAGCAGGGGGGATGTGTACTGTCATCAAGAGAATAAGGAAATCTACAATTGTGTCACCAAAGAGAGCATAGGTGAGTGGCAAGTAGCCTGGAGTACAGTTAAAGCTGCACAAGGCCCAGACACAGATGCTTTATGTGCGTCTATGAATGCAAAAAGATGCAATAAAGTAATGTTTAGATTTTCATTTTCTCTCACTGACGACCACCATTTAACAATGCTTGCTGTATATGTTTAATCCTTTGGGCAGGAGCAGTCATGAGGTATTGTTGCACTGTGACAGGTGTGTTCACAACCTATTATACAGCTTCTCAATGCTGCATACCTTGTATTGGTTACAGCTTTACAGGAGATACTCAGTACTGTTTGTGTACATTTTTTTTTTATCATGTACTATAAAGCATCATCTTGAATAGCCTTGCTCATGGCTTTGTTATTCCCCCATAACCCTGAGGTGTACAAGGTAGAACCTTTAAATTCTTTTGTTTTCCTAGCTTGCAGCACTCACTTGGAGAATAAATGTAAGCATAACTAGCTCTAGTTTCAACTGTGCTACATTTCAAATTACTACAACTATTATCTGTTTTGTTTAAAGCAGTTTATGTTCTCTTCTGTGGGAAATAAAAAATTTTCTATACTGGGATAAAGAAGAAGACTCTATTAATTACTCATATTCATTTTCCATAAGCTTTGGTTTGCCCAGTGGAAGGCCAACAAAAGAAATTGGTACTTATTTTTAACTTCTATTAGCCATAGCATGGACAACCTTTAGAAGTCCTGCTTAAGGTAGGAACAAATCTTTTAGACTGTCTTATGGAGAGATATGAAACTTGAGTTACAAATAAAACTTCATGTATTTCACCAAAGCCTTCAGAATCAAAGTCTGCTTACAGTTACACATGCATCTATACAAATATTTCACTTCTTGAAGTTCTGGCAGGTTTACATTCCTAATTTAATCTCTTTGATGATACAGAGATCACTGAGTTGTGACTCTTTCTCTGGATTCATCTTCACAGCTATATTATGCTAATTGAATTCTGGTGGAGGGTCTGATGCAATGTTGGGCATGCCTTGAAGTAGAAGTCTAGGTGGAGCTGATCAAGGCTATTTCAGTAAACTAGTAACTACCCTGCTGGTAGGGAGCTTTGGCAGAGAATGACAACTCTGTGCCACACAATAAAAATGTGAAAAAAAAAGTAATCTTTGTTTGAAATGTCATTTAAACATAATTTTTCTAATCAGCTACTAGACTATTCAAACTGAAATGATTAAGTAACAGAAATAACTGCTGTAACTCAATAAATTTATAAATCTACATCCAACTTGGATCTTTGGTGTAAGCATTATTATTTGATGGTTATCAAATTACACCATCAGTTGTATTGTTGTTTGTTTTCTAAAGGAGAAACAAACGGCTATGATAGCTTTTCTATTTATTCAAATTCAATGATGTATAATCTGTGTGTTGGTGATGGCAGGTCCTAAGATTAGCTAAGTAAAAGCAAATGTCTGAACAAAAAACTCACTTAGCATTTGTATAAGCACAAGAGCCTTCTTTAGTATGTTTGTGTCAGATTGTACGAGGCCCAGTTAAGTCCTGACCCTACAAGGAACAGTGTGATGTATACGAACCCTGACACATGACAAAAGTGTAAGAGTTCCATGCTCCATATGAAGGTATGTGGACTTTATTTGCTGCTGTCCTCTCTATGCAATTGTGGTTAAAGCTTGTACAGTCTATGGATATACACAAATCTTGAATATTCCTTTCTTTAAAACAATACCTACAACATGTCTTCATGTGTTTACTATCATGTAGTTCTTTATCATTTGTACTTATCATTATCCAGCAAAAAGTAGAACCAGAACAAAAATGATTGAATACCACAAAATATGTGTACTTATAGACAAAGATTTTCAGTGTAAAACAGGATAAAACAATGTAAAAACATTGTAAAATCCAATGATTCAAAATACTTAACATACAAGAACTGTTTTATTCAATCGAGTTTGTTACCTTTACAAGAATATTCTGAATTGTGATACACAGCTATTAGTATTTAAATATTTTTAAAGGTTAAGGAGAAGAATATCTAAGGCAACAGAGCTCCATGAACTGTGGTGTACATGAGATAGATTTTTTCTTTTGATTGGAGTAAGTATCTACAAGACATTCATTTTCTTAACTTCTTTAATAATAATTCTGATCTTATTTCATGGGATAAAAACCTTACAAATATATATATATAAATATAAAATAATTAAGAATACCTGCTAAATTTCACATACGAGTAGAAATAAAAGTATTATTTTCAAATGAATATTTAGTTTATTGAATATCTAGTAATCAGCTTTATAACACGCATACAGATTTTAAAAAACTGAAGAAATCAAAGAACATCAAAGTTATTTCAGAGTATCACTTTAGAGAATGACATTCTGAATCAGTAATTGCCAGATAATGCATGTTAATAAGAACCTTTGAAACCTGTACTTCCCCCCTACTCATTTACAGAGTGTCTGGAGAAAGAAAAAAAAAGAAAAAAAGGATAACTGGATGTTATGAGACTTTGACTTTTGTCAAGTAGGTGGTCATTTCTGTCTTTTTGGAGCTATCTAATGCTGAAGAAATATAAAAGAAAGACAGGTATCTGAAGCTGACATAGGCAAAATTTGAAAGTATTCATGAAAACACCATCCTAACCAAACTGCAAGTGTAATTATCAGGCAATTAACACTGAAAGTCTGTTTAATTAGGGTTAATCATATAAAAGGAAATATTGAATAGTTCTGTTTATGCAATCATTATATTTAACATTTTGGTACAGCTACAACTCAAAGTCTACATATAAGTACAGTTTCAGTGTTGCTTCATTTTCTATAAAGATTAAAAATTGTTCTGCTAGTTAATTCTTAGTGACAAGATGAGAAGGGTTTGTTATTAATAACATTCTAGATACAGGATTTATGGGAAGAAATTGCTACATGCAACAAGGATTATACTCAAAACTTAGTAAATGGCTGATACCTAAAGTGTCCTAATGAAAAATAAAAATAATAAAAAAAAGCTTTTTATCTCATAATCACACCCCTAGCATGTTATATAAAACTTTAGACACCATAGTCTATGCATATATCTGTTTCTTAGAAGATGAAAAATCCTTACGTTTTTTATCCAATATGTATTTAATACATATTTAAAAAAGTAAATGAACATAATACCAAATATGTGTTTGTTTTAGAAAATATACATAATATACCCATTCTTTATACAAACTCTCTCAAGGCTGTGATACTGCATGCTATTTCATTGTCAATGTGTGACTCTTTAGAACATCAACAACTGGTATGTAAAGGTCTGCTGGAGTCATGCACTTTTTAACCATTCTACTGTTTCTGACATAAAGGTGAGCAAATATTGAGTGACCATTTTCAAAGCCTGTGGTAGCCAGTTGTATACTTGTTACGTAAGGGGAATATTCATAAAATTTTCTACTTACAAAGGTAAAGTAGCAAAAGTATAGTTTTTGCTTTGGGTTGTATGCCTGTATTTTGAAATTCTATGAAAAACTGTACAAAGGCTTGAAAAAGAGCATGTGGAATGTAAGTAAGTAAATGCAGGGTTTCTCTATGCACACTAACTGCAGCTGTCACTTCAGGGCAAGTGGTGAAAAGGCTTGTGAAAGAACTGGACAGAGTTAGGACTTTGCAGATGGAGACAAGGACTTTTCCTCTGCTGAAGAGCTATATTATCCACTAGCATAAAGGAAAAGAGATGATGCTGTGAGATATTCTCATTAGCCTGCTCTACTCAGCAGGTGTGCTGCTGCCAGCTGTGCCAGCTGCAGCATAGCAGTGGCCCTCAGAGTCAAGACAAAGTACAGTCAAGGTGCAGCAAAGCATAATTACTTTTGTGTAATAGGAACACAATCTTTCAGATAATCATCAGTTTAAGTTTACAGTATATAAACATTTTGAATGTTTTTACTGCCATACAATACCCAAAAATAACTACAACAAAAAACAAACCAAAACAACATCAGTAGTAGCTGGAAACAAGGATTTGATAGGAGTAAGTAGTCTTAAAGTATCAGGAAAATTATTCTGGATAATTAGTAGCAAAAGACGGCATAGAGTGTCACTAGCTGTCAAAGACACAGAAATTGTAATTCAGAAGTTTTTGTAGTGCCAAAAACTTCAGCTGAAGAAATGGAAGTGCAAATGATCTAAAATCACATTTTCAAGAACTGGAAAGTGAATCTTCTTAGTGGCTTATTGCTATACATGTTGTTTCATCCATCACTTTACATTATTCCTCATTTCAAGGTGTTAGTGTCAAAAATTGCCTTTTACTCATGCATCCTTTCTGTAGGTAAGAAAGCTGATTAACTTACTTAGTAGGTAATTACCTAGACAAGAATTAAGAATTAGACTGTCCCTGGATTTTTTGCATATACTCAAAAGGAAAAAACAAAAACAAAACAAAACCAAAACAAAACAAAACCCCTACTCCAGATCTCTTGCTTAAAGTCAGTAGTTCAGTTCAAAGTTCATGATAAGACCCTTATGCCTTCATGAGTAAAAATGCTTTATTGAGTTATTATCAAGAAAGGTGGTTTCCCACACTTGATTTACTGTGAAACAAATGAATAAATTAAAACTGATAGTTCTGTTCCAATTGCTCTAATTTGTGTTGATAAATTGGAAATTATGAGAAATTTCTTCTCAGAAAGAGGAGTCAGGCATTGGAACAGATTACCCAGGGAGGTGGTGGAGTCACCGTCCCTGAGGGTGTTTAAGGAAAGGTTAGATGTGGTGCTTAGGGACATGGTTTAGTGGTAGGCAGGCAGTTGCATCAGATGATCTTGGAGGTCCTTTCCAACCTTAAGGATTCTATGATTCTGTGATAAGCTCTAAGCCATTTGATTCTTCAAAGGGATTTTTTCTTGATTCTCCTGTTAAAATCACAAGTATTTTCCATGGACTGTTGTGGTTTAACCTGGCCGGCAGCTAAACACCACACAGCTGTTCACTCACTCTCCCCCCTCCCTCTCTGACATGGGGGAGAGAAACAGGAAAGTGAAGCCTGTGAGTTGAGATAAAGACAGTTTATGAAGATAGAAAAATAATAATCACAATAATAATAATAATAATGATGATACTACTACTACTACTGATAATGTGTACGAAACAAGTGATGCACAATGCAATTGCTCACCACCCGCTGACTGATGCACAGCCTAACCCCGAGTAGTCCAGCCGTCCTCCCCTTGGCTAGCCACCCCTATATATTGTTTAGCATGACGTCAGATGGTATGGTATACCCCTTTGGCTAGTTTGGGTCAGCTGTTCTGGGTTTGTCCCCTCCCAGCTCTTGCTGCACCCCTAGCCTGCCCACTGGCAGGACAGAGTGAGAAGCTGAAATGTCCTTGGCTTGGTATAAGCATTGCTCTGCAACAATTAAAACATCAGCATGTTATCAGCACTCTTCTCATCCTAAGCCAAAACATAGCACCCTACCACCTACTAGGAGGAAAATTAACTCTGTCCTTACTGAAACCAGAACAATACAACCTGAACATTAACATGCTTCGCCCATTACCATGTTCTTAAAACAACAGATACAAGACTTTTGCAGATAGATATTGCTTCTGTTTCACATGCTTAAAGCATGTTGCAGCAGGGAATTCAGGATTCACTGGGCAAGAAAGAGATGGACAAAGTAAAAGATTAATCAGCTTATTATATTAAACAGCTGTTAACAGTTAAAGTACAGAAACAGCCTTGTGAACAGGAAACAGAACTCTTCTTTCTTAGATGAATCCCCAAATACCAGACTATAGAGTTTTCTCAGATACATTATGTATCAATGTATGATCGACATGGTTGATAACACATCAATATTGTAGTTGTTCCTGAGCAGTGCTTGCACAGCATCAAGGCCTCCTCTGTTTCTGACACTTAACCAGCTGCAAGTAGGTTAGGAACAGGCAAGGCAAGAGACTGTGAGGGGACACAGTCAGGACTGTTGAACCCAAGTGACCAAAGTGATATTCCACACCATATGAAGTCATGTTTAGCAATAAAACTGGGGCTTATTCTTTCCAAGGCAGCTGTTGCTTGGGGACTGACTGGGTATCACCCTGCTGGTAGAAGGTGGTGAATGATTGTTTTTGCACTCCTTCTCCCCTGCCACCTTTTCCTGCCTCCCTCCCCTCCTTCTTCCCTTCCCTCTCTCTGCCTTCCCCTCCCTCTTCCCCTTTTCTCGCTCTCCCTCACCCTTTTCCTCTCCCTCTTCCATCTCTCCCATTTTCTCTCTCACTCTCCATCCTTCTTTCTATCCTTCCCCTTAATTTCCTTGCTGTGTGTTGTACTTTCTCTTATCCATTTTTCATTCTCCTTTTCTCTCCAATTATTGAACTGTTTTGATTTCAACCCACGATTTTATTTGTTTTTTTGGTAATTTCTCTCCCCCATCCTGCTGAGAGAAGACTGAGCAAGTGACTGGGTGATGTCTTAGTTGCTGGCCAGGGCCAACCCACCACTTTATTTATAATTTTGATTTATAATATTTAGCTTTATTTACTGGTTAGATCAGTTACTTTATTTACTGGTTATATTTTCTTGCCATGCAGAGTATAAATGGGAATGCATGGTAATAAGTCTTAGTGAGCCACATTCCAAGAAATTAGGTGCTGACATATCTAAAGTTTGTGTCTCTGAATCACAAAATCTGAATTTTCTATGGGATAAGAAACTCAGGTACAGGTGTTACTAGAAGTTTGCAGGTTGTAAATAGTATTTCAGAGAACATACAGATTTTAAGGACTGGTGGTCTGATGAGTAGGTGAAATTAGCGGTCTCAATATCTAAATCTGGAGGGTATGAGGTATGAGGTACTTTGTGCACAATGATTACAATGAAAGACAATCAGATACAGAAGTTATATTGATTTTTGTAGGCAAGATTGTAGTTCCTATGGAACTTATTAGGATGTGTCTTGTTTACTTTGTTACTGCTGATTCTGTATCGAATAATCAGAGTAAAGAATCAGACTGACTTCGATGAGACTTGGATCAGGTCCTGAAAGACTGAACAGGAAAGTTCCTTTTACTGAAAATACACGATGAATCCTTCCTCCTAACTTCATTAGTTATTCTTTACACCATACCTACTTCTTTCACAAAGATTGTCCTTGAAACATGATTAAAACAAAGAGAAAACATTAAGCAAATAACACCTTCACTCTTGGCATTGAAAAATGCTACTTTGTAAAGGAAAAAATTACACGAAAGAGAATGGAACTGACTTTCATACTGTGTAAGTTTTTGTTTTCACAAATACATAAATAAAACGTTCAGTTTAATGGATTTTTTTTTTTTTAATGCAATGTGATCCACATTTTATATGTAAAGTAACAATTTTTATTCACACACAGTTACCTAATTTGTGGTAGGGAATAGAAACAAAACACTGTTGTTTTGTTTTGTTTTGTTTTACCCCTTAAATTTCATTGCCAGAATAGTGTGGGCATAGCTTTATGCTATCAGCTGTCTTTGCTAGCATCTTCAAGAGAGGAGTATAGTGAAGAAACAACCAATTAAAACAATGAGTGTTCAATCCTCATCTTGATCTGTTCTCTTCTATTGCACTGAGACAGTTACCTGTAATTCTGCCATGGTGGAAGGAAGGTTGCTATTGATGGGTTGTATTGCAATCTGTCTCAGATGATGGTCTCTCCAGCAGGAACTGTTGGAAATATAAATGATTCATTTAGTTTTGAAGGATATATATGTAATGGATTTTGAGGTCAGGCTCAATTATTAGGACACAAGTTTGGGACATCCATCTGCCACCACACATTTTTGTGTAATTTCTGGGTATGCTGGGTAGTCCAAATTCTAAGAAGTATTCAGGTACATAACTACCATAAAAATCAGTAGAAATCATATACCTGAGTGTTATGTTAGATGATCTAGGTCTCAGACCCTTCAGCTTAGATATTATTTATATTCCATAATTTAATTCTGCCTTTGGAAATCAAATGGATGAAAGAGCATTTCTTTACTCCACAAAGAAAGTTCTAAGTGCCTTGCACTCAGTAATAGGTTCCATTTAGCTTTCTGTTGATTGTAGAGTAGGTAAGTAACAGACACCATATTAAATGCACTACTTTACCATGAAATATATTAAATAATTAAGGTAATTCACATATTTAAAGTACTTTTTAACACAGCGTTAACAAGCATTTTTAGTAGAAGGAAAAGCAGTATGAAACATAATCAGTGATAAAGCACAAGAAATTTGTTTTTCATCATCTTGTCAAGATTGACAGTTAAACTTTTTAAGCTAAAATTCTAAACACTGTTGAGGAATTCTTTACTTTTGGGGCCTCTTGGGACTTAGTTAAACAGTTGTCAGTCAGTATGCTATATGGACCATTTATGTGTGAGAACAACCTAGGTCTTGTAAGAAAAGTTGATCTTCTCCCTGGCTTGTACTGTCTTCATGACTATCTGGAGATGCCTAGGACTTTTTTACCCTTGGAGATATCTAAATTAACTTCTCCAACTTAAAAGGTACAAAAGCTCATGAGAACACTGTGTCTTTCTGCCTTCACTATAAATACCACAGAGATGTCTTAAAACCTCTGCCAAAGATGTAAAGCATTATTTGTTTTATAAAAATCTTTTATATTTCGAGACAGTAAAACTACAACATACTGTTCATATACAATTTTATTGTGTAGTCAACCCAACGAATATCACACACTGTAAAAGGCTCAGAGTGGTTTCAAATCTAATGGGAGCCATAAGTTTTGATCCATATTTACTGAAGTCTCAGAGTTGTTAAAAAAGATTTTGCTGCCTGTATAACTGTCTAGGTCATTCTTAGTCCTTTTCTAGATGTAAATGTGACAGCAAAAAAGTCATTATCCATTATCCATTATTGGAATATACTGTCGCCTCCCTAGATCTTCCAGATAAACTTTTTTTTTTTTTTTTTTTAAATTAAATTAAGTGAATCAATAAAAGTTAGTAGGCACAGATACTAAACTTTTCTCAGTTGAATGCTCATATAACTGGTTATGATTTGTTTTTGCATTCTGAATTCTGCAATTACTTCTGAACAGTGGTCTATACCAGATTCTGGATTGAAAGCAGAAGCAGACTGGAATCTCTTTTTTAATCCTAAACTCAGTTGCCTAAGACCTAGAGAGGATTGAATGACCACGTATACGCTGATACTTACTATTATTCTCTGTCTCCACCAGACTCACAAAATGAGATCATTTGGTTTGCTTTTATAACTCTAATGCATCCTCAAATTCCTTCTGCAAGGCATATGATCCTATGATCCTAGAATTTATGCATCTAAAGCTTTACAGTACCAAATTTGAAAATACATCTTTTGTTTTATCCGTCTAGATGCATTTGTAGACCAAGAACATTCTTTCTTTTCTTGTTTATAAAAGCTTTTCTTATTTTTCTCTTCCTCATACATCTTTCTCGTATGCATATTTAGTGATAATAAGAACACCATAGGAATAGAACTTTACAGTTTATGTTTCATAACTTGTATTTTAGTGTTAATTCTGCTTCTGATGTATTGGTAATGCACCTTTGTCTCATTTTAAGTAACTAAATGTTATTTTGTTACTTTACTGAATGTTGCTTTAGTGTGATAGTCTACCTATATTCTAGTTTCCACTGCTTCACTAAATGATTCATCTATGCTAGAAGTGCCGCAGTTGTCCTGATTTCTTCATAGTACTCACTGCAGATGTTTGCAAACAGATCCAACTAATAGCTTTTTTCCCCCTCCCTTTACTGTGTTCATCATCTTCACCTCTACTCATTTTCATAAAACTGGTGTAGTATTGGTGTTCTTGAGCTCTGAACTGTGCATTCAGTTGATTCTGAGTACCTTTTCTTATATTAAATTAGAATTTTCGTTTTCGTTAGGGTATTTATATACTTTATACCTTTCATTATTGATGATAATTTAATTTACTTGATAATTTCCTACTTACTTTTTAAGTGTTAATTTACTACTCTCAGGCCTTTTTCCTGTACTTGGTCAGTTCTTCCTACTCAGAGATAAACTACTTCATATATTTCTTGAGTTATGACATTCATAATTTTTTGTCACACATTTTATTTGAAATTTCACTACTTGAAAGCCACTCTCCCACTTACTTAACTATATGCATAATACCATGTTCCTAAAATTTCTCTCCAGCTTTTTAAAGTAGCCCTTCTCTGATTTAATGGGAAAGAAAAAAAAAAAAAAGTAAAAAAAAAGTAAAAAAAAAAAAAAGTAAAAAAAAAGTCATCTAATGCAGTGGAACTGGTGATTGTAGGACAAAAGGTTGTTTTCTTTGTGTTCTGCACTTGTGATTGTTGCTGGCTGAACCACTGATTCACCACTGAGTGAATCACTGCACTGATTTACCTGTGTATCTTCTACCTTTTCAGGGATTTAACAGCAAAGATGCAGTTTTTAACCACTCATTTCTGTGCTTCACTCTACATGACAGTTGGAAATTTATTGACAGGTAAATAAATTTACCTTCTGTTTTTACTATATCTCCTCACCCCCCAAGAAAAATATTTAAAGGAACAGTTTCCAATGCTACACGTGACCAGTAGCTCTTAGAAAATTGATTTTTGAATTGATTGTAATCTAGATTTTTGCAGGATAGGAATAATTGGAGAGAAACTCCATGATTAACATATTCACTGAAACACAAAATTCTTTTCTTATTCAGGATAAAGGTAGTGACATGCATTGCTGAATGTATGTTTCACCAAAAGTAGCAATAATCTACATATTCCTTCTTAATTATGTGCAAAGTAAGAGCAGCAAAACTCCTCAGGTATTATGCTGTCCAGATAGTTTGTAGACCAAGCAGGAAAGATGAAATTTCAACTGAAACCAGATCAAAGTCTTCTGTGTTACTCAATTCACACTCGTACACATAGATAAGTGCACATATCTATGTTTGCAGTCATAGTGCCTAGCTCCTGAGGACCTATAATTATAATGTAAAAGTCAATGTAAGCTATTCTTAGATTGCTCTATATTTAAATGCTACCAATAGACTAGTTTTTCCTTTCCTGCTTCTTATGCTCATGTCATTTTCATAGTGAATCACTTTTCAGGCCAAGTTGTAAAGCAATTCTTGCCTCCAGCTGTCACAGGTAAGGCAAAGTCCATCCTTTGATGGATTCTTATTACTTATTAAATATTTAATAAGCTCTGAGACTAGTTCAAGGCTGTATTTCACTTTTTCAAAGTAATTTTGGTGCTGCTTGTCAAGGAAATAACACAAGCTGAACGAAGGGCACACAGCACTAGTTAGCAGTTTGCATACATGTCAGTAATGATAACTTACAGATGTATAATCAGGTTTATTTTCCATTTTAGCTTACACCAAATTGCATTTTAAAATATTAACCTGAGGGGGAAAAAAATAAAATTGCTGAAAACAGATGCAGGAAACAAAACCCCAACAATATCCAACTGCTGTGTAGAAAAATAGAATTTAAAAGGACTTTCTCTCTCTCTCTTTTTTTTTTTTTTTCCCCTCCCTCTATGATTGGCACATTTTTTAGCATACTAAGAGCAGCAAATAAGGACACTAAGCTCAATGAGCAACCTCCTGTTGTTTCCCTTATCTTTAGTTTCTTGCTTTTCCTCTCTCTTCTGTCATCTTTTTTGTCTCCAAAGCATTGACTTTCTTATTTCAGAGGCTTTATAATATTATAAACCAAGAATTGTAATCCTGAAGATTTTCTTTTATCACCATGGCAAAGTGAAAAAAAAGATCACTTAAAGTGCATCCATTTTTGAAAACATAATGTAGAGCTGTTGAAATAGTATTGCTGGTGATTTGGAAAATATGAAGGATTCACGTGTTTTATTTTGAAACATCATAAATTAGCTTCTATTTGTAAAACAGCAGTTACTGTTTTATAGTGTCACTCTGGAGCTCAATATCATTCTGTAACCTCAGCAAATAACACGACCAACTTCATTAATACAGTTGGAAAAATAATAGCCAACAACTACTTTTATCTCTTGAAGAGTAATCATGATCCATAAAAGAACATTAGCAAAATATATCAAACAAAAGTATTGATTAAAACAGGCAGGTAAACAACAAACACAGTATAATTTATTATTTTCTAAATAAAATTCACAATTATATAATAATTAGGAATTAAAGTGGCATTAATACTAATTAAGAACGAGGAAGCAAAGAAAATAGGTCTTTTAGAAACTTTAAGTAAATATGTTTATCACAGGATAATTACATTTGTGAGGAACTACACAAAATCACTAAAGCTGCTATCAGGAAATAAAATATAGCACTCAGTTTTGGAAGGTATATTTGAAAATTGTATGGGATATCGTTGACATAAGTCTTTTAAACTCTTTATTAAAATTGCTGGCTAAACAATATTGAGCTACCAGAGTCAGATAGATGAAAAAAAAAAAAGTTGAAATTGGAAGTGCTAATGTTATTTAATTACCCAATTTTAAAAGAATTCAATGTTTCTCTTTTAGACAAAGGACTCTACTATTTTTTGGTGGACAAGTACATTGTTAGAATCATAGACTGGTTTGAGTAGGACAAGACCTTACAGACCATTTACTTCCAACCCCCCTGACATAGGCAGGGATATCTTCCTCTACACCAGGTTGCTCAAAGCCCCACCCAACATGGCCTTGAACACTTCTAGAGAGGGGGCCTTCACAACTTCTCTGGGCAGGCTGTTTGAATGCCTCACAACCCTTTCAGTGAAGAAATTTTGGCAAAATGTTGGCTTGCTGGAATGACATAGAAATGAAATGACAAGAAGCAATTTTCTGGCTTACATTTTTCTTTCATTCATGTTCTGAACTCTTCATAGTCCTTTCTCAGAACTACTTTTATCAGATGTTTAGATTATTTCTTTCATACTCTTCCCTCCATTTTTGTCTCTTTTATTTTATTTTTTCTTTCTCCTCCTTCTGATTTCTTATTACCCTCTGCAATTCAAACATTATATCCTAGAGGTCTTTAGTCCAGAAAGCTCAAGGGGGTAAGTAACTACAATTATTTTGTTTCAATTTGGAGGCTTCACTAATAAGTTTAATAATTTCTGCTATTTTTGATAAAAGATGCAATTTATCCTACTGAGTTTGGAGAGATTTAATCAAACCTCTAACAGTGTTCTCCCTGTATCTTTTTAAAAGAAGATCTTTCTCCAATTACTGTATGTGTAATAATACTACACTCTACTGTGGCCTGTGCTATTAAATATTCTGCAGTTTCATTATTTTATTTTATTTTATTTTATTTTATTTTATTTTATTTTATTTTATTTTATTTTATTTTATTTTATTTTATTTTATTTTATTTTATTTTATTTTATTTTTAAAGCAGAGTGGCCAATGTCAGACATGGTATGAATGACTAAATGCCTTAGGCTTCCAGGAGATAACATACGCTTACACATAGAATCTGTGCCTATCTGAGCTAATTTCCATTTTACTGCTCTTCCTTTAGTTTTAAGAGAATTGAGGACATTGATCACATGGAAACTTTGATGTGAAAATATCTGCCTTGTGATTACAAGAAATTGAAAATAATATACTCTAAAAAAATCTAAGAAAACCTGTCTAAAGTAATTAACCTCAGTAGAACTGGGGATACTTTTCCAAAAGAAATTGTAATACACCCATTGCAAGTAGGGCAGAGAGATGTTTACATAGAGGCATTTGAGAAAAGCAGTAGGACAGTGCAGTTCTGGCTGATAATTAGTTAAAAGGAACACACACACACAATAAGAAAGAAAAACTAAACCAAACTCTTAAGTTATCTGTTTTCACATACAAGGATTTAGGAACAGCTGTCAGTATTGAAAATCAATAGACTGAAAAGCTATGAAAAGAAAAATTTTCACAATATACAGAGGCAATATTAGTTGGTGAATAAAACTCAATATGAGAGGATGTCATTTGGATTAAGGCAATGACTACATGAAGATTCATGCATAATACGTAGCATTAAAAATAAAATATATAAACTTGACACTTTAGAGAATGAATAAAATAGTAAGATCTTGGAGGTAAGGAGTAATTATTGTGATGTTCAAGAAGAGGAAATGAATAGGCTTTGACAAGAAAAACTCATTGGAAGTAAAAGGGAAGGCTTAGGTATGCCAAATTTGGGTTATTGATACATAAGTAAGAGCTCAGTTGCACTGATTTTTGAACAGAAAGAATGATTTTTTCACAATCTAGCTCTCTTTTCTATTCGAAATTCTTGTTCATGAGGTATCTGAGAATTTTAAATATTCAACAGTATCAGCTAAATCTATCACATTCTAATCAGCTTTGCTTCATGGGCTGTCATTATACAAAGGATCTGAGCACATAGTAAAGATAAAATCACAGAATCATAGAAACACAAGGTTGGAAAGGACCTACAAGATCATCTAGTCCAACTGTCCTCCCATCACCAGTACTACTGACTAAGTTACTAAATCATATCTTGTAGTACCTTTTCCAGGTGCTTCTTGAACACCAGTTCCTTGTGGTGTAGGGCCCCATTTGCAGATCAGACCTGAGGTCTAGGAAGTGTGCTGCCTACCTGGGGCCTGTGTCAGGCCCCAACTAGAAAATTTCTGGAGCTGGTTCACCCCATTGATTATTACTCATAATTCAAACGGACAGTGATGAAATCACTCAGAGAAGCCTGTGAACTATGAAAAAAGATTTCAGGGGTTTAGAGTAAATAGTTCAAGGAGTGGGAGCACAAGTAGTGTTTTATTCTATTCCTTCTGGGGAGGTGAAGGACACAGACTTCAGTTTACTCAAACCCTGGCCTATTGTTGGTGGATGGAACTCACCAGTCTCAAAGGAAGAAATGAATCCTAGCACAGGATCTATCAGGACTCATTGAGAGAGCTTTAAACTGGATCAGGGCAGACCTTATTGCACTCTACAACTTCCTGAAGGGAGATTGTGATGAGGAGGGGGTCAGCCTATTCTCCCAGATAGGACTCAAGGAAACGGCCACAAGTTGCACCTGGGGAGATTTAGATTAGATATCAGGATTTTTTTTTTTTTTTTTCTCTCAAAGAGTGTTCAGGTACATGCAGGTGGAATACCTGACGCCCTCCCCCGGCAGCACCACTCCCTGCAGCCAGAGACCTGTTCAGCCACAGTTCTGGACAGGCTCTCCATTTGGGCCACCACAGTCTTTTGGGGGCAAGCTCTCTGCTTGGTGGAGATCATAGAATCATAGAATCATAGAATATCCTGAGTTGGAAGGGACCCTTAAGGATCATCAAGTCCAACTCTTGACACCGCACAGGTCTACCCAAAAGTTCAGACCATGTGACTAAGTGCACAGTCCAATCTCTTCTTAAATTCAGACAGGCTCAGTGCAGTGACCACTTCCCTGGGGAGCCTGTTCCAGTGTGCAACCACCCTCTCTGTGAAGAACCCCCTCCTGACATCAAGCCTAAGTTTCCCCTGCCTCAGCTTAACCCCGTTCCCGCGGGTCCTGTCACTGGTGTTAATGGAGAAAAGGTCTCCTGCCAATCGACACCCCCTTACGAGGAAGTTGTAGACTGTGATGAGGTCTCCCCTCAGCCTCCTCTTCTCCAGGCTGAACAGGCCCAGTGACCTCAGCCGTTCTTCGTACGTCTTCCCCTCCAGGCCTTTCACCATCTTCGTAGCCCTCCTCTGGACACTCTCCAACAGTTTCATGTCCTTTTTATACTGTGGTGCCCAGAACTGCACACAGTACTCGAGGTGAGGCCGCACCAGCGCAGAGTAGAGCGGGACAATCACCTCCCTTGACCTACTAGCGATGCCGTGCTTAATGCACCCCAGGACACGGTTGGCCCTCCTGGCTGCCAGGGCACACTGCTGGCTCATATTCAACTTGCTGTCTACCACGACCCCCAGATTCCTCTCTTCTAGGCTGCTCTCCAGCGTCTCATCGCCCAGTCTGTACGTGCAGCCAGGGTTTCCCCGTCCCAGGTGCAGGACCTGGCACTTGCTTTTATTGAACTTCATGCGGTTGGTGATCGCCCAGCTCTCCAACCTATCCAGATCCCTCTGCAAGGCTTTTACACCCTCATTCGAGTCCACAACTCCTCCAAGTTCGGTGTCATCAGCAAACTTGCTCAAAATACCTTCTATTCCTACATCCAGATCGTTTATAAAAATATTGAAAAGTACCAGCCCTAAAATGGAGCCTTGAGGGACCCCACTGGTGATCACCCGCCAGCCTGACACAGCCCCATTTACCATAACCCTCTGGGCCCTGCCCGTTAGCCAATTGCTCACCCATCGTATGATGTTTTTATTTAGCTGTATGGTGGACATTTTGTCCAGTAGGATCCTATGGGAAACCATGTCAAAAGCCTTGCTGAAGTCCAAAAAAATCACATCAGCTGGTTTCCCTTGGTCCACCATACGGGTGATCTTATCATAAAAGGAAATCAGGTTAGTTAGGCAGGACCTACTCTTCACAAACCCATGCTGGCTGGGACCAAGGACTGCTTTGTCCCCCAGGTGCACCTCAATAAGTTCGAGAACCATCTTCTCCATGATTTTACCAGGCACTGACGTGAGACTGACAGGCCTGTAATTGCTAGGGTCTTCTTTCTGACCCTTCTTGAAAATCGGCACAACATTTGCCAGCTTCCAGTCTATCGGGACCTCTCCAAATTCCCAGGATCGTTGAAAAATAATTGAAAGAGGTTCCACGATGACGTCTGCCAGCTCTTTCAGCACCCGGAGATGAATCCCATCCGGACCCATGGACTTGTAGGGATCCAGGTGGAGTAGCAAATCCCGCACACGTTCAGGGTCGGTTGGGAGTTTGTCATCCCCACCGTCCCGGTCCTCCAGCTCAGGGCACCCTGGGTCCCGAAGCCCATCATCGGCATTGAAGACAGAGGCAAAGAAGGCGTTAAGCGTCTCTGCTTTGCCTATGTCATTGTCTGTGAGGAGACCTTCCCTATCAAGGAGCGGCCCTATGTATTCTTTAGTTCTCCTTTTTCCATTCACATATCTAAAAAAAAACTTTTTATTTTCTCTCACAGACACAGCCAGCTTCAACTCTAGGTGTGCTTTGGCCACACGAACTTTCTCCCTACAAACACGAACAGCATCCCTGTATTCTTTCCATGACATCTGGCCCTCCTTCCAGTAGCGAAACACTCTCTGTTTCTGCCTAATCTCCATTAGAATGTTCCTGGTCAGCCACGCCGGCCTCCTGCCCTGCCTGCCTGACTTGCGATATTTAGGAATTGCCTGATCTTGTGCTTCTAGGAGGCATCGCTTAAAGAATGACCAGCACTGGTGGACATCGAGGCCTTCAAGAGCAGTTTCCCAGGGGACCTTGCTGACTAGCTCCCTGAGCAGCCTGAAGTCCGCTTTCCCCATATCTAGGGATGAGGTTTTGGTGGCACTTTTCCTTCTGTCACCATAAATTTTGAACTCAACCACTTCATGGTCGCTATGACCGAGGCGGCCACCAATCACCACATCTCCCACCAGACCCTCTCTGTTTTCTAGCAACAGGTCTAGGAGGGCACCTTTCCTAGTTGGCTCCGTTAGCACCTGCACCAAGAAGTTATCATCTAGGTGCTTCATGAACCTCCTGGACTTGCTCATGTCAGCCGTGTGGCACTCCCAGTTAACATCTGGCAAGTTGAAATCCCTCATAAGGATGAGGGGAGTTGATCTAGAGGCATCTCTTAGTTCTGCAAAGAATAATTCATTGGCATTGTCATCCTGGCCAGGTGTTCTGTAATAGACTCCCAAAACGACATCCCCTTTATTCGTTCGTCCCTTGATCCTTACCCAGAGGCTCTCCACTTTGCCATTGCCGACCTGAAGTTCCACACAGTCCAGCCCCTGCTTCACATACATCGCCACCCCACCACCTCGCCTACCCTGCCTGTCCCTCCTGAAGAGCCTGTAACTATCTATCGCAACACCCCAGTCACAGGACTCATCCCACCAGGTTTCGCTTATGCCGATGATGTCGTAGTTGCGGGACTAGGCCAGGACTTCTAGCTCATCCATTTTATTCCTCATACTGCATGCGTTCGTGTAGAAGCACTTCAGGTGCGTCTCCTTACACTCAGCACCTTGTGGATCTGACCGAAGGACCTCACTGACACACAGCCCCTCTGATTCTAGCGTACCATCCCTTAGGTCTTCACCGGCGTGCCTGGTTTTAGCCCCTTCCCCCTTCGACTCTAGTTTAAAGCCCTATCTATCAGCCCTGCCAACTCCTGACCAAAGATCCTTACCCCTCTCCAAGAGAGGCGCATCCCATCTGGTGCCATCAGGCCCGGTGTAGCATAGACCTTCCCGTGATCAAAGAACCCAAAATTCTGCCGGTCACACCAGTCTCGAAGCCACGAGTTTATGTGAACAGCACGCCTTTCAGCTTCGATCCCCCCTATCGGAAGGACAGAGGCAAACACAACCTGCGCCCCTGATCCTCTAAGTAGTTGCCCCAAATCCCTAAAGTCTCTTTTGATCACCTTCGGACTTCTCTTTGCTACTTCATTGCTACCAGCCTGAAAGACCAGTAGCTGGTAGTAGTCAGTGGGCCGTACCAGGCGCTTGACTTTCTTGGCAAAGTCTCTCACCCGAGCCCCAGGGAGGCAACAGACTTCTCTGCGGGTTGGGTCCGGTCGGCATATCGGTCCCTCTGTCCCTTTCAGAAGGGAGCCCCCCATAACAATAGCCCTTCTTTCTTTTTTGAAGGATGATGTGGCAATGCGATGTGTAGGTCGCCTTGTCTTAGGCACCCCCTCCAACTGGGACGGGTTTTTATCTACTTTGTCATTTAGATTGTCTTGTTCTAGTCCTTCATATTGATTATTTAAGGGTAGATGAGAAGGTGAGGTGGGCAGAGAGAGGGCTCGCCTACCACCCCGAATAGGCACCTGCCTCCATTCCCCCCCTTGATCTAGGTCTCCTCCCGCTGCCTGGCAGGAGGAGGGAACCTCCGTCTTCTGCGTAACAGGAGACGCCTGTGCTGTGGCAGGCTCGTGAGCCTGCCTCAGAGAGGGTAGAGTGCACCTCCACCAGTCAATTTCTCTCTCTGATTCACTGATGCTCCTGAGCCTGTTCACCTCCTCCCGGAGCTCCGCTACCTGGCTGAGCAGTTCTTCAACCTGGGCACACCTCCCACAGGCATACCCACCACTGCTGTCAGAGACCGACAGAAGGCTGGGGCACACTCTGCAGCCCAGGACCTGGACAGCTGCGTGTTTCCCCGAGCCCTCCATCTGAGTAGCCACACTGGTGACCGTGGCTGGAGATGCCGCATGAGATGCGGAGGCCACGGTTTTCTGCCTGGTTGATACCATGGTCAGGTTCTACGCAAGCAGGTTACAAGCACCGAAGGGAGAGGCAGCTGCAACAGAGTGACGATGGGCCCCCCGCTCGCCCTGCCCGCGCAAACTGCCGTGCCACGCCCTTCAACGTGCCACATCCTGTTCACCGCACTCCTGGTCACTCATGCTCCCTAGGGGCAACTTTTAAACAGCCTGGGAGGGGGCGTTGCTGGCTCCGCCCGCGCCTCGTCATGGCAGATACTTTAAAAATGTGTTCCTACTTCAAATCAAGAATGCCATAACTCTCACTCTCCCTTCTCTCCCTAAATCTTTAATCTGGATAAAACTCAAAGGGCAGCATAAGGTCAATATATTGTGTAGTCCTAAAAGAGTAGTGAAGACATAAATGTAGAAATAGAAGTAACCTTCTCAGCTGCTCTGCCTAATCACTATTTGAGTTCTTACAGGGAATCATTGCTATCAGATTGGCTAGTTTTGATTCCATTTTCCACACAGAATGTAGCTTTGTCCTAAGTTTTGGGCATACTTTCATGCAAGGTCTTGAGGACCTACCACAAACCCAAACATCTTCAAATTATGCCTTATTTTTTTTTTAATTATTATTATTTTTATGTATTTATTTATATATTTATTTATTTTTTTCCAGAATAACTCAAATATATTCCAGTTCTGAAATGTGGAAATGTATGTGACATGAGTATTTTACTGTAGTACATATATGAGATATAGTGCATATTTTTAAGTTCAAATGTCCTTGTTAAGCTCTCTGATCAGTGTTTAAGTACTGAAATGTTAAACTAGATTTTTTTTTTTTTCATAAAAAGTAGGTATCCACAGATGAAATCAATGAAATACGAACAAGCCACTTTTATAAAAATTGGTCTACTTTTATTTACATTTTAAAATATAGATTTATCAACTTAATCTACACTTGAGAAATGCACACAAACGAATGTGAGAAACTCATTTATTTATTTACTTATGTATTTATTCTACAGAACAAATATAAACATTTTTAAAGGCCTGTAGACTTTGACATAATTTTACTGGTATATTTTATTTTATTTCAGTGCCTTAAACTAATAGAATTTGTACAGATCTCTGATGGATGTTTGCCCAAGAGAGGAAATTCAGTGATGTAATATATCCTTATCTCCCCCATTGGCCTGTGGCAGAGCTTATGGGACAGCACTGGTGACCATATGAATGATACAGGTCATGAGAAAGTGAGCAGGAAAATGAACAGATAAATCTTGTTGCGAAGGCAACAGCTTTTCATAGTGATAATCCAGGCACAAACTGGATACCTAATACACTTGCTAGCACCTCCAAGGACAGCAGTGATCCTGTGCTACCCAAATTACTGTTGATGAAATGTGTCCACACTTCTTGAAGAGAAGGTACCCCTGCTCCCCTCACACTACCTCCCCCTCCAGAAAGCTGCTGTCCATCAGCAGCTGTGTCATCCTTGCATTTATGAGCAGTTATCTAGGTGTTGTTACTTACTTCACACATTCTGCAGATGTTAACACTTTCAGACATGAACACTGACCCACATAAAACCACAGTAAGTTATTTTTTTCCAACACATAATCACTAGTCTATTTTTTAACCAGTTCTTTATCCTTTTTTTGTGTCTTAATCTGGATCTCTGAAGCTTGCAGTTTTTAAGCTGAGGCCTGTCATGTAAAACTTGATCAAAGGCTCTCTACAAATCCATATAAAATATATTATATGCACAGTCATTATCGACCTTGCCTGTAAAATGAAGATATAGGTACAAAAATCTTAGGCAGTAGCAATGTATTTGCAAGCATTACAATATGATCTGCTGCAGAGGGCTATTCTTTTGATGTTTCATTTGTAGCATATTGTTTCATGAGTAAGGTAAGCCTTAATAATTTTTACTTTACAAAGTACAAAAAAGAACACCATAGTAAGTAAGCCATATAAAAATCTGAAGTTTCTCTTAAAAGACAATTTTTTTTTTTAAACTTGTATATTTAAGATATACATATATATGTATATTGTTGCTGAGCATTTCAATTAGAACTCTTATGTAAAATTTCAAATATTTAAAATTTTCTTGTCACTGATGACAGTAAAAATTTTGGTTGGAGTACAATAACATACTGTTCTGTGAATCACAAGAGTCATGTTCTTACTGGAGGGTACTTGAGTACCCAGGTCGGCTGGAGTCCTTGCAAGAATTCTAAATTATCTTTTTTTTTTTTTTTTTTCTTAATGTGCCCAACTTGTCAGAGAGACATGAAAAGAGTTGCAGAACAGCACAAGGAGAAACTCAATTCCTCACTGTATTGCTGCTGACCTCCTTGGTCCATTGTTCTGCAAACTGGCTCAAAGCAGAGCTTTTTGTCAGTGACTGAAAAGGGGCATTGATTTTGGCAGTTGCTATTCAGCACAGCAGGGACAAGTGTACTGTTGGAGGTGGGACCAGCAAGAAAATTACTATTAGCATATCCAAATTACTGTACAGATGCAACTTTAGAGTCATTTAGTTCCTTTAAAGTTTGACATTTTAGGAAAGTTATTATTCGCCTTCATTTCTTTATTCTCCTGCATGCCTCTGTTCCCCTTCATTCCCCTCTGGATAGCTCAATACAATTCCAGAATTTGTAGGCTACTTCTCTGCATTGAGCCCCATATTTCCTGATGATAATATTAATTTGACAGACATAGCAGAGCTTGACATCTGTGAAATCTTTCACACTGATATTAGTAGTTGATGGTGAATGAAAAAGCTTTCCTTGGCAAAACAAATCTAATTTACTGATTCACTGGAGGTCCAGAGAATATAAAACCAAAAATAAAATATAAGCTTAATATCTATGATGCTATCTACAATTTAAATACCTTTCCTGAAATTTCTAAATTTTCCTCATCAACATTAACCCTTCAACTATCTAGAAACAAGAATGCTTTCTCTGTGTTTTTATGTCTCTTCTCCAATGTGCTATGAATTACTGACTTGCATCAGCAGCTTCAGGCCTCTGACTGCTTAGTTAATGATTGAGAACACCTTTGTCTACTTTGGGAGTTTGTTGTGGTTCCGCTCGAGTGGGCAGCCGAGCTCCACCACAGCTGCTCTCTCACTCCCCCTCCTCAAAGAGGAATGGGGAGAAAATATGTGAAAAGGGCTCAAGGATTGAGATAAGGACGAGAAAATCACGCAATAATTATTGTAACGGGCAAAACAGACTCAGCATAGGGAGACAGTAAGATTTATTGCCTACAACTAACAAGCGAGAGAAGTGAGAAAACAAAGGAAAAAAAAAACAAAAGCACCTTCCCCCCATCCACCCTCTTCCACCTCCTCCCCCCGAGCGGCGCAGGGGAACGGGGGAATGGGGGTTATGGTCAGTCTACAGCACTTCTCTGCCGCTCCTTCTCGGTCACTCTCGTCCCCTGTGCTGTGGGGTCCCACCCACAGGATGCAGTCCTTGACGAACTGATCCGGCGTGGGCTTCCCACAGGCAGCAGCTCTTTCAGAACTGCTCCAGATATGGGTCCGTACCACGAGGTCCATCCCTCAGGAGAAAACTGCTCCAACCTGGCTCCCCTACGGGCAGCAGCTCCTGCCAGGTCACCTGCTCCTGCGTGGTCTCCTCTCCACGGGCTACAGGTCCGGCCCGGAATCTGCTCCGGCAGGGGTCTTCCACAGGCGGCAGCCTCCGTCGGTGCAGGGCCACCTGCTCCACCGTGGTCTCCTCCACAGGCTGCAGCGTGGAACCCTGCTCCACCGTGCTACTCCATGGGCTGCAGGGGGACATCCTGCTTCACCATGGTCCTCACCACAGGCCACAGGGGACTTCTGCTCCGGCGCCTGGAGCACCTCTCCCCCTCCCTCTACACTGACCTTGGCACCTGCAGGCTGTTTCTCACTCCCGGCTGCTGTGTGGCGCAGCGTTTTTTCCCTGTCTTAAATATGCTCTCACAGAGGCGCAAAACAACATCGCTTATTGGCTCAGATCTGGAAAACAATGGGGCCCTTCCCAAACATGGGGCAGCTTCTAGATCTTTCTCACAGAAACCACCCCTATGGCTCCCTGCTACCAAAACCTTGCCACGTAAACCCACTACAGAGTTTTTTCCCCATCAAAAGTTATCCATTATTACTCCAGTAATAACTTTCTCTCCTGTATCTTGTTACTATTCTGTATGATATAGAACCTTATCACATCTTACTTCTTTTCAGTTTCTTTCTAATACAGTTTCTTTCTTACCTCAGAAAGCTGGATTGAGAACTGGCTGACTTGCTGAGCTCAAAAGGTGGTGATCAGCAGCAGAGTCCGGCTGGAGACCTGTGACTAGCGGTGTTCCCCACGGGTTGGTACTGGTTCCTGTCTTGTTCAACATCTTCATTGATGACCTTGATGAGGGAATAGTGTCTGCCCTCAGCAAGTACGCCGATGATACAAAGCTGGGAGGAGTGGCTGACATGCCAGAAGGCTGTGCTGCCATTCAGTGAGACCTGGACAGACTGGAAAGATGGACAGGAAGAAAACAAATGAGGTTTAATAAGAGCAGCATAGAGTCTTGCACCTGGGAAGGAAAAACCGGACGTATCAGAACAGGCTGGGGGATGACCTTCTGGAGAGGAGCTCTGAGGAGAAGGACCTGGGGGTCTGGTGGATGACAGGTTGACCATGAGCCAGCACTGTGCCCTGGTGGCCAAGACGGCCAATGAGATACTGGTGTGCATTAAAAGGGTCACGACCAGTAAGTCAAGGGAGGTGATCCTTCCCCTCTACTCTGCCCTGGTCAGGCCTCACCTGGAGTACTGTGTCCAATTCTGGGCTCCTAGGTACAAGAAAGACAGGGATCTCCTGGAAAGAGTCCAGTGGAGGGCCACAAAGATGATATGGGGCCTGGAGCATCTTCCCTATGAAGAAAGGCTATCTATTCAGCCTGAAGAAAAGAAGATTGAGACTCTCATCAGAGAAGAAGACTGAGAATCTCATCAACGTGTATAAATACCTGAGATGTGGGAGACAGAGGGATTTGGGCAACCTCTTCCCAGTGGTTTGTGGGAATAGGACAAGGGGCAATGGCTGCAAGTTAGAGCACAGGAAGTTCCGCACTGACATGCGAAAGAACTTCTTCACGGTGAGGGTGACGGAGCATTGGAACAGGCTGCCCAGGGAAGCTGTGGAGTCTCCTTCTCTGGAGATATTCAAGGCCCGTCTGGACACCTACCTGGGCAGCCTGCTCTAAAGAACCTGTTTTGTCAGGGGGTTGGACCCCATGATCTTTTAAAGTCCCTTCCAACCCCTTCAATTCTGTGATTCTGTGATTCTGTAATTCAATATGTACAGGCAGATACAATGAAGTTCTTGTTTTTAGCAGTATTAATGGAAACAAATTCCTGAGTTGTCATATTGTGTGAACTGATCCACCATGCTCCACCAGAATTTTATTGTCTCCAAAGGGTAAGACAGCATATGTTGTAAAAACTGTTGGAAAAAAAATGTAGGAAAATGTAGGAAAGAAATGTAGTAAATGTAGGAAAAGCTATTATAATTGGAAAGGAAGGTAAGGTGAAATACCTAACTTAGAAACATCACAGAAGCAGCATGGCCAGCTAGTGAAGGATAACATTGCTACTACCTTTCTCTTCTGAAAATTGAGCTAAAGCAAAACAACAACATTGCAAATACTAAAATTATTTTCTTGTATTAACAGTAAAATATTTCATTACTGTGCTGGAGCAGATAATTAGGAAACTATAGCTACTATGATTTGATGAAGTAACAGAATTCTGAAGCATACCTGCTTGACAACCCTTAACTTCAAAGTTCAGCAAGATTTTTGAAGCATTCCTTCTACTTTTTACCTTTTTGCAATTCCTTCTCTCTCCACTTCATATTTACCTCTTGATTAGGGATGCTTTGTCTTACTAAGGAGTTATGAATAAAATTTAGAGTTCATGAAAAAAGCATCTGGGGTAGTGTATTCAGAAGCCAGAGTGAGAAAAGTGAAAAACAATGCTAATAAATATAATGAGACTTATGAATGACAACTTTCATGGCTTTGCTTCCCCAAAGGACAAGAATACATTGAAGATACATGACTTAAAGAAACTGATAATATTCGAAAGTAAAGGTTGTTCTCCTTTGTATCATCCATTAACTCCATGAGAAACTTGTGGCGAGCATCCAGTCCTGGTCGTTGTCAACAATGGAGTTATGCTATGGGGTTGCTTTGAATGCATATGCTTGTGCTGACAAACTTTCTGATGGTTAGAACAAGATTCAGTTCCAATGATGATAAATATCTTATATTTTGGAACTGGAAAACAGTGTTCTGCCTTTAAATTATGTTTAGGTATCTATACAAAGTGTCAATGAATCTGGATTTTGGATTAATTACACAAATGTAATTCTATATCACCTTGTCTGTACTGGATTATGTCTTAAGAATGCACTGACACATAATATTGTGCTGTCACAGGGGAACTTAGGGCAGAATGGCTGCAAGAACAAATCACATCACTCAATAATATAGAATGTAGAATTTATTTTCTAAGTTGGATAGATATAGCGGATGTATAGTAATTTCTATTCTAAGATTTCTAGGACATACATACACTCTGTATAACTGCAATTATGCTAGCCAAAGCTCCTGCTTCTTTTGTCCATTTGTGCTTGGCACTAATTTTCAAATGTTAAGGCATATTATAAAAGATATGTTTAATCTTAGTGGTAACTTAACCTAAATGAGTTCAGAATTCCTTTGGGAATATAAAACAGTTCATTAGGTCTACAAAGAATTTTTTTTTTCAGGGAAGAATCTTGATGATTTATTTATAATATTCAAAACCAATTAAAAAGTTCTCTAATTATTAGAAATACTTAACCTTCACCAAGGCAACATAAAAGTGAAAATAATTAAAATAACAGCAGTGAAGTTGATTATGAACAATAACTATATTTATTGCAAGACATTCTGAGAAAAAAACTGGAAAATTTACCCAAGTTTTTGTTAATGTCCTCTGGTTGCTAAAATTGTCTGTATTTTCTATTTAAAAACATATAGAAAGAAAATTATAAACTTATAAGCTCTTCTCATGTAGTATAGATGAGAATTTGGGAGGTGAAAAAATGCATGCTTTCTCCTTTTTACTTATATAAACTCCATGAGAAATACCACCTACAGTAGCTACACTACAACATAGTTTAAAGCTATTGTGTAAGAACCTAATTATTTGAATGAAAAAACTTTACAACAGGTAAAACAGGTTACAAACTGTTTTGTAATTTTTGTAATCTCCACTATGTAATTATCCTGCATGTTTTATGGAAGTCTGGCAATGTTTTCCTGTGTTCCTTTGGAATCAATTTATTAATTAAAAAATTAGGTCAGCTCCACTGACCTAATTAACTCTAATAAAACCAACTAGATCACAATTAAGATTCTCCTTTCACAGAGGTATTTTGTGTCTCTTTAGTGTCATTTGTAATTTAAGTCTGGAGGGCTAGTACAATTCTTTTGTGTTCTTTGTGTTTTACTCTTTGCCACTTGATCTGCTTATTTAAAACAATACGAGTCCCACAGCTCACAAAAGCCGGGGACAAACTTTGAATGCCAAATTTAGTATATGTATTATTCATGTAATTTGTGGTCTCTATGAAAATATAAGTGAGAACAAAGTCTGTGCTAAAGAAGGAGGAAAGTTTTATAATCCTAATTGTATTGTCACTGCATCTTCCAAGGAACCAAAAAGGTTACTGGTTTATGTTGGCTGAGCTTCATGAATTATCAAATTAGGAAGCACTGACTAAACCTGTGTTACTGTTTGTTCCACTGAAGAACCGTATTGCTAAAAGACAACTTTTTGCACTGCAGAAAACAAATAGTAAGTTACTTTTAAATTAAATTAAAGCAATATCTCTATCCATCTATACTTTTTTTTTTTTTTTTTTTTTTTTTTTTTTTTTTGAAAAATACCAGGGTAATTTCTCATTTTAGGTTTATAATTACAAGAAGCTTTTTGGAACAGGATGCTGAGGTGTATAAACAAATCTCTGTAGAAACCTCCAAAGTCTAAGCTATTTGTCTCAGTTTCCACTGCAGTTGGTTAATGGCAAAAGATCGTCCACCTAGATGGTGTATTATCCAGCTTAGGCACCTATAGCAGAGATGCCCTACTTTCTTTACAATTATTTCTGTCTGCTTTCTAAAAAAGTTAAAAGATCTTAGATGAGAAGTCTAATGTTTCAGGTCGTAATAGTCAGTTAAAATTAATTATGCTTCTTACAGTATGACTGTATTAGACAATCCATAGGCTGGATTGTCTAATCATTCCTTACACAGAAGGAATAAACAGAGTGAATACAATAACAAAACTCCTAAGTGGCCCCTGAAGAGACAACTGCAGGGGAAAATGAGCAGTCCTAAAAGACTACATACACTAGAAAGTTTCCCAGCTGCGGGAAGAAATTTTAAGAGTGAGAAAATCCCGCAGCTGCCAGAGTTCATAAATGTGTCAAAAACCTGTCAAATAGTTAGATGACTCAATTAATCCAAAATAACAAAATAGTGATCATCCAGAGATAATATCTAGTGTGGAATTAAAAATAGCAGCTGAAAGATGACCTAATGTCCCCATAGGCACATTTTACATAGGCCCTAAATTCTTCTGTTCCCAAAAGTTTTACTAGAAGAAAGTGGAACATTATGGGAATTGATTCCACTCAAAAGCCATTGTTGGTAACAATTAATTTCAAAAAGCTCCTCACTTGGCCAAAGATGACTGTAACATTGCACCCGTCATGATCATCTTTTCATATAATGAATATTGCAAATTGCTTTAATCTTCTAAGATTCACAAGGAGGGCTGTGGTGTAAAAAGTACAATATTTCTACAATCTTTTTCTTTTGAGGGTACTCAGTGTAATTAAAACCTCTAGTATATGATTTGAATATGATTCAGTTAAACTCTGCTTCAATTTTTTCCAGTATTCTTATCTTCTTATTTGCATTTTAACGGACTTTACTTTTAGAAGGGATATTATTGGGTTAAAAAGTGGCTGGACGACCAGGTCCAGAGAGTAGTGGTGAATGGAGTGAAATCCCACTGCGACCAGTCACCAGTGGTATTCCCCAGGTGTCGGTGTTGGGGCCCATCCTCTTTAATATCCTTATGGATGGATGATTGGGATGAGGGAATTGAATGCACCCTCAGTAAGTTTGCAGGTGACATCAAGTAGGAAAGAAGTGTTGATCTGCCAGAGAGTAGGAAGGCCTTGGACAGGTTGGATCGATGGGCAGAGGCCAATGGGATGAGGTTCAACATGGCTAAGTGCCAGGTCATGTACCTTGATCACAACAACCCCATGCATACAAAATCTAATGACTTGGGGCAGCGTGACTAGAAAGCTGTGCAGAGGAAAAGGATCTGAGAGTGTTGGTTGATGCTCACCTGAACATGATCTGGCACTGTGCCCAGGTGGCCAAGAAGGCCAATGGCATCCTGGCTTGTATCGGGAATAATGTTGCCAGCAGGACCAGGGAGGTGATCATCCCCATGTACTCAGCTCTGCTGAGGCTGCACCTTGAGTACTGTATTCAGTTTTGGGCCACTCAGTACAAGAAGGACATTGATGCCCTGGAGCATGTCCAGAGGAGAGCTACAAAGCTGGTGAAGGGTCTAGAACACAAGTCTTATGAGGAGCATCTGAGGGATCTGGAGTTGTTTACTTGGGAGAGGCCTACAACTACCTGAAAGAAAGAACTGTGGTTTGGCCTCTTCTCACAGATAACTAGCGATAGGACTAGAGGGAATGGCCTAAATTTGTGCCAGGGGAGGTTCAGGTTGGAAATTAGGAGACATTTATTCTCAGGAAGAGTAGTCAGGCATTAGAGCTGTTTGCCCAGGGAGGTGGTGGAGTCACCATCCCTGGGGGTGTTTAAGAAAAGGCTGGATGGGGTGTTAATGACATGGTTTAGTGGGTGATGTTGGTGGTAGGGGGATGATTGGACCAGATGATCTTGGAAGACTTTTCCAACCTTAATGTTTCTGTGATTAGAATAATATATGACATAACAGTAGGTATTCACCAAATGGCAAGTAACTCTAAACAAAACTGTGGGGGAAAAACAAAAAAACAAACAAACAAACAACAACAAAAACAACACTTTTTTTTTTTTTTGAATTCCAATAAAACATCGATAATTCATAATTTCACGATGAATTGCAGTTATGTGAAGAGAACCTTAGACCATTCCTGTACCTTTTTGTTGCCTGTTAAAGGAGAGGTAGAGAATGGTCACTATCATTTATATGGAAATTTATATTCTGTACATGTAATGCCATCCTGTGACTATTTATCCTTCATCCTATTTACCTGTCAGTACATCAGTGTATTACAGTTCAGGTACAGAAAATTGTGAGTGATTGTGTATAAATCATAATAAAATATGTCACATAATATCAAGATTTTGGTGTAGTATCTGAGTTATCTGGTGAGAGTATATGGACATTTAAATTGTATGTGGTTTTCCATTATCCAAAAACCAGCCTGGCTCTCCAGACAGCAGCTTGATATAATTGTAAACACAAACACACACACCAAAACACCATGGAATAAATTTTTGTTTTACAAAATTCTTTAATTCCTTATGAGAAATTCAAGAATAGTATTTTCTGAGCATAAAATTTTCTAAAGGGCGGAAAAGTAGAAAAAATGGTGTAATGAACTTAAGTGAAACAACACAAGTTATATCAACTATAGTTATCTCTCTATATATATTTTTCTAAAAATGTTATTCTTGTTGCTGGGGAAATTAAATCAATATTCATTTTGTGGGAATAGAGATGTTGTTTTTGCAGAGTTACATTGTTTAGAGGGAAAGAATGTGGTACTGAGATATGCTTACAGTGATAAGAAAGCTTAAGCAGGCGACCTTGTAAAATGCAGACAACCAGACTTCTTAGGACAATTAGGTGAAAATCACGGTGTTAAGTCAGATAAGCGAAGAAACATTACCACTTCAAACAGTAAAAATGGCAAAAGGAAGTTGAAATTTAACAGGTCGGCTACTGAAGGCCATGCATTGTTTGTGAAGCATCAGATAGATTGTGAACCTGGATTACCCACTCAGGGGAGGGTCCTGTCATGAAAAAGTATATAAACTGTGTTTTGGAAGTAGTAGGCGCTCTCTCCTGCTTGTGGGACGTCCGCCATTGCAATAGCGAATAAATTACTACTTCACTGAGATCCTCGCCTGAGCCTAAGTTATTGGCTACAGAGTGTTTCTCACAATTTTAACACTTCTGTGTGTGCCCTTAACTCTATAAAATGAGAAGTTGCTGTGCTGAAGTGAGTTTAGCTTGAGTTTACTGGATGTACCTCATATAGCACATTTTTGGCCTTCATAAACATAATAAATCAAAACATCAAGAGAGCTTATGGAACTTACTCGAACTTTAGTCAGCAAACAAAACGTTTACTTTTCTTGTCCCCTTGGCTATATTTTTATTTGTTTTCTTTATCATGGAATAAACTGTTTCTATCTTATACAATATCATAAAAAATAAAAATTTTACGTGGAGAAAGGTAAAAAAATATATATAAAACCAGCCAGTACAGTTACAATGCTGATGGATTTAAGATTTTTTTTTTTTTTTAAACCAAACTGTTAGGAATCAGGTCAGCATTCATGAACAAACCACTTGTAAAAATCTGGAAAGAACTTATGTTATGAGAAAGCATCTTCTGGAGATGGAGAATGTAATAACCATCTTCTCATTTCAGGGAAAAAGCACAGCTTGGAAATATGATGGGTTTATAAATACTCTTGAAATTTTCCTTTTAATGAGATGGATGGATTTGTAAGCCTTTATATGCTAAACCTCAAATATTCTGGGTGGTTAACTCTTATAGAAAAACTGCAGAGATGAGTAATTGCATATCCAGATGACTAAGAACTATCTTAATTAAGACATAAGGAGCTGATATTTCCACAATTTGTCATCTGTGTCGATGAAAATTGAATTTGAAACATGCGCATTGTTATGCGTGGGAACACTAGCTGTAGAATAGAAATTATGACATCTTTGGCACCATGTTGACAATATCATATAGATGTAAAATGTAAGGGCATTTTCTGCTTAAAAAGCGTGTTTTACCTAGTATGAACAGGGATACATAAATTTATCCTTTACTTCAGGCAGCAAAATCTTGAATCCTTTCCTTGCCCTTGCCCTTGCCCTTGTCCTTGCCCTTGCCCCTTCTCCTAGTGTTTCATGAAGGGTGAATAAAGACTTTGAAAGAAAGGATAACGTGATAGTATTCTTGCTTGATTGTATTGATTTGGCACTTTATCAAGCAAGTGCTTGATCGAGCACTTTATCAAGCAAGTGCTTTATTCCTTTTTTTTTTTTTTTTTTTTTAAATCAAGGAATTATATATTATTATTGGAATTATATATTATTAATTAATATATATATTAACTATATATTATAATTGGAAGTATAATTCCAATAGATGTGTGAAACGTGAGCGGCAACAGTTCCGCATAGACAGGGTCACCAAACTTAAGCTTTTTAGCTTTTTTTTTTTTTTTCTTCCCTATTGCTACTTTTGCTACTCTACACATACAACTTATCATAGGAGGTGAGTTGACCCATTGCTATCTCTTTTGGAAAACAAACTAGAACCTCCCTTATTCTGTTACTAAGAGCCCTGGTTCTCAGGTTAAAATGCATAAGATAGCATGAAGTCAGTGCTGGGGTTTAAATCTGTTTCACTGTGATTTTCTTTTAGCATGCTTTTGACTTCATATATATATATTTCAAATGCCTAATATTAATTTCATTTTATATTTCCAGTGGGAATCTGGTTCTCAAAGGATTTTCTGCAGCACTGTCCAACACAACATCACTGGGGAATGGAGATAATTGAGCTTGTATTATGGTTGGGCTCATTTTTCTCTCTCTACATTTTTTTTTTTCTCCTCAGAATGACAGATGCGATCTCCAAGGAGAGAATTAGAGAAATCTTTTAAAAAACTGATAAGAAGTATCAGCTCTTTAGAATGATTCTAGTATATCAGGTCAACAGGATAATTAATTATTGAACTTAAAATATTTTGCTGATCTTTTTGTTTCTTCTGATGTGCTGGGCCTTACGCTAACAGTTTTTCTTTTCCTATAAGAATAGCAAACTGAGTAGCTAAATACTGCAATTAGATGACATGTCATAATGTGTCTAAAGAATTAAACTTTACTAGAACCTTTTAGCTGATGTTTTCTGTAGCCATAATCTTATCTGTGGTAAACAATACTCTGAGTTACTGATCTGAGTCTAAGTAAGAACATTTTGGATTGCTGAGTAACTGGGTTAATATCTATGTATATATGTACATATACATTTAAATTGATTTTGGACTTTCTATTTAAGAAAACATTGTGTAGCTTTCTGAAGAGCAGACTACATTGATTTCAGTCCTCCATTGATTCCAGTCCTTCAGTTTCCTCCAAGGAAACACTTGTGCTTCTTCATTCTGTATTACAGAGTTAATATTGTTCTGGTGGAAGCCATCATCTGACTGCCACAGTGAAGACTGAATAGTATATGCTACCTTTGCAGTCAGTGAAGAAGAATAGGCAATTGTAGGACATGAGTGTGGTATCTAGGTTTATATCACCAAGAGATTAGATTAACTGAAGGTTTTATTGACTATAAATAAGTGTAATTTCTTGTTTTGAAATAACCTGAGCACAACTGTAAATTTACTGTAGAGGTTCAAAGGAGAACAAAGTACAACAGAAATTAATTGTTCCTGGCAACAGAATGATTTTCCTCTTTAAGGTTTTGGGATCAATTTTCTTAAAGGGGTATGGCTGGTCCCAAATAAACTGCTAGTATGAAATAGTAATAGTAATCTATAGTTTAGCAGTATGTTTCTATGAATACAATGGTTCTAAAAGTTTTTGAAAAAGAAATCCACTTTTGCAGGGTCATGTGTCTTTATGTTCCACCTCCTGCATATAATCCAAACTAACTTTTTTTTTTTTCCAAAAAAAAACCACCACACTTTATTTTTTATTAAACTATCACTTAAATTTAAAATGTGCAGTTTTATATCTAGGAAAGATCTTTCATTCACTTTTTCTCTCATATTGAAATCTTAGTAGATTGGTTGCTGCAGGTTGGCATACTAATAGGACACTGCAGTTACACAAGAATGCAGATTAAGTACCAGACCAAAGGATCATACAGTTTCATACTTTGTTGATAGGAAACAGTAAATGTTTTAGAGAAGTGTTATAACACAATACTGTTGAGTAGGAAGCACAAAACAGTATTTCCACTAACACAGCTAAATTTTCAGAGAAATAGTTTACACGCTCCCCAAGCCACAATTTATATCTCTGCTTTTGATACATATTTGTATTTTTTGAACTTTTGCAATGATTTTTGTATTTCATAAAAGTTTTTTGCCATCTGTTACACTCTATAGCAATCAGTTCCATAGTGTGGTTGATAAGAATACACCTCCCTCCCCCCTTTTTTTTGCTGTTTTGAAAAACTGTCTGCAAGTGTTAATGTTGGAAGGCTGACTGCTAACTATCCTTAATTGGCAGTAGCATTCATTCCTGGGCAGAGGAGTGAATGCTGCACTGCTCTTCTGGAGTTGTTGGATGAAATAAAATGTAATAGTACCTCTACTACTATATATTTCTTGTTATACTTTCAGATGTTCCACTATTATTACAAAATATTACCATAAACATTAGAAAATAGGTGTATTTGAATAAAATTCCCATGAAAATATTTGTGATTTCATTTTTTAAAGGCAAGATATTAAAAAAAAATCAGAAAAAAAAAATTGGACAGATAATAGAACTGTTTATTGATGAAGGAAAATTGGAAAGAAAGATGGATGAAAGAAAATACAGTACTTTTTTTATATACAGTGAGAAATTACATCCAAAGAAATCTGAAAACCCCAGTATAAATGTGTAGAATTAAATAATACTGTTTGGGCTCATGTAGTTTTTTAAATGTATACAGTGTATAAACAATGCAGCTCACTCATGCCATCAGTTATATATATATATGTGTGTATATATATATATGTGTATATATATATCACACACACAAAATAAATACTTGTTGAAAGATTAACATAAAAAGATGTATAATTTAATAGTTTTGATCTTCAGTAGTGCAGAAAGAGAAAACATTTTGGGACGCTGCATTGTCACTTTGGTTGAAGTACAGGCTAAGAGCTTTGCTATAGCAAATGCTTTTAATAAATTAGTGGCTTTATTATAATGAAGTGAGAACAGTGTTCATGCTTTTACTCCTGTTCATCCACCTTACCATAGAGAAGCAGTAATTTTTTCTTCTTATGTTGGGGTAGTTTTCCCTAGAAAGGAACTCTAAATCTTTGCCGTTCCATAAATATGTGTACATAAACAGTGATTTATTGCAATTTAGCTCCTGTTTTGGTGGAGGAGGTTTATGGTGCTGAGAGAACTCATTAATCTAATTCACAGCTCATAGTATAAACATAACCTTTACAATATATAACAGCAGAAATTATGCATGGTTGTGATTTACTGTTTGTGTTTTGTAAGGAGGAAGAAGTGTGAACTTGTCTTGTGACTTCCAGTTTAAATGCTTATTGATTAAGTTGAAAAATTAATATGAAACTGCTATAAATAACAATCTATGTATATGTACATTTTTTTATTATTTAAATAAAATATTAAAATTAAGATGCTGTGAGAACAGCTTATATGAGTCAGACAAGTAACCTTAAAAGGCATATACCGGAGTTGCTATTAACCTGAGCAATTATTACAACAGAAAATCTGCTCAAAAGATAGATTTCTGACATTTTCTCTCTTTTTAATATTATATAACACAGAAAAGTAAGACATTACTGGGTTGTGAAAGTGTTAAATTTCTCTTTAGGTCTTACATGCTTAAGTATGCATATTTTATTAGGATTCATATTCTCACTGAAGTGGAAAACTCCAATTTTGAATTGAGAGGATGTTAATATAATAATTGTAATATATTCATAACTTGTAATGCTTTTATGAGTTCACCTATACTCAGACTGAATTTTAAGAGAAACTTAAGATGCTTAAAAAATAGGCTTTTTTTTTTTTTTTAATTTTAAATGAATGATCATTTAAAAGAATGATCATATTTTGGTGTTTCCATTTTTGATCACTGTGCAGAAAATTTTGAATTTCTGTCAAAATAGCACTTATAATTATGAATTCTCAATATTTTAAATATATTTCAAGAACATACTAGAATGTATATCTCATACTTTAATATTTTTCAGAGTATTTTGCCAACATCTGCAACATCTTAATTGGAAAATTGCATGGTTAAATACGTTTATCTGACACTTTTTTAAATATTTTAGAAGTTATACATGAGAGTTAAAAATATTTTATTGAGATACCTTACTAATTAAATCATAGTTCGTCTTACAGAGCCATATTCTACCTGTAATCACTACTTCAGTAGAGAATGTTCAATTCCAAAGAGTAATCCTTAAATAATATTTTTGTTTTAAAAATAGTATGGATACACTATTATCAAAAACAACAACAACAAAAAGCAATATTTAAAACAATGCAAACTTCTGTTCAGGAATCATGAGAAAGTTAGGAAACATTAGTGATAAACTGTATTGTAAAATTTGTCTTTTTGCTCTCATATTGCAAGCAAACCTGCAACTTAAATTCACTAAAATTATGTTTTAAAGTTCTATGAGAAGATTTTATTATTGAAAGTCTTTAAACACTGTAATTCCTTTAAAATGTAATAAAAATATCTAATTAGAGAATATTTTACAAAGAATGATGATTATTTTTAGTTTTTACAAATAATTTTATTTACTTGTTGTTCATTTTCAATTTGAGACATACAATCACTGGTGATCTCAAAAGCATTTGTTACCAGCATTTAGTCATAAGATGCATATCTTAATATATTTATATATTATAACATATAAAGATATATATCATATATCTATAAGATATATGGAGGAAAAATAGCTATATCCTTATACATTTCCTCACAGTTTTTCCCAATTCCTTTGTTTTGTAATGTGACAGTTTCTGTACAATACAAGAAACTCATTTGAAAGGTTCTACAGATATTACAGCAGTGTAGCTGTATGAATGCTATATAAATTTTAAACACATATTTATTCTCAAAGTTAGATGGTGTTAATTATTCATCTTTCCTTCCAAGCTTTGAAAGAAATAAATAAGATTCATATCTCTAAGAGTTATTAAGAAGCAAATACAATGATATCTATAGAGACATTGCAAGAACATAAGGACACACATCTTCCTTAAAATGAATGAATTAAAAACAAACAAACAAACAAACAAAAAACAAGAGGTAGAAATCTTTTAAAATGGTAGTGACTTAGAGAGTTAAAATACCATAGTACACACCATAGTACACACTGATGTTTTTACATGTATAGAGCAATATATTATTCCCAATAGAAGATGTTTGGATGACTCTGGTTAAAGTTTCTATGCAACAGGGGACACTGAGGACACATCGGTGTTTATAAAGAGTTTTAAACAATAGATCAATTTAACTCTCCAGTAGAATTTAGCAGATAATTTCCTTAGAATGTATTTTATATTTCAATCTTAAAGGGAAGCAGTAGAGTTCATAAACAGTTTTCCTTATATTTTGACAATGTACTTGTCTTTTAGAGATGATTAAATATTAAAGTAAACCTTTTATAATGTAGTCACAGATGTTTTCAGCTATAAAATATTCTCAAATATATTTATTAAGCTCATAATTATCTATTTCTTCAAGAAAAGGGAGCTTGATAATTGAACCCATTATCAATTCTGAAGAAAAATATATTGAGTTCTGGAGGATTCAGGTAATATAAAGCAGATGACCACATTGCAGAGGCCTAAATCATAACAGCAAAATATTTGGCAAAGTATTCTAAAGATTTGAAATGTAAGAGCCATATACTGACCCTAAATTGTGTGATCAATAACAATGTAGGAACAATAACGAATGAACAAAGTATTGAGAGTTCTGCTATTGTACTACAATATGGAATTACAATACTCTAAGTGAATCAGTTTAGCTGATAAGAAAACACTTGTTTGAATGTTATCTCTACTGAGTGGACAGTCAAAACTGACACTGTCACATTTCAGAGAAGGGCTTTATGTAAAGCAAGACAGCCTAAATCTAAAAAGCTAAGAACATATTTAAATATTGTAATAACCATAAATCCCTAAATAAATCTGTATAGTGTTATACAAATCTGCAGGTACATTTTACTGATACCTGAAAGCCAAATAAGGACAATTGGCTTATAGCTTTGGTAAATCAAGTTTAATCATTCAAACCAGAAGATAAGTGATTTTGATCAAATGGAAGACATTTGTATGGCAAGGTTGTTTCCTCTCTAGATTAAAATTAATCACACCTAGTAAGATTTCACATAATCCTACCCCAATCTATTCCCATCATGCACTAATTCCTTCTGAAAATAACCAAGATGAAGAAAATAAAGAACATATATTTCAATAATTCATTTCAACATTATATCCATCAATGTCACATGTACGCTTTCCTACTGACTACTGAAATAATCCGGTTGATAGAAAATGTTATTTTGAATTCTATTGATGAACATTTATAATTATGCTTTGTAATTAATTTAATAATAACATTTTATTTACAATTTAATAATAACGTAACATAATTATTGTTTGGAAAAAAAAATCTATTATCTAATTTTAATAAATATTTTTTTTTTTTCTTGTAATTGTCTTCCTAAATCAGATAAACTACCAAATTAATGTATGAAAAGCTTCAAAGAAGTGGTGAGAGAGTTTGTGAATGCAGATATTACATGATTTGGAAATATCTGAAACTAGCCTGCAAGTTTCTTTTTCTTTCTTTTTTTTTTTTTTTTTTTTTCTCATTAATACAAATGTCTCTAATGGAATAAGAATGTTTAATGAAGTGAACATCAAACTGGTAAAAAGTGAGAACAATTATACATGTATAATTGTATAATTATACATGTATAATTGTTCTTTAGTGTAAGAACACTTTGAAAACTTCTCTCTGCAAATAAACCACGTTACTTCTCCTTAGGAACTAACTTATTGTCCTATTCCATTTTCATCAAGTTGAGATACCTCTTTCTAAAGAACATTTGAAAAAAAGAAGCTTGTATCTTTATATGTTATTTTCCTAAAAGAAAAAAAGAGTCAAGTGAACAGTCATTCCATATGAAGGATTCTGATTTACTTGTTTTTAGTATTGCACTGATTGTCACATAGAATGTGTCCTTAGAAATATTTTCTATGTGAAACAACATTATGGATGTGTGACACATGATATTTCCAACCCCCTCAAAAAAAAAAAAAAATCAGCAGCAGCTTGCTTTTTTGAATCATTATCTTCATGTATCCTAAGAAAGGCATACTGTGGGTTTAATTGGACAGCAGCTAGGAGTAATTCAGAGGCATCACTAACTGTATCTTCACAACTCTAGCTCTAGGTGGGAACATCATGTAGGAGTACAGATTCATCTTTTAAAGGCACCGAAATTCAAAGTGCCTTCACTAAACAAAGACCCTAGCTATCTCTAGCTCTAAGCATACTTCTAGAAATGGGTACACCTGGAGAGTTATTATACTTATTTTAGGCCAGCATGAAATGGTAGTTGGTTGTCATCAGGACTTTCAAATTATTTAATTCAGATCTTTTACAAAGAGATAAGAATTAATATTAGAATCATAGAATATCCAGAGTTAAATGGAACCCACAAAGATCATCAAGTCCAACTCCTAGCTCCACACAGAACCACCACAAAAAAACAGACCATATGCCTGAGAGCATTGTTCAAATGCTTCTTGAACTCCAACAGGCTCAGCGCAGTGACCATTTCCCTGGACAGCCTGTCCCAGTGCCCAACCACCCTACCAGTGAAGAACCTTTTCCTAATACTGAACCTGACCCTCCCCTGTCACAGCTCCATGCTGTTCCCTTGGGTGCCGTCGCTGTCACCGGAGATGAGATCACCACCTGCCCCCCTGCATCCTCTCATAAAGAAGCTACAGGCCGCCATGAGATTTACCCTCAGTTTCCTCTTCTCTAGGCTAAACAAACCAAGTGACCTCAGCTGCTCCTCATACATCTTGCATATTGAGTCTGTATGGTTGCACTTCTGTCCTTTCAGTAACCGAAGGCCACATTTTATGCATTTTTCTCTCACTACAGATTAATTCTTATATTATCTTTAAACAACTTGCCTGGAGTGACATTCATTTCACATACTCCTAGACAGGTAAACAATAGTCTAAGCTAGTTATAAAAGCCTCCTCAAGGACAGTGATAAATACCTCCAAAAGAGCAGTCATCTTGACTGAAAACAGATGTGTAAACCAAAGCAGATGACTTTCTGTTTCTACATCTCTGGTACACAATCCGAGCCTCAGGATATACGTCTGATGCTGTTTCAATGATCCAGCCTCCATACATGTATATTTCAAATTAATTGCTTTACACCTCCTGAGCTCTCCCATTACTTTCTCTCCCAAGCCACAGACAATGGTTATATCCTTTTAAATTCCTGCTACACAATTTGGCAGGAGAAACACAAAGTTAGGAGAAAATAATTTCATATTATTTCTACCTTATTATTATTAAAGCAAACAAAAATTTACAGGCAAGCTGTCAGCTTCTTCTTCCTCTCACCAAAGTCCTTAACTGCAATGTAAGGTTCTGAAAATGATATGTTCCGAAATAGAGGAATCCTCCTTCC
Source organism: Aythya ferina (assembly GCF_964211825.1). Lineage (NCBI taxonomy): Eukaryota > Metazoa > Chordata > Aves > Anseriformes > Anatidae > Aythya > Aythya ferina. Next base: position 39,813,029 of record NC_140296.1, read on the forward strand.
CATGCTATATACTCACAGAGAAGGTACAAATCAACCACACTACATTTACTAATGCCTTGGAAAATAAATATGGATGGGACATTTCCTTCCATTAGAAATAGATAATAGATAATAGCAGATAATAGATAATGCTCTAGCAACTCTCAGGCATTTTTCCACAAGATCTTCTTTGGATAGGACATTAGAATTCATTCCAAGAGGATATGCTTGTGCAGTGCTTGTGCATCATTTCCACAGATTTTCTGAAAGAGTTCACAGTGTGAATTTTAATATTTTTTTTTTTGTTTGTTTTGTTTTGTTTTAATACTGAGGACAAGAAAATCCTGTGTAAAGATTCTCCTTTTTGAAGTAAGATCCAAGTATTACCTTCTTGATCTTTCTAACATGAGTCCAAAAGCAGATGCAGCCTTGACCTAGATAGTGGCTGGTACAGCAATAAAGACTGCAACATCATCTTATGATGCAAAATTGTTCACCAGCTATAGTGCTGGTAATCTGTTGGGAATAGTAATGATGATGCACACAAATCTGCGTTGTCTCTGTTCCTGCAAATTCTGGGATGCAATGCACTCCTTTGCATGCTGGAGAAGTATTACTGGCTACTACTGTGGGAACATGAGTTTCCAGACAACACAGACACATCTCTGGAGTGTAAGAATAGTTTTGTAGCTTCTCTCCTGCCCCTGTTTCTTCATTAAGATAAGACTGCATCACTGTCTTTTTACTTAAAACCAAAAATCTGTAATGGACAAAAATAGTCTGTTTCCAAGATCCTGGATGTCACCCTTGAAGAGAAAGTTGAGGTTTAATAAACTCCCAGTTTATTCCCAAATTAATTTTCTACTTCAGAAGAAAAGTCGGTAGCACTACTGGGACATACATAACTAGTTGTTTACTCTTGACATTGTAGCCCTATATATTCATTGTTCATGGAAGCAAACTGTGCCTTGCATGTCAGCATATTTCTTCATCTGCCTACCTTGTTCCTTCTCTTGTCCATTATCTTTGTTTCTTCTCTTTTCACCCTTGGATAGCACATCTCCATGAAGAGAGAAGCCCATATATCTCATTATTTCACACTTTCCTCTTCACAGATGGTAACCCCACCTGCAGATCTGCCCTTTTCTTGCCATTACTACCTTCATGCCCTGTTTAAACTCTGTTATGTTTGCAACCAGGTCACCTGCTGAGGGAATGGCTAGTTCTGACAAGACCCAATCTCCTATTGAGCAAATGAGCTACAGACACAGATGCCCAATTATTATTAAGTGTTAGAATAATTGTAATTATAAGTAGAGTGTTTCATTATAATACAGCTGTTGAGGCTTTAATGCATCCCTGCAATGTGCTTTATTAATAAGCTGTATAGAATTGCTGACTTTACAATTTTCTGGATCACATTTACGATAACAAGAGGTTATGAAAATGAATTCAGTACAGGAGCCCTACTGTGTTAGTTACTATGATTCACAAGTTTATTATGGTAATAAAGCAACATGAGACAATAATGTTGGGAGCTGAAATACACTAATGATGCTTCATATTGTTCCAAAAACATTATGCAGAAGTGGTAAAAAGTGTTATGACTTGCAGATAGTCAAATGTAGCAGATGTCACACTACTGAATAAAGCAAGAGAGACACTACTGTTAGCCCATGCACTATTTGTTGCTTTCTCTCACGGTCATCCTAAGCTAACAGAATTTAAGTTGGTTAGTTCACACAAAAACAAAATATACAATTTTTATTAATTCTTATCAATCTATAAACTAATATTTGAGAGACGAACTGTGTGATCTTATCTTCACTAGATGTTTTCTACTTAAATTTATTGATACTTGGTAAACAGATTTCTGAAGCAAAAGAATAAGTGTTTGAAGGCAATGCTCCCACTATTCTTAAGTGTATGTTGAAGCTGTTGGCTAGTTAAAGCTGTTAAGTGTAAACCTATCTCCAGTGGCTTTGAGGAAATAAGAACACAACAGATCAGAACAACAAGGGAGATTTATGATGTTCCTTCCAATTTCTAAACAATGGCAGTCAACTGTCCCAGATAAACATTTTAATATAAAATTATCACAAACTGTGTTTAATTTACTATGAGCAGGGTTACAGAAAGATTCACTCCAGTTAGGATTATTCAAAAATAGGTGGCACTTTTTAAACATAAATTTTGATTAATCTGGGTATAATTGCATTGCAAATGAGAGTTCCAAGAAACCACTGTACCCTGATTGACTATGCTGTTTAATAGCTAACTGCATCTGTGACTTTTGCTTTCAGCCTTTTCAATTAGCTTATGTCAAGACAAATCTCCTCTAAAGGGTGTGATACACATCACAAAGACCTGGTTTTGGTCTCTGTTTTTCTTTTGTTGTACTGTATGGAACTCATTGCTATAGGAAATCTGCAAGGCTGAGAAAATAAAAGAAATTCAAATGGAGCATTTAGCATTTAGATAGAGCTAAACTGTAAAACAGAATCTAAAAGCCACTTAAATTAGTTCATGTATCTTAGTGGATTGCTTAATCTACTAAGTATTTTTATTCATTAGACATCTATTTGAATTTTCATTATTCTGAAAATGACTTGTGTCATTTTGTTTGTCAACACATGCCTCAAATGTGTTTTCTGCTGAGAAGGGTAATTTTTGTCCAATAGTAAAATTTAATTTTGAAGCGCAATTACATGGTTTTAAGCAAGCAAGCAAACAAACAAACAAACAAAAATAAATAGATAGTTTCTGAGAGAAATTTTGAAATCATCAATCTTTTTTTGTATCCCAGCTGTATGTACTATTTATCAGAATCTCTCTTCTCTGGTTTGGTTTTATTATGTTGGCATGCAGGGCTTCCCAGTGACCTGGACAGAAGAAGAGCAATACTTCATGTACTTATGATTGCAACCCACTTCTGTCTTAATGGAAATGAGTCCTCTCCTAAATCCTCTCAAAAGAACCTCTTTGAATGAATTCTAAAAAGACTACATTATTTACCACCTCCCTCCCACAAAGTTTTTCCACTCTTTTTTAAACACTCTTACTGAAGAGGTCTAGATATACTAATAAAAAAGATTCTCAAGGTGATGATTTCTTATGGTTTCCCTCTAGTAGGAAGAGATAGACACTTTATCTAAGTAATTACATTTATTTTTGAAACAACTCATTTGAAGGCTCCTTATACACTCAGTGAAAAATAGCAGGTAGCTTATTGGATGAACTATACATCTTTTTGCTTGCCTTTAGAATCCCTCCTTTGATTCAAACAGAAAACTTAGACCTTAGATAGACTGAATTGACTTCATGGGCCCAAACACCTGAAATTTTGGTAAGGTAGTTAGGTTAAAGTAGATGTCTAAACTAAGCTTCCATGCAAGAATATTCTGTCTTGAATTCATTGCCACTGAATGTTTTAAAATGCAATAGCTGGTGCTTCATAACACTGATCACTTAGAAATCTGGTATGGCTCAAGGTACCCCACTATTCTTTGACACTTCACTTTTCAGTGATTACTGGGAAATGAGAATTGCAAAAGCAAACTGGTGCCATGAAAAATTTAGCTAGACTTTAAAGTATTTGAAATGTGGAAGATTTAAACTTCACTTGAAATGTGTAAGAAATGGATGACAGCAGGAAAGAAGACATTTAGTGGTTGTCTTATTTCTAAAGCAGCTATTTCTGAAGCATTACCTGCTTTCAAAACTACTCAGTTAATTCAAGCAGAGGAGGCTAACTATATGACTATTATAGAAATGAGAAATACTTCATGTAAAATAGATGGAAAAATGCTTTTAATAGATTTTATTAAAATAAAAGCAGAGAGAAATTTGCAATTGATCATCTATGGATGAGATTTTATCTTACAATTTAGGGGAATAATTGGAATCCCCTACTATGAAATAATTATAATAATAAAACAGATTAAAAATGGATGAAAATAAATTGTAGTTAACAAAATAAACATTTTTTTTTCCAGCAAAATAAATTACTCAAACAAGACTGAATGTGAGGGAGAACAGATAGGATTCTTGCATTGTTGGAGAATGTACAGTAAAGAATGATATTGAAAGAAAAAGATACTGGAAATTCAAAGCTGGAGCCCATCCAAAACTCTGCATTGTAGAGGACCAAGACAACATTTAACATTTGTGAAAACACAGAGAAAATGATCATGACTATAAGAAACTTCAAGTATCAGAACAGAATGTGCATTATTAACAAAGTGGATAAAGTACCATTGGTTCAGAAGAATTATCTATAACATAATATAGCAATGAAGGAATAGCTAGAAAGTATATGGGAACTGTACTAATTTTAAATTGATACAAAAGGCAATATGGTGTTAGAAACAATGATATTAATAATGTTAAAGAAATCTCTAGGTAACAAAAATGAGTCAGGATAATCATTTGTGTAGTAATTAGATGGTAGTATTGTCCACAAACATAAATACGTCAGATAAATAGATGCATAAATATATAGGAGTATTTGTAATTTTGAATTTCAACCAGCTGCTATGCCTATAAATAATTAGGTTATACATGTTCTATCACCTAACTTCAACAAGAATGAAAACAACAACCACCACCACCACCAAAAACAAACAAACAAACAAACAAAAAACAAAAAACACACCAAATGATGCAGAATATGCAGATTATGCAGACCAAGATTCTGGGAATGTTCTCTGCACACTAGAGTAGAGATTAAAGTGAACTTTTTTACTTCATACACTTTGCTGTTATTGAACCATAGGTAAAATGCAAAATCAGGGAGAAACCAATAAGAAAGCAAAGTACTTATGCTTATAGATAGGGTCAAAGAAGCAAGCACTTAGAAAATCGAGTAATTTTTGCACAGATTATTTTGATATGACAAGCGATTGTACAAGAGCATGTCTGGAGACTCCAGATAGTTTTGTAGAAATCCATAGCGTAAATACAGATGGGAAGAAATTAAGGTGTAGAAGATAGTAAAAGTGTTTCAATACCTACTATGCTTACCACAACAGAGAATAAAGGATACTTCATGGTAAAAATAAACTCTGGAATTCTATGGATATATCAGTAACCCCAGAATACAACTGTGCAAAATTGTCCAATAAAGCTGAGATGCAAAAAGACTTGAAATGCTTTGATTTTTTAATGTTTTTAATATTGCCTGGTACTACACAATTGTTCAAAAAGTTTACTGAACCATAGCCCTTTAGAACTATTGTGATAAGCAAAAAAGCTAAGGATATATGTCTACTGTAACATAGAAAATATATCTCCATCATGGTGGGCTACCTGGAATTTAAAACAACAACAAACTGACTTTCCTGCTCTGACTGCAACTTAATTGTACTTTAACTTATTCATAGTAACTTAGGAATGTTAAGAAAACATTTTATTGTAGCTGTGTATGAATGTCATGGATTATCAAGACAACTATGTTATATTGTGTACAAATAAATAAAAGAAATCCTTTCTTAGTGTTTAAGTATGAAAAGCTTCACTTTATTTCTAGAGGGGAATTGGTAGTTGAAACCATCCATAAGCTGCTTACTACTACTTCTGGGATTCACTCCTGAATTTCAAACTGTCTTGGCAAGTCTCTTCTATTATAAATCTACAGATTCCACAGTAAATATACAGATTTGGTAGATTCTAGACTTCCAGATACAATATCAAGAGCAGTATTTAACTATTTTTGAAAAATGAGTGATCATATAACCCTTATGAAACATCTTCAAAATATCTTGTATAGTGCTTTTATTATTTTTCATGATTTTTGGTCACAGGTACACAAAAATCCACTTAGGCTTTTAAACATTCATTTTTTATTTATTTATTTATTTTTAATGTAAACGCAGTTTTCAGATAAATTGCTGAATATTTTTAATTATTTTCAGATCACCTTTATATATGTTATTAACTTAATTTTTTTTTAAATCCATTAATTAGGAACAAGTCAAGGCATCTTAGGTAGAAGTCTTCACCTGTACAAATAGAGCCTACACAAAATCTAAAATTTTCCACAAAAGATTAAGTTATTTATATAGCACTACAGTCTACAATGTCCTGCTAGACCAGACCTTGTGTGTAGCTAAGTAAACATAAGAATATTATGTTTGTCTTCCAACCTAATCCATTAGTCCTGTAGAACACCAGTAGGGCTTATATCAGGTATATCAGGGCTTATATCTCACTTTGGAAAGAGTTCAGGTGAAGATCACCCTGAAATTTGCAGAATGGAAGAATATAGTAAAAATGAGTTGTTTTTGTTTTTTATTATCATTTTTATTTCAGATTCAAAAACATGAAGTAAATATTCTGCAATGTAAAGTTCTGTAGTACAACAAAAGTAAATATTTTGCCTATATAAAGTCTCAGAAGGAAAAGGGTGTTTAAAGAAAGATAGGACTCAACTGGGGATTGTCCAGAGGAGAATCATTCCATCTCTATAAACCATCAGGAAAATCACAAGAACTGAAGATCTTTCACTCATTCTTCCTTTTTGACAAGAAAATCACTCTCAAGATCACTAATAGTGGAGCCACTAGCACAAACTTAATATATATTTATATATATATAAATACATTTTAAGAAAGTTGCTTAGACACAGTACTGAACCACTGATAAAATGATTTAACATTCCTAGCTAATTTTAAGTTACAGATTAACAAAATATTTTTTAAAGGAAAATATTTCTGAAATTTTAATTATGTGGATTACTAGTTTATATTGTGTGCCTAAAAAGGGTATTCTGACAGAATACAGCTGGTCTAATATATATCAGCTGGGCCATCATCCAGAGGCTCATGTTGAACAGTGACAATCAATTAGAGCTCAGACACTATGTGAAGAGGTATGCTGACAGACCTACTTTTAGTGATTTCTGACCAACATAATTCACCATTTTAAAGTAAGACTAAATACAAAGTTTACAGAGGTTTATTTTTAAAGTTATTTGGGATTCAGTCTTCAACTTTAACAGCAAAAGACTTAACTCTAAATCTTATTTTTGTGTGAAAACAGGAGATACAGGATGCATGAGAAAGCTTATCAAAGTCTCCATAGGTAAGTAATTAAACAGCTTTGTGAAAGTAAGAAATTGTACACAGGCTGTGAGTGACACTTGCCTTCTCTTGACTAGCAAAAAAAAAAAAAGTAGAAATAGAGATTTGTCTGAGATTTTCATTATAGCCAAATGTACAGTGGTAAGGAAAAGCTACATCATTTTGTAAAATCATGGATAAACTAGGTGCAGTCACATGTACTAGGCAAATAAAACAATCTAATAAAAATCCTTCTCATGTGGTGTGTGCTCCTCAAAGAAAGGCCCTAAGTCTTGTTTATATATCAGACCTGTGACTGACTTCTATGTCATGCAAGTGTCACTGTCTTATGGTATCCTACCAAGCCAAGCTTCTTACGTTGAACTATAACGATATGAATGATCGATCCCAGAGTTTACTTGAGATGACTAGTGAAAGCACATTATAGTGGCAGTATCTACCAACTTTTAAGTGCTGGATATGGAGAAAGCAGACTTCAGGCTGCTCAGGGAACTAGTCAGCAAGGTCCCCTGGGAAACTGCTTTTGAAGGCACTGGCATCCAGCAGTGCTGGTCAGTCTTTAAGCACAGCCTCCTAAAAGCACAAGATCAGGCAATTCCAAAATATTGGAAGTCAGGCAGGCAGGGCAGAAGGCCAGCCTGGCTGACCAGGGATCTTCTACTGGAGCTTAGGCAAAAAAAGAAAGTGTATGGCTGCTGGAATAGGATCAGGAGATGTGGAAGGAATACAGGGATGCTGTTTGTTTTTGTAGGGATAAAATTGATGTGGCCAAAGCCCGACTAGTGTTGAAGCTGGCCATGTCTGTGGAAGACCATAAAAAGGTTTTTTTTAGATATGTCAACAGAAAAAGGAGAACCAAAGAAAACATAGGCCCGCTACTTGATGGGGAAGGTCTCCTCACAGACAATGACATAGGCAAAGCAGAGACACTTAATGTCTTCTTCACCTCTGTCTTCAACACTGATGATGGGTGCCCTGAGCTGGGGGACGGTGGGAATGACAAACTCCCAGACGACCCTGAATGTGTGTGGGATTCGCTGCTCCACCTGGATCCATACAAGTTCATGGGTCTGGATGGGATTCATCCCAGGGTGCTTAAAGAGCTGGCTGATATCATTGTGGGACCTCTCTCAACTATTTTTCAACAATCTTGGGAATTTGGAGAGGTCCCGGTAGACTGGAAGCTGACAAATGTTGTGCCAATTTTCAAGCAGGGTCAGAAAGAAGACCCTAGCAATTACAGACCTGTCAGTCTCACATCAGTGCCTGGTAAAATTACGGAGAAGAAGGTCATTGAAGTTATTGAAGCGCACCTGGGGGACAATGTGGTCATTGGTCCCAGCCAATATGGGTTCATGAGGGGTAGGTCCTGCCTAACAAATTTGATTTCCTTTTATGATAAGATCACCCATATAGTTGATCAAGGGAAACCAGCTGATGTGATCATTTTGGACTTCAGCAAGGCTTTTGACATGGTTTCCCATAGGATCCTACTGGACAAAATGTCCAGCATGCAACTTAACAAAAACATCATGTGATGGGTGAGCAATTGGCTGATGGGCAGAGCTCAAAGGGTTGTGGTAAATGGGGCCACATCTGGCTGGCAGATGGTCACTAGTGGGGTCCCTCAAGGCTCCATTTTAGGGCCAGTCCTCTTCAATGTCTTTATAAATGATTTGGATGTAGGACTAGAAGGTGTTTTGAGCAAATTTGCCAACGACACCAAACTTGGAGTTGCAGACTGAGGGTGAAAAGGCCTTGCAGAGAGACCTGGACAGATTGGAGAGTTGGGTGACCACCAACCACATGAAGTTTAACAAAAGCAAGTGCCAGGTCCTGCACCTGGGATGGGGCAACCCTGTCTATATGTACAGACTGTGCGATGAGACGCTGGCAAGCAGCCCCGCAGAGAGGTATCTGGGGGTTGTGGTTGACAGCAAGTCGAATATGAGCCAGCAATGTGCCCTGGCAGCCAGGAGGGCCGACCATATCCTGGGATGCACCAAGCACAGCATCACTAGTCGGTCGAGGGAGGTGGTTGTCCCACTCTACTCTGTGCTGGTGCGGTCTCACCTCGAGTACTGTGTGCAGTTCTGGGCACCACAGTACAAGGACATTAAACTGTTGGAGAGTGTCCAGAGGAGGGCAACAAAGATGGTGAAGAGCCTAGAGGGGAAGACGTATGAGGAGCGGCTGAGGTCACTGGGCCTGTTCAGCCTGGAGAAGAGGAGGCTGAGGGGGGACCTCATCATGGTCTACAACTTCCTTGTGAGATGGAGTGGAGAGGCAGGTGACCTATTCTCTGTAAACACCAGTGATAGGACCCACAGGAATGGTGTTAAGCAGTGGAAGTTTAGGCTGGATGTCAGGAAGAGGTTCTTCACCGAGAGGGCGGTTGCACACTGGAACCGGCTCCCCAGTGAAGTAGTCACTGCACCAAGCCTGTCTGAATTTAAGAAGAGATTGGACTGTGCACTTAGTCACATGGTCTAAAGTTTTGGGCAGACCTGTGGGGTGCCAGGAGTTGGACTTGATAATCCTTATGGGTCCCTTCCAACTTGGGATATTCTATGATTCTATGATTTACAGTCTGTACAACAATAACAAAGTTAATTTTTCACATTTTTAGAGGAAATATATTTGAAGCACTGCGAAAAAAATACACAGATTGAGAAACTATTTGTATGTGTGGTTGTTGTTTTTGTAAAAGAATGGAAAATCACTTGAATGCAAAAGGGAAGAATTCAAATATTTCTATTTTTAAATGCTGTGATGTTGTGGTTTAACCTGGCAGGCAGCTAAATACTACACAGCTGTTCATTCACTTCCTGACCCCGTGGGATGGAGGAGAGAATTGAAAATTGAAAAACTCATGGGTTGAGATAAGGACAGTTTAATAAGAAAGAAAAAAAAAAAAAAAAAAAGAAAGAAATAAGAAAGAAAGAAAAAAAATAAAACAAATAACAACAAACAGAATAAATAAAGGAAGTGATACACAATGCAGTAACTCACCACCAGCTGACCAATGTCCAGCCAGTCCCCAGAGAACATCATTCTGCCTTCTTGTTCAACTCCCCCCAGTTTTATTGTTCATCATGACATCAAATGGTTATGGAATATCCCTTTGGCCAGTTTGGGTCAGCTGTCCTGGTTCTGTAGCCTTCCAGATTCTTGCACATCCCCAGCCTCCTCACAGGCTGGGATATGAGAACCAGAATAGTCTAGTCCTTGACTTAGCACTGCTTAGCAACAGATAAAAACCAGTGTGTGCTATCACCAGTATTTTCATCAAAAATCTGAAACAAAGCATCATTATGAACCTTTAACAAAGAAAATTAACCCAGCTGAAACCCGGACATATGGCTGATTTTTTTTATTTCCAGGATCTATCTATATATTTCAGATAACAGTCCTTACAGAAAATGTCTTCCTATTCTATATATAAAAAGTCAAAACAGCTGCTTTCAATACAGATAACTTGATAATTAAGATGAGTATTCTGGGTGTGTTGAATGTGAGGGTTAATATGTCTGAGTAAAACAGAACTGGATGTATGGTAAGGCCCTGCACAAGATACCATTTTATTCCTTGCTATTCAACATGTCACCATCACTATGGTGTAGCAATTGAAGTCCTACAATTTTGGTCTCTCAAGAATTACTGCAAAGATTTTAGTTTTCCTAAATTTGCTCAGCTATTTGCACATCACACTAACCTCTGAAAAAGTGCCATATAAAACAAAGAGACTTTATCTTTTTTTTCCTATTGTTGGGACATTCTGTGCAAACTGCCAGACCTCTTCTACTTATGCAAACACAACAGTGGAGAAGTGCCGTGGAGTGACCTTGTGATTCAGTTGATTTGAGGCATCTGTAAAACTCTGATCCACTCACATTTATTAAAATCACATTCATCGGCTTTGTTATGTTATGCAAACTTTTGGAGCACCAGTCGGATCCCTGAAGTGCTCTTTTAAGCCTTATAAGCATGTGATTTTATTTATTATCTTATTTAATGGTATTGAAATGTCACAGTGAAAAGATCCAGGTCAATAATTACTGCAGATCTTTGGGGTCTCTCTTAATTGTCACAATCAAAAACATAAACAGGTGGATTAAATGTTTGCTTAGTCATTCTCATTCAATGTAGTTTAAAAATGATAGCGATATGCAGCTTGAAGCTCTGATACTCAGGAGATAACCTTCTCGAGACTGGACCTTAAGAAAAAAATTAAGAAGTATATTACAAGCCTATTACAAGCCTTTAATTTAAGATTCATTTTCATTTGATTAAGGAGGTGTGAAGAGAGAAAAATATCATCCTCTCTCTGCCTTCATGTATTCTAGAGTAGTTCTTAATTATGTCTAAGTTTACATGTAAATAGACCTGTATTTTAAAATGTATTTGCACATAGATGGTAATAAGGATGTAAAATATTTTTTTGCAAGACTCAGAGAATCAGAGTTTGATCATTAATCAAAAATTATGAGAGACATAATTTTATTTCTGACATTAAACATCCACTGTATTGTAATAGTTTATTGTTATTACTTGGTCAAACTTGTTTAAATGGGTGGTCAAAAGGTCATTGTCTTCAAAACCTGTAATAGTCCTATTACCACTTAACTAAACTTTGGCTTATTTTGTGATAAGATGATTTAAAGCTCTAGAGGTGAAAAGGTCTGTATTAACCCTTTGTCATTGCTGAAGACCACAAGTCAGGAATATTCTGCATTACAATATTAGTGAATATGCTCCCTTGTGCCCTGTTTTTGTTTCATTTAGCATAAAATTTGTAAATTTATCTGTCTGCAAATAAAAATAATAATAAAATAATACTTTGTATCCTGATTTAACTTCTGTGATTCAATTGTAGCCTTCAAGTACAATGTAGGTTTGTGTTTTTTAAATGGTTCCTTCCTCTCTCCCTTTTTTTTTTTTTTTTTTTTTTTTTGTTGAGTGTTTATGCTTATAGAGTTGAGAAAACAGAGCTGCAAAAGCTGTCCTAACCTTGTGAGAATACAAAATCAGTAGAAAAAAAAGAAGAAAAAAAAAAAGTAGAAAAAAAAGTAGACAAAAAGAGCAGTGTGAATTTGTGAGTGACTTCTCTATGTACCCATAAGATATTCACTAACATTAATCAGGCCAAGTGTCATACAAAGAAGGATCAAGCTTTTCTGACATCTACCTGCCTTTACTCACCTCTGAGACTTACAGCTCACTTTGGAGGAGAGTGCTTGGTTGTCGGAAGTATGCTCATGAATCAGATGCTGTTCAAGACTTGGATGCTGAACATTCTGAGATCATCTCAAGCTGCCTCAACTGGTCTCAAGAGGGCTGTTACTGTTAGAGTTATCAGTGTTATAATGCCAGACTTGATCTAGGGAGGTACAGTGAGGTCAGAACACCAGAGCAATGGCATGAGTCATTACTGAAATGATGCCTGCATGACTGGTATGGCTTTAATATCTTTTTTTTTTTTTTTTTTTTTTTTTTTTTTTTTTTTTTTTTTTTTTTTTTTTAAGCAGTGTGCAGTGATTATCAACAGTGCAAAATCCCACCTGTGTAAAAATAACTATTTAATAAATAGTGCAGTTGATAATTTTAAAGAAAATACGTTTAGCAGTAATAATTTAGATTATGAAGACATTGTTAAAACACATGATAAGCTAACAGAGCTAAAACTGTAAGGTTGGGAAATATGGTTATATGCACATTATATTGAGGACCGGAAATGAGATACATGGTCAGGTTGTTCTAGCCTATATAGGTGTGCTTGTCATGGCTGTCTAATTTCTGAATTCTTCACTAACATATATTTTCTCTTTCACTCAGAAATATTTATGAATATTACATTATATAAACACATCTAGAAAAATGTTCATAGCTTTATATATTTCTATTAGAGAAACCAAGATATATATACCTACATCTTTTACTTCAAGGAAGCATGTAATCATCAGCTCCTGGAAGAGCTGATTCTTCAACCTTTCAGTCTTCAGAAGAGTCACTAATCATCCCTTATCATCATCAACACCAGTTAGCCAAATTAACTGAAGCGACTTGAGACTTAACAAGTTTCTATTCTAATTCAGTCATTAACTTGGTGTATCAATTACCCAATAATTTTTAGCAGGTATCTTAAATGTTCTCTTACATATCAAGATATAGCATGAAATCAAACAATTAAGGAATGAGTGCATCTACAAGGTCAGTTTATTTCCCAGTTTTGCTCCAGGGCATTGGTCCATTGACTGTGCAAATTACACTCGTGCTAGTTTGTTTCTATGCTCTCTTTGTTCTCAGAGAATCAACTAGCTGTCTCCAGAGTAAAATTTGGACTTCACTGAAATTATGGCTTCCAATTGTGTCAGCTCATCTTAGTCATCAGCTGTGTCTAGATAGATATCAGATATACTAAGAAGGTACAGAGTTTTTCACTTTGGCTTGCATGGTCCACAACTATTTCAGGAGGCCACATAAGTTCTGTAAACATATCTACTATCTTGCTAATTTTCGCCTGGTAACAAGGATGGTAACAAGATGGCTTACCCCATCTCTTTGCTTTAAGGTATACTAAAAAGAACAAATTAAACAGTATTATTATTAATTTTGTATTGCTATGGCTGAGATGAGATATGATGAGCTGGAAAGAACATTGAACTGAATACTGTTAAAACCAAGAAGACAGTTGCAGTATCAAGAGGAGAAAAAAAATCCAGGTATGGACAAGTGTTTTGACTGTGGGAGCAGGCATTTAAACACACTCTACTGTAGCAAGTGCTTCAAATACTACATTGAAACACTTTTCATATTATGGATTTACTTGAATGGTGAAGGCTAATCTATATAAAATAAGAACAGGTAAGAATAACATTGGTAATCCAAGACAATTGGAAGATGACAAACATTTGCATTTTCAAGCTTTTCTCCTACTTTTACAACGTATTTATTTGTAAGACAAAACAGCTGGAGAGAGAAATTTGTAATTGAAGATTTTTTTCAAGACCATTTAATCTGTATTAATGTGACCCCATGCTGTTATCATGACCAGTGAGACCTATGATGACTTGCTGAGTAAATGCTACTTGTTAAACTTGCAACTACCTAGGAGCAGCATTAATTATAGCAAGAAGTTTAAATCCAGAAAAAGATTCAATTGTTGAAGTCTGAATGAAAGCCACATGACTTCTTTTAAATTCATATTAGAAAAAACATATTTTGTCTTCCTGTTCCATACAGCTAACTGTATGCTCTTAAAAGACGCAACTCCTTTTCTGTTCCTAAACTATTGCTGGTATGTTCATGGACATACTGGAGAGTCCAGCAAAGGGCCACCAAGATGATCAAGGAACTGGAGCACTTCTATGAGGAAAGGCTGAGAGCGTTGGGACCGTTTAGCCTGAAGAAGAGGAGGCTCAGGGGGATCTTATCAATGTGTATAAATGCCTGAAGGGAAAGTAGAAGGAGACAGGCTCGTTTCAGTGGTGCTAAGTGACAGAAAAAGAGGCAATGGGCACAAACTGAAACAGAGGAGATTCCATCTAAACACCAGGAAGTACTTCTTTACTGTGCAGGTGACAGCACTGGCAGAGGTTGCCCTGAGAGGTTGTAGATTGTCCCTCCTTGGAGATCTTCAAAAGACACCAGGACATGGTCCCGGACAATTTGCTCTAGGTGACCCATCTTGAGCAGGGTGGTTGGACCTGATGACCTCCAGAGGTCCCTTCCAACCTCATCTCTTCTGTTATTCTGTGATCTTGTACTTAATGGTATAATTGTTAATTTTGGATGAAACTCTTGCTTCAGTTTTTGGACTCTACTGCAGTCAGGATCAGAGAGTTAGTTTAATTATCATGTACTTCTTTGTACAAAGATCACAAAAATATCAAGAGCGGAGACAAATAATACATTGGTTTATAATGTTTTTAATACATGGGTTTTAGTCTGTGCATTTATTTAGTGCTAGGAACCAGCCATTTCAAGCAGAGACATAGTCCTGCTAAAATGCCTTTATATTTCCTTAGTAAGAATTTCAGGTATTGAAATAGACCTGAAAGGTAACATTAATAAATAAATAGCCTCAGTTAACTGTATGAAAAGTGGAGCTGATAAAGGAATCTATCAATTGATTATGAAAAGATATTAAGTATGAACCCTGTTTTACCTTGTGATCATAAATATTAATCAAACTACTGGCTCTTGATGGGTTAAAGTCTAATTCCAATCTTTGAGTGAAAATAGACATTGGCACTTGAAAAGAAAGGTTTTGATATAGATGGAAAGAGAATTCTTCAAACTCTTCAAAACATTTTTACTTTTGAGTTTGAAGCACTTTTTATTATTCTGGTTTAGAAAGAGTTATATGCAATCTCTATGCTGGTGGTCTATGAATTTCATAGAAGCATAGGATGGTTTGGGTTCAAAAAGACCTCTAGTTCCACCCCCCCCACCGCCCTTGTTGATGTTTATACGTCACATGTAAATTGTATGTTATAATCTTTTATAGAATACTGTCATCATGATTACTAGATATTGATTAAAAAAAAAAAAAAAAAAAAAAAAAAGAAAAGAAAAGAAAAGAAATGAGAGCTCTGCAGAACTATTCACCATTCCCAAGAATGTGAAATGTATTTGTTTGATATTTTCCATTACAATATTTTTCATGGTCCTCCATTTGTTTCTTAGTCCTGCCATTGCACAGCTGTTGGTAAGAACTGACATTACAGATGTAATATCTTTCATTTACTTCCCCGTGTATGAATGTATTAAGCTTCATGAGGATAGCTTATATCACACCTAACTGAGTTTTCTAACATATTACTTCCTTTTTGTAGAGGTGTTACTGTGATTATTTCAAGCAAAATACAAAGGATTCTTTGTCTTTCATGTTGAAATTAAACAGTACTTCAGAAATATATATATGGGCTGTTTCCAACAGCACTGAAGTTTTCTTCAATTAGTCCAGATTGAATAGTCTCTGACAACTGTACTGTGAAATTACAGAAAGAACAGGCCAGATATTCAGGATTATTTTGAATCTCATCCTTTCTAGTTGCAAAGAAATGCCATTTATCATATCCTAAATTAAACAGCTGGAGAGCTGCTATAATTTTTCAGTGGACTGTATGTTGTCATTTGCAAGGTTATTTGAAAATCCTTTGGTAAATGAACCACATGTGTACATGCTGCAACTGTTTACTTACAACAACATGTATTATTCAAATGCTGTGTTTCCTAGTTGATCTACCATTTATATATTGTACAAGATGTGCAAAACTTATCACCCCCTGAAATAATTGTTCATTATTACTACTGTTGTCCTAATATGCAATCTTCTAAGTATATTTTAGGATCAAACCCATCACAGTATGTACTTATTTTTGCTTAGTTTTATGGAGTACTTCATGGCCGGCTTACCATTTAAAATCAGAGATGAGACTCTAAGACTGAGATGACATTTCTCTATTAATTTTATTGATTCAGCAAAATATTAAGAAATTGTTTAATTTTTCTTCTTCATCTGTTTTCAAAACCAGAAGCACTCAGCACTCTAGTGGCTGTGAAAATGGAAAATCCTGTGGGATTCCAAGTTTCCCCATGAATTTAGTGGAATGTGATGCGTCTATGCAACAGTAATATTAATTATCAAACATAGGAAAAACACTTTTATTGGCCTTCTCTTTTGTTTCATTAATAATTTCCTTAGATTAAATTGAGTTATTACATGAATTTATTTTCCACATATTGCCTAATATTTTTAAACCATACCTGGAGTAAGCTATTTTATGTCTTTTTTTTTTTTTGTCTTTTTTTTTTTTTTTTTTTTGTGTGTGTGTGTGTTTGTTTGTTTGTTTGTTTTTCATTTCCAAGTACCAATGAACATAATTTCTTTCTAGGTTCCTTATATTTGTGTCTTTGTTCTTCATTTGTCTTTATTCTTGGATTAGAATTCCAGCTTTATTTGTCATATTCATGTCTTTTCATCTTTACACACTGACCAGTGAAACCATCAACATTCACAGATAAAATCATTCATATCTATAATAGACTATGTTTTGAAATTTTTAAACTTGGAAAATATTATTTTATATTCCTTTTTTATTTTTTGTTCCCCCCCAAAAAAAAATCTTCATGGAAATTCTTAGATTTGCTTGTACTTGTTTCGATTATACCCTTAATAATTTTGATTTATATGCCCCCTTTGATCACAGATTCAAGTCCTGTCAGGGATGACTCATATAGCAGATGAACTGAGGATAACCATTTTTTGTAGGAGGTATTGGAAATCCTGTTCACCTTCTCTTGACATTGAGATTCTGTTCTAGTCAGCATGAAGGTTGCACTTTTGCATAACTCTAATACTGGAGCCTAGAAAATGGACTTAACTTTATGTGATAGTGACACTAATGAAATTTTCTCAATTGTTTTTAATTTCCTCTTTCTCAAAAGGTTGCTTCCAACTCATCTGTTCTGTATTTCTTTTGAGACAAAAACAAGCAATGCCTCAAATTTATCAATACCATCACATTATGATTTAGTTGCTTACAGTTGCTTACAGGATCACTGTAAGTACAGATACCTAGTTGTCCTGGAAGTGTTTGTAAGCTACCACTGTTTCTGAGATCATTCTCTTGTATGGAGCTGTACAAAGTAAGTTGTACAGCATCAAAGTATGGATGCTGTGCACAGTAAGGAGGAAAATTTCAACTTCAGCATGGAGTTTCATTCACTTAATGTCTACGTGTTCTGAGAAATCCTCTTATTGGTTGGGAATTAAGTCTTGTTCTTAGACTTTTATCTATTTATGGCAAAAGCATTGAACATGAAAAATCTTGTTATAGATGCATTACAGAAGTGACCTTTCATGGTTGCAACAGCAGAAAATTTGGAAAGCTAAACACCTTGTTTCAGAGGCTTGATTTCGTCTGAAAAATTAGAAAATGAATCTTTGTATAGATGCTTTAGATACAAGCCCTTTTCTGATCCTACAGAAGAAAGTTCTCTGAAGTCCTTCAGAATTTATTTCTCAGTTATATTCAGTTGCATACAGCTCCATTAGTTTAATTCTCCTCTCACAAAGAAGTTCAATTACAAATATTTATTCCAAATGCCTCCTTTATGAGTCTCAATAGTTGGTGTTATCAGTCAATTATAGTTTAATGATAAAGTCAGCAAGTCAGTCCTAGAAAAGACCAGGATCTGAAACTTTATGGGGCAGGGTCAAACAAACTCTTCTTAGAGAGTTTTTGAGTCTCACTGTTAGAAGTGGGAATTGCAGTAAAGAAATCATGCTTCCATCAATGTCTACTTGGTAAATGCAATTTTGTTGTTATCGTTGTTGAATTTTTTCAACAAAAAAAATTGTAGAGGCCTATTTGTAAATAGATAGAATAACTAGTTCTAGAATGCAAACTTTTTCTTCAGCCAGCTATCTCAATTCCAGATGCACATCAGACCTTTATAATGATCATACTGAACTGAAGAGCATAAGAGCATAAGAGCTTCTTTTCCCCAGCATGACAACTTATATTTTAACAAATGTTTGACAAAGAGTTCTCTTGTGATGACTAAACCTATCAAAAGAAATTAATGAAGAGGTTTATGAGCTTGCAGATAGTCTGTTCCAACTACATTGGATTTATATAAGATTTAATAAAACTTTGCTTGGAATGACAGCTCAACACCCGCTTCAAACTAAGTTCAATTAAATTAGCATTCCAACACAGGATATTAGTTTCATGGTGCATAGAGAAATTATAGGCTGATATTTGCATATATTGAAATCCACAAGGGGAATGAAGCATATAAAAAAAGGAATAAGTAGTAACAAATTAATTTATTAGAAGATCAGCCTAGAAAATATAATGCAAACTAAAATAATTTTTATAAATGTTTCCAGTGAAAAATATATCAACACATTACTGAAAAATAAAAAAATGACTTCCTGTATCATCCTCTATCTTTTAGTCTAGGTTTCCTAGGCCATTAATTTTCTGGTTTAAAAACAAATAAATAAATAAAATAAAATAATAATAAAAACAAACAAACAAACAAACAAGGAAACAAGGAGATACAACAAAATAAAGCTTTCAAGTAATCAAGATACTTCTTGCAATTACTTCCATTCCGTTTTTAGTGGAGTGAAGTTAGAAGGTGTATTGCATAATGTGTTCAAATTTTTATAGTGGGATTTGTCTCAGTAAGTATGTACCATAGATGTTTGTATCTGAGCTCTCTGAAGTCAATAAAATCTGATCATAGTCAGTGAGGTTTAGGGCACAATTCATCTCATTGTAAAGAAAAAAAAAAAAAATTATTCAGAATACCTGCTCCAGAAAAACTGTTCCATTCCTTTCATTCACTAATATTAACATGTTAATAAATTATTTGATAAACTGATTTGATGACTTCTGTAAGATTTATTTTCTAGGGTGGGACTTGGAGATCTGTGTTTATCTCAGCAACTACTGTTGCTTGTTTCCATTTTACGTGTGCTCACCTATTCTTATTTGTGAAAAGTGTTTCTTTGATTATTTCTTTGATTTATACAAAGTGCTACAGAATAATTAGGTAATGTTGAACTCTTGTTATCTATTGTATTTATATATATTTTTATTTTACAATTATCATTATGAAGAATATTGGCTGCACTGTACAAATTAAGCTATTTTGACTTGTGTCATAATTACTGAGGTAGAAAATCATCATTACTCATCTTTACATCATATAAGTTAAAGAATAAACAAACTTCTCTTAAAATGTGGTCCCTACCATATTTTTAAACATGATTAAAAGAAAAAGATCACTTATATAATTAAAATGTTACTACACCTGTTGATTTTTAACCACCTAATATTGACATTTAACATTTTTGTAGCTCTTCACATGTCCTTAGTGATTTTTTTAACCACATATAATAGAGTAATCAGTAGGTAAAAAATGGCTATGCACAACTCAAAACCATTATTCTTATATTTGTAATTCTGTCCTTCTACATTTACATTTAATTAGAAGTTCGGTTCATCTCCTTATGCAAAAACTTTTTCATTGTTCAGATGGATAAATCTGTAAATTGTCTTAAAAAAAAATCTTACTAAATATATACTGGTCAGTGCATTGCATACTGAAACAGAGATGTGTTGTAGTTCAGAGAGTTTTAAATGTGAACATGCATGCCTTATTACAACAAAATATTTTTTCTTTTTTATATGATACTTTTTGATAATAATTGATGAGTCTAGCCATAAACGGTGGTTGGTGGTGGTGGTGGTGAAATCATCTGATCTTTGACAGTTCTAGCTTTGAATTCCAATTCTTTTTTGGGACAAGTACGAGGAGGTTTGTGTCAAGAGGAGGCTTGAGTCATGAAGCAAAATGTTAATTTAAACTTTGAATTTCTCACTTTTTACTGTTGAAACTTTCACCTGGTTTTAAAAAAATACATAAGAGCTACGATTGTAAGATTTAATATTATAAGATTATAGAAAACTGAACTAATCAACACTTATTTCCCCATAGAGAACAAATAGAATTTTTAATTCCATTTCTTTAGTTTACTTCTGATATTCATTCTCCTCCTACCTTTTTTCATCCTCTCTGTCTGTGTCCATATAAACCAGGCTTAAACCAAGTCACACATGGCCTAAGCAAAGGCAATTTTATCTAATTGTGAAGAATATAACTTAATACAAGATTCCTTTAATATTGTATTTATTGGGTACAGGTGTCCAGGTGCTGGCAGTGGGGTTCTGCAGGTATCCTCTGTGCGGTGAGGCCTGGGCTGCCTCATGCTGGACATGGCCAGTTCTATCTGGCTCCAACGGCCTCACTGTAGGGCCCAGCTGGGCCCAGCAGCCATGGTGGTGGTGCCTCTGAACAACTTGGTTGAGTTTCTAGTGTTTCTGTGAAAACATATTTGATTCCTAAAATGAATGAAGAATATATGTAGCAATCTCTTCAGTGTATGTAATACATGCATTTTGTTATTTTATGCCATTAGTTGCTTATTTTTGCTCTTACAGCACCTTGTAAGGTAAAATTTCACAACAGGACAAATGTTCCTATGGACTTTAAGGTAGTATTGGTGAAGTGTTTTGATTGTCAGTATTTGCGATCAATATAGTTGCAGAGTTAAATTATTTGCTGTTTATTTTGGCTAAGCTTTTATTGTTTATACCAAGGTAAAATAAGTCCATTTATCATCTTTATAATGTAATAGCACTGTTTGTGGATCTACTGTTAATATTTCCCATTCCTCTGGGAATGAGCTGAAGCAACTCTCCTGTGAAGAAACACTGAGGGAGTTGGGGTTGTTCAGCCTGAAGAAGGGAAATCTCCTTAGCAGTTTTCTAGTAACTGAAGGGGGGCTACAAGAGGTCTGGAGAGGGACTGTTTTTCAGTGTAGCGACAGGATAAAGGGCAATGGCTTTAAACTAAAACCATAGATTTACATTAGATGTAAGGAATAAATTATTTTTTTCTGAGGGTTGTGAGGCAGTGGAACAGGTTGCCCAAAGAAGTTGTGGATGCCCTATTACTGAAGGTGTTCAAGGCCATATTAGATAGGTCTTTGAGCAACGTGGTGTAGTGGAAGGTGGCCCTGCCCATGGCACGTGGTTGGAATCATATGATCATTAGGTCTGATCAAGTAGGTCTTGTCCTACTCAGACTATTCTATGATTCTATGTTTCTGTATTTAAGGAAGGGAAGAAAATGCCAACAGCATTACATTGATACTCCATGGCAGAGCAGGTTCACCTCAAAAGTGATTGCAGCCCTTGGGTAAGCAATGCCAGAGCAGAAAAAATGAATAGGAAGGAAGGAGCAAGGGAAGGAAAAAGTAAGGAGCATAGAGTAGTAGGAGAAAATCTCTGTGCCTTGACCTCAGCCTCCTGATCTGCTTGCTGTCTCATGGAATGGACTGAGTGTAACCTGCAGAGGTAACTGGGGGGCAGGCACAAATGTCTAGAGTG
The DNA here is from genome assembly GCF_964211825.1 of Aythya ferina. Lineage (NCBI taxonomy): Eukaryota > Metazoa > Chordata > Aves > Anseriformes > Anatidae > Aythya > Aythya ferina. Next base: position 39,835,062 of record NC_140296.1, read on the forward strand.
AAGCTGAGCTAGTGAAAGCGGAAGGAAGGGTGTTTTCCCTAAGTATTTAAATGTTTGTATTTGTTTCTCAGTGTTTGAATTTGTAATTAAATGTCTAAAATTAAATTCCCCAAGTCAAATCCATTTTGCCTGAGACAGTAATCATGGAAGGATTTCCCTGTTCTTATTCTGACCTAGAATTTTTCTTGCTTTTAATCTTTGTATTTTCTTCCCTGGCCTGCTGGGCAGGGTGGGGACAACAAGGAAATGAGAAGTGGCTGTGATGGTACTCAACTGCTAGCAATGGCCACTCCACTATGAAATTGCACTTAAATGAATCTGAGCCTGAATAATCATTTACATCCTTTGGAAATGCATCTGTGAGGAGTACCCAGCCATGCAATTCAAAAATGCTTGGGCTGAAATAATGCTATAGATATTTCAGTCAAGAAATCAGGTTGAATCAGGGGTCCCTTCCAACTCAGGATATTCTATGATTCTATGATTCTACAAATCAGACTACATTACCAAGAGAGAATATAAAATTTATTTTTAATTTATTTACTTCACTTTCACAGAATAGGCCACAGAGCTTGCATTTTTTTATGGCAAATCATGTCCTTGGTCAATCAGATGCAATAAATTGACAGTTTCTGTTAACAGACTATTATAAAAACGTATCTTTTAATACTCTGAATAACTATTATTTTCTGTAAGTAAAGGATTTTATTTTGTACTGTCCTAACCACTCTAGCAACCACCTTGGTTTATTATCTTTTTCCTTCCTTCTTACCTTCTTCCTTCCTTCTTTCCTTCCTTCTTTCTTTTTCCCTATCTTTGTTACCAAAAGGACCGATTGGTTTATGAATAAAATCACAGTGGAGCTATTGGCATCCTGACCAGCAGTGAACTTCATCAATGTATATGCACCATAAGGAAGAAGATCAATTTGGCAGTAACAGGTAGTAGTTTTGCTGATAATCTTTAAGTATTCTGAGACTACTGAAAGAAATTATCAAATCCCTGTTCAACTTCTTAGTATTAGAGGTGAAGTTTTGAGTTTATAAATCTTGTGGAAGTGATACAGGTTAAAGTTTGTCTTCATCTGAGAACCATTAGAATGAAGGTTTTGAATTAATCTGTGATATTAGGACCATGGTCATCATTCCCAGAGAGGCTTCACAGTATATTCGAAGACATCTTCTCAAAGACAGTTTTGGTTTTAAAAATGTTGGAAACTGAATGGTCTACATTATGAACTAGACAAATTTCATACTTTTACAGGAAACTGAAATACATGTAGCAGCTACATGTATTTCAGTTTCCTGTAAAAGTATGAAATTTGTCTAGTGATCTAATTGCTTGTAACTAAATGCACAACTTAAGTGTATAAGCTCCTGAAGGAATTTTAGATTTTAAATCCCTGTCTGAGAGGCATAAAAAATGCATCTGTTGGTGAGCTGTGAAAGCTGGCATTGGGGGGATCTGATGTTTCTTTTTCTGGGCTCTTCCTGTTGTCTGCTGGACTATTTGGGGTTACCAGTCTGGCTGATGTGAATTCTGGTTCTCATTCAATATGAGAATGGAAAAGCAGTGTATAATTTAATACTGGGATTTTCATTACCAGCTGGACATGTAAAGTTTTAGGTATTATATTGCTAGTGGTTTAGTGCTTACATCCTCTTCTTAATGAGTCAAATGCCTGTGCAACAGTCTGAGAGGTTTCCAGAGATTATCATAATCATAGAATGACTCAGGTTTAAAGATAATTCAGTTTCCAACTCCATGCCATGGGCAGGAATGCCTGATGCCCATGTGGTCTGGGGCCTTGTCCAACCTGTTTTTGAACACTTCTAGGGATGGGGCATCCACAGTTTCTCTGAGCAACCTGTTCCTGTGCTTCACCACCCTCTGAGTGAAGAATTTCCTCCTAAAATCTAATCTAATTCTCCTCTCTTAGTTTAAAACCATTCCCCATCGTACTGTTATTATCTGATTGAGTGAAAAGTTGCTGAGATATCATGTTACATTTTTGGCCTTCAGCTGCAATGAAAAATAACAGTATTTGACTATTTAGAAACAAGAAAAAAATATTCTACTCTGAAGTAATGTGGCTTAGCCCATTACACTGCTATAGTCTAACAGTCTAGTTTTATGATTGGGTTTAAAAATAATAAATAATAAAAAAATAACTACATGTTTTGAAATGTTTCAACTGCCATCAGTAATAACATCACTTTACTTCAGTAGATGTATTGTTGTATAGCTTATAATTAAATAAAATGTTTTGAATGAATTTTGTGTTGCTAAACCAGAAAATAATACATTTCTGATTAAAATATCACAAAAGTTATTGGCATATGTAGCCAACCTGTTTTGATACCAATAAGGAAAATTTATTGGAGAATATCTTTGATATCACATTAGAAGAACTTTCATTGAAAATGCTACCAAAATTAATTTCCTCATCTGAGAATATGACAGTGAACCACTGTAATTACAGTGAACTACTGTAATAACCATGGAGAAAGTTCAGAAGGTACATTTCTTGGCTGTAATTTCTTGGCTGTAGTTTGTGATTGCTTTGAAATATATATATATATATATATATTTTGTACTCAAATAAGTGAAAAATTGGAGATTTTTTGCTTTTTGGTGGGCATTTCTTTTATTATTTATTTATTTATTTATTTATTTATTTATTTTCGTTTATCTAATTTTTTAAAATAGAGACTTAAAATACATTTTTTTTTCTGTTGTAACTTTCCAAATCCTGTAATGATGGAGAAGGAAAATATAGTAGCAGCCTTTGGAAAATGGGTAAAATGCACCAAGTTTTACTTTTTATTTTACCAATTGAGTTAAATGGTATAAAATGTGAAAAAAATAGAGAAATTTCAGTATTTTCATGAAAAACTACTAAACTATTTCTTTAAAGATTTTAATCAGATTTTTCATAAATGACTCTTTATATGCATTTTAATTTGAATTAGAATATTCATTAGTGCTAGTCTTAGCAACTTCTAGTCTACATGTAAACAAATGCTTTTCTAAAGAATAGCATTCTTTATAAAGAATAGTTGAGGCTGGTAATATTTGTGGACTGATATCAAGGAAATGACTTCTGCTGACTCAGACTCTTTGCAAACAACGTTGGATAGCTGTTTCCACTTTGGAATAAAGAAATCAAAAATTGCATTGAGGCCAAAGACATTACAGTCCTCTTCCCCAACTTTCATGACTTGAAATAGACATAGTCTTGGTGAACTGCAGAGAACTGCTATATTCTCTTTTGCAAAGAAAACTGGGAGCTCAGGAAAGATAAGATGGCTTGAATCAGAATTGCTGCCTGCGTTGCTGAGCAAATATACTCCGTTGTGCACCTGCTTTTCAAATTATCCAGACTGGAATACATTGCAGTTCTTCCTCTGTGTGTCCATTTTCTTCCAAAGGATACCTTATTGTAAAGAGACATAAACCCAGGTGTCTTTCTTGTGTGCACGTGGGATGTTTCCAAATCATACACTTTTGGATCTAAGGCTGCAGAGCACACCTGCCATGTGGTGTTGATGTGGTCACTATTTGTTCATTTAAAGAAGTTTGGATCAGGTTAGTTTTTAACCCTCATTTAATTTTTACTCTTGAACGGTTTTAAGAAATTCAGAAGCAGTAGTAAATAAAGGGCATTGCTTATTTCTTCAGTGGTGCTAAACAGCTTAATGATACGTTCATTCTCTCATTTTTCCTTTCAACTCAGGCACTAAGCAATATTTTGCATATTTGTGAAGCACCAAGGAAATACAAAAATCTCTAAAAAAGATGTAAAAAAAGGAGGAAGTCAAAATAGGAAGAACATTGAAAGTGCCTCATGGAAGAAGAAGCAAGCAAACAAAAGCCATCACATCAGAATTATCATACCTGGACATGTAGATGGAGCAACACTTCCCATGTATTCATATTTTGTGATTCATTAATAGAGATCTATCGTTAGTCACATACATCTCAGGTGTACTTAAGTGACATTATGATTATGCTTTAATCTTTAATTTTTTTGAAGACCGACTTCATTGAAAAAGAAAAATGAGGGGAATATTTATATTTGAATTGTTTATATTTGCTTGTAATGCTAGTTTGCATGTCATAAAATTGCTAGATAAGATTTATATGGGAGAAGTTTTAGATTTGTCTGTGTATTACACAGTAAACATGCCAGTGAAAATCAAGAAAGGATGAGATTAATCTAGTTAATGTGACAGAATCTAGACAAGATCCAAACTTTGGGAAAGCAAAGATGCAGCAAGAAGAAGAAACAAGAAGATCAAAATGGTAAATTTTGAGTGGATCCCAAATTGTTGCTACTCGTACATCTGGGATCTGACATTGTAACTTAAATGTCAGCATTGGTCTGTTTAGACCAACAGGCAGATTAAAGGCAGCTGGCAAGGGCATAATATGCCAGCTTTAATAGTGGCACAGAAATAGTGGCAATGAACTAGGGAAATGACTTTAGATGATCACCAATAATTTTAATTGATGAAGAAAACTCATCCATTGGAAAAACCTAATTGGCAAACTAGTGAGTAAAAGTGATTTAATGTGTTCTATGGATCAGAAAATAAGACCTGGCATAGAGTATTGGCTATTAGTGCAGCTGTTGTGAAGATGATCTGCATTGGAAAATTGAACTGAAAAAAGGCATCAGTGAGCAAAAGCTTTGGGAAAATAACTGGCATTTAGTAGTATTTTCTGCAAGAAGTTGAGAATTTTTATTCTCTTGAAGTTACTACTAATCCCATAGCAAATCATTATAAAGGCAGTGTAAGAGTCAATGACAACAGACAGGGATTTGTGAGGTTTCAAAATATTAAATCAGAAAAGAAAAGAAAAGAAAAGAAAAGAAAAGAAAAGAAAAGAAAAGAAAAGAAAAGAAAAGAAAAGAAAAGAAAAGAAAAGAAAAGAAAAGAAAAGAAAAGAAAAGAAAAGAAAAGAAAAGAAAAGAAAAAGTAGAAGCCATACTGCATGATACTCAGCAAAGACATATTCTATTGTTTTAAGGCAATAACCAGGCAAAATGATTGAAAAGGAGTATTCATACAGATAAATGAATATAGATGAGTAGAAAATGAATTTAATAATTTATATTATAGAAATCAATATCTAGCTGAAAAATAGAAAGGTACGTGTCACAAAGTGCTTGTGTATGTGATAGACCTATAAGACTGAGAATTTAAAGCAGCACTTTTCTGAATGTTTTGAATGGAAGTGTTTGTGAAGAGTTGGAAAAGTTATTGAATGGAGATGTGACCTAGTGAGCTGGAGGTAAATGCCTTCTAAATCCACTGAAATAAGTAGCAGATGAAAATGTTTGTCTTTTCAAAGCAGTCAGTGAACTTTGAGGGATAGAATCATAGAATATCTGAGTTGGGAGGGACCCACAAGGATCATTGAGTCCAACTCCTGGGTCCCCAAAGGACCACCCTCCCTAAAAAATAAAAGTCAGATCATGTATCTGAGAGTGTTGTTCACATGCTTCTTGAACTCCGTCAGGCTCAGTGCCATGACCACTTCCTTGGGGAGCCTGTTCCCATGCCCAACTGACCACCCTCACAGTGAAGAACCTTTTCCTGATATCCAGCCTGAACCTTCCCTGTCACAGCTCCATGCCATTCCCTCAGGTCCTCTTGCTTGTCACCAGAGAGCAGAGCTCAGAGCCTCTCCCTCTGCTTCCCCTCGTGAAGAAGCTGTAGACTGTGATGAGATCTCCCCTCATCTCTAGGCTGAACAATCCAAGTGACTTCAGTGACTCCTCATACATCTTCCCCTGAGACCCTTTGCCATCTTTGTTGCCCTCCTTTGCATAAGATTCTTCTTACGTGTGTTACAATAAGTGAAAATCAGGTGTTTAAATCTAAGTTCCCTTTCTTCATTGCCATGGAAGAATACCAAGCATACAGTGGATGATGAGCTCCATCTTACATGCCTAATGTTTATTCTACATGTATTAAAGATAGGTGAGTTGAATCTCACCTTCTGTGTTGCTATTATTATTATTATTATTATATTTTAACTAAAGGTGTCCAGATATTTTTTGTTGTTTTACATCATTTAGGAAGGCCTGTAAATTCACTTGTAACATTGTTGTAGCAAGAATATGTTACTGAAATGTGATCTTACCTCATCTTTTTTCTATTTTGAGGTAAACCGTGATCATGATCATTTAAAAAATTAAGCTACGTGAGTCTATATCTATGTGGTAGAACCATCATTAGAGAGCTGGAACTTAATATTTTGTTGCTGTGTTGCTAGTTATGTGCTAACAGTGTTGGAAGCAGCTTAAAAAGAAACTTATTGTCTTTCAGCTATGCTGATGATATTTTATCACTGAAATGTTTTCAGTGATATTATATCACTGAAAACATGTGCTAGTTTCTGTGCAAAAGTAGTCAGGCTTATCTGGCAACTAAAACAAAGACTGTGAGTGTATGCAGAATGTCAGCACGTTATCTTATGTGTCAAGCTCTACGCTGGGCAGAGCACTTGGATGAAAGGGAAATGGATGGCTAATGACTAGCTTGGCATTTTAGCTGAGATTTAGAGAGCCCAGAACAAGAATCAATTTATAAGTGCCAAAATCACTTACAACATAGGAACAAATGTACAAGTTCAAGTCAAATATTTGTCCTCCTACTGCTGACTCTGTGCTATAAACCTTTCCCCCCACTAGGACTGATGAATAGATATAGTGTTTAATGAGTCATACTATTTTATAGAATTATCTAGCACAAATTTTGTGAAAAAGAAAGTAGTTAAGGTCTACATATTTTGAGACAGCTTACTGTTTAGGTATTCTAATATTTAATTGGGATGTTAAGTATATTTATTGACTTTCTATGCTTGGCAGTTAATCAAGGGAATATACCTGACTGATGAGATCAGTCTTCCATCTTATATAAAATAGCATCTAATTTAAATCTAGTCCCACTGAAATCAGAAAGGCATCCTGTAGTAGCTGCTAATCTTGAATATCAGGTAGCTTAAGGTAACTCAATGTCTTTTTATTTGTTTATAACATCTGGCTGGAGAGGATACAACCATTTATTACTGGCTCTATATTCATCTGATTTGCCGTACCTATGGCAAACCTATCAAGTAAGCCCAGTCACTGTTCGGCTTTAAAATCCCCTGTTAAAGCTGGCTTGATTTGATTTAATCTTGATTTATTTGAAAGATCATCGATTTTTCTTTACTGTGGAACTTTTGTTTTGTTTTCAAACTCTGCAGTGTTTTGAAATGGGTTTGCTGTTAAAAAGTCCTTTTGTGAAATAAAGTTGTGGTAAAAAAAACATTGCGTGGAGGTTACCTGGAGACATCACAACATGACATTTTCTCTTTAAAAGTACTGTGTGAGAAGTAAACAGCAATACCAAGAAGAAAAATGTCCTTTTAAAAAGCACAAGCCTGCTGCACAAGATAAGCAGAGAGGATAATGAATGTTATAAACCCTGAAAATTACTGCTTATTTTAGAAAAGTTTATATGTCAGAGGGGAAAAAAAAAAAAAAAAAAGTAGATTAAAAGAACAAAGTAATTTGTGTACATGAAACTGTAGTTCTTCACCTAATTAAGGAAAACCAACTCAAATTTTGTCACGACTTTTGTTCATTTACAAAGAGGACCATTCTGGTATTGTTATTCAGGCTACCAATTGTCATGTATTGTCAGCTTTTGTGGCATGTAACTTTGTTGCTTTGGTACAATCTAGATTTACTGGAATTGTCAATTGATCTGTAACACTGAGTTAACTGGTTTTATTTAGATTATCAGAATTAATTTAGAAACAACAACAATGGCAACACAGGAACACAGGAATTACAATAGAACTGGAAAACAAAAATACGTCTGTGAATACCAAAAGGAGGTGGTTTAGAGAATAAGAACATTAGACCAGCTGCATTCAGTCTGTAACATTTCTCTTATCAGAGCCACTTTTTTTTTTTTTTTTTTTTTTGTAGTGGTGTGGCACTTGTCTGCTAAGGATTGGAGATCATTCCCTGACCCATTTCCAAGAGTTGTCAGAACCCAGTAAACTAAATTTTCCATTCCTTCATCAAACAAACTTCCTTAGGCTTCTTCCAAAATCTTTTTAGTCAAGAGCTAAGGAATGTGGCCTAATTGCCATTGGTCAAGTCAATCGGTATAGCTATATTATTCTTTAATTATTCATTAAAAAACCTCTATATTCATGGTATACTATTAACACTGAACTGTGATCCTACCACATTTATTCAGTGTCTGTACGCAAGTATATATAATTTAAAAGACAGAGAAATACATACACATACCCTGAAAAGCTCTGATTTTGTGGGCATAGAGCATGGAATTGTACAGCTGCTCTTTCAGCTCCACAAGCAGTCTGTTTGTATGTACAAATAGAAGAGGCATTATAAAAAACAAAGTCTTTTAAACCTTGAATCCTTTTTCTGTGACCTATTTTAAAAGCTTGTCCTGGAGTTCCAGTTCTCCCTGCCATCAGAGAGAAACACCACTGCTCTCTATCATCAGTCTCTCTATCAGAGAGACACTCCTCTCTTTATGGATGGCCATTCACTATATCTGGTTAGGTACTAACTGGAAGTGCCAGTTCTTTTCAGTTGACTGTTCAAACGATAAATGGTTAGATTACATGTTTAACCTTAAGGAAATTAAAACTAGGTCAGATGAATCCTACATGGGTCAAAGAATAAATATTGTGAAACTCTCCTTGTGTTTTATATTTCATCTAAAAGATAACTTTTTTTTTTTTTTTTTTTTTTTTTTTTTTTTTTTTTTCTCCTCCATTGCCTGGACATTTTCCTCAGACAGATGAACCCAGATTAAGATAAAATAAAATACACAGACCCATGATGGCTTCACCTATGGCAGAAGTGTCAGACCTGACTGAAAACTAAACTTCCTCCACAGAAAATAAGGATAAAATAAGCAGATGAACTCAACAATAGAGTTGATCAACAAGACATATGACAGGCAGCTGTGGGACTTAAAGGTTATCCTAGATATGAGGCACATTTACCCTTTTAGTTACAGTGGTACGGTGTTGTTCAAGCAACAAACCCTTGAGATTTACCTGTTACCCTTCTATGTTGAGTTATGTTAATAATTTGAATGCCTAATAATTATGCTGTGTTATGATATCATTTGAAAGGTCAATGAATTCAGGAAATTACTTTCTTATAGCTCATATGACAGTCTTTTTGTGATCTTCAACAAAAATTGGATAGTTGATTACTTTTTGTATTACATAAAATAACAATCATGGAATACAATAATAACACACAGAGATATGATGTACTTGCTGTGTGTTTTAAAAACATAAAATTAATGAATGAATAAAAACCAAGCAAAGCTCCCTAGTAGGAAACATTAGCTCTATTTCATATACTGAATAAGACAAATATGAAAAATATAATTTAAAATGTGGTTTAAAAACTGCATGTTTTACTTTCTATGCACTTAAAAAAGTATAAAAGGGAAAAATATGCACATAGATATGGAGAAACATATTATAGAAATATATTAAAACAATGTTTACAGATATTTCTTTAAATTCTGGATGTATGCTTGCTTTAACAGCATTCAAACTGCCTTTGTTCTCAAACTGAGTTTGTATTTTCAGGAACAAGTTCTTGCTTGTAGGGATGCTTGGGGGAATACCAATTTTAGTGTAGATACTTCCTCATGTGAAGAAAGGTATATATATATATTATTTGCTGCTTGTTATTCTCTGCTGTTCCCTTTTCAGTCAACTATACCAGGACCAGAAAGAGTACCATGAGTTGTCAATGGCTAATTATGTATAACAAATATTGAGTAGCTAAGGGAAGCAATCCACGGGCTGCTATTGTTCACATTTATTGTTCATTGAACAGGTAAAAATAACAAATTTATAGAAATTTAAATAATGAAAAATCCGTTAGTAATCAATAACAAATATGGGCTGTATTTTTTCAAGTGATTTATTACTTCTAAGGAGCTTGTTACAACTTTTTTCTTTCATACAGAGCTCTTCTGACTTGGTCTTCTTAGACCACTGGCTTTGGCAACACTATGAAAAAATGTGAAATTATGAGTTCAAATCATGTATTGGATGAAAGTGGTGTAAAAATATTTTTATTTTTTACTTTTAATTATTTTTATATAGAAGGTGAAAAATCTGTAATTTACTCTTCTAGTTCATTTTTGGACATAAAAATATACTTTCATGTGAACAGCTCCACTCTTATTTTACAGTTCTTTGCTCAGAATTCCCACATGAAGACATGAAATAATTTGTATCATGTAAGAACTTGAACTTAAAAGAAGCTAAACTTTTAAGATCAGATCTAACTACAACAGGTTTTAAAGTATGTGCTTCATTTAAATATGAACAGTCACTTATCATCATGGTGCTACATTGAACTGTGAAACCTTCGTCTTTCCTTTCCGATTTTTTTTTTTTTTCTCTTGGAACACAATTTTAAACTTGTGAGTTTTTGTATGTGATATTACTTAAGGCTGTGATTCTGCTTTTTGAGCACTGTTGTCAGTATAGCCATGCATAATAGTGTGTGTGTGTGTTGGTTTTGTTTTCCATACAATATCAATTTATCAGAAAGTGAAAAGAAGCATAAAAAATGAATGCCCCTTCTACAAGGCCCAAACAAACATACTCAGAAAATAAGGAATCATAAAAATAAAATATATGAATTTCTGACCTAATTTAAATCACTCTTTCTAACTTAAGTCACTCTTTATTTTGTTTTGGTTTGTCTCAGATGTGAGCCTCTTATTTTCTCTTTTGATGCATCCACTTATCTACTTATATATTAGTATATTACTAATATACTGTATTATATTACTACTGTATTATATTACTACATTATATTTACATTACTATATACTATATATTATCACTATATTATTTGAGTTGAAATCTATTTAAATTTGCAATGTTACACACTCCTTTTAAAACTGAAGGGATTTGATGAGGCTGATTGCATTATCCAATGAATTTCACTTTCTAGTTGTCAAAAATTGACAGCAAAGACATCAAGAAGTGGAGAGAGGGACAAACTCTCAAGAAAGTATTATTTTTTTAAATATTGTGTCAACAAACAGATCTTTAAAACTGCAATGTAAAACATACCTTCCAATAGCAAAAATGAGATGCGAATGAGGTATATATGTAGTGGAAGAAATGAACACTTGTGACCAGTACCCCTGCCCCTGGAAATATGTTCAGCATAAATAACTCTATCTTATAAGGCAAATAGCCATTCTCTGTGACCAAGGTGGTCACATATCCGTCCCCTTGTTCCTCCTCATTAGGCCTTGAAGGTTCTGCACACTAAGTAGACTTCTTCTCCCCCTTCCTACCAGTCTCAAGGTTCCTGGGCACCAGGCCAACTTCTTTCCTGGTCTTGGAGGTCCTAGGCACACAGCCATCAAGGTTCTTGTGATGACTCCATCACAGAACAGGGATGCATAACAGCACGTGGCTCTGTCTATAAAATCAAGCAGCTGCAAGTCCTAGCTGGGACTTATATCGGAAATGCTGATGGACGGCAAAACCTGTTATCCCCTGGTGGCCAGAGCTGCCCCAGCTGTTATCTGCTTCCTCCACAGACTGGCTGAGTGACTTGTATGTATTCTTTTACATGTCTTGAGTATAGATTATGATTTTTATATTGTTAACAATATGTGATATTGATCCAGGTATTAAGATTTGACCTGATCTGCAGAGGCCCTAAATTATTAAGAATCAAGCTAAACCGTGTTATAAAATTCTGTGCTACACTTCTTATGAAATCGTGCAACACTGATTGTGATGATAAAAATTCCATGCTACTCTGATCATAAAATTCTATGCTACACCAATCATAAAATGTTGTTAAAAAAATGAAAGCTTTGTACTACAGCTTACTGCCATCGTCATTCTGCCCCAGATCCCCAAAAGAACCTCTTTGTAGCATCGAATTACAACACTCCAACATAAAGATCTATTTTTAAGTCTTTCTGTCTGTCTTTCTTCAAGCTTTCAGTTTGGACTTTAATTTCTCCGTAGGCTGATAAAATGCTTTAAGGAGAAAAGAGGATTTTGCAAAGGAGGTGTAAACCTTCATGCCACCAGCATATGTATTAAAAAGCTAATATAAACCATACAATTCTAGATATGAATATAACACTAGAAGACTGAGCAATTCTGACTGACATGTATGAAACTTTTTTTTTTTTTTTTTTTTTTTTTCTGGCTTATGCTAGCAATAATCAATATTCATTAATAATTCACTGAAATGACCCATCATTTGAATGTGTGAAATATTCGTGGCATATGTTTACATCATCAAAATCGATTTGCTTTACAAAACTAATTCATTTCAGTTGAAATATACATCAGGTAAACTACCTGTTGAGGACTGACATTTGCAAACAAGAGCTGCACCAGCAGAAATTTTATAAATATTTTTCTATGAGAAGAGACAGTGCTAGTACACAAAATGCACTTTCCTCCTGTCATTTAATGTTATAGTATCTCTGCATTTTCAATGCCAAACATAACAGTCAATATAAAAATGAGTGTCACAGTTATGCCAAAGCATATCTATCATTTTTGAAGGGCCAGTCTGGATTTTTTCAAAGCTTTTGGAAGAAGTGCAGGAAGTTTCAAATACTAGTGTACCTGACAATTTTCATATATAGCTACTAGTGTACCTTGCGATTAAGCTGAGCATTCATATTTTTGATTCTTTTTCAAGGTGAAACAGAATGTCAGTGTTACAGAAGAAATATTTATTGTGTACTTCCCAAAAACATGATTAATGAAGCAACGCTGAATTCTGTGGTTATACAAGGTAGAGAATATAGAAGCAAAATGGTTTCCCTGAACTTTCCTAGGTTTGTCTAGATGGTTTGCAACTAAAATCACCTTATTTGTTACCAATACATGATGATCATGAGACAAAGACATAACTTTTTAATTTTTATTTATTTATTTATTTTTTAATCTGGGCAATACAAATTGTCCATCAGCTTTCTTCAGGAATATATATATTTAAAAAAGGAGAAAAAAATAATAAAGGAGAAAAAAAAAAGAGAGAGAGAGATGCCTGTCTGTATCAGAGAAATTATGATCGCCAAATACACACAAATTTATTTGACCTGCACTGAGCCTCATCAAACAAATTAATCATCCATCTGTCAGCCTTCTCTAACCCTTGTTTTGAGCATCACTTTTGTGGAGTAACTGTGTTTTCTGAGGGCAGAATTTTTTGCCCTCACAGAAATCATCTATATAATGATTTGTGTTTTTAGAGGTCTAGGCATCCAGAAATTTCAGGGTGCTAGAATGTGGTGAAATAAAAATACTATGAATTTCTTATGAGAGAAAATGATAATGACTTCTGTCTAGAATATGGAACAGTTAAGCTTTAGAGGCATTAGGTTCTTAATGCCTTCTTTACTTCTGTCTCTACTAGCCAGACCACTTATCCTCAAAGTACTCAGCCTCCTGACCTGGAAGTCTGGGCCAGGGAGCACAAGAAACCCCTCAAAGTTCACGTGGAAGCAGTTGGGGACCTGCTGCTCCACGTGGACTGTCACAAGTCCATGGGGCCAGATGGGATCCACATGAAGATGCTGAGGGATTTGCTGGATGTTATTGCTGGTTTGCTTTCCATCATCTATCAGTGGTCATGGTCATCCAGAGAGCTTCCGAATGACTCGAGACTTGCTAACATTATGCCCATCTATAATAAGGGTTGTAAGGAGGACTCAGGGAACTACAGGCCAATAGAGGCCAATAGAATGATGTGCAACATGGCTAAGTGCCAGGTCATGCAGATTAGTCACAACAACCCCATGCAGAGCTACAGGCTTGGGGCAGAGTGGCAGGAGAGCTGTTCAGAGGAAGAGGATCTGGGGGTGTTGGTTGATGCTCACCTGAACATGAGCCGGCAGTGTGCCCATGTGGCTAAGAAGGCCAATTGCATCCTGGCTTGTATTGGGAATAGTGTTGCCAGCAGGACCAGGGAGGTGATCATCCCCATGTACTCAGCTCTGCTGAGGCTGCACCTTGAGTACTCTGTTCAGTTTTGGGCTCCTCAGTACAAGAAGGACATTGATGCCCTGGAGCATGTTCAAAGAAGGTCTATGAAGGTGAAGGGCCTGGAACACAAGTCTTACAAGAAGTGTCTGAGGGATCTGGGGTTGTTTAGTCTGGAGAAGAGGAGGCTCAGGGGAGACCTTATTGCTCTCTACAACCACCTGAAAGGAAGTTGTGGGGAGCTGGGTGTCAGCCTCTCATGTCAGATAACTAGTGACAGGACAAGAGGGAATGGCCTCAAGTTGTGCCGGGGGAGGTTTAGGTTGGAAATGAGGAGAAATTCCTTCTCAGAAGGAGTAGTCATGCATTGGAACACTTTGCCCAGGGAGGTGGTAGTGTTCCCAAGGTGTGTTGTGTTTAAGGAAAGGTTGGACATGGTGCTTAGGGACATAGTTTAGTGGGTGGTATTGGTGGTAAGGTGATGGTTGGGCCAGATGATCTTGGAGGTTTTTCCAACCTTAATGATTCTATGATCCTGTGACATAGACATCTGTAAAATTAATCTGCTCCGTAATGCAAGAATCACAGAATCACAGAATCAGAATCACAAAGAAGTTGCAATGTCTTGTGAATTTGTCGTAATAGCATTTAATTTTAGAAATAGATTTTAATCTGACATATGTTTTACCACAGACCATTCCTATATAACCCCTGAATCTGAACACACAGGCTTGCTTATAGCTATAGTGTATAGAATAGTGTATAGAATATAATGTATATTGTATAGTATATAGAATCTTTCATGAATATTGTTAGTAGAGTATTCTGTATCACACTTCTGAAAAGGTTAAGCATTTCAGTATAAGATATACCCTGTCTCAACTCTCAACTTCCAGACATAAACATTTTATTGAAACTAATTTTTCATTAATTTTTCATCTTTTTTTTTTTTTTTTTTTTTTACTGATCCTTTGCTTAGTCAAGTTTTATTTGATAATTAAAGATTGAAATGAAATAATGGTTTTCACTTTGATAAATTATCTCATGGATATACATGGATATACGGCTGTATCATCTGCTGTAGGCAAAAAGTGATGATAAGCAATACAAGTATTCAAAAAGTATTTGTTTTTTGAATTCCAGATTTTAGAAAATGCCTATTCAGCCAAAGAATTTTAGAAACAAAACAAAAATGTAGGAGACTTATTTTGTTAACACAAACATAAACTTAGAAGTTAATATAAACTTCAGAATACTGAAATTTCTTTCACAGCTGTTCATACTGGATTTTGATATTATACTATGAAAACCCTAATATTTCTTGCATGATCCTGTCGTAAGTGAAAAAAAAAAACCAACAACACAACAAAACATTAAAATGTGAATGCTAACATGACTGATAATTGAGGCTGTGTCATAACTTTAATAAAACTTGGATTGAATAGAAGTGACATGCTCCAAATCCATCAGCTTACAAATAGATAAGACAGAACTACCAGTTAGGAGGCTGATTATGTATTGTGCTTCTGCATGTTGACTCCTTAGATTTTGGAAAGAAGAAGGTGAAGATCCTGGAGTAGAGGGTCTGAGGAGTGAGCGAAGATCCCAGAAATCAGAGAGCTGTGTGGAGGCAAATGATGGGGAATGCCCCAGGACTTTGTCTAGTAACACCTGAGACTGCTGATTGTGGGCAGCAGCATGTCAAGAACCAGTATGACCTTCTATCCAACCCTCCTGGACCAGCAGAGATGTCTCTGCAGGGATGTAATATTGAGACCTAGAAAACAATGCTGGAGAGGAGTGAGTGGGTGTGTCAATGAATAAAAGCGGAGTTCAAGCTCTAATCTGTTTGGTTCTTAAATAAACCCTGGGATCTATATCCTCTGTGGCTTGCCACTTACTCTGTCTTGACCCATGACATATCCTTGGAGTGTAACTCATCTTACCTAGCTGAATATCTACATCATAGTTATCATCAGCAGGTGAGACTGCTGTGCCCAAATTTCCCCCTATTTAGAATAAGAGGTTCAGATGTATCTGATTGAAGACAAGTTAGTTATATCCTTGGTGATATCTGCTAATTCAAATATATGGAATTGCTGAGCTTTCTAACATTGAAAATGAAAACAGGTTTGAAAGCTTGGTCTTCTGCACCCTTGGGTAAAATTTTCAGTTGTAGAGAAAATGAAGAACTTTTTAGATACTTAATGTAGAGAAGAGTTTTCTGAAAAATCAGTGCCTGCCAGAAATGTGAAATATGATGTTCACCATAATTTCAAAAATGGTGAGATATATAATACCTGGACCTTTGGGTTTTGGTGGACAACAAATTGTCCATGATCCAGCAATGTGCCCTTGCATCAAAGAAGCCCATAAATATCCTGTGCTGTAATTCATAAATGTGTAATCTGCAGGTCCATGGGAGTGATCCTTCCCTTCTGCTCAGCACTGGTAAGACCATTTTAGGGTGGTGTGTCCAGTTTAGGCTCCCTGGTACAAGAAATACATCAACTCCTTGATATATAATTCCAGAGAATTCAGAAAACCAAGCTTGTAAGTAGACAACACAAAAAACAAAAAGCATTCAAAAAGACTGTGAGAACTGAGCCTGTTCAGCTTCTAATTCCACTCTTTGACAGTGGAATAAGATGAAATTGTCTTGTATCATAAGACTTGTTTGTATTCAGTCTGCTGGACATTTAAGGTATGGTACTTATACATGTGTTATTACTTATTTCCAGTAATTCTTGTAGAGGAGACATCAGTGTTGAACACAGTATATTAAGAATACTCCTACAATACAAAAAGCAGAGATTTCTAACATAAATATTTTCCTTTTTATACCTTCAAGTACTTCATTAGTTCTTTCTGCTACAGCATTGTTCTGAGACCAAGTGCAGAGAAGTATTAATGTGAACATTATCGAATTCTTGTTCATCCATTACCTGACACCCCCCCCCAAAAAAAAGCACAAATAAAGGCATTGTTAGAACTGCACAGAAAAAAAAGTTATTTCAAAAGTGATTATTTTTGTTTAACTACGTTAACTGTTACAATGTCCACAAAGTCATTTTTAGACTTTCAAAAACATTGTTTTTGAACTTCTAACCTAAAAAAAAATTAGTGAGAAGAGATGGTAATCAGACTTGCAGTGATATATAGAAGTGATTTTTCTGAGAAATGATGCATATGAGTATCTAGCTGAGATTACATTCTGTCTTTGCTGTTTGCGTACTAGAAATGTCAATGAAATAATTGTTAGAAAATTATTGAGCACAGTGATGAGTCAAAATAATTCATTTTATGAAATCAAAATGATAAATGTCAATCATCATAATAATAACAACAGCAAAACAGTTTTTTTTTTCGGGAGCAAGGGTCTAATTCTGGGGCTTGTATTTATATAAAAATAATATTTTGCTGGTTCAGAGTTTTCACTGAAGCTTAGGAGCTAACTGCTGCATGAAGAAAAGGGGGAAAACTATGTTTCCCCCCTTGTTTGTAAAAGGGGTAAAACTATGCTTTTTGGATCTGATCCAAAAATTCAAAAATACTCCTGAAATTAATAGCATTTTTTTCTGTTCAGTTTGGCGGTTTAACATTAGACCCTCAAGCAGTGTGGATTTTAATTCAGTGTCCTTTTTGGTTCAGGAAATGTTTTTATATTGAAACAGGGATTCAGATTTGGTTTAGGGTTTCAAAGGTGTCATGAGCATGTCAAGGGTTTCGCCTAATTGAACATTTTTGACATTGAAAGGATCCTTTTTTTTTTTTTTTTTTTCTCTAAACTTTTGTTTTCTAGACAGTTGATGCACTTCCTGTAAACATACAATATTATCCTCTAGGTATAATGGAGCAATTTGCAAGGGAGCAGGGTGTTTGTTTCACTGGTCCTCTCACATGTATAGGAATGAAATAATTTAAATATAATATTCAAAAATTGGAGAATGTACTTACTTATTAAATAAAGTTAAATGGAGCGAAAAAAAGCAGAAATTTGTTGTTTATTATGCTGATGTAGCTCCACAGTTTATTCTTCTCAGCTGAGCTAAGATTTTTCTCTACTACCTTTAGATTACAGTTTTATAACTGTAATTTCTAATAGCTGACTTCTGGGGAACCACACAATACAGTGTGATTTTTTTTTCCTACTTTTCCTACTTTTATATTTTCATGAACTGTATATATTGATTATTATAGTATAATATATATTAACATATTTTATACATTACATATTATAATTATATAATTATATAATAATGTATCGATATAATGTATATATAATGATTATTATAGTATATATAATGCATATATACTATGCTTGATTCTTTTCTTCTTTGAAACATTTCTCCATTGTTACTTTGAAAAATACTACATACTGTATAATGGGAAGTATTAAATTTTATAGTGCTGTTGCTAATTTGCATTGCTAATCGTCTCCTGTAAATATTTTCATAAATAGATGTGAGATTCCACTGATTATGAAACTAAGAATGGAATCCCCAATATCTCTTTCACAACTGGCAAGTTGTGAGATTTATGCAGGATCCATGAGGGGAATATATGACAATGGTACATCACATTTAAATGATTTTTTTATTGATAATCAACCTATAGCCCTAGGTATGCAATCTGGTCAGACACAGTAATAGAATTTTAGTGCGTAAGTGGGCTGAAATTTTAAAAGGTCAATGGAGTATATATACTCCATTGGAATATAAATACAGTAATAGTGACAGTTGTTAATGTCAGCAATAAGATAAAGCTATTCAAACATACTAATTTACTTAATGTCAAATTTAATTTAAATCATCTTCCACACTAAGCAGTAATAAGTTGTACGGAGAAATACAAGGTTACTACTTCCTTATGAAAGGAGCTGTAATTTATAATTTGCCTTAATTTCCTAAATAAAAACACTGCTACTATTCTCCAATTGTAATTAATAAGCATGACAAACACTTAACTGCTTTGGTTTTGAAAAAAACATTTCATATACCTTGCTTTGCCCCAGGAAAAATTTTAACAGTTTCTGTTATGTATTGCTGCCAGAGATTAACCAAACTCTATATCCTTCCACTTTTAGGCCAGCATACATCTAATTATTTAGAAAAGAACTCTATTAAGTTGTGTAAATTCATGTAGGCGTAAGCAGGTCTAACAAAAGTGTTTTTGTCAAGAAGGCAGGTAAACAGGGTCATATGATAAGATTTTTACAGCCTTCAGCTATGTGTTGCAAAGTGTTTTTTTCTGGGGTAGGTTTGTTTCCAGACCTTCCAGACTGTAAGAACTTTATTAAAGAGGCTGATTACAGCTTGATGACTTCTTCTCGGAGCATAGGAGGTGATCTAGAAAAGTGCTGAGTAGGAAAATACTTAGATAAGGAGATATGTAGATATGTAGTCTTTCAGGATGGAACCCATAGCCAATCTGCTAACTTCTTCATATGGAGCCATTTTTTACATACTTTCCTGTCCTCTAACTGATGAAAAATCATTTTGTTGTGGAACTGGATTATTTGAAATAGCCAACTCTCTTTCCTATAATTCAAATGTGTGTTGAATTAACAGAACAATCAAGTTTATTTAAGTTATGTGAATTAAATAATTTCTATTAAGTTTGTAGATCTCAAAATAATAAATACATTGGTGTAATACTAGAAACAAAAGTTTGGAAATTAATAAAATACTTCTTTGTGAGAGACAAAAACTACTGATCAAATCAGAATGAACATCAAACGTTGTAAGACTGATCAAAGGGCCAGAAGCAGGTATAATATAAACTCTTTAAAAGATTGGACTCTTGTGCAAAGATAATTTAATGAGAAGGTTTCTGGTTTTGCTTTGCAAAATATCACTGCATAACTTGCAAATTTAAAAAATAGAAGTATGCTTTGGAAGCAAAATAGTGTAAAAATCCCTAAAAGTAAAAAAAAAAAAAAAAAAAAAAGCAATACTTCTGTAGGTTTTATCAAAGAAAATAAGAAGGAACAATGCCAGAAAGTTTGAAAGTCAGAGTTTGTGAATACTGTGAACAGTGGAATGGAAAAAAAAAACAGGAACCCGAAGCAGAATGCATGTCAGCTAACTTTAGACATTTGTGTTGTAGAATTCCCAACTGCATAAGTCATTGAGCTTCCCATCTTTCAACAGAAAGTTGGCATAGGTTTGCCCAAGTTGCCATTAATCTCAACTTAACACACCTGTTTGAGGAGTCAAAATAACTGTTTTATTACTGCTTGCTTATTTCTTTTATAATGGTGTGGTGGTTTTACCCATCTGTGCAGCTGAATTCCACCACAACCACCCTCCTCAAAGGGAAAAGGGGAGAAAATATGATGGAAAGGGCTCAAGGGTTGAGATAAGGACAGGGAGATCACTCAATTATTGTCATGGGCAAAACAGACTCACCATATGGAGATTAATATAATCTATTGCCTATTACTAACAAGCTAGAACAGCGAGAAACTAAAAGCAAACTAAAAACACCTTACCCCCTCCATCCATCCTCTTCTACGTCCCCCCAAGCAGCACAGGGGAACAGGGGAATGGAGGCCATGGTCAGTCTGCAACACTTAATTTCTCCAGCTTCTTCACAGTCACCCTCTGTCCCTCCTCCATGTGGAGTCCCTCCCATGGGATGCCGTCCTTCCCAAATGATCCTGTGGGGGCTGCCCACAGGCAGAAGCTTTTCAAGAACTGCTCCAACATGGCTCCATACCACGGGGTCCATCAGTCAGGAGCAAACTGCCCCAGCATGGGTCCTCCATGGGCGGCAGCTCCCCCCAGACCCCCTGCTCCTGTGTGGGCTCCTCTCCATGGGCTGCAGCTCTGGCCAGGGGCCTGCTCCTGCAGGGTCTCTCCATGGGCTGCAGCCTCCTCCAGGCCACATCCACCTGCTCCACTGGGGGCCCCCCCATGGGCTGCAGCATGGAGATCTGCTCCATATGGGACCCATGGGCTGCAGGGGGACAGCCTGCTCCACCGGGGGCCTCTCCACAGGCTTCTGCTCCAGTGCCTGGAGCACCTCCTGCCCTCCTTCTGCACTGACCTTGGTGTCTGCAGGGCTGTTTCTCACTCCTCTCTCTCAGCTGCTCTAAAAGAAAATCTTGACATTTTGGCATTTATTTTCCAAGTACTTGCTTGAACTGAGGTTATCACAGCTTGACAGTGAGGACTATGGTTAATGCCTCTGGTGTTCATGTACAACACAGCTTTCTCCCACGAGGGGTAATCTTACCTGTATGGAGACAACTTTATTTTTGTTTTAGATCTTACTATAAGTATTTATAAATATGTTTGAAAAACTGACAAAATTATAAAAATATAGAATGATTGGAAGGGTTGGAAGGGACCTTAAAGGGGTGGAAGGGACCTTAAAGACCATCAAGTTCCAACCCCCCTTCCATGGGCTGGCCACCTTCTACTAGACCAGGTTGCTCAAAACCCCATCCAACCTGGCCTTAAATGTTTTCAGGGGTGGTGCATCCATAACTTCTTTGGGCACCCTGTTCCTGTGCCTCAGCAACTTCACAATAAAGAATTTCTTCCTTATATTTCGTATCTTATGTCTGAAATGAATTAATGCAAGCTGCATGCAATTCCCTGCTTGAAGTTGTTAAAAGAGAAGGAATGAACTGTACCTGCTAGCTCCTAGACATACTAGAAAATACTAAGATCTAAATGAGAACTCTTTGTAGACACCACATTGATTTAGCAGCCTGCTACTCAGTGATGTTCACTCAGGTGAATGCCAGACCTGCAGGGACTCCTGTGAGCTGCAGTGTTTATTTATGAAATAAGGAGAAAATAATTACCAAGATGATACTCTCTCCCTGAAACTAAAAGAGGTTCTCTTCCTGTGATATCTGTTGCCTCTGATTATATGCAGACTATTTGAAGATTTATTTTGAAGGAGTTGTACTTACAACTCCTTCAAACATTCTTTGTACTTACAAACATTCATTGTACTTACAACTCCTTCAAACTTACAACAGAGGGTCCACATTAGCTAGGACAGTATACATTTAAAATGTAGTAATATGGTATACACCTGGCTCCTCAGTAAAATCATATAAGTTGGCTAGCTTTCTTTAGGAACCTATGATATAATCCACTCAAGTAAGGCAACCATTTACTTGCACTATTTACTGTGTAGAAAACCAATTATAAATGCCTAGCGTCTATATCCATGAGTGGAGACTCAATCTACGTAAATTAGGAATCCAGCTTTCTTTACTGATAGTAAGGACCCAAAATGAAGTGTCAGATACCTATACAACCTGAAATAAACTTTATTCTGAAGGCTGGTACTAAACAGAGCAAGCTGATTTTCCTTAAGGTGATGACAGGAATGTGTAATGCTCATACAGTTAGAAATAGATCTAGGTTTCTATGTTATGGACTCAGTTGCACAAAACATAACTCACAGCTAAGGGAATCTAAATCTACATGGAGCTGGCAGGAGATGTCCTGATGTAGCTTCAGTTGTTGTTGCCACAGTTGTGTATATAGTATATTTGTTATATGTAAGATGGTATTAGGCATCTTTATTTTGGCAGTCCTACCCTCTGTGTAAGTGTATAACACAGGTAACAAAACTGAAGGTTTTGGCTGCCTACTATAGACATCTAGTGTTATTTTAGGCACTGCTGAGCACCCTATTGAGACTGCAGATCCTGATACTAAAGAATTAAGATTATCTGTAGGTCCCTTGTGATATCTACCAGCACTAGATGAATGTGTTGCATTACATTAGATGCCCATGTTTGTCAACTGAATCCTACTACAGATGTTTAAGTTCCCATTGTCAGGACTGTAAATATAGGAGCCATTAGTCTATACATAGTTTTCTAGGACCTCTGCACATGTCCTTGGGTACCCTACCTTGCTTCTATCTACCACTATAGAGGGATCATGTATCATGTATCCACTGGAACCTTATGTGGCTGCCTTGGATGTCCTGAGGAATACTAAAGTGTCCAGAGCAGCTGAATGTGAGTAGCTGAACTGAGATCTGAAGAGTTGCATTAATGATAAGGAAAGCTTGGATTCAAATTCAGAAGTATGTTTACCTGGCATTTGATCCCGCTTCAGTACTGTGACTTAACTTATCACACAGGCATCTAGAGCTATTTGAGAGGAACCTGAATGCTTGAGACATCTGTATGGAGCCAACAGCTACAACAGAATACTAATG
Source organism: Aythya ferina (assembly GCF_964211825.1). Classification (NCBI taxonomy): domain Eukaryota; kingdom Metazoa; phylum Chordata; class Aves; order Anseriformes; family Anatidae; genus Aythya; species Aythya ferina. The sequence continues at coordinate 39,858,315 of NC_140296.1, forward strand.
AGAGATTCATGATCTATTGGAGTAGCAGCTGGAAGCCTGAGAGGATATCTGAGGAAATCTCAGACAGAGTATGCTGCTGTAGGTAAGTAACTTCATTATGCCTGAAAGTTCTACCATGAAAGTATTTTTCCATATTTTCATCACACTTTATTTTCTAGTAACATATTAAAAGCTACCAAAATAACTAAAAATAGTTGTGAAACAAAAAGTTGAGTACAGACAATAACGTATAGCCCTGGTGCACTGGCAGTGGGACAAAGATTGTGGCAGGTCCTTTAGGCCACTTTTGTAAATGGAACTCATCTAGAAGAGACCATATATGCCTAACATTGACACATTTCCTGAAACCAAAGACAAATGTGGTCAGATTTTAATTTCATGGAGGATGTTTGGGATTTTGCTATTGGCATCAGCAGGGACAAGAATTAACCCAAAGAAATTAAAATATAATCTTCATTTTTCTAAGTGATAAGCCACTTCTGAGTGCAAGTTCTAAATGGAGAAAAAAAAAATGATACCTAAAGGAACTGGCAGGCAGTACTTCAGCATTTGGAGTTCAAATGTGTGGTTTCTATAAAACAATGTTTTTAAGGTTTTTGGTTGTATCCTCGAAACAAAATGAATTAACAACAAACCAAAACATGCATCAAGAAACATTTATTTTTTTAAGTGTTTTGATGTAGTCTCTCTCTTTAGTATGTCAAGAGAATCCTCAAGAGACAATTCTGAATACTAAGTGAGTGACTAGTATTAAAAGTGTTATTCTAGTGATCTGTACTTCCATTGTTGATGTTTATGGGCTGGTGTTTCTTTGCAACTGAATAGACACATATAATAAAAAAATAGGAAAAGAATGTTCTTATTACCTTGAACTGAGTGCCTATCTTTAATCTAGTGCATGACTCATATGGTCTGGTGGTTTAAGACCTTGCACAGCTTTTACAATGCAAAGAACCATTAATACTGTTTTTAGCTGTGTTTTTATTTTAGTGCTATATATAGTTGACCTGTTTCAAGGGTAAGCACTTTAACTCACAAAATCTCCAAAGATTTTATGTTCTAGATCTGGCATAATTTGATACATGGTGAAAGGTAAGAGATAATGAAGGGACAAAATGAATTTGGGACCACTGAGTTTTTGAAAATGAAAGAGGTATGATAACCATGATGTATGTTATAGGTATGTACATTTTTTTTATACTTTATTTTGCTTCTGGCTTTTTATTATTTAATGTCTGTGTAGATGGTGTCTAGATTCGAGTTTGAAGGGCAGGAGAAGCAAAGGAAAAACAAGTAATTTCTTAGCATACATTTGAAGAGAAGAACATTTTTTTTTAGTTTATTGCTGCACGGTGAAAGCTGGAGCTAGGGCAGTTGGAGAAAGAAGAAGGGGATACGTGAAAGTTTGCATATTCACTGAACACAACTTCAAAAGTAAAGGTGAGGAAGAGGAGATTGTGCTCAGTTCAGTTGCCTACAGAGTCTGCTGTTATTTGAGAGTTTGCAGAGACAAAGAGCAAGGAGTCTGGCTGCCAGCAGCTGCTGCAGAAGGGTGTAAGTCCTGTGACGCATCTACCAGGCCCATATGTGGGGCCCTTTATGTGAGGGAGCAATTAGAGTGTACCCAGCTCTCGCTGGGGGAGGGTGAAGGACAAGTGGAGAGCTTGTGGGTAAGAATTAAGGGGTGGGCTGGTATGGAAGACACGGTGGTGGGGGTCTACTACAGGTCTTCAGATCAGGAGAAGGAAGTCGATGAGGCCTTCTATGAGCAGCTGCTAGTAGCCTCACGATCACGAGTGCTGGTCCTCATGGGGGACTTCAATTACCCAGACATCTGCTGGGTAAGCCAGGCATGAGCAGTCCAAACGGTTCCTACAATGTGTTGAGGACAATTTTCTGATGCAGGTGGTGGAGGAGCCAACAAGGTGGAGGGTGCTCCTGGACCTTGTTCTTACCAACAGGGATGGCCTTGTTAGGGATGTGAAGGTTGGGGACAGCTTGGGATGCAGCGACAATGAGATGGTGGAGTTCCAGATGGAACTAGGCAAAGGAAGTAAGGCTAAAAGCAGGATTGCTACCCTGGACTTCCGAAGAGACAACTTCGACCTCTTCCGGGACCTGCTTGGGAGTATCTCATGGGATAGGTTGCTAGAAGGCAAGAGTGCTTGTGAGAGCTGGGCTACAGTTAAGCAGCACTTCCTCCATGCTCAGGGTCAGTGCATCCCGAAGAATAGGAAATTGGGGAAGGGGGGCAGGAAACCTGTGTGGATGAGCAAGGAGATCATCAAAAAGATCAAAAGGAAGAGGAAAATCTATGAAATGTGGAAAAAGGGCCTCTCCTCTTGGGAGGAGTATAGATGTGTTGTCAGGGCTTGCAGGAATGCGATGAGGAAGGCCCACCTTGAGAAGAGGCTTGCAAAAGAGATAAAGGATAATAAGAAAGGTCTTTTCAAGTATGTAAACAGCAAGAGGAAGACTAGGGATAATGTGGGTCCCTTGCTGAATGAGGGGTGTGTCCTGGTCATGGGAGACACTGAGAAGGCAGAGATACTGAATGCTTTCTTTGCTTCAGTCTTTGCTTCAAGGGCACTCCCCCGGGACTCCTCACCCCTGACAACAGGACAAAGGGTCTGGGAAATGGAGGGCTCCCCCCTGGTGGATGTGGGAGTGGTTCAGGAGCATTTGAGTAGGCTCAGTGCACACAAATCCATGGGTCCTGATGGGATGCATCTGCATGTGCTAAGGGATCTGGCAGATGTGATCGCTGAACCGCTCTCTATCATCTTTTAAAGCTCCTGGAGAATGGGTGAGGTGCCTGAAGACTGGAGGATAGCCAATGTCACTCTGGTCTTCAAGACGGGCAGGAAGGAGGATCTGGGAAACTACAGGCCAGTCAGTCTCATCTCTGTCCCTGGAAAGGTATTGGAGCAGCTTGTTCTGGATGACATCTCCAAGCAATTGGAAGAGAAGAAGGTTATGAGGAGTACTCAGCATGGATTCACCAAGGCGAAGTCGTGCTCGACCAACCTCGTTGCCTTCTATGATGGCATCACCAGCTGGGTAGGTGGGGGAGAGCGGTGGATGTCATCTACCTTGATTTTAGCAAGGCTTTCTATACTGTCTCCCATGACATCCTACTAGCAAAGCTGAGAAAATGTGGGATACATGAGTGGACGGCAAAGTGAGTTGAGAACTGGCTGACTGGCCGAGCTCAGAGGGTGGTGATCGGTGGAGCAGAGTCTGGCTGGAGGCCTGTGACTAGTGGCGTACCCCAGGGGTCGTTGCTGGGTCCGGTCTTGTTCAACATCTTCATTGATGACCTTGATAAGGGAATAGTGTCTGCCCCCAGCAAGTACGCTCATGACACAAAGCTGGGAGGAGTGGCTGACACGCCAGAAAGCTGTGCTGCCATTCAGCGAGACCTGGATAGGCAGGAGAGATGGGCAGGAAGAAACCAAATGAGATTTAATAAGAGCAAGTGTAGAGTCCTGCACCTGGGAAGGAAAAACCCGAAGTATCGGTACAGGCTGGGGGATGACCTTCTGGAGAGGAGCTCTGAGGAGAAGGACCTGGGGGTCCTGGTGGATGACAGGTTGACCATGAGCCAGAACTGTGCCCGTGTGGCCAAGAGGGCTAATGGGATCCTGGCGTGCATTAAAAGGAGCGTGGCCAGCAAGTCAAGGGAGGTGATCCTCCCCCTCTACTCTGCCCTGGTCAGGCCTCACCTGGAGTACTGTGTCCAGTTCTTGGCTCCCCGGTACGAGAAAGACAGGGATCTCCTGGAAAGAGTCCAGCGGAGGGCCACAAAGATGATATGGGGCCTGGAGTATCTTCCACAGAATCACACAGAATCATAGAATTTCTAGGTTGGAAGAGACCTCAAGGTCATCGAGTCCAACCTCTGACCTAACACTAACAGTCCTCCACTAAGCCATATCCCTAAGCTCTACATCTAAAGGTCTTTTAAAGACCTCCAGGGATGGTGACTCCACCACTTCCCTGGGCAGCCTGTTCCAATGTCTAACAACCCTTTCAGTAAAGAAGTTCTTCCTAACATTCAACCTAAAACTCCCCTGGTGCAACTTTAGCCCATTCCCCCTCGACCTGTCACCAGGCACGTGGGAGAATAGACCAACCCCCACCTCTCTACAGCCTCATTTAAGGTATGTGTAGAGAGTAATAAGGTTGCCCCTGAGCCTCCTTTTCTCCAGGCTGAACAAGCCCAGCTCCCTCAGCCACTCCTCATAGGACTTGTTCTCCAGAACCCTCACCAGCTTCGTTGCCCTTCTCTGGACCCGCTCAAGCACCTCGATGTCCTTCTTGTAGCGAGGGGCCCAAAACTGAACACAGTACTCGAGGTGCGGCCTCACCAGAGCCGAGTACAGGGGGACGATGACTTCCCTAGCCCTGCTGGCCACACTGCTTCTTATACAAGCCAGGATGCTGTTAGCCTTCTTGGCCACCTGAGCACACTGCTGGCTCATATTCAGCTGACTATCAACCAATACTCCCAGGTCCTTCTCCGCCAGGCAGCTTTCTAACCATTCATCTCCCAGTCTGTAGCTCTGCTTGGGGTTATTGCGCCCCAGGTGCAGGACCTGGCACTTGGCCTTGTTGAACTTCATGCAGTTGACCTCAGCCCATCAGTGCAGCCTACCCAGATCCTCCTGCAGAGCCTTCCTACCTTTGAGCAGATTGACACACACACCTAACTCAGTGTCATCTGCGAACTACTGGGGGAGCACTCAATGCCCTCGTCCAGATCATCGATGAAGATATTAAAGAGAACTGGCCCCAGCACTGAGCCCTGGGGAATGCCACTAGTGACTGGCCTCCAACTGGACTTGACTCTATTCACCACAACTCTTTGGGCCCGGCTATCCAGCCAGTTTCTAACCCAACAAAGTGTACGCCAGTCCAAGCCAAGAGCAGCCAGTTTCTTGAGGAGAATGCTGTGTGAGACGGTGTCAAAAGCCTTGCTGAAGTCAAGGTAGACCACATCCACAGCCTTTCCCTCATCCACCAAGTGCGTCACTTTGTCATAGAAGGAGATCAGGTTCATCAAGCAGGACCTGCCTTTCATAAACCCATGCTGACTGTGTCTGACCACCTGGTCGCCCTGCTAGTGCAGTGTGGTGACTCTCAAGATAATCTGCTCCATGAGCTTCCCTGGCACTGAGGTCAAACTGACAGGCCTGTAGTTTCCCGGGTCTGCCCTCCGGCCCTTCTTGTAGATGGGTGTCACGTTTACTAGCCGCCAGTCGACTGGGACCTCCCCTGATAGCCAGGACTGCTGATAAATGATGGATAGTGGCTTGGCCAGCTCCTCTGCCAGTTCTCTCAGTATCCTCGGGTGGATCCCATCCGGCCCCATTGACTTGTGCACATCCAAGTGCCGTAGCAGGTCGCCAACCATTTCTTTGTGGGTAGTAAGGGCCACATCCTGCTCCCCATCCCCTTCCGCCAGCTCAGGGTACTAGGTATCCAGAGAACAACTGCTCTTGCCGCTAAAGACTGAGGCAAAGAAGGCATTAAGCACGTCAGCCTTTTCCTCATCTTTTGTAACTAGGTTTCCCCCCGCATCCAGTAAAGGATGGAGATTCTCCTTAGTCCTCTGTTTTGCATTGATGTATTTGTAAAAAAATTTTTTGTTGTCTTTAACGGCAGTAGCCAGATTGAGCTCCAGATGAGCTTTGGCCTTCCTAATTTTGTCCCTGCACAGCCTCGTAACATCCTTGTAGTCCTCCTCAGTGGCCCGTCCTTTTTTCCAAAGATTATAAACCCTCTTTTTTCTCCTAAGCTCAAGATGCAACTCTCTGTTGAGCCAGGCCAGTCTTCTTCCACGCCGGCTCGTCTTTGGGCACGTGGGGACAGACCGTTCCTGCGCCATTAAGATTTCCCTCTTGAAGAGCGCCCAGCCTTCCTGGACTCCTCTGCCCTTCAGAACCGCCTCCCAAGGGACTCCACCAACCAGTGTCCTGAACAGCTCAAAGTCAGCCCTCCGGAAGTCCAATACAGCGGTTTTACTGATCCCCTTCCTGCCTCGCCAAGAATAGAGAACTCCACCGTTTCGTGGTCACTCTGCCCAAGACAGCTTCTGACCACCACATCTTCCACCAGTCCTTCTCTGTTTGTGAAGAGAAGGTCTAGCGGGGCACCACCCCTGGTAGGTTCACTAACCAGCTGCGTCAGGAAGCTATCTTCCACACTCTCCAGAAACCTCCTAGACTGCTTTCTCTGGGCTGTGTTGTGCTTCCAGGATAAGTCAGGGAAGTTGAAGTCCCCCACGAGAATAAGTTTCTTTCTTCCCTATGAAGAAAGGCTGAGAGACCTGGTTCTGTTCAGCCTGGAGAAGAGAAGACTGAGAGGGGATCTCTTCAATGTGTATCAATATCTGAGGGGTGGGGAACAGAAGGATGTAGCCAACCGCTTCTCAGTGGTTTGTGGGGATAGGACAAGGGTCAATGGCTGCAAGTTAGAGCACATGACGTTCTGCACAGACATGCAAAAGAACTTCTTCATGGTGAGGGTGACGGAGCATTGGAACAGGCTGCCTAGGGAGGATGTGGAGTCTCCTTCTCTGGAGATATTCAAGGCCCGTCTGGACGCCTACTGTCAGCCTGCTCTGAGCTACCTGCTTTGGCAGGGGGGTTGGATCCGATGATCTTTCGAGGTCCCTTCCAACCCCTACAGTTCTGTGATTCTGTGATATAGATTTCTGTATACCTACAGATGTTTCAAATGACAGTTAGTTACTGGGGTTAGGCATTTTACAGAGAAAAAGACAAGTTGAGAGTTGTCTTTTTTCTTTTCTTTTTTTTTTTTTTTTAAATTTTACTTCTTAAATATGAGAAAATAACTACATTGTAGGCACCTACATCTGTGCTAACCACCCTAGATTATCTTTAATTGATGGAGAGAGCAAGCACTTCTAGATATGAATAGATATGATTTTTTTTCCAGTAATGGAGCTCTGAAATGGTTCAGATGACTTGTTCTTATAACTATTTCTCTCGACTCTCTATAAAGCAAGTATAGGCTGAGATAGGCATCAACACTAAAGAAGTCAGGATTCATCTGAAACATCAGGTTCAGGATGGAGTATCACCTACTGCTAGGGCTATGAGGAAGGGGTTTACATGTCAGTTTATGGGTTTAAAGAGAAGAAATTGTCATGATAAATTAATTTTAACAGAAGAGCTAGAAAGGATAGATTTTGAGGAGACAATGAAGAATAAATTTTTGATAAGGAAAACAGAGGCAGACGTCTCAATACCCTGAAGAAAAGTTTATTCTCAGCCTCAGGACAACGTAGTTCTCATTCTGTCTATAACACTAATTTAGTGTTTGGCAATATGCCTGTTTTAGGTGCTGGTGCCTCAGTTTCCTGAGATCAAAGCAGAGGTGATAACGCTTTAAATAATTTTGTGAATATATAATACATATACATAAAATATTTATTTATTATTTATTTATATAAAATATAAATTAATGTGATTTTTAAAAACTAATTCTACAGATTTTTTTTTTTTTTTTGTAGAATATTTGTCAGATGAATTCAGGAGGAGGACAGTTTGAACAGTATACACAAAATACAGAAAATAGCCATTTGAATTACTAAGGAAAACAATCATGATAATAAAGCAGTTACAATAACAGACAATTTTTTTGTATAAATAGTTTAAAAATGACTTTCACGAAATAATCACACATACACAGCCTGCTATTGTGGCTTTTTAATCCAGTAGGTGTAAATTTGAAATCCTTACATTACTGTGGGAGAACTGTTTTAAATAATTAAGGCAAAGCCTATGTAAGATGTGCTAGACATAAAATATCCAGGATAAAGAACCTGTGACCAAAATAGGATATAATAAACTTTTCAAAGTATGAAATAATTTTAAGTGATGAACTACATTAGTTCTGAGCAATTTTACGTTATGATTTTTATGATTTTCTGTAACATGACTGCATTAGCATTTGTAACCTCCAGTTTCTCCCTTTTTCACTTCTCTGTTCCTTATCCATCACTATGAATGCCATCAGCAACAATCCTCTGCACCAACTGGGCAGGCAGTTTTGAATTTTGTTTTTCTCTTTTGACCCATCTAGGATCTCAACTTTGCTGCAGTTTATTGACAAGATTTGGAGTTGATATCTTCACCATGCTTAAATGTTACAAGGGTCGAATACCATTCTGAAACACCTTGGGGACAGGATTCAGCTCCCAAATAATAGACTGTAGATGGTTATTGCAGATAGTTGAACTTAGTTATCTCAGTGTGCAATTCTATGTAAGTGGTATTTATGTTACTATTATAGTCAATGTCACTATAAAATGGCTATTTTTTTTTTTCTAGGCTCAGTTAACTAAAAACCACCCCAATGCCTAAACTTCAGTGACCAAGTCTAGTTATGCAAGATTTTCTGTAAGTCCTCGGAACCAGATGTTTCTTTCATTTGTCTTGGCAGAAAAGTATTAGGTATTTTATGTGGGGAAAAAGAATAAATATATATGAAAGGTAGATGCCTAAACTAGGCAGTTTTCATTCCACCTGGGGATGGGGACTTGGATATATTCAAGGATAGATGTTTGTAGACATGAATGATCTTTTCTACTAGGAAAAAGTGGTAATTTTGAAGCAGCAGATTTTTTTTTTTTTTTGCTAATGTACTGTATGACAGTTGTCTGCAATACACTTGTATACAAAATTATGGTGGGAGTACTACAGATAGATGAAAATTTCTATCAACATGGCAAAAACTGTTTACGCATGTTACATGTAGTTCATAGAGTACCAGAATGGCTTAGGTTAGAAGGGAATCATCTAACTCCTACTAATTACATTTTACTTTTATTTTTATTTTTATTTTTTACATGTTAAGTAGTTACATTTTAACAGCTTTAAAGTGACTGTTCCCATATAGTTAAGGTGTCAGGAAGAGGAAAACTTTTTTTTTCCAACAACAGAGGAGACAGTCAAAAGTTAGCCCTAGTCTAAAATTGCTCATTCTTTGCTTTTGAGATCCTGGATTATATTAAGATTTCATGCAGACAGCACATTATGAAAAGGAGAGCTTGGGTAACTCACTCTAGAGGCAAAGTTCAAGAGGAAAAGTGTATTGGTACCATCTATAGTTAAATTAAGTTGTTGGATTGATTATGATTTTTTTGAGTAACACAGTAGCAAGCTGACCCCATCTTGATGAAGTGTTCTGAGAATATATCAAGAGAGCTCAGCAGTCATAAGGGTATGTGAGTCAAAAGATGCAATTTAAGGAGAACCAGAACAGAAACAGATCTAAAGGAGTTTAATGACAGTATAAAGGTCAGTAAACAGAGGACAATAGTTGCCTAGCACCAGAAAACAGTATCAAAGCCTCTCTGATACCATTGGATCAGGCATTCAGGCCCATCTTTTAGTATAAGAAGTTGTTTATATATTCAAGGATAGATGGTTGTAGACAAGACTGAGTATCTGATCTTTCCTATTAGGAAAAACTGGCAAATCTGAAGCGGCAGAAGTTTGGGTTTGGTAACGTAAAACTTCTCAGTATCAGTATTGAAGAGATATTTTTCATTTTGCATGAAGGAAATTACAGTCTGGTATCAGGAATATTTTCTACATAAGGATTTGGGAGGAATTCTTCCAAAACATAAACAGTATTAGCATAGTGTAGTCACTGACTACAACTATGATTGTGGTATATGTTTTGTTTAATAACTAATTTAATCTGTATGAAATACTCAGACTGAAACTTGTCCAGTCATATTTAAGAGTGAGAATGCTTACTGTTAACTTAAATTCTAGCACAGACAATCACTTTCGTAGTCAGTGTAGAACACCTTATCAGTAAAATTATGTAAAAATTATTAATTGGGTTTACATGGCAAAGGGGGGCTGCAGGGGTGGCATCTTTAAGAAGAGTCTAAAAGCTGTCCCGTGTCAGATAAGAGCCAGTTCCAGCTGCTCCAAAAGGGACCAGCCAATAAGCATCATTGGTTGTGCCTCTGTGAGAGTAGATTGAAGAAAGTCTGGGAGACAGAGGTATTTGGCCAACCTCTTTTCAGTGGTTTGTGGGGACAGGACAAAGGGTAATGGACACAAAATAGAGCACAGGAAGTTCAGCACTGACATGTGAAAGAACTTCATCACAGTGTGGGTGACGAAGCATTGGAACAGGATGCCTAGGGAGGTTGTGGAGTCTCCTTCTCTGGAGATATTCAAGGCCCGTCCGGACGCCTACCTGGGCAGCCTGCTCTGAGCTACCTGCTTTGGCAGGGGGGTTGGACCTGATGATCTTTTGAAGTCCCTTCCAACCCCTACAGTTCTGTGATTCTGTGAAATGGAAAAAAAACTTCTGTGCAACAGCAGCTGGGAGAGAGAGGAGTGAGAAACAGCCCTGCAGACATCAAGGTCAGTGCAGAAGGAGGGCAGGAGGTGCTCCAGATGCTGGAGCAGAAGTTCCCTTGTGGCCCATGGAGAGACCCATTGTGGAGCAGGTTGTGGCCCTGCAATGGTGTACCACAATGGAGAACATCCCTGTACTGCAGCTCATGGAGGAGGCCTCCATGAAGCAGGTGGGTGTGGAGCAGGATCTGGCAGGAGCCACCCGTTGGAGACCCACATTGGAGCAGTTTGCTCCTGACGGATGGACCCTGTGATACAGACCCAAAATGGGAGCAGTTCTTGAAGAGCTGCTGCCTGTGGGAAGCCCACTCAGGATCAGTTTGGGAAGGATGGCATCCTATGGGAGGGACTTCATGTTGGAGCAGGGGCAGAGAGTGAGGGTGAAGGAGCAGTGGAGATGGACTGTCATTATGGACTGACCACAGCCCCCATTCCCTGTTCCCCTGCGCTGCTCAGGGGAAGGTAGAAGAAGATGGATGGGTGTGGGGGTGGGTGTCGTTAGTTTGCTTTTAGTTTGTCACTGTAGTCTGCTAGCAATAGGCAATAAATTATATTAATCTCCCTACACTGAGCCTGTTTTGCCCGTGACGATAACTGTTCAATGACCTGAATGATCTCCTTTATCGCAACCTTTGAGCCCTTTTCATCATATTTTCTCCTCTTTTCTGTTTGAGGAAGGAGAATGAGAAAGAGCAGTTGTGGTGGACTTCAGCTGCCCAGTTGGGAAAAACCACCACAAATATACAAAACACTTTAAACACTTAAGACTAAAAAAATCAGAAAAATAAATCCTTTTCCCAAGCACTTTTTTTTTTTTTTTTTTTTTTTTTTTTTTTCCATACAATCTTTCTTTCTGGCTTATCACAAATAGTAATTCATTAACTATAAATATTCATTTTTTTTTCTTGACTCAGAGGAGTAGTGAGGAATTTCTTGTCATGAGATTGTCATTAACTATTGTAGCTCATGAACAGTTCAAACTTGTTTGATAATCTGTCCCAATTTTATGGATTATTGAATCTCTAGTTTATTGACTATTGAGGTAGACACAAATCAGTAGGAGCTACTAAATGAATACTAGCAAAATGACTGCATGAACACAAATAGTTTTGGGCTTTAGAGGAGTCATTCAGTTAAATGTGGAAAAAGTAAAATTGGAAAAGGAAAAAAATATCATTCGAAAATGAACATTTGACCTGTACAACTCATTGCCAAATTACTCAAAACAGTCTGATGAAGAACAATACATTTCAGTATTTCAGGTTAATTTGAGTGGCAGTTTGAACAGAATTTCTATGTCTAGTTTTATTTGCACTACATATGCTGGTCTTTCTTCAGAGAAGTTCAGAGAGCTTAAAAGCAATACTTTCAGAAATGCAGGAAAGCTGTTTTGCCTTGAAGTACCATTGTCAAAACACTGCAATATCTCACTCTTATAAAAAGGTTAAAGGAAAACACAAGCTTCCCCTCTCTTTGTATTATATGTAGCTACATTTCAAATTAATACCAGTAATAATGATCATAGAATCATAGAATCGTAGAATCATAGAATATCCCGAGTTGGAAGGGACCCATAAGGACCATCAAGTCCATCTCCTGGTACTGCACAGGTCTGCCCAAATGTTTAGACCATGTGACTAAGTGCACAGTCTAATCTCTTCTTAAATTCAGACAGGCTTGGTGCAGTGACTACTTCACTGGGGAGCCGGTTCCAGTGTGCAACCACCCTCTCAGTGAAGAACCTCTTCCTGACATCCGGCCTAAACTTCCCCTTCCTCTGCTTAACACCATTCCTGTGGGTCCTATCACTGGTGTTTACAGAGAATAGGTCACCCGCCTCTCTAATCCCCCCTCGCGAGGAAGTTGTAGACCATGATGAGGTCCCCCCTCAGCCTCCTCTTCTCCAGGCTGAACAGGTCCAGTAACCTCAGCCGCTCCTCATACGTCTTCCCCTCTAGGTCCTTCACCATCTTTGTTGCCCTCCTCTGGACACTCTCCAACAGTTTAATGTCCTAGTACTGTGCCCAGAACTGCACACAGTACTCGAGGTGAGACCGCACCAGCACAGAGTAGAGTGGGACAACCACCTCCCTCGACCGACTAGTGATGCTGTGCTTGCTGCATCCCAGGATATGGTTGGCCCTCCTGGCTGCCAGGGCACACTGCTGGTTCATATTCAAATTGCAGTCGACCACAGCCCCAAAATCCCTCTCTGCAGGGCTGCTCGCCAGCATCTCATCGCACAGTCTGTACATATAGACAGGGTTGCCCCATCCCAGGTGCAGGACCTGGCACTTGCTTTTGTTAAACTTCATGTGGTTGGTGGTCACCCAACTCTCCAATCTGTCCAGGTCTCTCTGCAAGGCCTTTTCACCCTCAGTCTGCAACTCCAAGTTTGGTGTCGTTGGCAAATTTGCTCAAAACACCTTCTAGTCCTACATCCAAATCATTTATAAAGACATTGAAGAGGACTGGCCCTAAAATGGAGCCTTGAGGGACCCCACTAGTGACCATCTGCCAGCCAGATGTGGCCCCATTTACCACAACCCTTTGAGCTCTGCCCATCAGCCAATTGCTCACCCATCACATGATGTTTTTGTTAAGTTGCATGCTGGACATTTTGTCCAGTAGGATCCTATGGGAAACCATGTCAAAAGCCTTGCTGAAGTCCAAAATGATCACATCAGCTGGTTTCCCTTGATCAACTATATGGGTGATCTTATCATAAAAGGAAATCAAATTTGTTAGGCAGGACCTACCCCTCATGAACCCATGTTGGCTGGGACCAATGACCACATTGTCCCCCAGGTGCGCTTCAATAACTTCAAGGACCATCTTCTCCGTAATTTTACCAGGCACTGACATGAGACTGACAGGCCTGTAATTGCTAGGGTCTTCTTTCTTACCCTTCTTGAAAATTGGCACAACATTTGTCAGCTTCCAGTCTACTGGGACCTCTTCAAATTCCCAAGATTGTTGAAAAATAGTTGTGAGAGGTCCCGCAATGACATCAGCCTGTCATCGCACCCTTTAAGCACCCTGGGATGAATCCCATCCAGACCCATGAACTTGTATGGATCCAGGTGGAGCAGCGAATCCCACACACATTCAGGGTCGTCTGGGAGTTTGTCATTCCCACTGTCCCCCAGCTCAGGGCACCCATCATCAGTGTTGAAGACAGAGGTGAAGAAGACATTAAGTGTCTCTGCTTTGCCTATGTCATTGTCTGTGAGGAGACCTTCCCCATCAAGTAGCGGGCCTATGTTTTCTTTGGTTCTCCTTTTTCTGTTGACATATCTAAAAAAAACCTTTTTATGGTCTTCCACAGACATGGCCAGCTTCAACACTAGTCGGGCTTTGGCCACATCAATTTTATCCCTACAAAAACAAACAGCATCCCTGTATTCCTTCCACATCTCCTGATCCTATTCCAGCAGCCATACACTTTCTTTTTTTGCCTAAGCTCCAGTAGAAGATCCCTGGTCAGCCAGGCTGGCCTTCTGCCCTGCCTGCCTGACTTCCAATATTTTGGAATTGCCTGATCTTGTGCTTTTAGGAGGCTGTGCTTAAAGACTGACCAGCACTGCTGGATGCCAGTGCCTTCAAAAGCAGTTTCCCAGGGGACCTTGCTGACTAGTTCCCTGAGCAGCCTGAAGTCTGCTTTCCCCATATCCAGGGCTGAAACTTTGGTGGCAGTTTTCCTTCTGTTACCATAAATTCTAAACTCAAGCACTTCATGGTCATTATGACCAAGATGGCCGCCAATTGCCACGTCTCCCACAAGATCCTCTCTGTTCTCCAGCAACAGATCTAGGAGGGCACCTTTCCTAGTTGTTTCCCTTAGCACCTGCACCAAGAAGTTATCATTTAGGAGCTTTACGAACCTTCTGTAGTTGCTTGTGTCAGCCATGTGGTGATTCCAGTTGATGTCTGGCAAGTTGAAATCCCTCATAAGGACGAGGGGAGTTGATCTAGAGGCATTTCTTAGTTTTGCAAAGAATAATTCATTGGCATTGTCATCCTGGCCAGGTGTTCTGTAATAGACTCCCAAAACGACATCCCCTTTATTTCTTCATCCCTTAATCCTTACCCAGAGGCTCTCAACTTTGCTATCGCCAACTTGAAATTCCACACAATCCAGCCCATGCTTCACATACTTCGCCACCCCACCACATTGCCTGCCCTGCCTGTCTCTCCTGAGGAGCCTGTAACCATCTATTGCAGTACACCAGCCACAGGACTTATCCCACCAGGTTTTGCTTATGCCAATGATGTCGTAACCATGGGACTGGGCCAAGACTTTTAGCTCATCCATTTTATTCCTCATATTGCATGTGTTTGTGTAGAAGCACTTCAAATGCACCTCCCTACACACAGCACCTTGTGGAGCTCACCAAAGGACCTCACTAGCACACAGTCCCTCTGATTCTAGTGCACCATCCCTTAACTCACCACCGGCATGCCTGGTTTTATCCCCTTCCCCCTGTGATTCTAGTTTAAAGCCCTATCTATCAGCCCTGACAACTCCTGAGCAAAAATCCTTATCCCTCTCTGAGAGATGCGCATCCCGTCTGGTGCCAGCAGGCCTAGTGTCGCATAGACCTTCTTGTGCTTGAAAAACCAGTAGTGGGTGGTAGTCAGCGGGCCGTACCAGGCCCTTGACTTTCTTAGTGAAGTTTCTCACCTGGACCCCAGGGAGGCAACAGACTTCCCTGTGGGTTGGGTCCGCGCGGCATATTGGGCCTTCTGTCCCTTTCAAAAGGGAGTCCCCCGTGACAATAACCCTTCTTTTTTTTTTGACAGATGATGTGACAATGCGGGGGGTAGGTTGCCTTGTCTTAGGCATCCTCTACAACAGGGATGGGCTTTTGTCTACTTTGTTGTTCTGACTGTCATGTTCTAGACCCTCATACCTGCTATATAAAGGTAGATGGGAAGGTGAGGTGGGTTCCCAAACAGGAACCTGCCTCCATTCTCCCCCTTGGCCTAGGTCTCCTCCTACTGCCTGGCGGGATGAAGGAACTTTTGTCTTCTGCATAGCAGGAGACACTTGTGCTGTGGCAGGCTTGTGAGTCTGTCTCAGAGAGGGTAGAGTAAACATCTACCAGTCAATTTCTCTCTCTGACTCCCTGATGCAAATGTATACATACACTGAGAGTAATATGTCAAATTGTAGCTGACTGCCTGTAAAAGAAACTATTTAATTAGGATAATTATATCACTGAGGCCAACAGTCTGGCAAGATTCAAGAAGTAATTTGTCACTAATGAGAACATCTATAGGATTACAAATAAAAACTAGTAATTCGAACAGAGTGCAAATTTGTATGCCTCGGGACTCTTGCAAGAAAGGTAAGAAAAGATCCACCTAGAAATGAAGAATTCCTCACTTCATTACTCAAGAATTTGCATAAAGAAGTAATGGCCATTGGAGGTGCACATACTAGAAGAGATGCCAACTAAATGTAAATTAAATCTGATATGTTATTCTGATATGCTTCTGGTTTCAGTTTCATATTCAAGTTCTATCTCAGGGATGTAAGTAAATCCTGGTACAAGACTTGCAGATCTGTTAATAGTCTGGGGTGCTGTACTCTATTGAGACCCAAGTAAACCGAAAGATGAACAAAATATGAATGACAGATTCTGTGCAGTACTTCCATTTGTTTGATATTGGAGAATGGAAGATTCCTTGAGAAAAGCTCAGACAGTCTCTGCCTGATAAGAAGGCTAAAATGGGAATAAATAATATAGGGTTTGAAACATAGTGCCATATTAGGAACCAAGAAGGCTCTTCTAATAGTTTGATTCATG
The DNA here is from genome assembly GCF_964211825.1 of Aythya ferina. NCBI lineage: Eukaryota > Metazoa > Chordata > Aves > Anseriformes > Anatidae > Aythya > Aythya ferina. The sequence continues at coordinate 39,874,540 of NC_140296.1, forward strand.
CAAGCACAAATAGATGTCCAGATCATTATAAAGAATAAATAAATAAATAAAATAAAGCAGATCTAGAACACCTGTCTTTAAAGCCTCGGACACAAACCAAAATGAGAACTGGAATAGTAACTTCATACAACCAGAAGGTGACTTCGTGAGTTTGAATGTGATGCCTTATTGTCCTCCAGCATGAGTCACACAAACTGTTGATTGGTTTTTAACAACCATTTTCTGCAGTAATGTAAAATGTTATATATATATATATATGTATATATATAAAGACAGAGAGATGGAGTGAGCACAGTGACCACAGTTTCTTTACACTTCTTTAATAAAGAGGCAGCTCCTGTGGACCTTCAGGAGCTAACAGCTCATACATCAAGGACTGCTGAAAAGGCATGACACAATGTTAATCCTTAATCTTAAGACACCTTGATCAGTGACATCAAGGGAAACTCACTCTTAATACATAAATAGAAAAACAAACAAACAAAAAAGAAAGTAGGTATATAAATGTTTTAAAGTTTGCTGGAAAAGGGTAAAACTCACAAAATTCTGAAGTCTTCTGAAAAGATTGAAATGTGAAAGAATTAAAATTTGTAGATAATATTTAAAGCAAAGGCCAATACTGCCTTCTAGAAGGGCAGTAACAGTAACAGAATCTGGGTTTGTAAATTTGCAATAGCTTTGTTCTAGCTAGTTTTTTTTTCTGCTCTGGTAAACACATTTCTTTTAAAACTTTGGCTTACATTTATATAGCAAAAGATATTAATTCCAATTTTTATGATGGTTCAGTGTTTGCTTTTTATCAGGAAAATAGGGTTCTGAGTTGAGCACATGAAAAGACATAATGGTTCAAAATATTGGAAAGTGGGATATAAGAGTTTAAAACTTTCTGATATCTGTTTAATAGATAGAGAATTGCTATTGACTACACGTCTGTGTCATTGGATGGCTATTTTCTTCCTTTATGTGAAACTAAGTGGTGGCACTATTTCAGTGTCAGATTCTTCTTTATAGATTTTTACATCACAAAGAACTCACACACTTTGTTTTGGCAGTACTCTCAGACGGGGCATTCATTATGCACAGTTGTCTCATCTGTAAATGTGTTTCCTTTAGACAGTGATAAGACACATGATCAGTGTGGAAATTGCAATGCCACTGCTACTGTTTTGTTTTTAGGATCTAGTGCAGATACAGACTCAGTGGAGGTTTAGCTTGTACCTGAGGGCAGATACAGGCCTTGTGACGAGAGGTTCATTTTACATATCCATCAGTTCAACAACTGCTAAGAAAGGATATGATTCATTCAGTTCTTCCTTATTTTGAGAGACATATTCTGTATCTATTAGTGCTTGTTAGGGCCTTGGTATGCTGAAGTGCTCCTTGTGTTTAATGAAGTGTGAGGCATAGAATTATTTGGAGAAAAAAATCTGAAGGTACTTCAAATTCTATAAACTGGAGAAATGCTCAGTAATATTATGCATCCTGTCACATAGGAAATATTTACTAGCTGGCAGAAAATAGATGAAAACAAAACAAAACAAAACCTTAATGTTACTAGTTAAATATAAAGGTAAATGACAATTATTCCTAACTTGATCCTAAACTGTGATCCAGTAGAACTTCTCAGGATAATATATACTCTTTCTGTCTTGTTTGCTAATGTTATTTTTTGGAGGTCAAATTTTATTCTCAGCATTTTGTTTTCAAAGGCTCCTAATAGAAGGTGTTCCAGCTGCAATAGTAATTAAAACTCTGGGTATTTCTGGAGTCCAAATGGTATATAATTGCCTCTTAAAATTTGAACAATGATGTGCTCCTCATGTTCCTGCTTCCATCTCTTGTATTTTTCTTTTTTATATTTGAGTCAGGAGATTGTTGATTCATGCAAGATCCTGTGCCTTTCCTTGGTTTCATGCTCATTGAGATGGACCACTTGAAGGAGATAATCCTTGAAACTCAACCAATCTCTCTTATCCCTCTTGTGTGTAAGTCTGTATCTTCCGAGAAGATTCCTGAAGAAACCAAAGTCTGCACTCCTCAAGTTCAGATCTGTGATCCTGCTGTTTACTCCCTACTCACTATTATCCCTTCTCTACGGTCTACTGAGGACCAATGGCATCCATTGCCAAGCTGATGAAGAGATCTTTAAAATAAAGTTGCCTGGGGAAAGGACCTTTGACCCTCTCAACTCTTACTAGTTTGATGCCAGGACTCTATGATATGCTGGGTACACTGGATCACATTTGAAATGTTTTTACATTTTTGCATGCAGCATGAGGAATAAACAAGATCTAGAAGCTTTGGCTCAGTCCCAGAACTACAACATTGGCATAAACAAGACTTGTTTGGAAGAATCCTCTGGTTGTTGTGCTGTGATGGATGACTATAAAGTCTTCAGGAGGGGTAGGCAGGGCAGGTGAGGTGGGGGGCCTCTGATAAGGACTAAGGGAAAAGCAGATAAAGCGGATGTCATAGTGATAGCTTACTGTAGACCACCCAGCGAGGATGATGGCACTGATCATCATTCTATAATGAATTAAGGGATATTTATAGATCAGCTGTCCTTGTCCTTGTAGGTGACTTTAACTTCCCAGACATTAACTGAGAATATCATACAGCCAAGATAAACAGGTCCAATGAGGCACACGGACAATATCTTATTGGAACAGGTACTAAGGAAGTTGACTAGGAAAAGTGGCCTCCTAGATGTGTTGCTTATGAACAGAGGGCCTTGAGCATGAAGTGGTGATTGTTGGCTGTTTTGGCCACAGCATTCATGAAGTAGTCATGTTTAAAATTTTTGATGATAGGAGGAAATCTACCACCAAAACTTTAACAGTGGGTATGGGATATGGGGAGAGCAGATGTCAGGCTACTCAGAGAACTAGTCAGTAAGGTCTTCTGGGAATCTGCTCTTGAAGGTATTGGAGTCCATCAATGTTGGTCACCTTTTAAGTACCACCTGTTCAGCACAAAGTAGACAGCAATTCCAAAGTGTAAGAATCCAAGTAAGTTTTTATGAAGGGTAAGAAAGAAGACCCTGGTAATTATAGGCCAGTCAGTCTCACTTTAGTGACTGGTAAAATTATGAAGATTATTATGGAAGCTATGGAAAAACAATTGAAAGACAGCACAGTCATTGGTTACAACCAGTATGGGTTCACAAGGGGAAAGTCCTATGTAACTAATTTAATTTCCTTTTATGACAAGGTCACCCACTTACTTGACCAAAGGGAGCCAGCAGATTTTTTTTTTTTTTTTTTTTTTTGATTTTAACAAAGCTTTTAGTACTCTTTCTCACAGTATCCTTCTGGACAAAATGTCCAGCATACAGCTAGATAAACACATAATATAATGAGTCAATAATTGGCCAACGTGTCAGGCTGAAAAGGTTGTAGTAAATGGGATGACATAAGTCTCATGGCCAGTTACTAGTGGGGTTCCACAGGACTTCATTTTAGGTCCAGTTCTCTTAAATGTTTTTATAAGTGGTCTGGATGCAAGACTCAAATGCATGCAAAGTAAGGTTATGGATGACACTAAATTAGGAGGATCTGCTGACTCAGGCTGCCCAGGGAGGTTGTGGAATCTCCTTCTCTGGAGATATTTAAAGCCTGTCTGGACGCCTACCTGGTCAGCCTGCTCTAAGGAACCTGCTTTGGCAGGGGGGTTGCACACGATGATCTTTCAAGGTCCCTTCCAACCCCTTCAATTCTGTGATTCTGTGACTCCCTCAAGGGTAGAGAAGCCTTGCAGAGAGATCTTAACAGGCTAGAGGGCTGAGCAGGCACCAACCACATGAGATTTAACAAGAGAGGCTGCAGAGCAGCCCCACAGAAAGGGATTTGGGGGTTCTGATTGACAGCAAGTTGGATGCAGTCAACAATAAAACCTGGCAGCCAAAAGGGCCAAAGGTATCCTGGGGTGCATCAAGCACAGTATTGCTAGTCAGTTGAGGGGAGTGATCATCCCTCACTACTCTGCAGTGGTGCAGTATCACCTCAACTACCATGTGTGGTTTTGTGCACCAGAGTATTGTGAAGTATGTAAAAACTATTAGAGAATGTCCAAAGGAATGCAACAAAGATGGTAAAGGCTCTAGAGGCCAAGATGTATGATGAGTGGCTGAAGTCACTTGGTTTGTTCAGCATAGACAAGTCTGAGAGGAGACCTCATCATAGCCTACAGCTTCATTTTGAGAGGAAGCAGAGGGTGAGGTACTGATCTCTTCTCTCTAGTGACCATCAGATAGGACCTAATGCATGAAGCTGTGTAAGGGAAGGTTTTGGTTGGATATTAGGAGGAGGTTCTTCACCGAGAGTGGTCAGGCACTGGAATAGACTCCCCAGCAAAGTGGTCACATCACCAAGCCTGGAAGAACTTAAGAAGGGTTTGGACTACACTCTCAGACATGGTTTATTTTTTAGGTACTTCTGCGTGGAGCCAGGAGTTAAGACTTAATGATCCTTTTGAGTTCCTTCCAACCTGGGGCATTCAATTTTTCTGTGATTCTGTGATCTTGAATTCTACCATGCAGCATGGTGGCTGCAGACATAGCTGCCTGCAATGTTCAGATTCCTGCCAAATGCTTACTTGCTTGTATGAGCTCCATCAGACCTTGTCTTTCCTTATTTATTAAAATAAAGTTAAAATAAATGGTCTCCAGAAACCTTCTGGATTGTTTGTGCTCTCCTGTGCAGTCCCTATTGACTTACCTTCTCGATATTTCTTTAAGTCTCTCTCTGCTCAGTTGCATGTCAGAAGTCCTCTGACTTTTTTCCATGTCTTTTTTATTCCTAGTATTTGTAAATGTTTCTATTCTGTTTGAAATCAATGCTGCATATCTACTTGATGAAATTATGGCCTCTCCATAATCCTTCTCTTTTTATGACGCTCTGTGGATTTCTTTTCTGACTTCTACTCCTTGATTACAGAGTTATTTGGCTGGCATATAGCTGTTCTTACTTTTGTTCTCTCATTCTGGCTTTTTAATGGTTTCAGTCTCTGTTTTCTTATGAAAACAAGAAAGATAAAATGAAAGATAGGATGAAGTATAGGTTCCACTTGAGGGGGTTCTAGGTCAATGAAGATGGTGTTGAAAAGAAAAAAGTTTTTCTACCTTGAATATTCATCACAAATGCTTTTAAACTGTCATTTCTTCTAGCTTTCTGCATTAAGTTAGAGGAATATTGTAATAAATAAGTAACACAAGGTGTCTTCACATGCTTGTCTGATCATCAGGAAAAGCTGTATTTTGCAAGAACTACATAGCTTCTAAAAAATTAGGCAAGGGATCAGAAGAAGACAGGCAGTGCAAAATATAATGAACATATTTTTAAAGAATAAGTTCATAAAACATATTAAGGAGTTAACATACTTAGTTTGGCCTCAGCTCAATTATTATGATTTTTTTCAACAAAAAATCATCAGATTATATCTTCTCTTGTCAAAGAATTTAAAAATTGTTTTTGCATACCTAATGCACGTTAATCCGATCAAGTCTTTCATAATTTGTGGCATTTGTGGATGCCAATGAAGAACATGACAATGTGTAAGAAATTTATAATAAACATTCACAGGATGTTGAACCTTTTCAGTTTCAAAATAGTATATTGTCAACTGGCATTAAGGCTAACCTGGGGTAGGAACCTTCCGGCCTCTGGATCTTCCAGTTTTGCAGCTACAAATCTAACAGATCCACGGTGGGAATACACAAGCCAAAGTCTGATTCTGCAATATTTAGTTAGGCTACTTTGTTTGGAAAGGGTAGCTGTACGTTGTAGGTTGTACATGCATTTTATGATATACACTCACTGGACGAAAAACAAAACTAAATCTGATTCACAAGTCTACAATTCAGTTCTTAGTTTGCAAGGTATTTCTCAAATGAAAAATGATAAAACCATAAAAGTATTTTGTAAGAGGTAAATAACTTATTTCTGTAATGCATAATTTTTAACTATAAAGTTATTTTGGCACACACACACGCACACACACAGATATATATAAAGTGATTAATAAGTTATATTCTGCATAATTATTGTAACGTATTATAAAATAATTGTCCTGAAAGATGGGTCAAGAGCCCATAATTTTTGTACCCCAACATTCTGAAGAGAGATGTGTGCAAATTTGAAAGGGGGAAAAAGGATTTTTCTTACGACAAGAAATTGTTCTTAGGACTTAAAATCGGCTTTAGAACTGTCATTTGCAGAACATGACTGGAAGTGAGATTGCAGTGCCAGATATCACTAAGCATAAAAGCATATTATGTAATATCTATAGCTCTCTTTTGTGCAAAGGCTTTCTATGCTGATTAACCGAAAAATTCTACCATTGTCATTTTGTGGCCCAGAGAACAATGTGATGTTATTTAATAAGATGTATAACCTTCCAGACTGCTTATTCTTTTTGGCACTGTTAAATGGGGTATACATACATTGTCACGACTGTGCCAACGTTTTTTGGTTGGTCTAGTTATGCCTTCCAACATACTTCATTGCAGACATGTTGACACTATTTAAACAAACAAACAAACAAACAAAAAATCCAAAAGAGAGAGAAGAGAAATGCATTTAACATTAGTTTCAAAACATTACTTTCTATAACTTTTTTTTTTTTCTATAACATTTCCTGAGTCAGGCAAAGGAAGGATAGCTTTCTAAACTCCCTGGGAATTAAAATCAGAGAAGTCAGCCACCAGCTCTAGCATTTTGCAATTAAATTTCAGGAAAAAAGTCCTCATGTTATGTCTTCTACTCACTGCTCTATTGCTCATTTGTAAAAACAAACATTTGCAACGAAGACATAACTGCCAATTTACTCTAACTAAGACAAATGAGATAATGAGGCCAGTGGCAGCTCTGAGTTGACAAACTGAGCTGAATGCCCAGCTCCAACTAGAAAGCTTTCTTTCCCTGCCAGAAGGTCTATATGCTAATACTAACTAATTTGCCAACCTTGGCCCTACTGTGTTTGACAATAGGAGAACACTATTTTGTTACAGATGTGACATTAATTTGTATGTAGACTAAAGTTGGAACAAGTAATCTATGCAATATTCTAAGCCAGGAGGCAATCACCAAAAATGTAAAACCTGGTAAAAATAAATACAGAAATACATAAATATGAAACTCAGATTATTTAAATGCAATTGGTGATGAAGGAATGAAAACATCTATAGAAAACAGTGAAATAAATAATCTGAAGCTCCTCAGAACCCTTCACTTTAGTATCCTTAGCATTAAAAGAATTAAAGGATTTTCCCAAATTCCAGATTCAGCACAAAAGGGACACCTTAGACCCGTTACTTATTTGAAGAGTTATACGTAGATAAAACCTTTCAGAATATTTTGAAACACCTTTTCAAATTCATTTCTATCACTTTGTAAGGGAGTTTTTTTCCTAGAGGATTTTTTTCCTTATTTTCAAAACTTCATAAAGAAAATATGTGACAATGAGGGGATTTCCAGTAAGGAATATTGCTTTGTTTTTTATAAATGTCTAAATGGACAAAACAACATTTATAAGTACATTCCAGATATAAGGTTTCAATATGGATGAAAAATATATTTCATAGATATCTGGTACACTAAATTACAAAACTCCAAATCAAACCACCACCACCAGCAAAAACATGCCAGTTTATTAGTTTTTACCCTCTGGGGCTGCGAGAAGAATCTGTGATTATAGAGGAATATTATCAACATTTATTTTTTTTTTTCCTATAGAATACAACATCACTGACATCTAAAATTACTTATAATATTGTAAACAAAATTGTACATTGCTATTGACCAATATGAAGGTGCTGGTGATTGCAATGGCAGTTGCACACCTTGACCAAAGATGGTATGTGTTGTTACATGAAGACAACTCAGAAAAAAATATTGTCCACACTTTATCCAACAAATTATCCATACTCAGAGAAGTGAAATGAAAAAGAAAAAGAAAAAGAAAAAAAAAAAAGAAAAAGAAAAAGGAAAAGGAAAAGAAAAAGAAAAAGAAAAAGGAAAAGGAAAAGGAAAAGGAAAAGGAAAAGAAAAAGAAAAAGAAAAAGAAAAAGAAAAAGAAAAAGAAAAAGAAAAAGAAAAAGAAAAAGAAAAAGAAAAAGAAAAAGAAAAAGAAAAAGAAAAAGAAAAAGAAAAAGAAAAAGAAAAAGAAATCATTTTCCTCCTCTTTATGATGCAGCCATGCAGCCATTATGAAACTCTTCTAATACAAATCAGTAGAATTAATCATTATCTATAACTAATGCACTTGAAAAACATATATGTGGGTTTATGCTGATTTGTTAAATGATCCAACAATAAAATATAGGCTTTCATTTATGAAAAGCAAACAAACATTATACCAAGTAATTATATATCTGAACAGTTACTTAAAGAGAACTTTAATGTTTTAGAATTTCTAGTTTTGCCGAATCTTTTATAGTTTCACCCTATCTACTGTATTTTAAAAGCTGTGTAAACTAAATAATGAATATTGATGCATATCCCAAAGAACAAAGAGAAGAATGTATTCTAAATTTAAAATAAGCAAGTTCACTAATGTACTGTGGTTTCTGAGGTGTTTTCTATAACAACTTCTGATATGTTAGAATTGCCATTTCATAATATAGGGTGACAATCAGCATCACTTACTCAGGTTTTTAAGCTGGATGGGTGTACTATTTTCCATAAGCCTTTCAATACTCCTGCCTTTCTCCCTTGACAAACAGAGAACTCAGTGTTTTAATGTTGGGTAACTGGTATACTAGGTGACTGCAAGTTAAATGGAGATTTGGTTGAAATGCTTGTAATTAGGCGAATAATTGTGAACACTACTGATTTCTGTTGTGTTATTTTTCTTGTACGTTGACATTATAGCAAATGATTGATTTAATACAATGATTTTTAGATAAGTTAGTTTATATCCAAAATTTATTTTACACATGTGGGGGTTTTACTCAGCTGGGCAGCTGAAACTGCACCATAACTGCTCATTCTCTGTCCTCAAAGGGAAAGGGGGAGAAAAAATGATGGAAAGGGATCAAAGGTTGAGATAAGGATAGGGAGATCTCTCAACAGCTATTGTCATAGGCAAAACATACTTGACATAGGGAGATTAATGTATTTTGCCTATTACTAACAAGCTAGAACAGTGAGAAACTAAAAGCAAACTCAAAACACCTTAACCCCTCCATCCATCCTCTTCTACATTCTGCCCCAGAGCAACACAGGGGAATGGGAATGAAGGCTGTGGTCAATCTATAATGCTTCATCTCCATTGCTCCTTCAAAGTCACTCTTTGCCCCTGCTCCAGCAAGGGGTCACTCCCGTGGGATGCCATCCTTCCCAAACTGATCCTGAGGGGGCTACCGACAGGCAGCGTCTCTTCAAGAACTGCTCCAATATGGCTCCGTACCATGGGGTCTCTCTGTCAGGAGAAGACTGCTCCAACACGGGTCCCCCACAGGTGGCAGCTTGTCCCAGGCCCCTGGGTCCTCTCCACAAGCTGCAGCTCTGGCATGGGGCCTGCTCCTGCAGGGGCTCTCCATGGGCTGCAGCCTCCTCCAGGCCACATCCACCTGCTCCACTGGGGGCCCCCCCATGGGCTGCAGCATGGAGATCTGCTCCATATGGGACCCATGGGCTGCAGGGGGACAGCCTGCTCCACCAAAAGCTTCTCTACAGGCTGCAGGGGAACTTCTGCTCTGCTGTCTGGAGTACCTTGTCCCCTTCCTTCTTCACTGACTTCGGAATCTGCAAGGCTGTTTCTCACACCTCACTCTCCCAGAGGCTGTTGCACAGCATTTATTTTTTTTCTTCCCCTTTCTTAAATCTGTTCTCACAGAGGTGCAAATAACAATGCTTATTGGCTCTGCTCTGCCCAGTGGCTGGTCCCTTCTGGAGCCACATGGAACTGGCTCTTATCTAACATGAGACAGCTTCTGGGCTCTTCTCACAGAGGTCCCTTGGCTATCCCCCACTACCAAAACTTTGCTGTGTAAGCCCAATACAACACACAAAATTTGTCTACCTTGAGAATGTGGCAAACAATCAGAGTGGCAAAAGTGCAACAGCAAGGAAACTAAGAACACAAAATATTTTTCAGAGGAGATAAATGCTTGCAGAACTGTGTTGATATTTTTCGTTGGATTTGTAAATGATTCAGGCTCATTGTTGTGTATGGACAAGACAAATACCAAAGCTTTCTGCAAGAGGGAAATAGTCATTAAAGTGGAAGGTAATAGGAACAGCTTTTAAATGGAAAGGGCTCATTAAATTGCTTATCATGTTGCATAATGTTTTATCTGAGGAACTCATGAACAGAATCGATCTGGCAGGTTTGTTACCTGGTAATATACAAGAAATATATATATATATAATATAAAAATTTACTAAACTCAGCAGTCAGACCACTCAAGATGGTCATAATGAGTCTTTTCATCAGGTATGAAAATCTTTAAGAAAACAGTCACTTGAAGACTATGGCTAATGAAATGAAATGAAATTTATTAATAATTCTTGCAGTGACCAGAGAGGAATGCAGCAAAATTGAAACAATATGACTGGTTTCAAAGAGATGATTATTGATGCTCTGTTGTGTTCTTTGGCCTTGTAGAGCGCAGCAGATTATGTTAGTGACTGCAACAACATAACACAATGATATGGTCAGTCTAATTATTTGTAATAATGATCTGGAAGACATTATAATCTGAATTTGAAAAGTTTGATTGAAAGGTTTCAATCATATAGAAGTTTTATAGTCTTTGGTCTTCCAACTTGACGGATTTTTGTGTCACTTTTATATATCTCTTGTTGTTTTTTTTTTTTTTTTTTTTTTTTTTTTTTTGTGTGTGTGTGCATTTTCTCAGCTCAATTCATAAGAAGTGTGCTAACACTTGGAAAAAACACAGATTACTACTGGGTTCCAGTATAAACAGCTGATTTGTGGATAATTTTCTATTTAGTTATGCTTTAGTTATGTAGGAAAAATTAATCAATCTAAAATACAGTACTTGCATTGTGTGTGCATTTTTAATCACAATAGCATGATCACTTAAGTCAAGCATTACTGTAGTTTAAGTAAATTATGTATTGGATCTTATGTGTTGAGGGATTTTTGAAACTGCAAGGAGGCCATGACTTGCTTTAGCTGAGCAAACCAAGATACCAGGACAACTATGAGAAGTTCCCATGACAATGTTCCCACATTGCCCGATTGAGGAATCAAAAAATATTGTTGCCAGCAACTGGCTTCAAGGACAAGACCTACATGACTGCTAATCACAAGGGGGTTGTTTTCTTGCAGGTGGGGTTGTTTTCTTGCAGTTGTTTGTCTGAGTGCTTTTGACCAATAAACTTGTGTGAGACACTATCTGCTCCTGTTAAATTTGCTATACAATCAGGCCATTCGGGTAATATAGAGAGAGCATGATCTGACCATACTGGTGTCTGTCGTGTTTTTGGTCATCCTTCCTGCAACACTTATCTTACTCATAATCACATAAAAAAGAAATCAAGCTCATATAGGATCTCCAATTTTTCGAACACCCTGTTGACCCCCATTAATTACAGTAAACTTAATTAAGTCTTTAATGAACTAATCTGCTTTGTTTGTTTGATGTTCTACTTGTGAACAATGCTGTATTATTTTAAATATATATATTTTCATACAGGAAAAAGAAAACTAATAAAAAGTCTCAAAATGCTAATACACTTCTAACTTCATATACTTTTTAAAGTACCTAAAACTTTGGATTCCCCTAAATAAAAATTGACAAGTGTCTCATATTTTCAGTCGAATAATGCTTTATGACATTTGATATTTCTTTCCTCTGTTCTTGAAAGAAGTACAGAGGACAGAAGACAGAAAGCATCTTTTACCTTCCCTTTAGCAGTGCTGTTTTGTACAGGCAAGGAAAGGAAGAGATAATAGTCATGAAGTCCTAAGATACTTCTGTCTCCATGAAAGCAGAAATTAGCATTCAGTTTGGACTGTTTATAGACTGCTTTTTGTGGTAAAGAGTAGTAGATGTGTTTAAGGTTTAGAAACCAACTAAATTTAGATTGGTTTAATTGATAGATTAGTTGACAAATAGCTAGTTATGCTAAGTTTCTATGTTTGCATGAATAATCTTTTAACAGCAAAGTCATCTTCAACCCAGTATGAACTTGAAGAAACAAAATAAGTATTGGGTAGAAGTCATAATCAAAAGGAACAGAAGAGATTCCTTAGTGTGGAAAGTATCAAATAATGATATATGGACAATGAAAGGATAATGATATATGGACAATTCTCCATAGATAATGTCAGTAGTGCAAATGAACTATCATTTGTGAAGAAAAACAAAAATTTCCAGAGGTCAATTTAGAGCAGAGATTTTAGACGCCTATTTTAAAATTAAATATGATACTACATCTAGCCGTACCTTCCCTTTACTGACCATAAATGAATTCTAAACAATGAACTCAAATGTATGCATCAAATACAGATGTAATCTAAAGACTAGCTGGCTGGAGACAAGAGGTACCCTTTTCCCAGTTCATATTATTCATCTGAAGTATTACAAGTGATACAGGCTTGCTTGTGGGATCAGTAAAATTATTGGAAGGGAGGAATTGATTCTAATTACAAGCCTCATTTGTTTTGGGAAACATGCTTCGCTGTTTCTGCTGGAAATATGCATGTGGAGATCAGGACAAAAATGGCAGAATAAAAACACTAGAAAACAAACAAACAAACAGCAAAACCAACCAACCAACCAACCAAAACAAAACAAAAAAACTTTATTAGAAGAACAAAGCATACTTTTTTTTTTTTTTTTTTTTTTTTTTTGAAACAGAAGTTTGGATCTAACATACCTGTTGTGAACATTTGGGTCATATGCAAGGCTGGTTGTGCTGCCAATTTTTTTGGTCTGCTTGACTCCTCCTTTTGCAAGCCACTTGTCTCAGTTGCTTATATCTCTGGCAAATTCTTGCTGTTCAGAAGGACTTTTTCAAGCCAAGTGAAAGACTAGGTGATGTTAGCAGCCTCAGAAGAAAGGTACCTCTGATGATTTAACAGATGTTTATCTGTGGAAGAATCCACAGGGGTGATCACTATCTACACATTGCTGTTAGGGTTTGATTTAAGCTCCTGCTGCTCTCATGATTGCCTCTGTTATTGTTTGATGGCTTCTGACCAGGGGATGCCACCATGCCAGCCATGGACTTTTCTATTTACTCTGCCTTACCGGCATACCATGTCTACAAAAACTCTAGCTAGTTAGTGATGCATTGAAATGACGTGAAAGTAACCAAATGACCTGAAAGTAACCAAATGACCTGAAAATTCATGGCATTTTTCTTATTTTAATGTCATACCTCCGTACTGGTAACTTTATTTAAGTTAAGTAACGAAGAAGTGAAAAAAATGATTTTTTGTTTTTTAATTTTCATGAATAGAGGGGTGCCTTTGCTCTGTACTCTATTTCCTAAGCTCTTAACTCCAGCAATTTATACTCAGCTTGAATAGACTTGCAGAAATGGGTAAAAAGAAATTACCTGAGAATGATACCTACAGAATAGTTTCTTCAACACCTAAGACAGACATATTAAAACAAAACAAAACAAACAAACAAAAAACAAAAATCTTTTTTTTTTTTTTTCTGAAGTTGTTTTTGTCAGTAGTTATGCATTTAATCTCGAAAAATCATTCTTAAACAGATTTTTTATTTTAATTTCAAAATGAAATAAAGTATGTCATCTCACACAGCACTCTGAGGTTTCATGCTGGGGTGAAGGTGTAGCCTAGCTATTACTGTACCATTCATAATTTGACCAGGCTGCCTTTAGTAGAGTCATGCTTGTAATTTTATATTCACATCAGCTGAAAACTGATGCAGTTCAGAATATAAATGCACTAATTGATTGAGATTAATTGTGGTCTCTTACTTTTCAATAAATAACTGAAAATGTAGCCTTCTTAAATGGTTATATAAGATTTAAAAGTATTTTCTTTTTACAATGTATAAGATATTTGATAAAAAAGATTATGATTTTAGCATGGTTATTTCATTTGGCTAATAAGTTATTTTTACAATAGTGGATCAAGTGTAAAATAAGTGTAAAATAACACAATTTTATTACTGTGTCACTGCTGATCCTGCTGATGAAGACTGATCTCATTTTGTTCATGTTCATGAATATTTAGTTTTCTTTGGCCCATCCTAGTAAAATGGGAAGATCAACATTTCCTTTGTATTTTTTTTTTTTAATTATTATTGTTAATTTAGTCGAGAAGTTCAGATGTGTTTAGTACAATCTTGTCTCTTTCAAATTATGTTTTGTCATTGCTGCAGTGATGTAATGAATATAGTAGGTACACCAAATACTTCGTGTACTTTTCACAAAGCATCAGTGTTTCAATGTGGATGAATCACATGGACCTATTAGAGTGAGTCCAGAGAAAGGCCACAAGGATGATCAGAGGGCTGGAGCACCTCTACTATTAGTTAGTTATTCAACACGGAGAGGAGAAGGTTCTGGGGAGACTTTAACGTAGTCTTTCAGAAGCTAAAGCAAAAGACCTACGAAAAAGCAGGAGGGAGTCTGAGGGAATGTACTCATAGGACAAGAAGGAATGGTTTTAAAATAAAAGAGATTTAGATAGATATAAGGAAGAAATACTTTCCTGTGAGGATGGTGTTACACTGGAACAGGTTACCCAGAGAAGTTGTGGATGGTGTTGCAGTACTCTTGGAAGTGTTATAGGCCACATTAGATGGGGCTTTGAGCAACCTGGTCTAGTGGAAAATGTCCCTGTCTATGGAAGAGGGATTGGAACTAGAACTTCCAACCCAAACCATTTTATGATTCTATGATCTTCATTACAAAGTGAGGTCTCTGAACAATATCCCAATTCAACATGCACAAAACACAAGGACAAATAATTGTAATCTGTACCCATGGTACCCATGTCCTTTTTTTTTTTTTTTATTTCAAAATGTACTGATCAATTAATCAGCATTCGGTCACCAACCAAGATCTCTTCAAGTAAAATTATAAAACTGACTGGAAACAATGAGAATTGAAATCTGAAAAAAAAGAAAAAAAAAGAAAAAAAAGGAAAAAAAAAAAAAAAGAATGTATTTTCAATTATATTCAACAATACCAAGTGATCTTTTTCTGACTTACAGAAACAATACTGCATCATTAAGATAGCACAATGTTGACTACCATATTATGTATAGTATCTGTCTCTCTGTCTATATATTGACTTACTAAAAGCATCTGTATAGAGGCACTGGTTAACCAGTGGATCAGGTCTGACTGTTCTAAACTGTTTTTACACAGATCAGGGCAGTCATATGATTTTCAGATTTTGCTTTGGTAAAAGCTAATTTATATATGAATATATGTAACAGAACATAAAGGGTTCTTGTAATGTAATGTAAACATATTAGAGCTAAGGATAAAGACTTAAATTAGTTTAAAGTTCAATATATTCTCTATTGTTGCTAAAGAGAGCTAGGCATATGTGAACAATGACTTTCATTAAAAAGAAAAAAATCTACTGGTAAGTTGAATTACCCTCTGAAGCTGTCAGTCTGTTTCCACTGACCATAGAAGTAGCAGGAGGTCCAGCTTGGGTTAAGTAAATATATTTTTTGTAACAAGTAATCTGTCAGGGAAAGAAAGTAGAACTAGAGGTACATTGTGAGTTCTCTAGACAAATGGGAAATATGCACACTGAAAATCAAAATGCAATCTCACAATTATGCTAAGGAAGTGAAAGAGAGTGCCAGTATCTGTATGCAAGAATTTGGCTCCCAGAACAAAATTTTTAATTTCTCAGTAGTTTCCAAACTTCCATCTACAGTCTGTGGAAAGAATCCAACACTAAGAAACAAGATTTTCAGTAAGTCGCACACTAAGCAGTGGGGCACACAAATTGGCCAGTAGACAGCAAAGGCAACTCACATATTTCCTTCGCTGCCCAAAATTCACCAGTTATTTTCGATGGGCATTGACTGGGTGAAAAATTGTCCTTCAAGGCTAATAGTCTTTCTCTGTGTGCAGAAGTGAATCTTTTTCCTCCTCTGCCCTCTTTGAAACACATCTGGAAGTGCCAGTGTTGTCCACCTTTTATGTAATAGCCTAGAGCACACACACATTCAAGATGATCTTACTTCTGTGGCTTCCTCCGCCTGAGGCAGTTAAAACATGCATTCCTCAGGAGAGTGAGTTAAGCAATGGAAAGGGAGGGATTGCTCTCCAGTTTTTATGACAGAGCTTTGACACTGCAGAGAAGTATTTAAGATTTATGGGATGGGAGAGAGTAAGCACAAGAAGTTCCCTGCCTTAGGCCACTGATGGCACTATTCATCTAGGAAAGGACTTTTTTGTTTGCCTTTTTTATGTTTATGTTTATGTTTATGTTTATGTTTATGTTTATGTTTATGTTTATTTTTATTTTTATTTTTATTTTTATTTTTATTTTTATTTTTTATTAAATATATATATTATGAAATGGAAAGCAAATAAGCAGTTGTAGGAGAAGAAATCAAAATTAAGGACTTCCTTGCTTCCAAGCAATAACTTCCAAGTTATTATTCCAATTAGCAGGCTACCAAGTCTTGCTCCCTCTTCTGCTTTCCCTATGTCTTCCAGAGGAAGGATTCAGAGACTTAAGAAAACATAGAATCTAGTTGTTTTCCAGCCTGGACATAAACTCACACCGGTAATCTGTTACGTAAAAATGAGCACAAACATTACTACTTCCCAGTCACTAACCCTCTATATGGCAAGATGTCATTCCACTGAGGGTTTGAATAAATAAATAAACAAATAAATAAATAAATGTGATTGTGTTCTGAGCTTAATTAACTCTTATCGTGTGCATTGGCTGTGATCAAAACCTGTTTCAAATGCTTCTCAAAACATAGACACACAAAAACAACCATTCTGTGTGAAGTAGTGAAACCAGACTCTTGACATTTCTGCTCATAGGTGGGTGTTGAATTCTGAGTATGTATTACATTTATTAGTTAAGAAGTAAGCACCCTTTTTTCAAAATTTTACAAGTGTATCTGCAGAAGGCTCTGTTAGAGACAAAAACTGGAGCCAACAATGTGCTGATTAAAATCTATGCAAAAGAAAGTTAAAGAGGAAACCTTAGGGTGAAGGGAGAAAAAAGGTAAAGTAAGCTCCATCAGTACGTGAAGGGAGAAAAAAGGTAAAGTAAGCTCCATCAGTACTAGGAATCCAAATATGTGAAAGCAAAGTTCTAAGGGAGAAAGCAAGGAAGACTTAGGCAGTGTTTCCAGCACTGAGTCATGGAATCCCTCAGGCATGATAATCATCCAGATTAACGTGTATCTTCTGCACTCCTAATGACAGAGTGATTGCATTGTAAATGCTTCTGAGAAGTTTCCGTCTTTTGTTACAGCTATCAGATATGCCTGAAGGGGGAAAGTTACAAGTCAAACTTGTTGAAAAACAAGTACTTAAATTTTTTGGGGGTTGGGTTAACTGTAGAGTCTGCCTTTTAATAAATAATACTAGGTGGTGAAACTCTGCCCAAAATGTGGCTAAAAGAAAGGTAAAGGAAAAAGACTGTATCTTGGATAGGTGCTGGTGGAAAGCCACCTGAATTATTAAAATCAAATAGCTCTTATATTTGGATACATAGTTAGTTGTCCATCCCAGTAGAATAAACTGGTGCAGAACAAATGTTTTCTTTAACCTTCATGTTCCAAGTGATACAGTGGGAAATGTGAAATGCAGAAAATATAATTGAACTTCATATAAAAATTATGTTGTATAATTAAAAATGATATTATCAGCACAAATCTGAAAATAAGAGAATTTTCTCTAAATGAAAATAGTTGAGTCTACATTATCAATATCTTTTAATTATATTCTGTCATACAAGTACTTAAACTTCTCTAGCAGAACATAATGTCTGTTTTCTTGAAACCATTAATTATTTATGTCTTGTATAATGGCATATTTTTAATTCATAGACCTAGCAAAAAAAAAAAAAAAAAAAAATCCTATGGCAGTCTAATAGTTAAACTACCTATATGGTGAAAAAAAGCATAAGGACAAAAATACTGAAATAAAATATCAATATTGTCTTTTTAAATCATATGTCCTTATGGATTATGATAGAATAAGACTCCAAACTCCTCCTTACTTAAGGAAAAAGATAACATGAAAATTGGTACAAATTTTTCACAAACGTATAAATGAATATTTTAAGACAGCTTATATTGCGGATATTTTCTGATCAGCTGTTCATATTCTTAAAGCATAAACTAATTTCAGTAAATATCTTCCCTAAAGCACTCTAAACTGCCAGCTCATGGTGATCCAAGTTATTTCCTTTAAATAATTTATCTCCACATAAAGCTAACATAAAACTTGCTCTAGCAATTAGCATAAAGGGTTGTTGTAGTCAGATACTCCTACCTGATCGCTGAGCCTGATCTACTTGCTAAGGATATGTTGGACTGTGTAACAACAAGTCTATCTGCCACTGACAGAAGGCTGCATTGGTACTGTTTTGTGAATTATATAGGTCAATGACTTATGTAGATTGGTTAATACCTCAAAAAATGTCTTTATGCTTTATGTACTTGCTTATGGAAGTAGGCTTAAACTCAGTTTTCATTCCCTTTTGCAAGATGTCTGTAAATATTTTAGTGACTGCTTATTGGCAGGATATTCATGAAAGCAAATTTTAAGCCTGTGTTAAGAATACAAACATTGAATTGTAAAATATGAGCATTTGTCCTATACATTCATTTATCAGAATTATACATTTAATTAGGAAACAGATGCCATTTAACTAGAGTACATATAAAAATGAGTGAATTACTTCATTAGAAAAATCTCTTCTACTGTTTCCAAAATTTCTGTATTTAGGCATTTTTCAGCACTCTCCATCAAGTCAGAAACAGTAACAAATGTGAATAAGAGTAAAACCAAAATTACTAAAGTATTAGTGAACCTGTTTTAAAACATTATATTTCATTGAAAACAATCTCCTTGACTCCTGAGCCAAAAGAAAAGTTTGAGGTCATTCTTGCAAGGAAATATGTCACATTTCAAAAGTTAAAATACTACAGACTTTGAGTGTTGTTTATGCTATCAGAAGTGAAAACTTAAATATGAAGGTTTTTGTATGCAACTACCTGGGTCACTTGTAACTGCATATTGCTAATATTTTTTATATATGTTCTAAGTAGAAAATGTCAAAACACCAGATCATAAAATGCAATTATAACAAGCTATTAAGAAATCATATATGCCACTGAACTTTTGCAGACTTACAGACCTTCAAAAAATACATGAAAATTAAAGGATCCTTTAAGAAATAGCAGTTAACATCATCAGTCTCTCTCATAATATCCTTGTCTCTAAGTTGGAGAGACATGGATTTGGCAGATGGATCACTCAGTGGTTAAGGAATTGGCTGGATGGTCTCACTCAAAGAGTTGTGGTCAACGGCTCCGTGTCCAGATGGAGATCGATAATGAGTGGTGTTTCCAAGGGGTCACTATTGGGCCTGGCACTCTTCAACGTCTTTGTTGGTGACATAGACTGCGGGATCAGGTGCACCCTCAGCAAATTTGCCGATGACACCAAGCTGTGTGGTGCAGTTAACACACTGGATGGAAAAGATACCATCCAGAAGAACCTGGACAGGTTTCAGAGGTGGGCCTTTGCAAACCTCATGAAGTTCAACAAAGCCAAATTCAAGGTCCTGCACATGGGTCATGGCAATCCCAAGCACAGGCTGGGAGGAGAATGGGTTGAAAGCAGCTCTAAGGAGAAGGTGCTGGGGGTGCTGGTTGATAAAAGGGGCGGCTCTCGTGGGGGAGGGGGCTGTTCCTCCTGAACAACCACTACGCATTTTGAGGCCCTGCTTCCCAGGATGTGGCCGAACATCGCTTGTTGATGTGAAGTAGAGAATAATTTTTTTTCCCTCTCTCTGTGCTTCCGCGCGGACTGATTGTTTCTTTTGTTTCTTTTTTTCCTCCCCATTCCCTTTCCCTTTAATTAAACCTTTCTCATCTCAAACCTCGAGTTCTCTGTGTTGTATTTTCTCGCCCTTCCTCTTTGAGGATAGGGGGAGTGAGAGAGTGGTTGTGGTGGAGCTCGGCTGCCCACCTGAGTAAAACCACCACAGGTTGTAGCGACTAAAGTGCAAGATCTGGCACTTAGCCATATTGAACCTCATCTCATTGGCGTCTGCCCATTGACACATCCTGTCCAGGTCCCTCTGCATGGCCTTCCTACCCTCTAGGAGATCAACAGTTCCCCCCAGCTTGGTGTCACTGGTGAACAGTCACCTGCTGTATTTCACTCTGTTCATCACTACTCTCTGGGCCCGGCTGTCCACCCAGTTTTTAACCCAGGAAAGAGTGTACCTGTCCAAGCCATGTGCTGCCAGCTTCTCCAGGAGAATACTATGGGAGACTATGTCAAAGGCCTTGCTGAAGTCTAAGTAGACTATGTCAACAGCCTTTCCCTCATTTACTAGGAGGTTCACCCCATCATAGAAGATAAGGTTGGTTAGGCAGAACTTGCCTTTCATGAACCCATGCTGAGTGGGTCTGATCCTCCAGTGGTACTGTGTACTGAATGTACAGCATATGTGTACTGAATACTCTGAATGTCTATAAATGCAAGAGTTTTTGGGAAAAAAAAAAATATAAGAAAGTGCAATAAGTATTATTATTATTATTATTATGTTTTCTCCAATAAATGGATGTTGCTCTTGTTGTTTAGTAGTAAGACTTGTGGCCTCTGTATTCTTACATGGACTATGTTGCAGGCTGACATTTACAACCTGAGACAGGAAAATCTCTGGATTTATACAAAGTAAATCTAACTGAGAAGGAAAAGAAAAAAAACTGTCTTTTTGAAAAAGATTATCCTGTAACCTTCCAGAACTTGATTCTGGGTACTGTTTCTTCAATCTGGACTACAAATTGGCAAAAAGGGGTGCCAATATGTAAATATTTATATTTTATTATATTTTTAAGTATCAGAAACTCTGCTCATTGAAGTTTAAGTGTGGCTACTTGTATTTTGTAAATACGGATGTATGCATGTGAGAATTTCTCAGTCTATTAGAAGAATGTGATTAAGAGATGGCTATTCTCTGTCTTAACAGCTGGCTTTGCATATTTCTCCTGATTATAGCAAGGGATTTCTGTGAGGAAAGCTGTGCAGAATGGATTTGAAAATGTTAGTTTGAAGACAACACATTGCCACTATGACTCAGACTACTTTTATTACCATGTCTGGAACTTGTCATTAGAGCTTTGATTAAGTTCCCATTTCTCAGAGAATAAGAAGACTGCAGCATGACAGTAATTGAAGATTTCTAGAATCATTAGTTTTTTGTTTTTTTTTTTTTTCACTTCAGCTAGTGATGTTGCATACCAAGATATGAAGTATAAAATGCATTTGTTACTGATCTCTTTCTGGCAGTGAAATAAACAAGAACACCTCTTGTTATATAACTCCACTAACCAAAGAGACAGCATGAAGCCCATTTTTTAGATCTGTTGCCAAATTTTCATACTCCTATTTGTAAGCTTGAGTTCTTTCTGTGATCATCTTAAACAATAATAAATGGACTTTTTTCTTGATAGATTTTTCTTTCTTTTCAAAGAAGTACACTGAAAGGAGGAAGCCTGTTAAAAGCTTCAAAAAAGATGGTCTCTATTCTGATCTCTAGTATGTTAAATCCTTGAATGTAGTATAATTACTTGTGATTTGTTTTTCTGTAAAAGAGAGTTAAATCTGAACCCAAAACTTCAAACAGTTCCAGCCTGAGAAAACCTATTGATCATAAGATTACAGTTATTCCCTAAAAATGGTTTTCAGTCAGATCATGACATGTCATTAAACAATGTACAGAGAAATATTATCCTTTATACAAATTAGCATATTTCCTTTCAAAGAGATCACTGATGACATTTAACAGTTGCTAGTGGGTTTATTTTCTTTTACATAAATATATATAAAATATGCTAATATTTTCTGTATAAGTAAAAAAAAAGATGAAAAAGAGGAATAATACATCACAAGCTTAACACAACACAAACAAAGAGATGTCATCTTTTAAATGAGATATATTCAGATTTAAATATTTGCAATAGATTATATATATATATATATGTATCTTTTTTTTAAGATAATTTAGTTAGCAGAATTTCCTGGGGCCAGAAATTTAACTAACCTTGCATTTGTCTTTCCTGTGCATAATCATGCAATGATATAAACGTCTGGCTTTAGATGCTTTGTAGCAGTTGAAAATTCAATCTGTATTTTCAGTCTATTCTGTGTATTACATATTGCTATGATCACAATTACAATGCCACTATGAAGAAGTTCCTGTAAGCTTCTTCTGGAAAACAAGGGAACTTAAATTTGTCTCCATGCCAGGATTTTGGAAACTTTATACCTCAATATAGTGATTTATTATCTATAACTTTATTGCATGACTTATTTTGAAAGAATTACTATTTATTAACTTTTTGATATTCCAAATTAAAATATGCTATTAAAATGAAAAGTATCATTATTATCATTCTACATTTTAAGAACATGTAGTCCTTCAAGCTTCAGCTGACTCATATGTAAATTCCACATTCTTTGTCATTTAAAAATTATGCTATAAAAATTAAAGGTTTAAAAGATTATTTTTTCATTAGTATGAGTATTTTAATAACAATATTTTGTCAATAAAATTAAGTTTAGTACAAGAAATTAGAAATGAGAAATTAAAATATTTTGTCTATCCACCCTTTGTGGAGTTTGAAATAGAGTTTATCTGACATATTGGTTTCACATTACTATTTCCTGAGTCTAACGAAAGTCATGATTGCTTCTTTAAAATTATAGTTCTAGTTCTCAAAATTTTGGGGAGGTAGATAGGCATATATTTTAAGAAGTCATGTCCACAAAAAAGACAAAAATAGAAATTAAATTGAACGTAGACGCTAAATGTATTGACCAAATGTATTGAAAAAAAAATGGTAGAATTCTTTACATGCATCAAGTTGTCCGTTTCTGAATAGACTTGAAAAACATGAGTAGCTCAGTGCTGTAGTGGAGCCTAAATGCAAAGAGGATCTTGGAGTAGGTATTTCATTCATCTAGATCTTTGTCAAGTAGGCTTTGACCATTCTCAGCATACAACGACAGGTATATAAAACAAACAAACAAAACACAACACACAAGTTCAATGGGAAAAAAAAAAAAAAAGTAATTATAGACCAACTTATTACATATTTGTTATTTGGGAGAGAATTTGAGGTGTTTGTGTACCTCTTCTAAGTCTTAGGACATTTTTCTGGCCATCAGAATGAAGGACACATAATTATGCAGCTTAGTGTCTAGTGAGACATCATACTTTCATTTCCTTTTCAAGAGATGTGTTTGGCATTTTAGCCAGTGATAATCTAAATGAAAGATCTCTTTTCATGAATATCTCCTGACTCTTTCCATTGTTTTGGAAGCTGTTTGTAATTACAAAATTATTGTAAAAGAAATCTAGGCACCTTATGTCACCTGCAAAACTACCTGTTTGAGTATGATCCCGAGGAATATTATCCCAACAAAATGACTTTGAATCACAGACTATGGAATAGAGAAAAAATTTATACTACTCACATATCTTCTCTTACTCTTAGCCAAAGAAGATTCCATGACTGGAAGTTAAAATCAGGAAAATATAAACAACAGGGAGACTTACAGTAAGACTGGTTCTCAGTTAAAAATAAACTACAAAAGGAAACACTGATTAATAAAATTCTTTTAGTCTTCATTTTAGATAAATGACATGTTAAAAAGTATCCTTCACAAAACTTGTACAGCCTGTTAATTTAACAAATCATATTTATGATCAGCAGTTTCTGTTGTTTGTCTAAAATACTAAAATAAATGCATACATTAACATTAACAACTGTAAGAAATTAATAAGCGTTCCAGAAAGGAGTCTGTGTCTATGAATAGAATAGTATTGCATCCAGACTCACTATAACAGAATTCTCTAGTGATTACTGTACAGGAAACTACTCAAATGATTTTCCTTAGAGATTGGATACAGATTTTTTTTTTTGTTTGCTTGAAGAAATTTCTTATTCTCTGGAGAATGCACAAATCTCTTTCCTGTTTGGGTTAAAATAATCAGCACACTTCAGATATATCACCCTCTTATGGCCAACAATGCATGCTGTTGACTTGAAAGGAAGCAATCTGCACACACCACAGATTAAAATAGTGAAAAATACTTTAAACATACTCAGATCAGAGGTTGACATCATAATTTTGACATTTTTCTGGAGACAATAAGGTTCCACAGAGACCTTACCATGTTCTTTCAGTACTTAAAGGGGGGGAAGCGAATGTGTGTTATAAGGAAGATGGAGAAAGATGTTTTTACCAGGGACTGTAGTGACAGGAAAAGGGGCTTTATTCTGAGAGAAGACAGATTTAGATTGAATATAAGGAAGATTTTTTTTTTTTTCACAGTGAGGATGCTGAAACACTGAAAGAGGTTCCTTAGAGAAGATGTGGAAGTTAAAAATGTTTAAAGTTGTGTTGGATGGGTCTTTGAGAAACATGATCTAGGGAAATGTATCCTTGTCTATGTCAGGGGGATTGAGCTAGATGATTTTTAAGTGTCTATTCCAACCCAAACTATTTTACGATTCTATGATTTTTTTTTTTTCTTACGATAGCTCTACTTGAAATCCTGATTGTGTGTGTTCACTGATTCTAGCTTGTGCTTCTCTTAGATCTGCCTTGTCCTTTTCTGTTTTATAATATTAATTTAAGAACATGAATAGACTCATAAAACTTCTTTTGTTCTCACAGGGATCTCTACCAATAAATGTTCTTTCATATCAGTCCGTTTATTGTTTTAAAACATAACATGCCAAAGGTTCAATTCTTAACCTAGTGAAGAAAAAACACACTTTTTACTTCTGCTATATTTTAGAATTTTTACTCCAAGATAGAGATGAAAGCTAAACAAAGGTAAGGCCAGCAGTACCAGAGAAGGAAATTCAGTTAAGGCATCAATTAAATAAATAAAGACTAAATATCTAAATAAAAACAAAGTTCCTGTCTAAAGGGAATAAAATTTGTTAAAAAATTACTGGTCATTTGTGTCAAAAACAAGTCATATTCTTGCGTTAAGAGAGATTTTACTAATTTTAACTAAATTTAACTTAATCTAAATAGGTTTCTGTGATTGACATTTATATCAAAACACTGCTCTTAAGATGGTCAGATAAATTCGACCTTTAGAGACCCTACTTGTCTCTGTTAACTGCAAAAGTATACCAAACTGCCAATTCACATACAGGTGTCAATAGTATTATATGTCCAAAGTAAACCCTTCCCTGACTGGAGGGCAAAATTCAAGGAGGTCAAGAACATGCTTTACAGAAATTAGAGAATCTTATCTATCTTACAAAACAAACAAACAAACAAACAAACAAAAACAAAAAAACAAAACACAACAAAAACAGCAACAACAAACAAAAAAGTCAGGAAGTAACTTCATACACTTTTCCAAGTCTCCTAGAGGTAGGATTTATGATATTAAAAGGTATGTTAAAGGAGATCAATAATTCCTAGCTGGAGACTGAGTGCATACTTCGTGTGTCTTTTTATTTATTTTTTTTAACTATGAGTAGTTTTCAAGAAAAGAGATTACCTAAGATTGTGGTGAAGAGGAGAGGAGAGGAGAGGAGAGGAGAGGAGAGGAGAGGAGAGGAGAGGAGAGGAGAGGAGAGGAGGGGAGAGGAAAGGAGAGGAGAAGAGAGGAGAGGAGAGGAGAGGAGAGGAGAGGAGAGGAGAGGAGAGGAGAGGAGAGGAGAGGAGAGGAGAGGAGAGGAGAGGAGAGGAGAGGAGAGGAGAGGAGAGGAGAGGAGAGGAGAGGAGAGGAGAGGAAAGAAAAATTACAGAATGAGAATCTTTGTGGACTATATTGCATTCTAGGTACTGCTAGAAATCCAATTTGACTTTAAAAACTATGAATCTGTAATTAGCATTAGCCATTGGTCATAATACCATTCTTTGGATCCTTCAAGCCATCCACATACTTCCTGTGCTTTCTAACCTGACAGGATTTCAAGCTTTAAAAATATTTTTCTGTTTTTAAATTTTCTTTTAAACCATCATAAAAGCGTTTTGTAACATTGTGTTTTACTGCTATTAATAAAAATCAAAACATTTTAATGGTTTTGTATATGTTATTGACAAGGTAATTTTATCTGAAGAATTTGCTTGGCCTCTTTCTATTAGCCACTTATAACAGACAAGAAGACAGATGTTTCACAGATGTGAGGGAATAAGATCTCATTAATAATTAAGATATTTAGTTTCATAATTGCATAAACCATACAGGTAAGTACCACATAAGGAATTTGTTATACCTCATCAGGCTGTAGAAACACATGACATTAAAAAGTAATTTTTCCCTATGCAGTGTTCTGCATATGCAAATTCTAATTGCAGAGCTCTTTGAGTGTGTGCAATTTTTGTAGTTGTTTATTTTCTTTTAACAGAAGTCCCTGAAAACTCTGCCTACTTTGATAATGTGTTTTTGACAAGCAGCTTTTTTTTTTTTTGTTCCCCCTTCAGGCCCACATTCTTTGCTGTGATATGTCACTAGTGGTTGTGTCAATCATGCAGCTTCACAAGAATTGCCGTTAGAGAAGAGCAGAGAGTGATAGTTAAAATGTCTAATCAATTTTAAAACATGTTATTACACTGTAACACTAAAAAAAAATGCATAATTGTTATAGCAGTATGGATGTGTTTAAGATCAGTGTATTCATTACAATCAAATTACAGAGAATGGAGATCTATATGACTGCCAAATATTTTGAAGATTTTTAGAAAGGGTCTATCTATTAATTTTCTTAGTTAATTTTGAAATTGTAATGTGGCAAATTTTCTAAAGCTCAAAAGTTTTTAGTAATGTGGTTGAGGAATAGTAATATTCTGGGAAAGACAAATGGAGGAGGATGTAGGAGGTTGTGTTCACATATAAAGTAAAACCATGAATTATTGTATATCATATTGCAGTGAGAAAGTTATGTTAGGATTAAGAATAACATTACCCTCCATGAATTGAGAGAAACTGCTCGCCCATCATTTTTTGAAACTGGCAAACTTATATAGGTGCTCACAAACTCCTAATATTGGCACTAGAAACGTGTATTGCATTGATTTGCTGTAAAGCACCACAAGGTAGCACTAAATTTTGGAGTGGTCTCTGCTGTATATTTTCTTGTTTGGGGTGAATGGAAGGCATACAGCTGCTGTTGTAGTACATCATTAGAATTAGTTTCCTGGGATTAACATAATGCTATTCTATGAATCCTCCTTTCCATTTTACTCTTTCTGTGTTGCTGTTTGTTTATAGAAAATCCTATCAATCACTTGGATTCATTAAAAGTCTGCCTAAACAGCACAGTTCTGCATAATTTTCTTTACCATTATTTTTAAAACTGTGCATGGGAAATGATGGTCTATGCAATTTTTTATTCAGTATAACACTCTCCTTTGAGAGGTAGACTAGATTTACATCAAGGCTGATTATGCCAAGATATGATCAAGCTGCTATAAAAGTATGTAAAAAACATCTACACTTTTCATTAAAAAGGATCATTTTGATACAGAAAGTTGTTTGGTCTTAGACAGCAAAGAAAATGTTTTGCAAATGCTATTCCAGAATAATGATATTCAGGCACTGCCTAACAACCCATTTCAATATAAAGTTTTGGATACACTCTAGAGAAACCTCTTTCTGTGGATGAAGATTTAAAAACAGCTTTGAAGCTTTTTTTTTTTTTCCAGCAAAACCAGGTTTACTA
Source organism: Aythya ferina (assembly GCF_964211825.1). Lineage (NCBI taxonomy): Eukaryota > Metazoa > Chordata > Aves > Anseriformes > Anatidae > Aythya > Aythya ferina. The sequence goes on from NC_140296.1 coordinate 39,902,426, forward strand.
GAAGGAAGTTTGCCTTTGTCTTACCTTCCTTTCTTTCCTTTGCCCTTCATCCAGGTGATATTAGAAATGTATTTAGCCAAATGTATTTAGCTTCTATCTGCAATGTTACATGTCTGTTAGTGACTTGCACTGAAAGTTACATGGTTGTAGGAATTCAGCTAATATAAAAGAACTTTTGAATATTCAATACATTTTTTTTTCCACATTTAAAGAAAAAGGTGTACTCCCTCTTAATCTGTTGGGACACATTCCAAGTTATTTTAATGGATGTAAGAGGGTAGAGATGTGATGTTACTGGATCTAGTGGAAAATTTGATTAAAGGGGTTCAAAATAATATATTGACTGTTTCATAAAATCACATGATGGCTCCTTGGAATAATCTTGCTGAAAGGTATTCATTTTTCATAGTTAGTTTTGAGTGTGCTATGTTTACCTTGATATTATATTTATCCAGTTTCCACATATATTCCTTTCTGTTATCTTTTCCACTTTGCTTTCATAGTTTTGACATCTGGGCACAACAATTAATAATGACTTCCCCAATATAATTAAAGTAAGGATATTAAAGATATACAGCATTTATTTCCTCTGTATTGTGCAATGTAAGTACCATATCATGATTTAATACCTTTGATGTATCTAAAGCTTCAATAAAATTTAAACTCCAGGGATGAAATTCAGAGGTTACCTCATAAAACAAAATAAAATAATAATAATAAAAAAATGCTAATAACAATGAGAACTAGAAGAGATTAATTAAAATGTGTGAACAGAAAACAAAAACACCTAAGGATGTGATATTCATACTTGTAAATCCTTTTTGTCTGAGTTACTGGAGTTAGTAAAGATATGTTAGTAATACAGTCTGAATGGAAAAGCAAAGCTTCTAATTTTGTTAGTTTTACTGAATTCAATATATTTTAGTTTGTTTATTGTTTTTATGTGTTGAAAAAACAAACAAACAAAAACAACAGCAACAAAACACCTTTGGTTTGTTTAAGATAGACGTAGAAGCTTGTAGCATAGTGGGGTATTTCCATTCATCTCCATTCAACCTGTAGATGGCATCACTACTACGTTTAGAAATGGAACTACCAAAACAGGGTAATAGATACTGAAATTGTGAAGTTTCTTAAAACACTTAAATAATGGATGAAATAAATTGGAAATTGTGATTTCCCTTAGTATTTTGTTAGATTTTAGGTCATTTTGTACACATTTTATGAGACATATGCTGAGATGTCTTCTGGAGAAATTTTGTTACAGGAAGGACATGATGTTAGATAAATCACATAATACTTAGTTTTCTTGACTACTGTGTATGATGCCCCAGTTTCTTTGCCTTTCTTATCATTCATTACTCATATTGAGAGAATATCTCTGAGGCATAGGTGCCCTTTTATGTGTTGTACAAGTATATGAAAGAGAACTTTCTTGCTGCCTTGCTTTTATTCTTTGGGAAATGGAGATACAGGAAGCAATTGATGAAGGGTTTTTATCCCTTCAGTATGTTTTTTCGGTGATTTTGTCTCAGACACATGCTGTCTTTGTTCCTCAGTTTCCACAAGTATTTCAAGCTGAAATTAGATGAAGCGGACCATGCTGTGCACCTGATACTTCCTCTCATGACTTCATAATCAAAACAACCTGATGAAATAATCACAGAATCACAGAATCACAGAATTTCTAGGTTGGAAGAGACCTCAAGATCATCGAGTCCAACCTCTGACCTAACACTAACAGTCCCCACTAAACCATATCACTAAGCTCTACATCTAAACGTCTTTGGAAGACTTCCAGGGATGGTGACTCCAGCACTTCCCTGGGCAGCCTGTTCCAATGCCTCACAACCCTTTCAGTAAAGAAGTTCTTCCTAACATCTAACCTAAAACTCCCCTGGCGCAACTTAAGCCCATTCCCCCTCGTCCTGTCACCAGGCACGTGGGAGAACAGACCAACCCCCACCTCACTACAGCCTCCTTTGAGGTACCTATAGAGAGCGATAAGGTCGCCCCTGAGCCTCCTCTTCTCCAGGCTGAACAAGCCCAGCTCCCTCAGCCGCTCCTCGTAGGACTTGTTCTCCAGGCCCCTCACCAGCTTCGTCGCCCTTCTCTGCACCCGCTCAATCACCTCAATGTTCTTCTTGTAGCGAGGGGCCCAAAACTGAACACAGTACTCGAGGTGCGGCCTCACCAGAGCTGAGTACAGGGGGACGATCACCTCCCTAGCCCTGCTGGTCACACTGTTCCTGATACAAGCCAGGATGCCGTTGGCCTTCTTGGCCACCTGAGCACACTGCTGGATCATATTCAGCTGACTATCCACCATCACTCCCAGGTCCTTCTCCGCCAGGCAGCTCTCCAACCATTCCTCTCCCAGCCTGTAGCTCTGCTTGGGGTTATTGCGCCCCAGGTGCAGGACCCGGCACTTGGCCTTGTTGAACTTCATGCAGTTGACCTCAGCCCATCGGTGCAGCCTACCCAGATCCTCCTGCAGAGCTTTCCTACCCTCAAGCAGATCGACACACGCACCTAACTTGGTGTCATCTGCGAACTTACTGAGGGTGCACTCGATGCCCTCGTCCAGATCATCGATGAAGATATTAAAGAGGACCGGCCCCAGCACCAAGCCCTGGGGGACGCCACTAGTGACTGGCCTCCAACTGGACTTGACTCCATTTACCATGACTCTTTGGGCCTGGCTATCCAGCCAGTTTCTAACCCAACGAAGCGTGCGCCAGTCCAAGCCAAGAGCAGCCAGTTTCTTGAGGAGAATGCTGTGTGAGACGGTGTCAAAAGCCTTGCTGAAGTCAAGGTAGACCACATCCACAGCCTTTCCCTCATCCACCCAGCGCGTCACTTTGTCATAGAAGGAGATCAGGTTCGTCAAGCAAGATCTGCCTTTCATAAACCCATGCTGACTGGGCCTGATCGCCTGCTTGCCCTGCAAGTGCTGCGTGATGACTCTCAGGAGGATCTGCTCTATGAGCTTCCCTGGTACTGAGGTCAAACTGACAGGCCTGTAGTTTCCCGGGTCTGCCCTCCGGCCCTTCTTGTAGATGGGCGTCACATTTGCTAGCCGCCAGTCAACTGGGACCTCCCCCGATAGCCAGGACTGCTGATAAATGATGGATAGTGGCTTGGCCAGCTCCTCTGCCAGTTCTCTCAGTATCCTCGGGTGGATCCCATCCGGCCCCATTAACTTGTGCACATCCAAGTGCCATAGCAGGTCACCAACCATTTCTTCATGGATAGTGAGGGCCACATCCTGCTCCCCATCCCCTTCCGCCAGCTCACGGTACTAGGTATCCAGAGAACAACCGGTATTGCCGCTAAAGACTGAGGCAAAGAAGGCATTAAGTACCTCCGCCTTTTCCTCATCTCTTGTAACTAAGTTTCCCCCCGCATCCAGTAAAGGATGGAGATTCTCCTTAGTCCTCCTTTTTGTGTTGATGTATTTATAGAAACGTTTTTTGTTATCTTTAACGGCAGTAGCCAGATTGAGCTCCAGATGAGCTTTGGCCTTCCTAATTTTGTCCCTGCACAGCCTCGCTACATCCTTAAAGTCCTCCCTAGTGGCCTGCCCACTTTTCCAAAGATTCTTTTTTCTCCTAAGATCAAGCCACAATCCTCTGTTGAGCCAGGCTGGTCTTCTTCCCCGCCAGCTCGTCTTTGGACACGTGGGGACAGACCGTTCCTGCGCCATTAAGATTTCCCTCTTGAAGAGCTCCCAGCCTTCCTGGACCCCTCTGCCCTTCAGAACCGCCTCCCAAGGGACTCCACCAACTAGTGTCCTGAGCAGCTCAAAGTCAGCCCTCCGGAAGTCCAATACAGCGGTTTTACTGATCCCCTTCCTGGCCTCGCCAAGAATAGAGAACTCCACCGTTTCGTGGTCACTCTGCCCAAGACAGCTCCCGACAATCACATCCTCCACCAGTCCTCCACTACTTTCTCAGGGCTGTGTTTTGCTTCCAGGATATGTCAGGGAAGTTCAAGTCCCCCACGAGAACAAGCGCTGAAGATTTCGCAACTTCTGTCAGCTGCCTGTAGAATTCCTCATCCATCTCCTCATCCTGGTTCGGCGGTCTATAGCAGACCCCGACCAGGACACTAGCCTTGTTGTCCCTGCCGATCATAACCCAAAGGGACTCGACCTTGTCATTCCCAGCCTCGAGTTCTACAACCTCGAAAGACTCTCTAATATAGAGAGACACAATGAGGAAATACATGCTGGATCTTAAGGTCTTAGGCCATAATTATGCTTAATGCCATGTTCCAGTGTCAGAAATGCTGTTAATAGTGCTGTATGGGACTAAGGTCAGCACAGAAAAACCTTTAAACATTCTACCAGAATCCTATCAAAATACATGGTTTCCATCAACCCTTCTAGTTCTGCCTCTCTAGGGTAGAACTTGAAACTGTTTCAAAAGTTTCCCATATTCACTGCAGTCATCTGTTTACCTTCCATGCAAGCACAGCAGCCAAAAAGTCTGGCAATAAAAATTACCTGAGATTTCATTAGTAATTCTTGCCACGATTTATTGTTTCTATCAATCAAATGTATATATATACGTATTGTGAAAAAATGTTAAAAAGTTAAACAGCTCAGTGATATTGTTTCCTGCTGTTGTGATTAATAACACTGTCTACATTGGGTCTAACATCTAGTCCACACACTGTCGTAGTGTATGCAGTACACTACACCACACTTCAGTATATAACTGAAAATCCTTTGTCACTTTGGAAACAGTTTTATTTGGCTTTGAAAATGATGGAAAACCAGAAGGAGTATTCTGGAATGCCAGTTATCCATGGAATGATGCAAAGAAACAAAATATATATGAATTATTACAAATTCTTTCCTCTCTTCTATTTTTTTATTCCTCTTTTTTATTTTTATTTTTATTTTTATTTTTATTTTTATGTTTATTTTTATTTTTATTTTTATTTTTATTTTTATTTTTATTTTTATTTTTATTTTTATTTTTATTTTTATTTTTATTTTTATTTTTATTTTTATTTTTTTTTCTTCCTCTACCCCTGCCTCTTTTATTTATTTATTTATTTATTTATTTTATTCTGCAAACTCATTAATTACTGCTTTGGAATTTTTAAAGCATGATTATTGTTGGAGAGCTGAAAGGACTAACTGTTGAATATGAGCTCCATTTCCTTTTTTATTGATTGTAAACGAAAATTCAAATGACTGTTCAGCTGCCAATATATATATACATATTCTTATTTGTAGAATATAATTTGCTAACATAATAAACAATAAGGTGAGCTTGAAAATCCTAAATAAGTATTAAATGCTACCGAAAGTGAAAGGAAATAATGTAAAGATACAAAGATACATTGCTTTTATAATGGTAGAAAATACCCATTTGAAATGAAGCTGTGAATGAGAGACCTTAAAATGAGATGACTGTAGCTTCCACTGGTTGATTATTCTGCAAGAGGACATGCACTTAAATTAGGACACCACTTTGTCTAACTATCTGGAAGCCATTTGGCAAAAAAAAAAAAAAAAAAAAAAAAAAAAAAAAAAAAGCAGATCATCATTTGCTATTTCATTCTTTCTACTTTTCTTTCTACTTGGTGAATGGCTGCTATTACCTTTTGTGACCTGTCACAGCATGTGTCTAGCTTAACCTATTGTCAGGGTTAAAAGTTCAGAGAAGGTAGTCACTGTGCTGTATTAAACATTAATACTAAATAGTCTGTTTCTCTGGTGAGAAAATAGTGTTGCTTTCACTCAGAAAGAGCGTATCATCTGCCACAAGTTGATAGTAGTGACTAGTGGTAGTTATATATATATATAGGGCCCTGGAACATGTCCAGAGAAGAGCTATATTGCTAGTAGTGACTAGTTGATAGTAGTGACTTGACTGGTTTACCTTGCATGCACTTTTATGTAAGTAATAATTACCCTCTTAACGTGAGTTTAAACATTCTATGAACTATCAAGTATTTGATGTATACAATTTAATAGTTTAAATGAGCAACTATCAATCTTTATTCTGTTATCACTCTTTGGGATTGCTGTTGCCTTCAACTGTGGTCAGATCTGCTTCAACATAATTTTAACTAGTTCACAATCATCTTCAGTGACCTAAAACCCATGAAAAGAATAAGAACTTTCTTATTAGAATTTTTTCTTTTATGAAACTCCAGGTAGCATTTTTTCCCCTTTCATGTCATGCTAATCTGCATTTAACCAAGCACCAGTTTTGACCTCTCATTGGGCCCTATACATGATTCTAATTCATGAAGACTTTTCAGCAAGAGACTTATCCACACCTTGCATAAGTTTGAAGGATGTTGACCAATGATTGCAAGCCCTCAGTTAAAATAGCTTTTTGACACTCAGTCTTTCCTATTCATTTAATTCAGAAACCCACAAATTTACTTATTCTGTTGGTTTGCCCAGCTGAAAGGGCTTTGTTTTCCTGAAGGCAATTCCACTTTACGTATCTTTCTCTATTCTTAAGAAGTACCTATATTAAAATACCTGTGAGCATCTTGGGATGAGCATGTAATGTTTGAACTGTTTCCTTCATGAGTTGAGTAACATTTTTCAGACTTGATTTTGATTTTACTGAGAGCGCATGTATTTAAAGTAAGGAAACAAATTTATTTTCCCCAAATAATAACCTGTTATTGTCTGTGTGTTTTGGAGAAATTAGAGTCTAAGAAATAAATGTTTTGTATAAGAAAAGGTGCTCTTGAAAATAACATCAGTATAATCTAAGTGAGTTATCTACATACCAGTTTAAATTGTAAAGGCTTTTAAGATTCTGAGCTGCAGGTTTTGTTTAACAGCAAGTTATTATACAGTAAATGCCCAAGAAACAACATGATATAATTTCAAAAACTAATCTTGGCAGATCTTTAGCATTCAAATTACTTGTCCTGAATGCAACAGAACAAGTATTCTGCTATATAATACTTTTGTTGATAAATTACCTTTCATTTTATTGCAAATATGCATACAGATAGACTCAAATAAAGTTTTGTAATTTAATACATACACACATGGACCGCTTCACTAATTGAATTATAAAATAAGCTGCTATATTGTTTGTATCAGGAATAGTGTAGCCAGCAGGACCAGGGAAGTGATCATCCTGATGTACTCCTCTTTGGTGAGGCTGTACCTCAAGTACTGTATTCAGTTTTGGGCCCCTTACTACAAGAAAGACATTGAGGCCCTGGAACATGTCCAGAGAAGGACAGTGCTGGTGAAAGGTCTGGAACACAAGTCCTATGAGAAGCATCTGAGGGATCTGGAGTTGTTTTAGTCTGGAGAAGAAGAGGCTCTGGGGAGACCTTATTGCTCTCTACAACTACCCAAAAGGAAGTTGAGGGGAGCTGGGGGTCGGCCTCTTCTTGCAGATAAGATAGGACTAGAAGGAATGGTCTCAAGTTGTGCCAGGGGAGGATTAGGTTAGAAATTAGGAGATATTTCTTCTCAGAAAGAGTAGACGGGCAATTGGAGTGGATTGTCCAGGGAGGTACCTGGGAGTTCTCTCCATTGTACCAGGGGTGTTTTAAGGAAAGGTTGGATGTGGTGCTTACAGACATGGTGTAGTGGGTGATGTTGGTGGTAGGAAAATGGTTGTACCAGATGATCTTTAAGGTCTTTTCCAACCTTAATGATTCTATGATTCTACAAAATAATTAAAGAAAAAAAAAGAAAAAAAAAAAAGTTCATTCAGATGAATGACAATAACAGCTTTACAAGATACCCCAGCTTTTATTTTGCATATAAATGAAATGTTTTTTTAAGCATTCAGTTAATTCTAAGTGTATGTCATTATATCGGAATACAGCAAACATACAAATGTTATACACACATAGATGAACTACAATGCAGATTTTATATTACAGTATAAAGCTTTGCACTTCTTTCTGCATGTTACAATGAATTAGGCATAAAAATATGGGTTATATTATTGGCTATTGTATTTAGGATGAAAAAATTGCTCTTTCCATTAAAATCTATGAAATATCACACCTTCAAAGACATATTATTGCAGATGTTTTAAAGTAAGTTATTTAAGGTGTTGCTTAATTATAACATATTTAAAATTATTTATGAAATAAACTAGCCATCAAAGCAGGAAACCTTTCAATTTTTACTTTTTTGTCTTATAGTAAAATACTTATTTCCAACAGTTCAGTATATTGGAGATTTAAAAAAAATAATAAGAAAAAAAAATCATTTAAAGACTGCAGACTACCTTTTGATAAAGTAAACATTGTTGAATATTTGCTAATATCTTTAGATTTTTCATATACATAAAATTTAAATATTTTTAAGTCAGGAAAGTTTATTTTAGGTAATGTAAAAGTTTTCAACGTTTTTATTAACCCCCACCAATTCTGTCAAAACAATATTACTTAGCCTGAAGAAGTTACAGTAAATTAAGCAACAGAACCAGTATACCTACAGTTCCATTATAGCCATATTTGATAAGGTAACCACTCAGATAGGATGAGTTACCATGAGGTAACTCAGATTTAATTCATTCTACAGAGTTTACATATCAAATGAATAATAATTTATCTAGACTTTCATCTGTTTCAGTTAGAATATTAATCTAGGTTAAATGTTATATTGCTGATTAAATGAATTAAATGTAGGAGGAACAGAATTCAAAACATTCAGAGCATTCAAGTACCATGTCAAGACAAAGTAGTTCAGACAAAGGAAAAAAAAATCCTTATTACAATTTAGAAGAATATTTTCCTTAGAATTCTTGTACACAGAGCATTTAGCTAAAATAAATAAATAAATGAAAATCGGATACTATGATTCAAAATTCCTCTTTAAAGGATTAAGACTTCAACTAGTAAACTGTGTCTCTTTAGCCACCTCACTAAAAATGAGAAGGTGATGGCCTAGTTAGATAGCTTTTAATTATTTGCAAAATTTTAGAACAACCTTGAAGACAATAAGCAATGTTTAAAAAGATTCTACAAATCTTCTGCTTCACAGCACATTCTACTCTCAAAATAGTTTAAGATGAGAAAGGGACGTTACAGTGTCCTTTGTACAGGTAAAATATTTTCTACCCAACAATTAGCTAAGTAATTTTAGAGGAATAATAAGTACCTTCTACACAATCCTCTCAGCTTTTGGCTTGTAGTGTGGAACCCATCAAATTATTTTAGAGTCTCCAATCACAATGCATTGCTGTACTATATTTCATATTTTAGTTATTTAAATCTGTCTTAATTTCATCTTGATTTTTAATTATAGCAGGCTACTTTTTTTCATCTGCTCTATAGCATTTTCTATTTTCTTTATCTGTAGAAAAAAAATATCCAATTTCAGTTTCATTGTTTAAATAAGCTGATATATAGTACTTAATGTAACTACTTCTTCATCTGTGGTAGAAGAGACCAGTAAAGAGTAGAATATAGTGAAGAAGATGGGATAAATGACCTGAGAAATCAAGACATATTTAAAGGATTTGGTACTTTTTTTTTTTTTCTTTATTTTTAAGAACATGATCAAAATAGGTCTGTGAAAAAAAATAAGGAAACTCATTTTTCAAAGACATTAATGTAATTTTAGAGGCAGAGCATGCAAGAGAAGCCAATATCTTGCATTAGAACTTTATTAAGTGAAAAAAATAAACAATCTTTAGGTTACAAATAACTTTATTAGTCAGTGCAATGTAATTCCTTTAGGAAAAATATAAATATATATAAAGAATAAATTTAAGCCAGCTTTGCTGCACAACTTATTAATAGGCTAACAAAGGCTGTGAAACTATTCTGGCAAATGCTACATGATCTCTGCCCCATATTGTCACCTCTAGATCAGAGAAACTAACTTCTTAAAGATCAGAGTTACATAAAAGAAAGAAACAAAATGTGTTTCATGAGTCAAATGAAAAATGAGTCAAACTTGAGCAATCTGCAGTGCCTAAAATATGTCTGAACTTCTTTCAGAGTGGGAAGAGACAAAGCAAATGGCGGGACAAGAAGAGTGGACTGAGCATTTTGAGGAGGAGGGATAAAAAGAAGAAGATGCAGATTCCATTTTATTTTATTTATTTATTTATTTATATTTTTAATAATCCTGAGGTGTTAGAGAAAAAATAAGAAAGGATGTGAAGGTGAAGTACATTTGAGGATTACTGGACTACTGATTAGACAGAAGAAATTGTACAACCAAAGCAACAATAGAAAATTTATTGCACCATAAGATTTAATGCTTCAGAAAGCTCAATAAAATGAACCAAACATTTCTCAAAGACAAGGCAGTATTCTAGATTCATGTAAATCACAAAGGGGCAACTTTGTCTTTTCTGAAAGTGGGTCAATGTCCTTCTGGTGATTGTGAGGTTCTGGGGAAAGCCCCAGAGTAAATTAAACAGCAGATAAAAAACGATAACAAAAAAACTTTCCCCAAAATTTTAAATTACAAACTTTTAATTCTCTGCAAGTTGTATATATTTCTCTAGAATATAAACATCTATAACTGCCATAATAATAAAAAATGAAAATGTAAATCAGATAAAAGGGAATATGTAACTACATGATATATCACAGTTCTTCCAAGCTCCCATTAAAAATGAAGGGAGTCAGGAAACTTCCAGAACTCCCTCTGCAGAAACCTGAGATAGGAGCATATTGAATAGCATCTCCTGAAAAAGTTACCGTGACATGAAAATAGTAATAGGATTTCATACATGGGTTTATCTCAAACATATTTTTTTGACTTTTCGTCTGAAAGCTAAATGTTATAAGAGACTCAAACCTTTTAGAAATTTTACCAATGGTCTCTTTGAAATGAGTGAGCACAGATTCCATTGGTATCTTTGTTTTTAAAAATGTCATCATGTTTCTCCAGGCTCTACTTATTTTGCCAACTGCTTGACTACAAATGCAAATATCTGAATGTGGACTGCAGGAACTGCAGGATTTGGCACATAACGAAGGCTTAATAATGCATTTAAACTGAGGAATATATCAAATACAATTGGACTTGAATTTCTTTCTAAAAAATAAAATTGTGAAATTTTCATTTATGTTTCATTTGGGTCACACTCTCTGCAAATCCATCTGACAGACTATAGATCAAGGGAAAAAGCAAGAAGGTAGGAAATGATTAACAAGCCTTTTACTTCTGATAGTGCTTGTGTTTGCTGTTATAGCTAACTTCAAATCTCAACCGTCTTCATAATTCAGTTTTTTCTTGCTCCAGTCATTTATCTAAAGTTGGCTACGTGCCCATTGCCTATCAAGTTCTTGTCCTGGGAATTTATTTTATTTTATTTTATTTTATTTTATTTTATTTTATTTTATTTTATTTTATTTTATTTTATTTTATTTATTTTCCAGAACTTTGAATTCTGAACTTTGAATTCGGAGAATTGAATATTTTTATTATGCTTATACTGTTCTGTAATATGTTCTCAGAATATGATTTTTCTTGAGTCCATGATATTGGCCATTTCTCTCACTTAGGAATAGGTTAGAATCATTGCTAAACTCTCTTGTTAAACTCCATCCCCTTTTTAAACAAAAGGGATATTAAGCTGTGAGTTCTCATCTCTATCTTTAGTTTAAAAGTTAATTGTCCAAGGCTCAATATTAGGTAATCCTAATACCTTTCAAGATAATAAGAAACCCCAGACTCTTCAAAAGTTTAAATTAGGTCATCAGTTCGCTTAGCCTCATGAACAAGTTCTGCTGTCCTTCTGCCCTACATTGAGGTATGTAAGACTTACAGGGCTAAAACTCAACTGTTTATCCTAAACTCTTTTTGAGGTAGATTGAAACAAGCTAAATACGATTCATTGGCTTTTTTTAAATGCCTAAGGGGAAATGATTTGGCTCCATAGATACTGATCATTCTCCACAGGCTATAAAAAGTCTGGAGTGATTAACTCAAACACACATGCCTAGTCAGATGACTAAAAACTGAGGCAGATTAATCCCACCCTTATTTGCTGGCAACTGCCAGGAGTCTTAATGTGTATATAGTTCAGTGAATAATTTAAGATAGGGAATGCATTTAATTAACTTCATCTCCCTTTCTAATCGTAAGCAGTCTTTTATGTTCTAGATTTTTTTGAAGAGTTTATTTAGAAAGTGTTCCTAAGTGTTTGTATATGCTATATAGATTTTCAGTATATAAACCTGATATGCATAGGTTAATTTTCACTAGATGTTAAAGTCACGCTGTAATTTATTCTTTCCTGATAAGAAAAACTTAACTATTAAAATCAATTTGTGATACTGTCCTAATAATACCCTCACGGATAATACTTTTATTTATTTATTTATTTATTTATTTATTTATCCTTATTCTTTATCTGGATGTGAAATTCTGCAGAATGTCCTTAGAAGACAAAGTAAAGTAAGCAAAGCTCAGCTGAAACATACTCAGATTCTTTGACTGTTTATGAACACATAGAATATTCTTTCACTTGCACTAGAAAAACAAAACAAAACAAAACAAAAAGAATAAGTTGACCCCAGTGATTGTTCTTAGATTTTTTAAAGTATTTAATAATTTGATATTGTCATTACCGAGCGCTGGTTCCTGAGGTAGGCTGTGTTGGTCAGTATAACCTTTTAGCTGGTTTGTTTGCTTTTTGTCTCTCTGACTCATAGGTATTATGTTAGTACATTGTCTGGATATGGTTTTCTTTCTTTCTTTCTTTCTTTCTTTCTTTCTTTCTTTCTTTCTTTCTTTCTTTCTTTCTTTCTTTCTTTCTTTCTTTCTTTCTTTCTTTTGGGTGGGGGTGGGGAGCTGGGGTGGAGTGGTGGGAATGGGTTTATTCACTGTTCTCTACATCTTTTTCATTTTTGCTACCTATCATAATATTAAAGAAAGAGTTACCATCTTTATTACAAGTTTTACCAATTCTAAGAACTCGCTGGTTTTATACATAAGATGTATAAATGTATACAACATGAGAATCCTTTGAAATACAGCAGCTAATGAATAAACCTCACAATATTTCCACGGGTTGATTGAGCTCATTTTATTGAAACAGAGGTCTTTCACAGAATTTGAGAATTTGGTCACTTGCCATGTAATTTAATAAAATGATTTTGATTCATGTCTGTTTTAGATATTAACCCAAATATTTTCTTGTACATTTTTCTTTTTTTGATGTCTAAATATTTTTTTTTTTTTTGAGTAATAAAATATATTAAGAAATACTAGTAAGTAAATGAACTAATGCTACACATCTTGAAGTTACATGAGTGATGCTGTTTAATCCGGCAAAAGATATACCAATCTCAAAATTAAATTAGTAATTAGGAATATTTTATGCACATATAACAGTTCATATGTCTTTGGCTTCATCCAATTTGAAGGAAAACATAAATTTAATTGATCAAAAATTATTTGCATAGAATTTATCTCAAGTATCTGTATAACTGCCTTTATTTGGTAATGACATATTAGTGTTGAAATCTAAATGGTTGCATAAACTATAGATTTGTATAGATATTATCTCTCCTTGTAGAAACTCTTATGTTTAAGTGACTTATGTTTTTGAGTTCTGTAAACTCAAAACACAAAACTCATAAACTTATGTTTATGATTTTTATGTTTAAGTGACTTATGTGGATGTTGTTGGCAGCATCATCTTTATTCCTGAGGACTGATGCTGTGATAGTGTTCCATATTTCTTCTGGTGTTTTGATAAAGGAGTATTGCAGAAAGTGCAATTACTGCTCAGGAAGAAAAAGTGACTATGTAGATGGTCAATATATTGACACGGTATTCTAAGTCAGCAGTATATGTAGATCAAAGATGAACTCAGTGACATAATTGTATAGAATCCCTTGAAAGCCCCTGCAATTACACTTTGCTTCATTTCAGGCTTATACTATTTGAAAGATTTGAAGACTATTCACATTAAACATTTTTTAAATTATTATTATTATTTGTCCTATTTCTACTGACACTTTCCTTGGATAGAGGTGGCTTTATCGAAAGAGTTCAATGAGAACTTCTAATCAACTCTAAATGTGTAAATTAGACAAATTTATGGCTTGAAAGGACATGAGAAACCACTGTTCAGTCTAGATTTGTATTGAAATGGGATCAAGTGCACTGATGTTTTCTCTGACAAGAGTCTAATTTGTTTTGAAAAACTTCCAATGACAGGGATTCAGCAGGGTCCCTAAGAACATTGTCCAGTGCTTTACAATACCTGTAAGGCAGTAAAAATTGCATTAGAAAAATATCATCACTGAAATGGATATAGAACATGAAAGCCCATCCAAGAGGCAAAGTAACTTTATCTAGAGGATAGTCAATAGTTTATGCCATAAAAAGAACAAAACCAAACAAAACTAAAACAAACACACAAACAAAACCATAACAAACAAACCAAAAGAAACATTTACCCTTATTGAAATGAGATATAAAGAGAAGTGCACAACAAAATGTTCACTGTAATAAAAGATTTGACAAGGAAGACAACATAAATACATGCAACAGTACTTTATTTGGGCAGAAATAGTCAAGTGTTTAGGAAATATCATCCTTAAAACTGCAGTATCCTTTAAAAGCAGAGGTACTAATTTGATGTTGAATCAGAGGGGAAAATACTGCCTGGTAAATCACTACTACTATTTTTTTGTGCCATCTAGCTTTTTTTTGGAAGCTTTCCATTTGAACTGACCTCAAGACTTCAAAGCAGCTAACAACAGTCAGGATCACAGTAAAAGTCAATGTAAGTATAGGCCTTGCAAATATAAATTTACAAAAAAAACTGCAGTAATTAACTTCAATTAACAATTTGTTAACAATTACTATTCCTGTTAACAACAAAAATGTTTGGAGATGATTGTGGTCAGTTATGCTGCTCACTTACTGATGGGATTTTGATGTAAAATTCAAAATAAATGTAAATCAACACCCTATTCGGATGGGTGTGACAAGTATGCAATTAAAGGTGACTTACTAGCAGGCCTGGAAATTATGAAACAGATCCAGAAAGACTTTGGTGGTATCTCAAATCAGTGAGGCTAAAATTTTGGTGTCTAAATTTAAGGATAACATCCAGATTATCCATGAGCTATAGTGTCTTCTGGAAATCTTAAGTGTTTGGAAAAAGTGCCTTGAAGATATAAGGTAGGTCTTCCCTCCTTTTATGACTCCAGCATTCAGGAGTGTAAGTGTTCCTGAATTCAGCAAGGCATTTCTTCACTAGTAGAGTTCCCTAGCAGACAGACCTACTCAGTTATTTGACTTAGCAGATATCTGAAGTCTGTGACTTTCCCATACATTACAGATATTAAGAGCATGATTGCAACTCCTTGATATTGTTCAGATGCATAATTTCTAGGAACTGTGAGGACAGAAATTGGAACTGCCTTTGAGTGACAAGTGGATTGAAAGGAATAGAAAGAATTCATAGTTCACAAATTGAAATGGGTTGATCTAGAATCCCCATCTACTGTTGCATACCCACAAAAAAAAAAAAAGTCTGTATCTTATTTTTAACAGTACCATAACAATACAAAAATAAGCTCTTTTCCCTACTTTTTATAATGTTCATGCAGCTACTTAAATTTGAAAATCATCTCTAAGAACTGAATAGTGATAAAAGTTGTTTCTGGGGCTTATATATAAGATAATGTAATATTTAAAAGATAATGTAATGTTTAAACCATTGAATCAAACTTAAAATACTTTACAGGATACTATATTGTTTTTGTATCAATCTCTTTAAACTTTTTCTTAACTTGGGGATACTTAAAGCTTCAAAAGGGAGGAAGAATATATATATATATATTTTGTAAATATTGTGTTACATCGTGTGCTCTGAAAGAACATAAATATCCAGAGCATTCTTCCCCTTCCTTGACATTGCACAGTTTGTATGTCTTTTCAACAGACACAGAAGTATATATAAACATATTGCAAATCTGAATGCACTTTGGCTTGAAATGTTATGTCCAAACACAAATTTCACATCTGTCACATTTTCAGTTTATATATTTTACATCCTTTGTCAATATGAAACTGATCTACTGATGTTATAATAAAACATGGGCAAAATTTAGTATAGGGTGGTAAAGGAGATTAAAATTTGCATTTGAATCAACATTAAGATAGTTTTCTGGTTCACGATATTTAGACAAGAATACCAATATTTTTTTGATTGCTGCTGTGTAACACAGAGCTAACACAGAGGCTGTAGAGGCTCAAATATACCCAAGGAAAAAAATAAGTCAGATTTTTTAGCTTAACATTAGCACCCACATTGAAGCTTTTCAGTAAAAGTCTTGTAACACTAGTAGAACAAGGACAAACAAGAATTAGGACATATAATTTGGGCCCCTCGCTACAAGAAGGACATCGAGGTGCTTGAGCGGGTGCAGAGGAGGGCGACGAAGCTGGTGAGGGGCCTGGAGAACAAGTCCTATGAGGAGCGGCTGAGGGAGCTGGGCTTGTTCAGCCTGGAGAAGAGGAGGCTCAGGGGTGACCTTATCGCTCTTTATAGGTACCTCAAGGGAGGCTGTAGCGAGGTGGGGGTTGGCCTGTTCTCCCACGTGCCTGGTGACAGGACGAGGGGGAATGGGCTAAAGTTGAGCCAGGGGAGTTTTAGGTTAGATGTTAGGAAGAACTTCTTCACTGAAAGGGTTGTGAGGCACTGGAACAGGCTGCCCAGGGAAGTGGTGGAGTCACCATCCCTGGAAGTCTTCAAAAGACGCTTAGATGTAGAGCTTAGGGATATGGTTTAGTGGAGGGCTGTTAGCGTTAGGTTGGAGGTTGGACTCGATGACCTTGAGGTCTCTTCCAACCTAGAAAATTCTGTGATTCTGTGATAAAAAGCTGTCTTAGATCTCAATTCTTTTTTTTTTTTTTTTTTTTCTTTTAAATTAATTATTTTTATTTTTAGCAGAGTAGGCCTCAATTCTGTCTGTCACTTAAATCTATCCTGTTGGATGAGATGCCTCATACTCCAAACATCAGTTACCATAGGTAACCCCATGGCTTAACTATACATGTATGTTGTCTTTCCGACAGTTTCCTTATTTAAATGCTCTGTTTTATGATATGTCTGTTCAGGATCTTTTAGTATACAACAGATTCTGCTCCACTAATCCTGCTGACCTAGTCACACATTGTTTAACAGGCACAGAATACTCCAGTATTATGAAAGTGTGTGTGGTGGTTTTACTGTGCTGGGCAGCTAAACCCCACAACCACTCTCTCACTCCCCCTCCTTTAGATGAGGAGAGGGAGAAGTAAAGCAAAGAACAACTCACGGGTTGAGATAAGGATAATTTAATTAAAGGGAAATAATTATAATAATTAAATAAAGACTACCATGAACTAAACAATTTAACTAAGGGGAAATAAAAGGGAAAGGGGAAAAAGGGAGGGGAAAAAGGGAAAAATAAAAAGAAGGGAGGAAAACAAACAAACAAAATAAATGAAAGCTATATGGAAGTGCAGAGGAAAGAAATTACTCTCTACTTCCCACAAATGAGCGATGATTGACCACGTCCTTGAAGCAAGGCCTCAATGCACGCAGCCGGTGTTCGAGAGGAGGACCGACGTCTTCTCAACGAGAGCCCACCCCTCCCCTCTTCTTCCTGTTTCCACCTTTTATTGCTGAGTGTGACACCACATGGTATGGAATATCCCTTTGATTGGTTTAGGTCAGCTGCCCTAGTGATGTTTCTCTCCTCACTTTTTGCCCACCCCCTAGGAGGGTTAGAGAGAGGCCCGATGCTGTGCCAGCACTGCTCAGCAGTAGACACAACACTGGTGTGATAACACTGCTGTTCCAGCTACAAGTACAGAGTACGGCACTGAATGGGCTGCTGCCGGGAAAGTTAACATTCCAGCCAGACCCAGTACAGTGTGCCATGTTGCACTTCCTGATTGCCTTAGCTTCTCAAATGTTCGTAATTTCCTGTGAGGAATTCTGGCATGCCTATTTTTGTGTTTAGTTGAGAGAGGTGGAAAAGGTATTCTATAAAAACAGACAGTTCAGAAGATCAAGGCAAGGTATATGATATGGACACATATTTTCCTAACATTTTTTTTTTCCGATTTACATCTATACTCCTACTGATACAATTATTCTGTTTACTGACATTGAATCCATTGAGAATGAACTTGCTGAAGTTGTGATGTTTATGGTTCCACATCTTTCATATATGGCAGCTCTGCTTGGAAAATGAGCTTTCATAAGATCAATGTATGACATTCGGTATTTTTTCCATTACTTGTGTATGAATATAATTTTGACATGCAAACCTAATGAAGTTCAACAAGGCCAAGATCCTGCATCTGGAACGAGGCAATCCCATGATTAAAGGCTGGGAAATGGGTGGATTGAGAGCAGCCATGGGCAGAAGTACTTGGGGGTATTGGTGGACTGAAAAAATGCATGTGAATTGGCAATGTGCACCAGAAAGACAACCAAATCATGGACTGCGTCAAAAATATAGCTAGCAGATTGAGTGAGGTGATTTGTTCCTTCTACTTTGCTCTTGTGAGACCCCGCATGGAGTACTGATTTCAGCTCTGGAGCCTTCAGCATAAGAAACATGGACGTTTTGGAGTGAGTCCACATGAAGGCCACAAAGGTGATCAGAGGGCTGCAGCACCTCTTCTATGAGGACAGGCTGAGAAAGTTAGGGTTGTTTAGCCAAGAGAAGAGAAGGCTTACAGCACTGATACAGCATAGGTTAAAGGGTGACAGCCTTCTCCATCATGGTCCTTTTCACGGGCTTCAGAGGAACTTCTGCTCTGGCACCTGGAGCATCATCCCCAAGTCTTTCTTCACTGGCCTTGGTGTATGCAGGGTTGTTTCTTTCAATATTTTCTCATTCCACTCTTCCAGCTGCTGTTGCACAGCTGAAATTTCCCTTTTTTAAACATGCTTCACAGACGTGCAACCAGTGTCGTTCAGCTTTGGCCAGTGGCAGGTCCCTTTTGGAGCTGGCTTGAACTGGCTCTTATTTAACATGGGATAGCTTCTGGACAATCCTGCAAGAGGCCACCCCTGCAACCTCCCTGCTACCAAATCCATGCTACTGAAATCCAGTAGAGCTCTCTAACTTCTGTTGACTATTACCATGACAACGACAAAAGCTGACAAACCTGGGAAGTGTCTGTTAATTTATGTGGTACTGTTAAAATTTCTTATAGACATTTTGTTTGCCACCTTCACAAAAAAGCATAGTGTGCTATTGGCAAGAAACTGCATTTTTTACACCATTTAAGAAATGTTCCCCTGTCTAAGCATTGGAGAGCTTAAAAGTGTAAGTGTTGCCAAATACTACCAGAGAAAGAAGTTGGGCAAATACAATTTTCCACAAGGGTAAGAGACCTGATTAACAAAGTTGCAAAGCTGCCACTAGCAACCCAAAAGATAAAATTGTAGAGAAATTGATTTAGTGATGGTGTTATTACCTGCTGTTGACTGGGTTAGCCTATCAACTTGTCTTTGACTTCTGTGCCATAATTTAAAGTTTCATTCTTTCTGGATGGCGCCATCCTTAGAGCAACATACTAATAGATCATCAGTTGTTGATGATCACTAATGATGAATCATGCTAATATATCATTAGTTCTGTCACACAGGTGGCTTTGCAGATTAATTTCTTCAGAGCAATGACCTCTGATGATGATGTATTACTTAAAATATAGTTTTGATAAGAATAGGTCTTAGCCATAATTTTATATTGTTATTATTTTTTTATTTAATTTATCTACAGCTTAATTTATATACCTCCAAATAAGATATTTGACTGACCAAAGCATGTGTGTTCCTGGAAAACATGGACAAACATGTAATATGTCTGGGCTAGATTATCCAGTTGAGATGAAAAATGGTCTCAAACCACAAAGAAGCTGTAACTATGAAAGTAGTGAAATGCAAGGATTTGTTTTCTGTTGATACAAACTGATTGCTGAATCAAAAGTGGTAAGTTAGAACTACACAAAAATAGTGCAAAAATATAAAATCACACTTGGGTTTCATTAATTGAAAATACAAAAAAAAAAAAAAAAAAAAAAAAAAAAAGTCTAAGTATGTTAAAAACTTCCAGTAAAATAGAATATTTAAGATGAAAATATCCTTTCAATTTTCTTTCTCAAACAACTGTGATTGCAAAAATCACCTAGCCTGACCACTTCAGGGGTAACCAAAAGTTAAAATATATTAATGAAGGCATTGTCCAAATGTGTGCCTATTGAACATTGACAAGCATGGGGCATGAACAACATCACTAGGAAGCCTGTTCCAGTGTTTGACCACCCTCCTAGTACAGAAGTTTTTCCTAATGTCTGAACCTCCCTAGTACCACTTTGTGCCATTCCCCTGTGTTACAGGGAATCTGTTACAGGGGAGAAAAGATTGTCAACTCCTTCTCCATTTCCCCTCCTCATGAAGTTTCAGAGAGCAATGAGGTTGCCTTTCAGCCTTCTTTCCTCCAAACTAGACAACCCAAATGTCTTCAGACTCTCCTCATAGGACATACCTTCCAGCCCATTTACTAGTTTTGTTGCCCTCCTCTGGATGCTTTCAAGTATCTTCATATGCATTTTATATTGCGGAGCTCAAAACTGTATACAATATTCTAGGGGAGACCACACCAATGCTAAATACAGAGGGAGAATCACCTCTTTTGACTATCTGGCTAAGGACTTACACAAATGACTTAAACAAATTTGAACTGAATTAATCTTTTGGCCTAGGAGGTCTCTGATTTATTATTTGTTGGAAAACAGGGATCCATATTTAACTTCTGCCCTTAAGCATCTGTTAAATGAGCTGTTAAATGAACTCAACACAGATCAGTGGACTTTTGATCAAATGTTCTTAAATAGCAGAAGAGTTCTAAGTGATCAAGCTTTGCCTTATACTGGCACTCCAGGAATCAGGCAACAAGTGCTTGGGATGAAGTTTTACAGTGATTAGATTCTGTTTTACCTAGTCCCATTAATAGATATCAGGACTTTGGCAATCACCAACCATATGAAGTTTAACAAGAGCAAGTGCTGGGTCCTGCACCTGGTAAGGAGCAACAGTGGTTATATGTACATATTGAGCAATGAGATGCTGGAGAGCAGCCCTGCAGAGATGAAGCTGGGGGTTTTGATTGACAGCAAGCTGAATATGAGCCAGCAGTGTTTTTGTAAACACCCAAGAACTGAATTCATTATTAAGTGACCTAGTGACAATGGATTAAATAATTGGCTTTAGACTGAAAAGGTAAGGATATCTTATAAAAGATTTCTGTGTAACAAGAAGCTTGTTACATGGAATTTTTCTTTTATGTAAACTACTATCAGTATTTTTTAAAAAATATCAACTATGTGTAAATTCAACAGCAATGAGACATGGCATACAACACTGGATTTTCTAATAAAAGCTTCATACAGCACTGGATTTTCTTATAAAAGCTTTATGCAGAAGCAAAAAGTTCTGCTATAGTAAAAGAAAATGATTGAAAAAAATGACATCACGGGATCCCTTTTCTCATCTTTTAGTGGTGGAAGATTCAACTTAGGTATTTTCCAAACAAGAAGCTGTCTTTTTTGCTACTGCCAGCTCTTATGATCTGACACAGAATGTATTTTCTTCCACAGAGAAGGGTCAGAGAGTCACTAGTACAACCCCATGTTCAGATTATGACCTGAGCGGCATGAATTCAGCTGTGTTCATTGTTTAATGTCTTTTCTGAAATGTCTCTTTGGTCCTAAAAAAATAGTTAAGGTCACTTTTTTTTTTTTTTTTTTTTCCTTACTAAACTCAGTATCTCAGATATTGCATGGGTTTATATGAGTACAAATGAATACATGGAAGACAAGTCTCTTTGAACTGAAGGCATTGTTTATAGTCACCCTCTCTTTCCTCTCTTTTAGGAAGAATCAAAAATGAAAAAGAAACTCTGCAGAAGGAGCTGCATAGTTGGGGGGCTAAAAATTAATGTGCTTTACTTAAAACAATGCAATTATTCTGCTCTCCTGCAATTCTATATGTAACAATATGTTAGTGGGTGCAATTTTCACTATACAAATCATATTATCTTTCAGTAGTGGGATAAGTAATCATTCTCTGCTATAGTGTTATTCCACTATTCCTTAGATCCTATAGTTCTTATATTAAGGAAGAACATTGTGGCTTTATCTCAGAAGAAGACATTTATTTCCAAATGTAATATCGGGGGGGGGGAGGGGGGGGGGGGACACGGTCCAAAAAATAGCTATTATATTTAAACATCTAACTTAGTCTTTCTGTAAAAGTTCCAGTCCTGTAACAAAGTTAGAGTTTTAACAGTTCAAATGTAATCCAGAAGCCTTTTCAAAATCTAAACTATAGGATCACTGATGCTGGTAATGAAAATATCTAATGGAAGAAGAAAGGAAAGAAGGAAGGAAGGAAGGAAGGAAGGAAGGAAGGAAGGAAGGAAGGAAGGAAGGAAGGAAGGAAGGAAAAGAAAGAAAGAAAGAAAGAAAGAAAGAAAGAAAGAAAGAAAGAAAGAAAGAAAGAAAGAAAGAAAGAAAGAAAGAAAGAAAAGAACAACAACAAAAAACACCTTGAATTGTGAGTACTTATAATAAAAATTAAGAAGTCTGATACTTTTTTTCTTAGCACCAGCTGGTCTTTATTTGAAGAAAAACAAATAGAAATCACATCTGATATAAAAAAACTGCATTGATAAAGAAGCTGTAGCATCACAGAGATAAACACACAATACTGTCTTTATCTCACCTGTGTCTATGGAAGTTTAACTTAATTGTGCCTAAGTAGTCTAACCTATTAATGTATGTTTTCTGTTCAATGAATGACAGGAATCATTAATTCCAGGAAGCCATTACTGCTGCCTTAAAATATGCAGGAAAATTTACCCTTTCAAAACTGCAATATTTGTTACTATAGAAAGAGCTAGGACACCACTCTAGACAAGTCAGCTATTTTTTTTCATGGCTAAAATTAGGTAAAACATATCCTACTGCTGAAGTGGTACTCTGTACCACACTCTTGATACCTATCTGTAGGTGTCTAAAGGCAGGTATCCACACAGCAGCCAAAACCCAGGAGATCTTGTCAATACAGGAAATATAGCTGAGAAGGGAGACATCTGGCTAAAAATAAATGTCTCTTTTAAGAATGAACTGGATAGCTCTTCAAAATTCCAGTAGGTTGAATGGTCAGGAGCTCTTTTTCAATGCCAATATGAGAGCTTAGAGCTGTATGTTTGTCATGGTTTTGGCTGAGATAGAGGTAATTTTCCCTGTAGAGGCTCATATAAGGCTCTGTTTTGGAATTTTGATGAAAATAGCGGTGATAATACACCAATGTTTTAATTGTTGCTGAGAAATTCTTACTGATTCAGGGACTTTTCTGCTTCTCTTGTTGCCCTGCTAGTGTGAAGGCTCAGGAAGCAAAAGAAGATGGGAGGGGACCCAACCAAACAGCTGACCATAGGGATATTCCACACCATATGGTATCATACGCAGCAATCATAGATGGGGGAAAAAAGGATGAGGATGTCCAGAGTGATGACATTTGTCTTCCCAAGAAGTCTGCATATACAATGGGCCCTGCTTTCCTGGAAGTGACTGAACACCTGCCTGCTGATGGGAAGCAGTGAATGAATTCCTTGTTTTGTTTTGCTTACACATGCATCTTTTGCTTTACCTAGCAAACTGTCTTTATCACAACCTGTGAATTCTTGCACTTTTACCTTTCCAATTCTCTCTTTCGTCTCACTGTGGAGAGAGTGAGAGAACAGCTTTGTGGTACTTAGTTGCCTACCAGGGTTACACCAGAAAAATGTTACATGTAAACACATCTGTGTAGGTATCTATTTTAAACTGTCTGCAATCTGAGCTAAAACTTAACACTTAGGACTGATCCAGTTATTGAAATACAGATATTTACTACCATTGGAGACATCACAAGATGTCAAAGCTATCCATATGTGGTAGTTTTACTTGGGTGGGCAGCCAAGCTCCACCTCAGCAACTCTCTCACTCCCCCTCCACAAAGAAAAAGGGGGAGAAAATGCAATGCAAATGGCTCAAGGGTTGAGATAAGGACAGGGAGATTGCTCAACAATTATCGTGATGGGTAAAACGGACTCAGGGTAGGGAGACTGTAAGATTTAATGACTATTATTAACATGCTAGAGAAGTGAGAAACAAAGGAAAGAAACCAAAACCACCTTTTCCCCATTCACCCTCTTCCACCTCCTCACCCCAAGTGTCACAGGGGAATCAGTAATGAGGGTTGTGGTCAGTCTATAGCACTTTGTCTCCACTGCTCCTTCTCAGTCACTCTCTTCCCCTGCCCCAACATGGGGTCCCTCCTACGGCATGCCATCCTTCCCAAACTGATCCTGTGTGGGCTTCCCACAGGCAGCAGCTCTTCGAGAACTGCTCCAGATATGGGTCTGTACCATGGGGTCCATCCATCAGGAGCAAACTGTTCCAACCTGGGTCCCCCATGGACAACAGCTCCTGCCAGGTCACCTGTTCCTGTGTGGGCTCCTCTCCACGGGCTACAGGTCCGTCCTGGAATCTACTCCAGCAGGGGTCCTCCACAGGCCGCAGCGTCCATCAGTGTAGGTCCACCTGCTCCACCGTGGTCTCCTCCATGGGCTGCAGGGGGACAGCCTGCTTCACCATGGTCCTCACCACAGGCCGCAGGGGAACTTCTGCTCCAGTGCCTGGAGCACCTCTCCCCCTCCTTCTCCACCGACCTTGGCACGTATTTTTTTTCTTTTGTTTCTTTTTCTTTTCCCTCCTTAAACAGGCTGAAGCTTCACTGGAACATCAGGTTAGATTTGTGATATTGCAATGTAAACTCCTACAATCTGTGATGCTCCATACCATGGGACATGGATCTATTTCACGTGAGATTTTCCATTACTTTGATTCCTCTTCCAGACCCATTTTTGCATGTGGTCAAGCTCTTCAGAAAATCTTATGAATATGTATATATTCACATAATCTTAAGTTCAGCAGTGATAAGTATTTCCTATCATAAGTCTATTTGCTGTTATGTTATCGATAAGTTTGTGATCCAGAAGTATTTAGTATTTATATAGTGATTCATATATCACTACCATAGTATTATTGATAAGTTTGTTTAAACTATAATTATCTCCAAACAGTAACTGTTGCTATATTACTGATTTTTCCCACCTAAGATCACTGTTCTACAACCTCTAATTGCTGCTACTGTTAATTGGTACTATGTCTCTAATATCTGTTACACACGCATATATATATACACTTGTTTCCTGTTAATATCCATAATAACTTTTTATCTATCTACATATTAGCCTTATTATTAATGCTAGTGGTGATTTGTGTTGATTTGTAATAAATAGGAATCTTTAGTAAACAAATCCTCTGTTTCTCTGCGTGTGATGGGATCCTTCAAACCTGAGCCTTGAATCTTGGATCCTTCATCTTGAGTGCCATCACATGGTACGTGCAGGACAAACAAGTGATCAGGCCCATTCAGCACAGGTTTATGAAAGGCAGGTCCTGCCTGACTAACCTGATCTCCTTCTATGATAAGATGACACACATAGTAGACGAAGGAAAGGCTGTAGGTGTTATCTATGAGGACTTTAGCAAAGCATTTGCTACTGTTTCCCACAGCCTTCTCATGGAGAAAGTGGTTTATCATGGCTTGGATGGATGCACTGTTCACTGGGTAAAAGAAAGGTTGGATGGCCAGGCCCAAGGGGTCATTGTGAATGGAATTAACATCTGGTCACAAGTGGTGGTCCCTAGTCTCAGGATCGGGGCCATTTTTAAAAAATATCTTAATCAATTATATTGATGAAGAGATTGAGTGCACCATCAGTAGGCCTGCAGACAACAGCAACCTGTGTGGGAGTCTTGATCTGCTTGAGGGTAGGACGACTCTGCAGAAGGATCTGGATAGGCAGGATCACTGGGCTGTGTCCAATTGCATGACATTCAACAGGACTAAATGGCAGGAGCAGCACTTGGGTCATATAACAACCCCATGCAGTGGTATAGGCTTGAGGAAGAGGCCGGAAAGTTCCCCAGCAGAGAAGGACCTGGGGGTGATGGTCAACAGCTGTCTGAACATGAGCCAGCAGTGTGCCCCGGTGGCCAAGAAGGTCAGTGGCATTCTGGTTTGTATCAGAAATAGTATGGACAGAAGGATTAGCAAAATGATTGTCCATCTGTACTTGGCACTGTTGAGACCACTTAGTTGAGTACTGGGATAAATTCTGGGCCCCTCATTACAAGACAGACTGCTGAGTTGCTTGAGCATGTCCAGGGAAGAGCAACAAAGCTGATGAAGGGATTGGAAAATGACATATTGGGAGGGGCTCAGGGAACTGTGTCTGTTTAATCTTGAGAAAAGGTAACTGTGTCTGTTTAATCTTGAGAAAAGGGAACTTTGTCTGTTTAATCTTGAGAAAAGGAGGCCAAGGGAAGACCTCATTTCTCCCTATTACTAGGTGAAAAGAGGTTTCAGCGAAGAGAGTGTGGGTCCTTTTTTTTAGGCGACAAGTGATAGGATGTGAAGCAACAGTCTCAAGTTGTACCAGGGAATGTTTAGATAGGGTTTCAGGAAGAATTTCTTCAAGGAAAAAATGGTTAGGTATTGGAACAAGGTGCCCAGGGATGTGATGGAGTCATCATACCTGGAGGTATTTAAGAGACATGGCTGTGTTGCTTAGGGTCATGGTTTAGTGGTAGACTTGTAGTGTTAGGTGCATGGTTGGACTTAATGATCTTGAAGGTCTTTTCCAATCTAAATGATTTAATGATTCTATCAAACTCACTTTTTCAGTCTTACTCTGTCTATAAGCATACCAGTGGCCTGGGTAGCCCTCTTTTCCCCCTCTTCAATTGTGACAATTACAGAGCCAAGATATGTTTTCATGAAATCTAACTTAACCACGTTAACTATGTTAATACTGCATAAAGCAATTTTTGCATCACCAAAATCATAATTACCCTCCAAACTGTACAGTATCTTTCAGAAAAATATTTGATCGTGATCATAGAATCACTTATCCAAAGAATCACTGAGGTTGTAAGGGACCTCTGGAAGTCATTTGGTCTAACCTTCCTCTTCAAGCAGGGTTATTTAGACAGAGTTGCTCAGCACTCAGTCCAGATGGTCTTTGAAGATCTCCAAGGAGGGAGACTCCACAACCTCTCTGGGCAAAGTTTTTCAGTATTCAGTCACCTACACAGTAAAGTGCTTCCTGATGTTTAGACAGAACCTCTTGTGTTACAGGCTGTGCACTTTGCTTCTTTTCCTGGCACTGGACATCACTGAAAAAAAGCCTGTCTCCATTCTCTTTGCATCCTCCCTTTGGGTATTTATGTACACTGATAAGATTTATGTACATTGAGCCTTCTCTCTTATAAGCTGAACAGTCCCAACTCTCTCAATCTTTCATCACAGGAAAGGGGCTCCAGTCCTTTGATCATATTGGTAGCCTTCTGTTGAACTCTTTCCAGTATATCTAGGTCTCTTTTGTCCTGCATAGTTCAGAACTGGACACAGTATTCCAGGTATGGCCTCACCAGTGCTGAGTAGAGAGGAAGGACCGCCTCACTCGAGCAGCTGGCAATACTTTTCCTAATGCAGCTCAGGGTACCTTTAGACTTCTTTGCAGCCAGAGACATTGCTATCTCATGTTTGACTTGGTGTCCACTAGGACCACCAAGTCCTTTTTTTGTCAAACTGTTTTCCAGCTGGACAGGCCCAGCATGTACTGGATCTTTCCCATGTGCAGGACTTCATAATTCCATTTACTGAACTTCCTGAAAATTCTGTCAGCCCATTTCTCCATCCTTTTGAGGCCACTCTGGATGGCAGCACAATCCTCTGGTCTATCAGCCATAACCCCCAGTTTTGTGTCATCAGTACACTTGCTGAGGGTACATTCTACCCCTTAAACCAGATCATTAACGAATATGTTGAAGAGGATTGTGCTCACTATTGATCAGTGGAGTAAGCTGCTAGATACTGGCTTCAAACTAGATGATGGTCCACTGACCAGCAGTCTGGGATGGCCATTCATGATTTACAGAGGCTTGTACAGAAGAACTATCTACTGTGATTATCCTTAAGAAAGTTATCCTAATTTGACACATTAAACTTGCATGACATTTTGTAATATCTAGGCCTAAATACATCCATTAAGATTTTATGAACTTCAGGACACAATAAGTAGGTTAGTAGTTTTCCCACAGTATTTACATTCATTGAACTTTGACTGTAAAGTAAACTTCAGATTGATGTCTGAAGAACTATGAAATCAAAACATTTTTTAAATCTTATATTTGCATTTCCATTATTCAAATATATTGATCTTTCCTAGCTACTCTGTATATTCTAAGTGAAAAAATATACATACCAGATGAACTGCATCAAAATTAAATTCAGTTCTTGTTGGAGATCTAGTAGTCTAAAAAATATCTGATATTTAGATTGATATCTCGTCCTGGTTTCAGTTAGAACAGAAGTTTCAGATAGAACAGAATTAATTTTCTTCCTAGTAGCTGGTGGAATGCTGTGTTTTGGCTTAGGATGAGAAGAGTGCTGATAACACCCCGATGTTTTAATTGTTGCAGAGCAGTGCTTATACCAAGCCAAGGACATCTCAGCCTTTTGCTCTGTCCTGCCAACAGGCAGGCTGGGGGTGCAGTAAGAGCTGGGAGGGGACAGACCCAGGACAGGTGACCCAAACTAGCCAAAGGGGTATTCCACACCATCTGACGTCATGCTAAACAATATATAGGGGTGGCTAGCCGGGGGGAGGGGGCCGGACTGCTCGGGGTTAGGCTGGGCATCGGTCAGCGGGTGGTGAGCAATTGCATTGTGCATCACTTGTTTGTACATATTATTATTATTATTTTCCTATTATCACCATTGTATTATTATTATTATTATTATTATTATTATTATTATTATTATTATTATTATTATTATTATTATTATTTTCCTGTCTTATTAAACTGTCTTTATCTCAACTCACGGGCTTCACTTTCCATTTCTCTCCCCCGTCCCAGAGAGGGAGGGGGAGGGTGAGTGAACGGCTGCGTGGTGTTTAGCTGCCGGCCGGGTTAAACCACGACATATCTGAAAATAGTCTGATGTTAATTTAAGCCTTGCTGAGTCTTGAGGACAGCTTTCCAAACTTTTTCAACCAGAATACATTGTTATGACTGTAGATCAAGACAAGTCTTCCTGACCGGAGATCTGTAATTCTAGTGAATGATTTTGACTAAACTAAATATAAATTTGGAATAACCTTAAGGAACATTACCCATGAGATAAAACTAGACATATGTTTAAAACATGAACATGGATTCTACATGTACCAAAGTTTCTCTTTAGTCAGAGAAATTACCTTTTTGGAATAAAAGCAAAACTATCTTCTTTGTCATTTTTTCCCTTCATGTTGCAGTGTTTTTTATTTTTGTTGTTTGTTTCTTTGTTTAATTATTTTAATCTCTAATGACTGCTAAACATTAGAAAAAGCCTTCATGCCTGAAAACAAATTTTACTGAGACTCCAGAATAAATCTAATGTCCTGTTTGACACAGGAAAAAAAAAAAAAAATGTCTGAAAATATATTTATAAAAGAGTTACCACTACAATATATCTCAAAGTCAGTAAGAGGCATAAAATAAGATTAAGCATTTACCTCCCTGCTTTATCTGGAAGATTAAAATCTATTTAAACCTTTTTCCAAGCTAGATGGTCCTCCCTGCAGAAAGACTTGGGTGGTTACAGAGAAGAAAAAAATCTTGGACTCTAAGTGAATTTGATCAAGAAGATCTCTGTCTACCATTCATAATTATAAATAATTATAAACAATAAATAATAATTATAGACAATTATAAATAATATATACTCCATGTAATGCTTATAGTATACATTTTTCACTGGAGCCACTGCTGGTGGTGTTGTCCTCCCTTCTAATTTCCTCAAACCTTGGCTCCAAAGTATTCTGTGCTCCTTTTTGAGGTAAGAAGGGTTTCCTTAGAATTGACACAGTTAGAATGAAAGACAAATAATTTTTTTCAAGCTTTAATAAAGGTCTAAAATATACTTTTCTGCTTCTTTATGAGCTTTAAATGTCTCCAGTTCCCAAACAAACTCATAACTATTCTAAGCAATAAGCAAAAATGGGAAGCTAAACCTCTTTCGCTGAGTTTTGCAAAGGTGATACATCTTAAATACCTGATAGAAAGCTATTTGATTGTGAATATTTTAACATGTCACTACAGTTTATGAGTGTTACAGGATGGGTTGGGTTTGGAGAGACTTTAAAGCTCATCTAGCTCCAATCCCCTGCCATGGGCAGAGATGCCTAGGTCAGGTTGCCCAGTGCCTCATCCAACCTGGTCTTGAACAGGTGTTCATCTCTCTGGGGGTGGGGCATCCACAGCTGCTCTGGGCAATCTGTTCCAGTGCCTCACCACCCTCTCAGTGAAGAATTTCCTCATAATACAAATCTCCTTTCTTTTAGTTTTAAACCATTCACCTTTGTCCTATCATTATCTGCCTGACTGAAAGGTTTTCTCCATCTTTTTTATAAGCTCTGTTTAAGTAATGAAAGGCCACTGGGAGGTGTCCCCAGAGCCTTCTCTTTTTCAGATTGAACAGCTGGGGCTCTCTCAGCCTTTCGTCATAGGTGAGGTGCTCCAGCCATCTGATCAGCTTCATGGCCTTTCTCTCTTCTAAAAGATGAACATTCTTCTTGTGCTGGGGACCCCAGACCTGGACACAATACACCAAGTGGGGCCTCACAAGGGCAGAGTAGAGGGGGAAAACATCATAACTTAACAATACTGTTTCATTTATCTTAAGAATACTGAAGGAAAGAAATCGTCTTTGATAGGAAGTCACCAGAAGCCTACCATATTTTAGATATCTAAAGTGCAGACACCTATAGATGAATAAGTGGTCCAGAATTCCCTTAATGACAGACACTTGCAGAGCAGAGTAAATCTCTTCTTAATATTGGTTTAAAAATTGATCTAAAGAAATGTTACCTTTTTCTTTTCAGTTGAGTGGCACACTAACATGTTTATCTAAACCTTCATTTACTTATATAGTTCATTACTTTTATAGCAACTTTCCATCCCACACAAGGCACATATTGATTTGGTTTTTGACTTACTTATTTGTATATATTTTTTAAATTAAATTCTTCTAGTTATGAGCAACAATATAATACATCTTGGCTCTATTCATTTGATAGACTATTGCTGTGAAAAGACTTCCATCCTAATTAAGTGGAAATAGAAGTTCTTAAAGACTATCCTGCAACAGAAGACTCCATAAAGTTCAAGTGACTATATTAAACAATGTTCTTTTTAAATCTTAATGAGAATTGTCTCATTTGTATATATAAAAATGATTGCATCTATTTAAATCACTTGAACCAAATTATATTTATAATATAAATGTTGTTTGTTGAAGATGGTTAATTGCTTAGTGTAATCCAAAATGGAACATTCATCAGTTTGAAATTTTTGCTTCAGTTGGTGGTAGGCTCTGCGGGACCCTATTGTAACCGTAGCAATGTTGTTTTTTTGTTTGTTTGTTTAACACTGATTTAAAAGATTATTAAAGATATTTTCAGCAAAGGGAAATGAAAAGAGCATAGACATTAGATTCTTCATGAATCAAGATTAATCATGCAATGCATTTCAATTAAAAATAAAACAAACTTTCAGAGTTTTAAGCTTCTCTGCTCAGGATGAGGGTACACATGTACTTAAGGTTTTTTACTTATTTGTTTCTTTTCTTTCATTTTGAATTAATTAAGTATACAGTACTGTATTTCCTGTGAGTATATAATGTGATTGCATTTTTTTTTCTCAATGCTTATTTAATTGATAATGGAAATGCCTATTATTATATTTTAATTTTTCTGTTTTGTTTGTTTTTGTCTCGTTTTGTTTTGCATTTATGACAAAACATTCATCTGATAGAATTAGAAGCACTAGGTGTTACTCAAATGACTGTGATCTTATATTTTTGGAGATACCTGACACTCTAGGTTTTACAGCTGCCCTGACTAATGCACAGAGGAATAATTGTTAACTGTCAAGAACACAATGTAATTCTAATCATATTCCATCAATGACATGTGTTTTGCATTGTTAAATCATTTCGTCTGAAAAACAGAGGCTCAGAATGGAATATAAAAAGCTTGTTCTTTCAGTTTCTTTGCATTATTCATAGATACAGTACCTTGTCAGCACTTGGAGTGTAATCAAAACATAAATGATGTACGATTTTTTTGTGTTCAAACTGCTTGTAGAATGTTCCTAAGTCACACAATGCATTGCATTGTCTTTTTTATAGTCAGTATAAAATTTTAACTATGCATGTCATAAGATCTGTAAAAGCAAGACTGTCTGCTGTTTTCTTTATATTTTCTAGTTCAAAGGGATGAGTTGAAATTAAAGGAAAAAAAAAAAAAGAAAAAAGAAAACAAAAGAAAACAAAAGTCAACAAGATGTTTTTATTCTTTACCATTGTATCTCATTCATGCCCTTTATGATGTTGCATGGTATAACTGGATATCATTTTTAAACTAACTCTCTTAAGCATGGTTTTGAGGTTTTCACAGATAAATAACATCATGAATAAATACAAAAATGCCATGACAGCCTTTTTACATGCAGTGAATAAAAGGATTATGAAAATTGACTTCTGGATTCTAACAATTTGGAGTTTCTACGTATTGGAAGCTGAAGAAAAATAAGATGAGATTCTGGAGAAATTTTGAAGTAGAAAAAAATAAAATAATCAACCAAACCAAAACACACACATACAAAATGCGTATACACATAAAAACTACGTGCACACACACACACACACACACACACATACACAAATTATCATTCAACAAAAAGAAAAATAAAAAAAAAAATAAAGAGGATGCTGTGGTGGTTTTACTCGAGTGGGCAGCCGAGCTCCACCACAACTGCTCTCTCATTCCCCCTCCTCAAAGAGGAATGGGAACAAAATACAATGAAAAGGGCTCAAAGGTTGAGATAAGGACAAGGAGATCACACAGTGAGTCTCCTTGCAATTATTGTGATGGGCAAAACAGACTCAGCATAGGAAGACAGTAAGATTTACTGCTTATTACTAACAAGCTAGAGAAGTGAGAAGCAAAGGAAAGAAACCAAAAGCACCTTCCCCCCCCATCCACCCTATTCCACCTCCTCCCCCCGAGTGGCACAGGGGGATGGGGGAATGGGGGCTATGGTCAGTCTACAGCACTTCTTCTCTGCTGCTCCTTCTCGGTCACTCTTGTCCCCTGTGCCATTGGGGTCCCTCCCATGGAATGCAGTCCTTGGTGAAATGATCCGGCATGGGCTTGGTGAACTGATCTGGCGCGGGCTTCCCACAGGCAACAGCTCTTCCAGAACTGCTCCAGATATGGGTCTGTACCATGGGGTCCATCCATCAGGAACAAGCTGTTCCAACCTGGCTCCCCCACAGACAGCAGCTCCTGCCATGTCACCTGCTCCTGCGTGGGCTCCTCTCCACGGGCTAGAGATCCAGCCTGGAATCTGCTCAGGCAGGGGTCTTCCACAGGCCCCCTTCCACAGGGGTCTTCCGCAGCCTCCATCGGTGCAAGTCCACCTGCTCCATTGTGGTCTCCTCCACAGGCTGCAGCATGGAACCCTGCTCCACAGTGGTACTCCATGGGCTGCAGGGGGACAGCCTGCTCCACTGTGGTCCTCACCACAGGCCACAGGGGACTTCTGCTCCGGCGCCTGGAGCACCTCTCCCCCTCCTTCTTCACTGACCTTGGCACCTGCAAGGCTGTCCCTCACTCCTCTAACTTTCCCAGCTGCTGTGAGTCACAGCATCTTTTTTTCCCCTGTCTTAAATACGCTCTCACAGAGGCACAAAACAACATCGCTTATTGGCTCGGCTCTGGTCAGCAGTGGGGCCTTACCAAACATGGGGCAGCTTCTAGATCCTTCTCACAGAAGCCACTCCTATGGCCCCCTGCTACCAAAACTTTGCCACGTAAACCACTACAGATGCAACGGTTTACAACTGAAAACATGGGAAGAGTTGTTAAAGTGTCTATTTTCCCCTTGGATGTGTGGATTACAGAAAAATATTATTCCTGGTGGCTTGCTTATTGCCTTCAAAATTTTTAAGCATAAACATATAATCAACAAGTTTCTTTCAGTATATTATATAATTTTGTTTGGGGAAACTTGAGGGGAATAAAAGAAAATGTAACTGGGAAACTTTAAACCTTCCACTTTAACTGAAGCTATAACAGAATACTGCTTCTTGTAAGAAAATTGTCCTCATACATAACATGAACAAAAAGTATGAATTTTGCTGAGATTTTGCTTCACTGAGTTAAGAGAATTAAGAGGAATACTGGCTTTCTGATGGCTCATTACACTACACTGGATACAATGTTTTTTGTCCTTTTCCCAGGCAAACAACTGAATATGATTTTCAGTTATGAAGTTTCATAACTTATGATGTCCACAGTTCAAAATACTTTCAAATTAAATAGCCAGTTAAATGCACTCTTGTTTCTTTGCCTTTCTTACTCTGAAGAATTTTGGTAAAACATCTGATAATAATAATGTTTTGATGAGAAATATCATTTATTTGGGAAAACCTTTCTAAAACCACAACTTTTTGACAATCAGACACAAACAGAATCACAGAATGGTTGAGGTTGAAAGAGACCTCTGAATATCATCTATTCCAACCCTCCTGTCAAGCAGAGGAGGAACACATTGCACAGGACCACATTCAGGTGGATTTTGAATATCTCCAGAGACGGAGAATCCACAGCCTCTCTGGACAACCTGTTCCAGTGCTCTGTCACCCTCACAGTAAAGAATTGCCCACTAATATTCAGATGGAACTTACTGTGCTTCAGTTTGTACCTGTTGCCTCTCATCCTGTCACTGGACACAACTGAAGAGTCTGGCCCCATCCTCTCTACACCCTCCCTTATACGTTGATAATGTCTCCCCTCAGTTTTCTCTGCCAAGCTAAACAGGCCCAGTTGTCTCAGCCTCTCCTCATATGACAGGTGCCTCAGACCCCTAATTATCTTAGTGCCCCTCCTCTGGACTCACTCCACTAGTTCTATGTCCCTCTTGTACTGGGGAGCCCGGAAGTGGACACAATACTCCAGGTGTGGCCTCACCAGGGCTGAGTAGAGGGGCAGCATCACCTCCCTTGACCTGCTGGCAACATTCTACTGAATGCAGCCCAGGATACCATTGGCCTTCTTGGCCACAAGGGCACATTGGTGACTCATAGTCAGCCTGCTGTCCACCAGGACTCCCAGGTCCTTCTCTGCAGAGCTGCTCACCAGCAGATCAGCCCCAGCCTGTACTGGTGCTTGGGGTTATTCCTCCCTAGGTGAAGGACCCCATACTTTGCTGAACTTCATGAAGTTCACACACATATATAAAATCTGTACTTGGATTTCTTTAGTATTAATTTTCCTTTATCATTTTAGTCCAGATTGGACTAGATAAAGTACCAAGATATAACTAAAGAACACTTAATTGTCTTACAAGTTCACACATGCAAGATGAATGTTGGAACCACTTGGTTCCACATAGCTGAATTCAAGAGACCATATTAAGTCAGCATGTGATATCATCAAACTAGTATCCTACTTGTTGTCAAGACTTTTAGAAGATCGGAGATATTTTTTGAAGTCTTTGGGGAGTGTCTCAAATGTGAGAGAATATTTTAAAAAATATAATGGTCAGCAATTGAGAATGATCTTCTGGAGATTGGAGTCAAGGTAATAACAACGAATAAGAGAAGATACAGAGGGTACCACAAAATATTGAAGGGTCTAAGCACCTTGATTTAAGCATGGAAAGAGATGGGGAATGGGAAGTTTCAAAAAGATGAGTAATATAGTCAAGGATATGGACAATTAAAGTATTTGTATTGTGGTCTGGTTCGTATTTGACAGGGTGAGAACAAAGATGTTTTACATGTCACTAATTAATACAATATTCTGGATAGAGTTTAAATGTTTTGATTACAAAACAATCTTACCTAAGAAATATTATTCAGTCTAGAATGGAGACCTCCCTGGGAAAATACTTCAACCACTGTAATAGCAAAAGGCTGTTTGGCATCATATCTGCAACATTTTAGTGAAAAGAAGCCATCTCTAACTCATCAGATGCCCATCTTCAGAAAAAGACTAGACAGACTGGCTCCTAAGATGACACAGGTGCCTAGCTTCTACCACTTCTCTACTTAACCAGTGAAGAATGATAGTCATCTAACATGGTAACTCTGAGTCAGAAGAATCTGTGATTGATTTTGTAAGTCCTTGTATTAAGAGGCTTTAGTCATTCCACTTAGGCTCAATGCCCAATTTCTAGGAACATCTGAGGTGCCCAGATTGTGGATTTCAGCCAAAATTCTGAACACAGTCAATATACCTAATGGAGCCGCTTTTCCATAACACGTAATGATCTTGACCATATTATCTACATAAATACCCCTGGAATATCCAAACCACTTGCAAAAGTCTGGGAAATATGACACGAGACATGGAAAAGCTCTGTAGCCCTGTAGGCTAGCACTTGGAAATCAGAGAGATGACAGGACATCTCAAATATTTTTTAGACACATATGGCTGGACAACTGAATTGAGTGCTATTTCTTTTAAAGGCTTTTGCCACCCTGGTCATACATATTTGTTCTTAAAATAAATAAAATAAATAAATAAATAAATAAAAATTCTTCTGTCTACCACTGCTTGACCCTTTGTAATAACAGGTATGTTAGTGGGTTAAACTTTCACAGAACACTGACATTAATGTTCTGGGGGATCTTTCCACATTGTAATTATAAACAAATATTTATACTTCATGTCTGTCCATAAATATGTATTTCTGTAGATTTATGCACACAGGCATAGGGTACCTGAGACTTCAGAAGTATTCTGTACTAAATGTCAGTTTTCTTAAAACTTAAAGGCTTGTGCACCTGGGATCTTTCAGGAACAAACAAACAAACAAACAAACAAAAAGCGTGAATTAACTTTCAAAGTAAATTAATTAAACCACCTTGAATCATTTTGTAGCTTACTTAAGTCACTTCATAAATTTAGATAAATTGAATTTCTTTTGATATGCGCTTAACCTGGTTTACATAATTTTAGTTAGTTTGAATTTATTTTCCTGAGTGTGTGGTACTATTTACAATATATGTAAATATCTGAAGAGAGCATGAAAAGAAAATGTAGCCATGCTCTGTTCAGTGGTGTGCAGACACAGGACAAGAGGCAATGGGCACAAACAGGAACAAAAGAGGTTCTGTCTAAACATCAAAAAGCACTTTTTTTGCTGCACAGGTGATGAAACACTTCCACAGGTTACCCAGAGAATCTCCCTCCTTGGTGATCTTCAGAAACCATGTGTACATTGTCCTGGGCAACTGTCTGGGTGTCCCTGCTTGAGCAAGGCAGTTGGGCCAGATAACATCCAGAGGTTCATTTCAGCCTCATTCATTCTGTGATTTTGTCCCTGTTGCCCAAAAACATCTAAAGAGTAAACTGAAGATGTGCCTATAGCACAAATGAGTGTAACTGTGCTAGTTTTAAACCAATGAGCACAGGTACCTCCCCTTTAAAATTATGAACAAAGTTGTTGAAAATGTGCAGTTCATTATTATTATTTATTTATTTTTTAACAATAGAATCACAGAATGGTCTGGGTTGAAAAGAACCATCTAGCTTCAACCCCCCTGCTCTGGGCAGGGTTGCCAACCACTAGAGCAGGCTGCCCAGAGCCACATCCAGCCTGGAATACAGGCTCATATTGACTCATAGCCTGGAATATAGGCTCAATAGACTCATTCATTAAGAATTTCACAGTTAATACTACCAATGAGCATTAATTTCAGTCTCACTAACATTTTACAGAAGAAAAGTATTATATCTTCTAAATTTATTTCATATTTGAAGGTCAAAATATTTTAAGTTTAGGGGTGTTTAAAATTGTATTTAAAATTTCTACATGATTCAGATATATTTAGCCACAGTAGTCCTACTGTGGGGTTTTCTTTTTTCCATTTTCTATCACTAATTCCTAATAAAATTTCATCACAGGTTAAAAAATATATATACTCAGAAAATGTTGATTTTACAACAACAAATATCTGAGTTTTGTTGTTGTTGTTGTTGTTTGTTTGTTTGTTTGTTTTCCGTATTACTTCAGTAAATCCAGTTAACTGTTGATGTTGTTTGCATGTTTTTTTTTCACTCACTTAGGTACCTGGATCTTATGTCTCCACACAACAATCCTGTTATTGACTTTAGCTGATGACTTTAAAAGTTTGAGGTTTGTGTTTGCTGCTTTGTTTTCTATATAGGAGCCTATAAATGCCTACTTCAGCAAATTTGTTGCAACCTTTAAATTGGTCAGTTATGACCATGACATGTTTACACCCCATTTGATTTGAATGACTTTAATTTTTCTGGTAGTAGTTGTTCTTCTGGATTCAAGATAATATATGATTGTAATCACCTTTCTGAGGTCAGCTTTTGTTTAATTAACATTCTTCTATATAAAACAGTATATCTCTGGCTTCATTTTTTGTAGATTACTACTGTAATATTCTAAATATCTTGTGCCTTAAATATTTCAGAGTGCAACATTGCTGAGGTTGTCTCTTATGTGTTAATATGTGTTTTCATGTGGAGGTATATATGTTAATACAAAATTTGGTGGACTCAGTGACCAAATCCCAGCTTGCCTACTTATTCTGACAAGACTTTAGTTTGCATTTGTACATAGAAGAGAAGAAGTAGTTTGGTGACATTTTAAACCACACGACCAGCTGTTGCTTTTTATTGGGGAAGGAAAGTATAAAGAATAAACCTGTATATGACAGTAGCAGTACCAAACAGCTCTGTATAGGGATAGGAGATGAGCTATCTGAGAGTTTAAGTGAGACTTAGAGAATAGTCCAATCCAGTTTATTGTGAGTACCTGCTATAGAAGAGCCAAGCAGGACCAATAAAGCCTTCTTCAGATATGGGGAAAAAGATTCATGTTTGCAAGCCCTTAACCTTATTAGATGGACAACCTGGCAGGACACAAGCAATCTAGAAGGTTTCTGTGGTGCACTGATGACAACTGCCTGACATCAGTTGATCAATGAGCCAATAAGGGGAGATGTTCTGCTGGACCTTGTATCTACCATCAAGGAAGCACTGGGAAGAGATGAGAAGATCCAAAGCAGCCTTGTATTTACCAGGAGAGGAAGATCCTGAAAGGAGGGAGCAAGGCAAAAAGCAGGAACTCAGTCTTGAATTTCATGAGAGCAGACTTCAATTATCCTTGAACAGGACCCCTGAATGGGATTCATTTGGGGAGTAGTCATGAAGGATACAGTCCTAGAAAGAAGAGCTATATGGAGCAGCTAGTTTAATTTTATGGATTAAGAACCGTCCATCTTGATGAGCAAAAAGTCAAGAAAAGGCAGCAGGAGATTTGCATAGGTGAACAAGGAGATTCTAACTAAGCTTAAACATAAGTAAGGCATAAAAGAAATAAAAGAAGGAACAGGTAACCTGGGAGAAAAATAGACACACTGTCTGAGCATGTAGACTGAAACAGGAAATTCTGTTTAAACGTGAGTATATAACTGTATATATATATAGTTACATATATATTGCTAATGTGATCAAACACTTGAACAGATTGCCCAGAGAGGCTGTGGAAGTCTTCATCCTTAAAGACATTTATAACTTGATTGAACATGGCTTTGGACAACCTCCTCAAGCTGACCTTGGTAGATATCCAGAGGTAATATCCAGCCTCCTCCATTTTGTGATTCTGTGTTCTCTTACAGTGCATGTGCACATTTTCAGATTTTCTTCATCCAGGTAGAATTCAACTCTTCATGTAGAAATACTAGAAAATGCAGGCAACAAACTACAACACTCATTTTATGGTCACATAGAATCATAGAATCATTAAGGTTATTTAAAATATACTATTTTACTTCCACCTTTCTCTGAAAATATTAGTATTTTATTCAGAATTAAGTGAATACAGAAAATGAGAGAAGAATGAAAATAAGAAAATGTGAATATAAGCAATCAGATTTCCTTCTGGGAAACACAGAATAAGGTCACCAAAACTGCCAAGGTCTCATAAGCAGCCACATTATTAACAATGAAAAATTGCCAACCATATTGCATTTTATTGGATATGTGACACACTGTAGGAAACTCTTGCTCCACCACATACAAAATGGAACTGATATAATTGCATGGTTCCTTGTGTTGCAAACCCCATCTATTCATTGTCAGCCAGATTCCACCCACCATACAGTACTTTTAACAGACTCCTTTTCCTGACTCTGAGAAAATTAAGAGTTCTCATAATTTTAAATATTTTTGCCAGTTTTAGAAATGTGTGGCAAAGTTACTGGGATAGTAGGGTCAAATTCTGTGTTTCCAGCTTGCATATGACTCTGAATTCAGTCTGCTGAAGTAAATTCATGGAAGCCGAGGACAAAAACACAAGTTTTGTCAAAACAAGTCAAATAAAATGATTGTATAGGAAGTGTTACTGCTTAATCTTGATGTCCAAAACTGGTCAGAGATACTTTGGCGCAGCATGCATTGTGTTCCTCAAATAGAGAGGCAAGTCTGAGAACCAAGGTCTGTTTTCAGCAGTCTACATATAAACGGTGCTCAGAATGAGTTATGTATGTAATGTAGGTGTTATTCTGCTTATTTTGTTATTATGATCTGGCATGTGTTGGAAATACATTCTCTAAAACATACCTCAGTAATGTTCTTCTCTTTAGTAAAAAATCGTCCAGTTTGATGAGTTGTTATGCTTCCAGTCTTGTGCACTCTTTTAAACTACCAGTTGTCGCATTAAGGGGTATACCTGATTAACCGTTATGGGCCCAGTCGGATTCAGGGTACTGAACTATCACAATCACAGATTTTACCAATAACGCATTAACTGTCTGGGGTCCAGTCGGATTCACCAATAACGCATTAACCATCTGGGGTCCGGTCAGATATTCACAAATAACGCATTAACCGTTTGGGGTCCGGACGGATATTCAGCAATAACGCAATAACCGTCTGGGGTCCAGTTAGATTCAGAACACTGAATTATCATAGTCACAGATTCACCAATAACGTATAACCACCCTTACCCTAGTCGCACTTAATGAGAGCTAAAACAATGCAATCAGTTGTGATTTATTGCAGCAACAGGTACACAGGTTCTTTGGATTGCCGGTGATAGTGACTGTCTGCAAAAGCAAGATAGCATGCATGAAATACACAGGTGTTACAGGTGTTACAGGTGTGCAGCCTAGAAATAAATGTGTTAAAAGGATCAAAGATTCTAGAAAGATTTATAACCAAGTGTTCAAATCTCACCCAAAGGAGTCCCAGTGGGGGGCGAAGAGAGGCTCAGCCTGTCGACTGGTCCCAGGAGTCAGGGGGTCCTAAGGATGTTGTATTCCCTCAGGATAGTATCTCCCCTGATGGTGGTATCTTCCCTAACATCCCCTCTCTCTTAGGCCAATTTATATTATTTTCTATCTTTTAGGTGGAGCTTGAGTGACTGTAGTCAAGCATATCTTAGTTATGATTGGTGAAAAGTTCTCCCGTCTCCATTTAAAGTAATAGGCTCCGAGAAATTCAGAGCGCATGCTCGCTAAATAAAGTGCTTTGTTTATGCTTTCTTAACCAAAACACCTATAAAGGTCTAGTGTCTGCAAATAGAATGAAGTCTCAAAGTGTCTAAAGAATTTACACTGATTGCATGATAAATATGAGAGTATATCTTGAATGACTTCTGATGTGTTCTCTGAAGTCAACCTGTAGGAATGAAGGAAATGGTGCAAATGTAGGGTCAAGTCTAGTGTAGGAGCTACATGCTCTGTTAGGAGATCCTTGAATTTAGCAACCAATTTCTTCAGTTTAGATGGTACTGTGGGGCCCTTCACAACCCCTGGACATGTGTTTCAAAAACCAGTTTCCACTTTTATTACATATAATAAGTGGGTTTTGTGTCCTATTCACCTTATTTAATCCAGAAAACAGACAGACAAACAAAAAAGCAACAACAACAGAAGAGCTGTTGCATAAAAGTTTCTCTGACATTTTGAGCTGCAAAATACAAGTACAATGTATAGTACACCATGAACTGTATTTTCTTTTTCATGGAAGTGTTCTTAGCACATTGTTTTAATTTCAAAAGACAGAGCAAAAGTAACTTGCAGGTAGACTAAGAATGATTAGAAATAATTAAATGAAAATATAATATAAATAGAAAGTATCAGTTAATGCAAGTGTAGATCCTGGATCATTTTCTTCCAGATTATCCTGATGGCAATGATTTAGGATTATTTTGAGTGTTGTAAATAATTAATTATTCTCTCATCGGAAAATCTGATAAAAGCTCTGAACATTATTTTATTATTTTATAAATCCTTAAATACGTCTACTGTCATCTGTAGTGGACAGTTTATTAATCTGGATGGGATACACTGCATGTTTATATAATTTTTTAATGGTATGACTTTATTCAGAGCAATGATGTAACAGTGCTTTAATACAGTATAAGCCATTTGTGAGCTTGTGAAATGAAATTATTGTATTAGGTTTTTGTCATTTAAAATCAAATCTGTTTAGTAATAGCTCCATTTTTTCCTGAAGATATATGTAAGCTTGGTAAGCTCTCTTTTTGTGTGAATTGGATTTAAAAGTTAATCTCTTTCAAAAAGTTAACAGATAGGCTTGGGTAAGGCAGAGCTCATAGTGGCTCCTGACTTCCACAGTATTGTACAAATCTGGCCACAGCAACAGCCAGACTAGAATCCAAAGATGAGTCTCCCTTCTGTAGCTATATTAAGCATGAGGAATGAAATGCATCAGTTCTGGTAACAACAGACAAGGAGAAGGCTGAGGTACTCAACAACTTCTTTGCCTCAGTCTTTACTGCTAGTCAGGCTTCGCATGTGTTTCCTTTCCCTGAACCCATACATGGAGGCTGGGGTGGTAAAGTTCCACCCACAAAAGAGCAGGTTTGAGACCACCTGATGAAACTGAACAAGTCTATGGGGTCTGATGACATCCATCCCAGGGTCCTGAAGGAACTGACTGATGTAGTTTCCAAGCTGATGTAGTTGCCAAGCCTTTCCTGGCAGTCAGGTAAAGTCCCTGGTGATTGGAAAAAGGGAAGCATCACTCCAATTTTTTTAAAAGTTATAAAGGAGGGAACTACAGGGAACTACAGACCAGTAAGCCTCACCTCTGTGCCTGGCAAGACATGGAAAAGATCCTTCTGGAAGCAATGTCAAGGCACATGCAAGACAAAGAAGATCCAAGGCAGCCAGCAGGGGGCAACTTGTGACTGACCAATATGGCCTTCTACAGTGGAGTGACTGCATCAGTTGACAAGGAGAGACCAACCAATGTCATGGACTTGTTACTTGGACTTCTGTAAGGTCTTTGACACAGTCCCACATGACATCCTGGCCTTCAAAGTGGAGAGCAATGGATTTGATGGGCGGACCATTCAGTAGACAAAGAGTTGGCTTGAAGGTTGCACCCAAAGAGTGGTGGTCAATGGCTCTATGTCCAAGCGGTGGCCAGGGATGAGTGGTGTCCCTCAGGGGTCTGTCTTGGGACCTGTACTTGGAACCTGTACTATGTCATTGATATCTTTATCAAAGACATAGAGATTGGAATCAAGTACACCCTCAGCAAGTTTTGCAGATGACACCAAGCAGAGTGATACAGGTGATACAAAAGGGGGAAGGGATTCCATCCAAAGGGACCTGGAAAAGATTGAGAAGTGGGCCCACGTTAACCGAATGAGGTTCAACAAGACTAAGTGCAAGGTGCTGCACCTGGGCTGGGGCAATCCCTAACGTGTACAGTTTGGGAGAACTCATTGAAAGCAGCCCTGCAGAGAAGGTGGATGAAAGGTTTGACATGAGCCAGCAGTATGCGCTTGCAGCCCAGAAGGCCAACTGCATCCTGGGTTGCATCAACAGAAGAGTGGCCAGCAGGTCAAGGGAGGTGATTGTCCCCCTCTACTCTGTCCTTGTGAGGCCCCACTTGGAGTACTGCATCCAGGTCCAGAGCCCCCAGCCTGAACCAGAAGGTTATTGTTCTGTTAGAACAGGTCCAGAGGAGGGCTACAAAGATGAGGGACCTTAAAGGTATCTTTATAAAGATATCCTTATAAAGATATCCTTGGAAGGGACCTTAAAGATATCTTTATAGATATCTATAAAGATAGATATCATATAGATATCTATCTATAAAGATATCTTTAAGGTCCCTTCCTACCCAAGCCATTGTATGATTCTATGATTCGGAGTTCTATCTGGGTTGACTATTATCCTTAAGCACTCAATATACTTTATAATGTCAACGTAGAGATATCTTTTTCATCAGCAGCAATCAAAAAGAAGAAACTTGCCTAATCTTAACGCATCCAGCTACTTT
This sequence comes from Aythya ferina, assembly GCF_964211825.1. Lineage (NCBI taxonomy): Eukaryota > Metazoa > Chordata > Aves > Anseriformes > Anatidae > Aythya > Aythya ferina. The sequence goes on from NC_140296.1 coordinate 39,946,964, forward strand.
AATTTTTCGGCAAAGGAAAGTTTGTTACATACTATTCCTATTTTCTTCAGTAGTGCTCCCCAAAATGGTGATCAGAGGCTTTGTATCAGTGAAGATTAACAAACTGATATTGTTGGGGAAAATTATTAGATGTGAAATTTGTTGCATGTGAAATCTGTACATAGTTTTTACATATATGTGTATATAACTTTACATATATATATATATAACTTTTAATGTAGGCATTTTAATATATAACTTAAGATTATATAATTATTTTATACATTAAGTATACAGAATATCATACTTGATGGAAATTTACAACCTTTTGCTTTTATTTGCCCCAGATACAGATAGTAAACACAACCTGACCTGCATATGAGGCATAGCGAATTTCAAGATACTCTAAGGATGCAGATCTTAAGAGCAGTCAAGTTATTTTTTAAATTGCAAGCCCCTCTTGCTCATAATTATAATGAAACTTATACTTTGCTATAATATCCATTTGGTTGTGTGAGTCTTAAACTGTTCATATAATCCCTGATTTAGAATTTGTCTACTCTGTGTCTGCTGGCTGTAAGCAAACTGAAGGATGCTGAGTTGTGTTTCTGATTTTAGTCTCACTCTGAAATTGAATTTTCTCTTCATCTTGAGTTTTATTAATGTACTGCAAACCACTTTTTTTTTTTTTTCCCTGCAAAGATTGAAAAACAGGGCATGTGTGTGTGATAGGTAGTTGGGGATGGGGAAAGAAATTAAGGAAATTATTTCTTTAAAGATTTCTGAATGCCAGGATGCTTCTGCTAATGTAGTTATACTTCAGTTTCTAGGTAGTTCATGAGGAAGGAATTTAGTTGATTTTTTTTTTTTTTTTTTTTTGTCCAACACTACATTACTGTAAAGTAAAGCTGAGCCTGGGTCTTTTACAAATTGTGGGGCTAACTGAATTTCTAGCAGTCAACAAGCAAATAAAGTGCTTACTGCAAAACTGCTCATCCACCATTATCTGACAGCCCTGAATCCTTGATAATATTTTCAAGCTCTAAATTTTCCCTCCTGGGTCTACACACCTTGCATTTCAGTACCACTGTCTAACTGCCATGGTATGACACTGATTGTTCTTTGAATGATCTTTGAATGATGTGCTAGATTGAGTCTGCCACTCTTACAAACATCATTCCACTGCTCAATAAAAAAGGTCAGCTTTCCTGTTGTTTGAAAGTAAAGATGGGTCTGTTTTTCATAGAATCATAGAATGCTTTGGGTCAGAAAGGGCATTAAAGACCATCTAGTTCCGACTCCCTGCCATTGTCAGGGACACCTTCCCTGACACCTTGATCAGGTTGCTCAAAAAGCTTCGTCCAATTTGGCCTTGAACACTTCCAGGGATGGGGCATCCACAGCTTCTCTGGGCAATCTTTTCCAGTGCCTCACCACCCTCATAGTAAAGAATTACTTCTTTAAATCTTATCTAACCTGCTCTCTTTTAGTTTGAAGCCATTGCTATTTGTCCCATCACTACACTCTCTGAAAAAGAGTATCTATCCTGCTTTAGATACTAGAAGTCCACTCTAGGGTTTCCCAGAGTCTTCTCTTATACAGGCTAAACAACCCCATCTCCCTCAGCCTATCTTTGTAGAAGAAATGTTCCAGCCCTCTGATCATCTTTGTGCCACTCCTCTAGACTTGTTTTTCCTTTATAGGCAGCTTTCTCCAAACACCTTTGCCTTCTAATCTCTGAATCTTTTACGTTTATTCTTCACATTAATATTGAAACCTTTATCACCTTCACGTTGTAAAAAAAAAATATATTTTTTTTCTTGTATTTGAGAAGATTACAAAATGAAATCAAATATACTGCTGAAAGTCAGTGAGGTGTTTTGCCACCATTTTTTTTCCCTCAAAATTTTACTTCTGGCCAAAGACAGAAAGCATCCAGTTAGCAATTCAAGATCTTATTGGAGTGACTGCCTAGAAACAAGTTAAGAAATAACTAAATATATATATTTATATATTAAAAAAAAAAAAAAACTTAAGTCTTTTATTTCTGAATGAAAAGAATTCTGAACACTGGAGCTTCTGCTCATCTATTGTTCTACATTAAATTCTTTGCTTTATTGTTCATAAAACATCTCAAACTCTGGTTGAAAAGCAACATGAAATAATTTGTTTTAATATATTCCTTTAAAATGCAGGACACTTCATTACAGTAATACTTAACCTCAATTTTATTCTGTTTTCACTCTGTCTTAAGTTGTTTCTATTCTGGAGACATTCATTTCTCACTGGAGCAAATTTCAGCTTTCACTTCATTCTATTGGAGAGCTTCTTATTGTAAAAGTAAGTTTACTTTGAATCAATAAAACAGAGTAAATATGAGAAAAGGGGAATTTAATTTGAACAGTCAAGCTTAACTTTGGTCGATATTTGTTTTATTAGTTATTCTTTCTGGAAAATGGAAAACAATGAAGATGTTTTACCATACGTATAAAGGTATATGATAAACTCATTGTCTAAGGCTTTGATTTTTCATGAGAATCCAATCAAATGCGCTTATAAAATATATTCTTATAGACACACTGATTAAGTTTATTTTAAGTCCAAATAGGTAAATCATTTTGTAGGTCATTTTTAACATATTATTTATAATACACTACACTGTCTGTCCAGTATATTTACTTCAGACCCTGTGACCTTACAATATATACGAGATTATTTCCTATTGCCTCGGACAACATTTTATCTTTCGAAACCAACTATCTAACACATAAGACTGTATTTCAAGTTGATTCCCTACCTTTCAGAGGTCAGCATGGTACAGTGACATTAGACTTCACTGTTCCTGAAGTGCTTTGAAATACCTGAGGAAATAAGTAGAAAATATCACTGTTTTAGTTTTCTTTCATTCCTTACTTCATTCTTCTTCTTTCTTTCCATCTTTCCTGAACTAAAATTATTTGAAAATAAAGGCAGACTCCTTTGCTATGCTTCTGAGAGATATAGATGTTTCCTGACTAGCACAATCATATATAAATTTAGAAAATACATATATATACACAATATATAAATAAAATATGTATATATATGCACACAAATATGTACACATTGGGTTAGGGAGACTTATTAAAACTGTACCACTTTACAGAATGGTATAGTATTTACATTTCCTGGTGGAACTGATGTTGCAGAAGTTTAGGAAAAAGAAATATTGAAACATGAAATGTTTCTGAGTGTTACAATGGATTTGACCCAGCCTCAAAACTGCCCAAACTCAACATTGACTCATGATGAAAACACTAGTCTTGTGAAGGAATACATCAGGACATTTTCAATAGTAAAACTTTCAGTAATGTCTATGGAACTTCAGTTAATTCCATGTGTATTTTCAGATTTCATGCAATTCAGGAAGTAGAGATAGAAAAGACAGCAAATCCTAATTTCCTATATATAGCCCTCCAACAACATGCTATATCCTGGCAAGAAATGAGCAAGTTATGATAACTGACTGATACTTAACAATTTAGCCTTTATAATTTTCCTGGCCTTCATCCTGGAAGTGCTTTTTGTGAGCCCAGGCAATTTATTAACAGATGCACTGTAGGCATTTAGGAGACATCCCCTTCAGATGGCTTTGCTGCCCATTCACCTATTTAATAAAGCATTGCCATTGCTTTCATTAGGTTTATGTTGGAACAGGTACAAAAATACCTGCACCTAAAGTGAGTTATGAATGTTTTGTATTGCCATAGAAAATATATGTAGTGAAATAACTGCTTATTTAATTGGAATACTGAAGAAAGACACTGAATCTTGGTTTGATTCTCTAACACAGATCATTAAGATTTAAAGACAAAACAGGATATACATGACAGTCTGGTCATTTATTTATGACCTTGAAGGTGGTAAGATACAAAATGGGGGGAAGCTACCCAGACCATGGGATATAGAGATTACAACAGTGAATTTGAAGGATTCTGTGAAACAGAAGGAAACACAGGCTTTTGCTTCTCATCCTATGACTTGTCACCTGAGAAAATAGATCCAGACTGTAACTTTCTTTCACGTGGTTATACAGACCGACAAGGTCTCCACTCAGCCTCCTTTTCTCCCCATATGTCATTTTCCAATCCCTTCATCAGCTTTGTTGCTCTTCCCTGGACATGCTCAAGCAACTCAGCAGTCTGTCTTGTAATGAGGGGCCCAGAATTTATCCCAGTACTCAACTAAGTGGTCTCAACAGTGCCAAGTACAGATGGACAATCATTTTGCTAATCCTTCTGTCCATACTATTTCTGATACAAACCAGAATGCCACTGACCTTCTTGGCCACCGGGGCACACTGCTGGCTCATGTTCAGACAGCTGTTGACCATCACCCCCAGGTCCTTCTCTGCTGGGGAACTTTCCGGCCTCTTCCTCAAGCCTATACCACTGCATGGGGTTGTTATATGACCCAAGTGCTGCTCCTGCCATTTAGTCCTGTTGAATGTCATGCAATTGGACACAGCCCAGTGATCCTGCCTATCCAGATCCTTCTGCAGAGTCGTCCTACCCTCAAGCAGATCAAGACTCCCACACAGGTTGCTGTTGTCTGCAGGCCTACTGATGGTGCACTCAATCTCTTCATCAATATAATTGATTAAGATATTTTTTAAAAATGGCCCCGATCCTGAGACTAGGGACCACCACTTGTGACCAGATGTTAATTCCATTCACAATGACCCCTTGGGCCTGGCCATCCAACCTTTCTTTTACCCAGTGAACAGTGCATCCATCCAAGCCATGATAAACCACTTTCTCCATGAGAAGGCTGTGGGAAACAGTAGCAAATGCTTTGCTAAAGTCCTCATAGATAACACCTACAGCCTTTCCTTCGTCTACTATGTGTGTCATCTTATCATAGAAGGAGATCAGGTTAGTCAGGCAGGACCTGCCTTTCATAAACCTGTGCTGAATGGGCCTGATCACTTGTTTGTCCTGCACGTACCATGTGATGGCACTCAAGATGAAGGATCCAAGATTCAAGGCTCAGGTTTGAAGGATCCCATCACACGCAGAGAAACAGAGGATTTGTTTACTAAAGATTCCTATTTATTACAAATCAACACAAATCACCACTAGCATTAATAATAAGGCTAATATGTAGATAGATAAAAAGTTATTATGGATATTAACAGGAAACAAGTGTATATATATATGCGTGTGTAACAGATATTAGAGACATAGTACCAATTAACAGTAGCAGCAATTAGAGGTTGTAGAACAGTGATCTTAGGTGGGAAAAATCAGTAATATAGCAACAGTTACTGTTTGGAGATAATTATAGTTTAAACAAACTTATCAATAATACTATGGTAGTGATATATGAATCACTATATAAATACTAAATACTTCTGGATCACAAACTTATCGATAACATAACAGCAAATAGACTTATGATAGGAAATACTTATCACTGCTGAACCTAAGATTATTATTGTTATCTTACCAAATGAATATAAAGAAAAAAAAAAAAAACCACAAAGATGTACTGAGTTATGTCTGTGGACATTTGCTATAAACAACTCAGCTAATATAAATACTAATAAAAAGAGTATTCTGAAAGCAATATATTCTTGGTATACAGAGGTCATTTTATAGAAATAAAGCTGAAGTTCCTAAGCAACTACTGGATAACTAGCTCATAAAATCCTCAAAGACGAGAGAGCTTAACAATTTTGGAATTACAAACTCTTACAAGAGAAAGCCTAGATTTAAGAGAGAATATGAATATTGTAGGCTAATATGACCTCACAGAGAAAGTGGTTAATCAGGGAGCAATAGCCTGGAAATATTAAAGAAAATAATTTTAGTAGCAATTAAACTTCAGGATGAATATAAACCTGTCAAAGTCAAGAAATACATTGCTATGTGTTTCAGACAGAAAAGAATGATGAAATAATAAATTTCTTACTGTTATTTTTGGCTTATGTGGGCCTCCATGATACTATTTTAGTACACGAAATATGCAGGTGTGGGAGAGCATAAGTCTAATAATTAATAAACTTTCACTTGGCTGGTAGATACTACTCTTTGGCTGAAGCCAGGGAAGGAAAATTTCATACATGCTTGTAGAAGAGTTATATGCCTGTTACTTCTGACCTCTGTTATCATGGGATCATTTGGGGAAAGTCTGTCATGAAAACTTACTGCAGCTCCAGAATTTTCTATAGTTCTACCTGGACAGCAAACAGTAAGACCTAAATCTGATCTAATTCTAACCCAGTAACATTAACTGTTTGGAGAAGTAATGCATAACAGGTAATTTTACAGCACATATTGGAACCACATATTTATCCTTTTTTATTTTAAACTACCACGTCTCTGCATTTGTTGCAATATTCTATGTCAGCAAAATGAAACTAAATATAAATAATATCCTTTCATTATTCATTAATTAAGAAAAGAAATGAAAGGAAATATATACAATTAATCACCAATATTTTGAATATTTTAATTACCATATATTCCACATAAATAACATACACAGTGAGGTTGTGCACCCTCTACAAGTTTAAAGATGACTGTACTGGGTCTGGCTGGAATGTTAACTTTCCCGGCAGCAGCCCATTCAGTGCCGTACTCTGTACTTGTAGCTGGAACAGCAGTGTTATCACACCAGTGTTGTGTCTACTGCTGAGCAGCAGTGGCACAGCATTGGGCCTTTCTCTAACCCTCCTAGTGGGTGGGCAAAAAAGTGAGGAGAGAAACATCACTAGGGCAGCTGACCTAAACCAATCAAAGGCATATTCCATACCATGTGGTGTCACACTCAGCAATAAAAGGTGGAAACAGGAAGAAGAGGGGAGGGGTGGGCTCTCGTTGAGAAGACGTCGGTCCTCCTCTCGAACACCGGCTGCGTGCGTTGAGGCCTTGCTTCAAGGACGTGGTCAATCATCGCTCATTTGTGGGAAGCAGAGAGTAATTTCTTTCCTCTGCACTTCCATATAGCTTTCATTTATTTTGTTTGTTTGTTTTCCTCCCTTTTTCCCCTTTCCCTTTTATTTCCCCTTAGTTAAATTGTTTAGTTCATGGTAGTCTTTATTTAATTATTATAATTATTTCCCTTTAATTGAATTATCCTTATCTCAACCCGTGAGTTGTTCTTTGCTTTACTTCTCCCCCTCCTTATCTAAAGGAGGGGGAGTGAGAGAGCGGTTGTGGGGTTTAGCTGCCCAGCACGGTAAAACCACCACAGTCCTTTTTGGCGCCCAACGTGGGGCTCGAAGGGTTGAGATAACAATAGAATTGATTAAACGCATACAACTAACACACTTGCTTGCTAGTAACCATGTTCCTTGCCCTGTTAATAATAATGGCTTTGTTCATATGTCATGCAATTCGTGTCATATTCTCCTTTCTCCTATATATCCGATCCGACAAAGTGCTACAATCTGTGTTCACTTTTTTTAATTCGTTGTGCTGCCAAGCACTGACCTTGGTTTTACTCTGGAATTCAGGCTCTGCGCTGTTATCATTTGGGTCCCATGGAAACTATCTTTCAGAGAATATTCAGAACTACACTGCCTTCCTTTTCTCATCTGGACACCAGTTTATTAATAATATCAGGAATGGTACCTTTCCCTTCTTTCACAGTGGGCTAATTACAACAGTTTGGGAGTATTTTGAAGATCCATCTGTAACCCATGTATTGCTATTTCTAATTCTGAATAACAGGTTTCATTTTCTCTCTAAGATTAGTCGATTGTTTAGAAAACTTATTTGGGAATCTGACCCGAAACAGTCTCGTGGTGAGTGGCACGGTGTGTGGGATGATGTTAGCAGATACCTGTCACGAGTGTCTCCTCCAATAGTTTTGAACTTCACCCCTGAGCAAGTGCTAAATCCTAAAAACTTGGTAGAATGTTTGAGAGTTGTATGTCCTGATCCTGATAATGCCGGCGAACAACAGCTTGCAGCATTGTGCTGGGTCCTGGTTTATTCCTATCAAACACTGTTTAACATCATCCAGCAACTTGAAGAGAGGGAGGAAGTCTCTGAATCTGATGACCAAGTAACACATGCTGTGGCTGACCCAGAGGACCAACCAACTATGGTATCAGTCGCCCCCATAGTCAAGTCAAAACAATGGAAACGGAGGTCAGCTCGTTTAGTAAGGGAAGAAGGCTCTCCTAAGAAGGAGGGAGAAGGGGAATTGGCAGGCACCTCTAAAGCAGAGCCGTCACAAAAACAGCAGGAAGACGAGACGGAAATCATAAAGAAATCAGAAATCACTCGATCCTTATCCCTGAGTGAGATGCGAGAAATACGAAAGGATTATGGTCGACGCCCAGGTGAACACATCCTCACTTGGCTGCTCCGATGCTGGGATGCTGGGGCCAGTAGCCTACAATTAGAAGGCAATGAAGCCAAGCAGCTGGGATCCCTCTCTAGAGAAAGGGTAATCGACAAAGTAATCGGGAGAGGAGCACAGGCCCTCAGCCTCTGGAGACGACTCCTGGCAGCTATCAAAGAAAGATATCCCCATAAGGAAGATATTGTATATCACATAGGCAAGTGGACCACTGTGGATAAAGGTCTCCAACATCTGCGGGAATTAGCTGTGCGGGAGATGATTTATAGTGATTTGGACAATGCCCAGACACCTCAAGACCCCGATGAAGTCCAGTGCACAACATCCATGTGGCGTAAATTTGTGCGGAGTGCACCATCAGCACATGCCAGTACCCTGGCAGCAATTCACTGGGATGAGGGGATGGGACCAACAATGTATGATGTCTCCTGCCAGCTTCAAAAATATGAAGACAATCTCTCTGCTCCGCTACAGTCCTGTGTCTCAGCTGTGGAGAAATTGTCTAAAGGACTTGACAAGCTTGTGGAGAAAGTATATTCCCCCTCATCTAGACAGAGTGATACTTCAGCCACTAAGAATCAGCATTCGCCTGCTCAAGAGAGAGAGTACCCAAGACGTACACCACGTGGCACCTTGTGGTTTTATCTGCGTGACCATGGGGAAGATATGAGGAAATGGGATGGTGTACCTACTTCAACCCTAGCTGCTCGGGTACGTGAACTGAAAGGAAATACAGCAGCAAGAAGAGGGGCTCCTAAGAGAAATGCTGCTCCGGTTTCTATTGGGCAGTACCCCAGAGGCAGTAGAAGAGCTGATGTTATTCTTGACCACGATGAAGGGACCTCTACCTCTCATTTGCAAGAATTAAGTGGCAGACGCTCCAGCCAGGACTAGAGGGGCCCTGCCTCTGGCCAGGTAGAGGAGAGGAATAACCGGATTTATTGGACTGTGTGGATCCGATGGCCTGGAACATCAGAACCACAGGAATACAAAGCTTTAGTGGACACTGGTGCACAATGTACCTTAATGCCATCAGGCTACCAAGGGACAGAACTCACCTGTATCTCTGGAGTGACAGGGGGATCCCAACAACTATCTGTACTGGAAGCTGAAGTGAGTCTAACTGGGAATGAGTGGCAAAAGCATCCCATTGTGACTGGCCCAGAGGCTCCGTGCATCCTTGGCATAGACTATCTCAAGAGAGGGTACTTCAAGGATCCAAAAGGATACCGGTGGGCTTTTGGCATAGCTGCTTTGAACACAGAGAAGATTAGGCAGCTGTCTACCCTGCCTGGCCTTTCAGAAGACCCTTCTGTCGTAGGATTGCTGAAGGTTGAAGAACAACAGGTACCAATTGCTACCACAACGGTGCACCGACGGCAATATCGCACCAACCGAGACTCCCTGATTCCCATCCATGAGTTGGTTCACCGACTGGAGAGTCAGGGAGTAATCAGCAAGACTCGCTCACCCTTTAATAGTCCTATATGGCCAGTACGAAAGTCTAATGGCGAGTGGAGGCTAACAGTGGACTATCGAGGCCTGAATGAAGTCACGCCACCACTGAGTGCTGCAGTGCCGGACATGCTAGAACTTCAGTACGAACTAGAGTCAAAGGCAGCCAAGTGGTATGCCACAATTGATATTGCTAATGCATTTTTCTCCATCCCTTTAGCAGCAGCATGCAGGCCGCAGTTTGCTTTCACTTGGAGGGGCATCCAATACACCTGGAATCGGCTGCCCCAGGGGTGGAAACACAGCCCTACCATTTGCCATGGACTGATCCAGTCTGCACTGGAGCAAGGGGGAGCTCCTGAGCACCTTCAGTACATTGACGACATCCTCGTGTGGGGCAACACAGCAGAAGAAGTTTTTGAGAAAGGGAAGAAAATAATCCAAATTCTCCTGAAAGCTGGTTTTGCCATTAAAAAGAGCAAGGTCAAGGGGCCTACACAGGAAATCCAGTTCTTGGGGGTAAAATGGCAGGATGGACGTCGCCATATTCCAATGGATGTGATCAATAAAATAACAGCAATGTCTCCGCCAACTAGCAAAAAGGAAACGCAAGCTTTCCTAGGCCTCGTGGGATTCTGGAGAATGCATGTGCCAGGCTATAGTCAACTTGTGAGTCCTCTATATCGAGTGACTCGAAAGAGAAGCTATTTTGAGTGGGGCCCTGAGCAACAACAGGCATTTGAACAAATCAAACAAGAAATAGCTCGTGCAGTAGCCCTTGGGCCTGTCCGTACTGGACCAGCTGTGCAAAATATACTGTACACTGCAGCTGGGGAGCATGGGCTCACCTGGAGCCTTTGGCAGAAAACCCCAGAAGAAACTCAAGGTCGACCTCTGGGCTTCTGGAGTCGGGGCTATCGAGGATCAGAAGCCAATTACACCCCAACTGAAAAGGAAATACTCACAGCATAGGAGGGTGTTCGAGCTGCTTCAGAAGTTGTGGGTACAGAGGCACAGCTCCTCTTGGCACCGCGGCTACCTGTGTTACATTGGATGTTCAAAGAGAAAATTCCCACTACACACCATGCAACTGATGCTACATGGAGTAAGTCGATAGCGTTAATTACACAGCGGGCTCGAATGGGAAAACCCAATCGCCCAGGAATCCTGGAAGAGATTATGGACTGGCCGGAAGGCAGAGATTTCGGAGTGCCAACAGAAGAGGTAACCCGTGCTGAAGAGGCACCACCATACAATGAGTTGCCAGAAGACAGAAAGCAGTATGCGTTGTTTACTGACGGATCCTGCCGTGTGATAGGGAGCCATCGGAAATGGAAAGCTGCTGTGTGGAATCCCATACGACGAGTTGTGGAAGCCATGGAAGGGGAAGGTGAGTCGAGTCAGTATGCAGAAGTAAAAGCCATACAACTAGCCCTAGATATCGCCGAAAGAGAAAATTGGCCAGTATTGTATCTTTATACTGACTCATGGATGGTGGCAAATGCTCTGTGGGGGTGGCTGCAGCAATGGAAAGAGAGCAACTGGCAGCGCAGAGGTAAGCCTATCTGGGCTGCTACCCTGTGGCAAGATATTGCTGCCCGGGTAGAAAACCTGGATGTTAAAGTACGTCATGTAGATGCCCACATGCCCAAGAGTCGCACTACTGAAGAACATCAGAACAACAAAGAAGTGGATCGAGCTTCGAAAATTGAAGTGGCTCAGGTGGACCTAGACTGGGAACGTAAGGGTGAGCTGTTTGTAGCTCGATGGGCCCATGAAACATCAGGACATCTGGGGAGAGATGCCACTTACAGATGGGCTCGTGATCGAGGGGTGGACTTGACCATTGAAGCCATCACACAGGTTACCCATGAGTGTGAGACCTGTGCTGCAATCAAGAAAGCCATGAAGGTAAAATCTCCCTGGAACAGGGGGAGATGGCTAGGGTTTCAATATGGTGAGGCCTGGCAAATTGACTATATCGGACCACTCCCAAAAACTCACCAAGGCAAACGGTACATACTCACCATGGTAGAAGCAACTACTGGGTGGCTGGAAACATACCCTGTAAACCATGCCACAGCCCGAAACACTATCTTGGGCCTGGAAAGACAAGTATTGTGGCGTCATGGTACACCAGAGAGAATTGAGTCTGACAATGGGAGTCATTTCCGAAACAATCTTGTTACCTCCTGGGCAAAGAGGCATGGTATTGAGTGGGTGTACCACATCCCTTACCACCCACAAGCCTCTGGGAAGGTTGAGAGGTACAATGGACTGTTAAAGACTATGTTACGAGCATTAGGTGCTGGGACGTGGAAACAATGGGACACAAATCTACCAGAAGCCACTTGGCTAGTTAACAATAGGGGGTCTGACAGCCGTGCTGGTCCTGCTGAAACAAAACCCCTACACACTGTGAAAGGAGCTAAGGTTCCCGTAGTGCATATAGGAAGGTGGATGGGGAAGGCAGTGTGGGTTGCTCCTGCCTCGGGAAAAGGCAAACCCACTCGTGGGATTGTCTTCGCCCAAGGACCAGGGTATACCTGGTGGGTCATGCAAAAGAATGGGGATATCAAGTGTGTGCCTCAAGGAGATTTGACATTGAGAGAAAACTAATCTATAATCTAAGTTATATGTTGTAGGAAGATGCTGTAGGATCAACGACAGGTCAACTTTGCAAGGAGCCGGGCAGTGCAACAAGGACTTGAGCTAAGCTGGTGCTGGTGTCCAGACATCCAACTCCGCCTGCCTTGAGTGGCCACTTTGGCAGATGAAGACCTAATCATCAACAGTTCTTATGAACATTTTCCAAGAAAGACCTATGGAATGAAAAGATACATCTGCCTATTAATCCTGTCCTGTTAAATCCTTGTCCTGTTAAAGGACAAGGGATAATGATGAGAATGCTTGTATGCTAAAGTATGGGGATCTGAGTGTGACACAAATGTTATGGAATAAGGGGTGGAGGTTGTACTGGGTCTGGCTGGAATGTTAACTTTCCCAGCAGCAGCCCATTCAGTGCCGTACTCTGTACTTGTAGCTGGACTAGCAGTGTTATCACACCAGTGTTGTGTCTACTGCTGAGCAGCAGTGGCACAGCATTGGGCCTTTCTCTAACCCTCCTAGGGGGTGGGCAAAAAAGTGAGGAGAGAAACATCACTAGGGCAGCTGACCTAAACCAATCAAAGGCATATTCCATACCATGTGGTGTCACACTCAGCAATAAAAGGTGGAAACAGGAAGAAGAGGGGAGGGGTGGGCTCTCGTTGAGAAGACGTCGGTCCTCCTCTCGAACACCGGCTGCGTGCGTTGAGGCCTTGCTTCAAGGACGTGGTCAATCATCGCTCATTTGTGGGAAGCAGAGAGTAATTTCTTTCCTCTGCACTTCCATATAGCTTTCATTTATTTTGTTTGTTTGTTTTCCTCCCTTTTTCCCCTTTCCCTTTTATTTCCCCTTAGTTAAATTGTTTAGTTCATGGTAGTCTTTATTTAATTATTATAATTATTTCCCTTTAATTGAATTATCCTTATCTCAACCCGTGAGTTGTTCTTTGCTTTACTTCTCCCCCTCCTTATCTAAAGGAGGGGGAGTGAGAGAGCGGTTGTGGGGTTTAGCTGCCCAGCACGGTAAAACCACCACAATGACACCCATCTAAGTGGTCCAGTTGACACAACAGAAGGAAGAGATGTCATCCAAAGGGACCTGGAAAAGCTTGAGAAGTGGGCCCACATGAAATTAATGAGGTTCAACAAGACTAAGTGCCAGGTGCTACACCTGGGTTGGGGCAATTCCACAAATGAGTACAGACTGCTAAAAGAACTCATTGAGAGAAGTTCTACAGAGTCCTACTTGCGGGTACTGGCAGACAAAAAAGCTTGACATGAACCAGTGTCTGCTTGCAGCCCAGAAGGTCAACTGTATCTTGAGCTGCATCAACAGAGGAAGCATCAGGCTACTGAGAGAAGTGATTGCCCCTCCTGCATCCAGGTCTGGAGCTCTAAGGTCCCTTCCAACCCAAGGCATTCTAAGATTCTAAGATTCTATGATTCTATGATATATACATCTCCACTAATAAATTTGTCACTGTTAGACTGGAGTCTTGTTTATTCCCATTCTTTCTTCTTTATGATGAATTACATCTCTTCCTGAAAGATACAAGTCCAGTTGGAGGCCAGTCACTAGTGGCGTCCCCCAGGGCTCGGTGCTGGGGCCGGTCCTCTTTAATATCTTCATCGATGATCTGGACAAGGGCATCGAGTGCACCCTCAGTAAGTTCGCAGATGACACCAAGTTAGGTGCGTGTGTCGATCTGCTTGAGGGTAGGAAAGCTCTGCAGGAGGATCTGGATAGGCTGCACCGATGGGCTGAGGTCAACTGCATGAAGTTCAACAAGGCCAAGTGCCGGGTCCTGCACCTGGGGCGCAATAACCCCAAGCAGAGCTACAGGCTGGGAGAGGAATGGTTGGAAAGCTGCCAGGCAGAGAAGGACCTGGGAGTGATGGTGGATAGTCGGCTGAATATGAGCCAGCAGTGTGCTCAGGTGGCCAAGAAGGCCAACGGCATCCTGGCTTGTATCAGGAACAGCGTGACCAGCAGGGCTAGGGAGGTGATCGTCCCCCTGTACTCAGCTCTGGTGAGGCCGCACCTCGAGTACTGTGTTCAGTTTTGGGCCCCTCGCTACAAGAAGGACATCGAGGTGCTTGAGCGGGTGCAGAGAAGGGCGACGAAGCTGGTGAGGGGCCTGGAGAACAAGTCCTACGGGGAGCGGCTGAGGGAGCTGGGCTTGTTCAGCCTGGAGAAGAGGAGGCTCAGGGGCGACCTTATCGCTCTTTTTAGGTACCTCAAGGGAGGCTGTAGTGAGGTGGGGGTTGGTCTGTTCTCCCACGTGCCTGGTGACAGGACGAGGGGGAATGGGTTTAAGTTGAGCCAGGGGAGTTTTAGGCTAGATGTTAGGAAGAACTTCTTCACTGAAAGGGTTGTGAGGCACTGGAACAGGCTGCCCAGGGAAGTGGTGGAGTCACCATCCCTGGAAGTCTTCAAAAGACACTTAGATGTAGAGCTTAGGGATATGGTTTAGTGGAGGGCTGTTAGCGTTAGGTTGGAGGTTGGACTCGATGACCTTGAGGTCTCTTCCAACCTAGAAAATTCTGTGATTCTGTGTGATTCTGTGATACAGCACATAGAAATGAAAGATCATATGCTTAGATTACTGATTTATTTATTTTTTTTTGTGTGTGTGTGATATGAAAAGAAAAAAAAATCTGGGAAGATCATGGAAAAGGTCCTCCTGGAAGCAAGACAAAGAGGTGATCCAAAGCAGCCAGCATGGTTTCACCAAGACCAACTCATGTCTGACCAATCTGGAGGCCTTCTACTATGGAGTGACTGCATCAGTTGACAAGGAAAGACTGACCAATGTCATGTACCTGGACTTCTACAAGGTCTTTGACATGATACCACGTGACAAACTGGTCTCCAAAGTGGAGAGAGTAGGATTTTATAGGTGGACCATTCAGTGGATAAGGAGCTGGCTTGAAGGTCCCATCCAGAGAGTGGTGATCAATGGTTCTATGCCCAGGTGGAGGCTAGTGACAACTGGTGTCCCTCAGGGGCCTGTCTTGGGACCAGTACAATTTACTGTATCTTTATCAACGACATAGACAATGAGATTGAGTGCAACCTCCACAAATTTGCAGATGACACCAATCTGAGTGGTGTAGTTGATGCAACAGAATGAAGAGATGCCATGCAAAGAACTCTGGACAAGCTTGAGAAGTGGGACAATGTGAACCTAATGAGGTTCAACAAGTGCAAGTGCAAGGTGCTGCACCAGGCTCGGGGCGATCCCAGACATGACTGTAGACTGGGAGAAGAACTCACTGAGAGCTGCAGAGAAGGACTTGGAAGTTCTGGTGGGTGAAAAGCTCAACATGATCCAGTAGCATGCACTTGCAGCCCAAAAGGCCAACTGCATCCTGGGTTGCATCAACAGAAGAGTGGCCAGCAGGTCGAGGGAGGTGATTGTCCCTCTCTACTCTGTCCTTGTGAGACCCCATTTGGAGTACTGCATCCAGGTCTAGAACCCCCAACACAAGAAGAATGTTGATCTGTTGATGGAATGGTCCAGAGGAGGGCCACAAAGATGATCAAAAGGCTAGAACACCTATAAAGAAATGCTGAGAAAGCTGGGGCTGTTCAACCTGGAGAAAAGAGGGCTCTGGGGTGACCTTATTGAAGCTTTTCAATATTTAATGGAGGCTTATTAAAAATATGGAGAGAAACTTTTTGCTTGGGCAAGCAATGACAGAAGAAGGGGTAATGATTTTAAACCAAAAGAGGGGAGATTTAGATTAGAGGTTAGGAGGAAATTCTTTACTCAGAAGGTGATGAGGCACTGGAAGAGGTTGCCCAGAGAAGTTGTGGATGCCCCATCCCTTGAAGTGTTCAAGACCAGGTTGGATGAGGCCCTGAACCACCTGGTCTAGCGGGTTGTGTCCCTACCTGTGGCTGAGGGGTTGGAACTGGATGATCTTTAGGGCCCCTTCCAACCCAAGCCATTCCACGATTCTATGATATGATTCTGTCATTCTTTGATTTGGGAGACTAACAAACAATGCATCCAAGCACATGTAGACGCATAGAGTTGAATTAATTCTTCAGTTGTAGTGATCTGAAAATTAGGTATCTAGCCTAATGTAGTTGAATAAGATTGTATGTAAAAAAAACAGTGAGAATGATTCTAAATTAAGAAAAGGAAACAGTTCTTTTATTATTCTTTAATAATAATAATAAAAATAATATAGAGTATAAAGAAAAACACAGAAAGTGAAAGAAGTGACAGAATGACAGACTCAATGAAATCCAGCTCTAAGTCTGTAAGCATGATGTAAAAAACTTGCAAAATGACAGTAATGTCACATTTACTTGATGGTTCTTCCCTATCTATAACAGTTCCACAAAACATCTTCAGACATGAGCTCACTATCTATTTTTTTTTTAAGAATGATCCTTGAATGATGAATCTAGTATAGAAATGAAGTCATAATTGTAAAGAAATGTAAGGTTTGAATTCTTTTATACAAAATCAAGGAAGAGAAGTATGTGACAAACAGAGAAATCTTCCAACTCCAGATGTTCTGATTACTTCAGAGTAATGCTTTGGTTAACTAAATCCCTGTTTTAAAGATATGGCTAAAACTTTTTACTCAGTAGTTCAATACAGATTTGTTTCTCTGTGTATGTGTATGTATGCATGTATATATACAAAACATATAATATATATTCCATCATATAGCACTACACTGCATAATATGTATATACATGTATATATTAACGATAGTGCAAATGGTACTATACAAAGTATACAAAGAACAAAAATTGTTATTATCTTTTTGTTGTCATCATGAAGCCTCTTCAAAAAAATCAATGGAAGGAACTTTTTAATACTCACTGCAATATGCAATAACTTGTTCTATGAAATTCATTCGTTTGATATGCTTATCCATTTATTATAGACTGATAACAAGAATGAAAAGAAAAGGTGTAACAGGTAATCATGTTTTTTCCCCCATTTTATTATTTAATGTACTGTTTAAGTCTATTTACTTGAATAAAACTAAAGTTTTAGGCACATGGTTATATACATGAAAAAAACACTTTAGTGTATGCATACATGTATACATGTAAGTAACTGTATGGCATTTGCTCATTTACTACTACTTCACCTCCGAATTTCCATTTTGAGAGCTCCTGTTCACTTCCAAAATCACAATAACTGGGTACAATAATTAGATTTCTTATGAGTTTCAGCAATATGGAAAAATTATAAACCTCCTTCTGATAAAAAGCTTATGTTACTTAATAGAATTTCTGATGGTTATTTGCTTGTTGCTGTATCTACATAGGAAATATCAGGATGCATGATATGGTTTTGGATAATAAAATAAGTTCCATGCTGTCTCAAACAGCGGGTTAGGAAAGTCTTGTTGAAAGTTGCTTATTTCAAATAAAAAATTGGGGAACAACGAACAATCATAACTCCACTTTATGCAGGAGATAGCCAAAATATGAAATCATACCACATGAAGAAACTCTGTAACATCTTTTAAAGTTGTCTTCTTGACAAATAAATGTTTCTGTCACAATAAGAAAGATGGTCTAACAAAACTGAAATAAATAAATTGAAGTAAGGATAAAATAAAGGTGTTGGACAATGATGTGGGGAATTATTTTTGTTTCGGTGGGGTTTGTAAAGATCATGTGACAAATACGTAATTATATTTGCATGTATATTTATATATAAATTAATGATAATTCTTAATGATGAATTAATATGTTGTCTTCTGTGTGGGAAAAAAAAAATCCTTCTAGAACTATGTATGTATAAATCACAGGAAAGATAATAATCAAAATTGAGAAGAAGTTGTGGACTGTCATACTTAACAGCAGTGGACAAACATTTTCTGTGATGCATGTCTATATTTTAACTTGAAACGTGTGGATGTATATTTGCAACAAGCTCAGATCAGCTTTAGCAAGGAAGGAAATATAAGTAATTGTCTCCTTTAGAAAGAGTGATGGATACCACACATCTTTCAGTCTCCAAATACATTAAAAAATTACTGTAAGATTAACAGCAACTGTAATGAAAGAAAAAAAAAAGCTTTATTAAGTTGCCCAGAGGTTAGCTGGATCACTAATACTGGAATAACATAAGAAAAAAAAAAAAAGAAAGAAAAAGAAAGAAGAAGAAATAATAATAATAATAATAATAATAATAATAATAATAATAATAATAATAATATATTCAACTGACTGTCATGAAGGAAATTGGAAATTTAATTAGCCATTTGTTGTGTAGTGATTATTATATATCTCAAACAGTAAGGCCACAGGGGCAAGCCTACTAATTAGCTATCATTTTTCCTGCAATACTTTAAGAGAAAGTTATCTTTTCTTTCAGTTTTTGTCAGGAGAAGACATGAGCTAGAGATATTTTATTTTGATGAAGGCAAAAATAAACATCCTCTCATCATCCTCATCTTCAACATCCTGTCTCAGGAAGCCTGTTTTATTCTTGATTGCTACAATGAACTATATTACTGAGGAAATGTTCTGTCCTTACACATTTGTAAATAGATGGCTTTCGATAACATCAAGCTATCTCAGTGAAAGACTAACAGAATTGTACCTTCTGTGTAAAAGGTAGTGAGATTATCATTGAGTTAAACAGCTCAGGAAGATGTCTGTCTACAGATATAAAGACTCATCTGGTATCTTAGGAGTAAGAGAAATTTGAAGGAGTTGTATAGGTTAATTATTAGGAAAAGTCTTACTCCTTTGGCTGATGAAAAATAAGGATGAGAAAATGAAGAAGTCTGAAAAAAAATAAAGCATGCTATATATTTATTTATTTTCTTATTTATTTATGGAAAGTAGCAGACACAAGCTTTTCTGCTGTTAATGTCTTAAATTGGTAAAGGAGAAGATTTTTATCTTGACATTATGTCCACATTGATTGATATATTTTTGTGGAATTGGTGATGGCTTCTCACCAAATGAAATTGTCCAGGAAGGAAAAAAGAAAGCAGACATCTCTCTGCAGTGGGGAAAGAAATATGATCATGAAAAAAAATAAATTCAGTTAACCTGTGATACTTACAAACTCTTTCCTGTGAAACCCACAGCTGTTCCTTTCCAAAATACATTCCTCTCTTTAATACTTAAATGAGTACATGATATTAATTTTGATAGTGTAGACAACCCACCGAATCAGTGTGGGTGAGACTCAGGTCAAAATTAAAACACTGGTTTGTTACACATCTAAGCTAGGGGTCATTGCCTAGCAGCATCAAATGCCTTGCAGCACTTGAGATGCCTGAGGGTAAGACATCCCTGCTGAAAAAGCAGCTGAAAGTAAGTCTCACATTTTATTAGACACCTATGCATGGGCAGGTGAACTATCTGAACTCCTTTTACAATGAGTAGTTGCAGAAAGCTTAATTTGGTTGTCTTAGCACAGTTGCCTAGAAAAGAGCGTGGGGGTGAGGGTGAGGGAAGAGAGCATGCGTGTTGTATGTGTCTGGGAAAACGTGATCAACCTGCTTCATAACCATGCAATTGAATGAAGTGTTTTAAATGTTACTGATGGCCTGTTAGAGCAGAAATCGAATATCACTTGCTGTGAAAAAAGTTCATAATCAATGTGGTTATGTGATATAAAGATTATGCAGACATCATTCTTGCTTTTTATAATACTTATATCTACACATATGTGCATATGTTTTTGAGACAATTCTGGACACTGGCCAGGCATATGAATGACCAAGAATAAGGCTTCTTCAAGAAAATAAAAACCAACACATAGTAGCTCTCACAGTTTCAGAAAACTTATAATTTTCTACAAGAAACTGTTCCCTAGACATTGAATGTGGAAATAAAAATGTTACACTAATACTGTAATCAGAAAATTAAAGCCTGAAGCATGATAAAGAATTTTAATTGATGTTTCTTATTACTTCTTACTCTGATAATAATGCCTTTTATTTTCTCCTAAATGTGCTAAGCTATTAGTACTTTACTAATAGAGTTCATTGAGGAAATCTAATAAGTCTCTAAAATATTTTATAAATAAGAGTAGGGGATACAGTTGGCTAAAACAGCCCAGTAATCAATCAATATCAGGGGAATTTACACAAATATGTTCTAGGATATTTTATAAACAACCTGCAGCTGAGTCCTTGTTTTCTGGAAGGGTTGCAGGGAAGCAAGGTATTAGCAAGAGATTTGAGAAATGATTTTACTACTGGAACTATTTAGATGATACTGGAGAATATTTTCACTTTGATAGAAGGCTGAGTAGACTTTCTTCACTCTATGTGATCAGATAGGGTGCATACTTAGTGACAAATGATTTTCCCATCCTCTGTGTTTCCAACCTAAAAAAAACTTCTCTAAAGGGCTCTGAAGACAAACTGCCTACAGTTTGTTACAATATTACTGCATTTGTTTGTAAGGTAACGTCAAGACACCATTAGGTTGGATTAACATGGTGAATGTTACTAGTGGCCATTTTATGCCATTGATTAGTTTTCCATTTACACAGGACCTTCCCCTCTCCCCAGTCCCAATGCAAGTACCCCTGCACATACTTAAGGATAAAGACATACTTGGCTACATTACACATTCTTAAGGTAAAGCAGTATGCTAGGCATAAAGAAACAAACAAAGAAACAAACAACTATTGAAGATAAGCCATCCAAAAACAAATGAACAAACAAACAAACAAACAAAAAAACCAAAAACTCATAGTGCAAAATTCCTGTATAGGTGAATAAACATAGAATTGTTTATCCCTAATTGTAATAAACCATTTATAATTATTTAATTTAAATATACTTTTGATACACTCAAAATAGATTGGGAATGTGGTCTCCCGAAGGAATAATAAGACTAATGAATGGAATTATTTTCTTGGATGGAGCTTGCTTTCAGGTCTGACATTTCACTGGGGAGCTGAGATTAACTTCTGACAAAAAAGAAATGGACAGATGGATAGACTGAAATATAGGGCAACAATGACAGAAAACTGCAGCCAGAAAGATATGAGACGATTTCAAACCTCAAAGCAGACACATATTTATCTATGGGTCAGTTTCCATACACTGCAAATCTTAAGGGCATTCATACCAGTATAGAAAGAGAGAGAAATTAAAATTGATTGCTGCGTGAAGATGAGTGAGAGGGGAAAGTTATCACATTTGTGTTTTTAAGCTATAGCTAATACTGAGAAGAAAGAGTGTAGCAGGGGCAGATGTCTACGTTCTCTGAATCCATTTAATGGGAATAATGAATGAGTAGTGTATCCAGTGTTTCTTTTTTGTATGGAAAATTAATCTTAGATCACTTTTATTTACTCAGTGAACACCTTGAAAATAGGTCCCAGCAAAGTCATCCACTAACTCTCCTACTAGAAGTACATGGTGTCATTTCTACTTCTGTATATAAATGTGATCTTTGGTTTAAACATCATTGTGAAATGAATTAAAGCTTTAAATATTAAAGGTCGAAAACTTCCAACTCAGTCTTCCTTATTTCCATTCCAGCACATGGTATACATTCAGACAAGATCAGCTATTCAAGGATTTCCAGCCTCAAAACAGACTCTCATCTTTCCTGTTGTCCAGCTGACACATCCAATCAAGTCTTCCTTTTTCATTTTGTTGCTCATGATGTCAGCATATTCCCAGATGCAGCTGCCATTATGATATGTTCATGTGGCATAGCAAAATCTCCTTGTAAAGATTTTGTAAATAACAGAGAAGCAGTATGAAGTGAAGGGTCTTGAATTTAAAGAAAGTAGTATACATGTAGATGGGTATGCTAACACTGATGAAGAAACAGGTAGCTGACATAAATATCTTTAACTTACAGAACTTTTAAAAATTTGTTTTTTGTTAAATTAATCTCATAGGTGATCAGCTCTAGTGCAGGTGCATTCTGCAGCGTGGTGAGCAATCATAGTGTGCAGGGGGCTCCTGCGTCAAGGAAACCCCAGGGAGCAAAGCCAGCATCTGGTAGCCCTTGCAAGAACTGATGACAAAGCTTGGGTGGTGCCAGCAGCACAGAGGTGGCCACCCTCACAAGAACATAAGCATCCCCTTGGGAGAATGGCAACCAGGGTGGGAAAGGAGGGTGTGGTGCATCACCCAGGGCATGGTGAGACAGTTTTAATGGCAGTTCATGTGAAAGGGTAGGCAAGGAGGGCACTGTGACCACCACTTCCAAGGGCAGTTATAACCTGCTCACATGGAACTCGGTCATGGTATCCACCTGTCAGAAAGACCTGTCCTTTGCATTCCCTGTGGGTTCTCCAACCACAGGAAATGATGCAGCTATCCAGACGCAGCTCCCATGGGAACATGCAACCATCCAGGTCTGAGGCAGCAGGGTGTGCCCCAGTATCTGATGGAAGCAGTGAGTAGACCTGTGGGATGTATGCATAGGTAGAAGAACTGCACAGCCTGGTGAAAGAGCTTTAGGGGGAAGTGGGCAGGCTGAGGAGCATCAGGGAGTTGGAGGAGGAGATTGACTGGTGGAATCATACTCCACGATCTCTGAGACAGATGCATCAGTCAGTCACAACATGAGAAACAAAGGATATCCTACCCTCTTGCCATCAGACAGTAGGAGGTAACCTAAGAGACGAAAGAATATGGAAGCATGTTTCTGCTCAGGGTGGCCGGCAAACCACCTCCCTGCCTACCTCATCTACCCAGGTGCCCTTACAACAACAGGTATGAAGCTCTGGAACTTGATGGACAGATAAATGATGATGTGGACGAAGGTCCATCCACATTGGAGGGGTCTCTTAGGGAAAGTCAGCCTATCCTCTATAACATGACCACCTTAATCACAAAAGAAATAGGAGTTGTCATAGGTGACTCCCTTCCAAAAGGAACAAAGGGCCCAGTATACCAACCTGACGCAACCCTTAGGGACAAATGCTGCCTCCCTGGGGCTCAGGTAAAAGATATTACTAGAAAAGTCACTAGCATGGTATGGCCCTCTGGTTATTTTCCATTATTGTTTTTTTTGTATTTTGTATTCTTGTAGAGAAGTCCATGGGCAAACAAAAGGGACTTCAGGTCTCTGGAGCAACTGCTCAGGCACACAGGCAGTGTTTTCTTCTATCATTCTGGTAGTAGGGAACAGTACTGAAAGAAATAGGCAGACCCAGATGATCAATACATGGCTCTGAGACAGGTGTAACCAGCAGAATTTTGGGTTTCTCAATAATTGGGATGGTCTACACGTCACCAGGCCTCCTGGCACCAGATAGGTTGCACCTTTCTCAGAAGGGAAAACAGATTTTTGCATGGGAGTTAGCAGGGCTGATTGACAGGACGTTAAACTAGATTTGAAGAGGAAAAGGGATAAAATTTGGCTCATGAGTCATAAGCTATGGGACAGCACACCAAAATCTGAGGGACTCTGTGCTAGCGAGATCCTTCAGTCTGCTCCAGAAGGTACCAGATACAATGAAGCATGTTTGAAATATTTCTACTCCAATGCATGCAGAATGAGGAACAAGCAAGAGGAACTAGAAACCTTGGCCCAGTCCAAGAGCTTTGACATCATTGGCATAACCATAACCTGGTTGCAGGAGTCCTGTGACTGGTGTGTTATAATGGAAGATTATAGGCTTTTTAGAAAGGATGGACAGGGCAGGAGAGGGACAACAAATTTCAGGCTGCTCAGAGAACTATTTAGTAAGGTCCTCTGGGAAATTACCTTTGAAGAAATGAAGTCCATCAGTCCTCAGTATTACCTCTTAAGAGCACAGGAAGATGCAATTCCAAAATGTTGAAAGTCAAGTAAGCGGGGCAGAAGGTTGACTTGACTGAGTAAGGCTCTTATTCGAGAGCTTTGGCAGAAGAATAAAGTGTATTGCTACTGGAAAGAAGGTGTAGTGGTTTTATGTGGCAAGATTTTGGTAGCAGGGGACTGCAGGGGTGGCCTCTGTGAGAAGAATACAGAAGCTGCCCCATGTTAGATAAGGCCCAGTTTTAGCTGGCTCCAAAGGGACCAGCCACTGGCCACAGCTGAGCATTGTTGTTTGCAAACATTGTTGTTTGCACCTCTGTGAGAGCAGATTTAAGAAAGAGAAAAAATAAAGAAATGCTCTCTTTCTTTATCTCAACCCTTGAGCCCTTTTCTTCATACCTTCTCCCCCTTTCCATTTGAGAAGGCAGAGTGAGAGAGCAGTTGGGGTGGAGCTCAGCTGTCCAGCTAGGTAAAAGCACCACAGAAATCACAGAAGGTTGGGAGACATGGGAGGACAGATATGTTGTATGCCATTGTAGGATGATAGCCTGTGTAGCCAAGGCTCAATGAGAGTTGAAGCTGGTGAGGAGTAGCAAGGGGGGCAATAAAAACCATATATATACGTATTTTAAAATATTGACAGCAAAAGGAGAAGTATAGAAAATATTGGTCCATTACTGAATGAAGATGGCCACCTAACAAATAGGGATGTAGACAAGGCAGAGACATTTAATACTGTGTTCAACACTGATGATGGGCTCTGGGACCTCCAGAGTCCTAAGCTAATGGGCCTTGAATTCAGGAATGATAAGCTCCCAGCCAACCCCAAACTTGCATGAGATTTGCTGCTCCAGCAAGACACATGCAAGTTTATGGGTCACAAAGGGATTCATCTCAGGGTACTCAGAGATCCATCTGATGTCATTGTGAGACCTCTATCAATTATTTTTCAATAGTCTTAGGAATCCAGAAAGGTCTCAGTTGAATGGAAGATGGCAAATATTGTGCCAATTTTCAAGAAAGGCAAGAAAGAAGATCTTGGTAATTACAGGCCTAACAGTCTCACTTCAGTGCTTGGTAAAATTATGGAGAACATTATTCTGGGAGTTAGTGAAAAACAGATGAAAGGCAATGTGGTCATTAGTTATAACCAATATGGGATCATGAAGGAATCGTCCTGCTTAACAAACTTAATTTCCTTTTACATGTATGACAAGGTCACCCACCTAGTTTACCAAGAGAAGCCACTTGATATAATCTGTTTGGATTTCAGCAAAACTTTCCATTCTGTCTCTCTTACTATCCTTCTGGACAAAATGTTATAGTGGGTTTATATGGCAAGGCTTTGGTAGTGGGGGGCCGTAGGGGTGGCTTCTGTGAGAAGAATCCAGAAGCTGCCCCATGTTAGAAAAGGAGCCCACCACTGGCTGGAGCAAAGCCAGTAAACAATGTTGTTTTCACCTCTGTAAGAGCATATTTATGAAAGGGAAAAACAAAAACAAAAAACAAAAACATGCTGCTCAACAGCAGCTGGGAGAGAGAGGAGTGAGAAACAGCCTTACAGGTGCCAAGGTTGGTGAAGAAGGAGGGGGAGAGGTGCTCCAGGTGCCAGGGCAGAGGTTCCCCTGCAGCCTGTGGAGAGGACCATGGTGAAGCAGGCTGTCCCCCTTGCAGCCCATGGAGGATACCTCGGTGGAGTAGGATTCCACACTGCAGCCCATGGGGGAGACCACAGTGGAGAAGGTGGACCTGCACTGTGGCCTGTGGAGGACCCCTGCTGGAGCAGATTCTGGGACAGGCCTGTAGCCTGAGGAGAGGAGACCATGCAGGAGCAGGTAACTGTGGTAACTTCCCACAAATGAGCGATGATTGACCACGTCCTTGAAACAGGGCCTCAACGCACGTAGCCGGTGTTCGGGAGGAGGACTGATGTTTTCACAACGAGAGCCCACTCCTCCCCTCTTCTTCCTGTTTCCACCTTTTATTGCTGAGTGTGACAACATATGGTATGGAATATCCCTTTGGTTGGTTTAGGTCAGCTGCCCTGGTGATGTTTCTCTTCTCACTTTTTGCCCACCCCCTAGGAGGGTTAGAGAGAGGCCCGATGCTGTGCCAGCACCGCTCAGCAGTAGACACAACACGTGTGATAACACTGCTGTTCCAGCTACAAGTGCAGAGTACAGCACTGTATGGACTGCTGCAGGGAAAGTTAACATTCAAGCCAGACCCAGTACAGTAACCTGGCAGGAGTTACTGCCTGTAGGGGACCCATGTTGGAGCAGATTGCTTCTTATGGTATAAACCCATGTCTGAAGCAGTTCTTGAAGAGCTGCTGCCTGTGGGAAGATCACACAGGATCAGTTTGGGAAGGGCAGCATCCCATGTAAAGCAGGGAAAGAGAGTGACTTAGTGCAACCCCTATTCCCCCATTTTGCTGTGCTACTTGGGAGGAGAAGGTGGAAGAGAGTGGGAAGGCATTTTTGGTTTCTTTCCTTCATTTCTCACTTCTCTAGCTTGTTAGTAATAGACAATAAATTTTACTGTTTCCTTACACCAAGTCTGTTTTGCCTGTCACGATAATTGTTGAGTGAGCTCCCCATCCTTATCTCGACCACTGAGCCCTTTGCATCATATTTTCTCCCCTTTCCCCTTTAAGAATGGGGAGTGAAAGAATGGTTGTGGTGGAGACTGGCTGCTCACACAAGTAAAACAACCACAAATGTCCAGCATAGAGCTAGATAAATACATAATATAATGGGTGAATAATTGACTGATGGGTTGGGCTCAAAAAGGTTTACAGTAAATCGGGTTACATCAGGCTGTCAGACAGTCACTAGTGGTGTTCCCCAGGGCTCCATTTTAGGGCCAGTCCTCTAATGTTTTCATAAATTACTTTGATGTAGGACTGTCAAATATACTAAGTAAGTTTGCAGATAACACTAAATTGGGAGGACCTCTTGACCCCCTTGAGAGTCAAGAGGTCTTGCAGAGATATCTTGACAAATTAGCGTGTTGGGCAACCACCTACAATATGAAGTTTAACAAGAGCAAGTGCCAGAATCTGCACATGGGATGGGGCAACCCCAGACATATATGCATACTGAAGGACAAGAGTCTGGTGAGCAGCCCTGTGGAAAGGGATCCAATGATTCTGGTTGGCAGTAAGTTGCAGTGTCCCCAGGGAAGTGGTCATGACACCTAGCTTATCAGAGTTCAAAAAGCATTTGGAGAACACTCTCAGACATATGTTTTGATTTTGGGTGGTGTGTGGAACCCTGAGTTTTGTGTCCCTTCCAACTCAGGATAATTCCATGATTCTAAGTCTACTGAAAGGCAATAAATACCCCATTCTTTAAAAAAAAAAAAAAAAAAAAAAAAAAAAAAGACAAAAAGAGACATTTTTGTTAAACATGTATGTCACAGTCATATTTATCAGTGACTTAGTCATTGTCCTACCCATGCACCCCCACAATACGTGAAGTTTATGATGTTTTTCATCTGGGGTGGTGAAAGTCAATCATTCTCAGTAGATCTGTATCTGAAAACCATAGTCAGAGATTCTATAGATTTTATTTATCTGCCTGTTATCTGTAGAGGCCTTTCTATCAGTTAGGATTTGCTAGATATAGACACTCCTGGGAAAAACATGCTTCTGCTACAATAAGCATCTTTTGAAAGGAATTATTTATTTAATGCTTTATGGGAGAAGAGGAACAGTGATGTAAAGGATCTGCTGAAGGTAACTTAAATAGATAATGCTGAGACACTACATATTTCTGGTTGGTTGCCTGCTATAATTTCTATTCAATACAGGAGAAGGTGCAGACTTCTGTCTTGATATACCTCAACTTGTGTCTTGCAGATCAACAAGATGCACAGTGAAAGCAAATATTGAGTTTAGGCCTCCAGGATCTGGGAGTCCTCCCAAAGCAGGACCTGTGATAGCTCAGACACAGTTTTATATATATTTTTTTTCCTTCTTCCCTTTTGCCCCTCCATGTTGATTTGCCTTGGATGGGCGTTTACCTCCATATTCTTTGCAAATATTTCCTTCATAACCTGTCCTAAATCTTTATAGCAGGCCCCTAGTAAAATCTATAAATCAATAACAACAACAATGAAAACCAGTTTGGATGTCTCTTAGTGGAAGAACTGTGAATATAGATACTGCTTCAAACATTGACAATGGCTGCATAAAAAAAAAAAAAAAAAAAAAAAAAAAAAAAAGTGGTAAAGGTGGTCACAGTGTTTTTCCATTGGGGAAAAATCTACTCTGTCCTAGAAAAGCACAATCAAATAACAATTAAACACAAAAGAAACTTGGACAGCAGAGACTATGTAAATGAGGCTAAGAGGGAGTTCTCTGATAAGACTTACCAAAGGGAACTTATGGAACCCATAAACCATTCTTTATCTTGGAACTCAGAGAAACAATCAAGTTCCTTTTCTGAGACATTCTGGAAAAATCACAAGTAGTTCTTTCATGGCTGAAAGGAGTAAACCCAGCAAGTGCTGTTAAAAATAGACTTGATATCCTAACCCTTCAGGAGTTATATAAACATATATATATGTATCTTTCTCTCAGATAGGTATATTGACTAACAGCACAACACCTGACTATAAACAATTTGCTTGCAGTAGGCGTTACCCGCCTATACACCAATTCGTCCTTCTAGAATGGCATGATGACACATTTAGAATACCCATAAAAGCAAGGCAGTCCAGTCTTAGTGTCCAAGATCAAACACAGTGCCTTGCTTATCTACTGTTTTCTTCTTACACAACATCATTATTCTTAAAGAACCAGTCGTTTTTTAAGCCATGCTTGAGATGTAAGCACAGAGAGGTACTATAAATCTTAATAAGTTACTTCTATATTCTAAATCTGAATTCTGAGTAATTACAATAATTTATTCTGGACCTAAACACTTATTTGATGCATGTCATTTGAATCAATGAGTGGACTGCCTAATTGGTATTCCTACTACAAATTCAGTATCTTGTAGAACTCCATGAAAGCATCTCTTGAATGCTCCAAAAACTACATCACACACACAAAACAACAGCAAGCTAAGCACCACGCAGCCACTTATCCACTCGCCCCAAGTGGGTGGGGGGAGAGAATTAAAAAGGTAAAAGTGAGAGAAATCATACTTTGAGATAAAGACAGTTTACTAAGTAAATCAAAAGCTGTGCACACAAGCAAAATGAAACAAGGAATTCATTCACTGCTTCCCATTGATAGTCAGATGCTCAGCCATTTCCAGGAAAGCAGGGCTCATTGGATATAGCGGTTTCTTGCAAAGACAAGTTTCATCACTGAAAGAATCATAGAATGCCTTGGTTTGGAAGGGACCTTAAAGATCATCTAACTCCAACCCCCCACCATAGGTAGGGATTCCACCTGCTAGATTAGATTGGCCAAGGTCCCATCCAGCCTGGCTTTGAACACCTTCAGGGATGGGGCATTCACAACTTCTCTTGGCAACCTGTGCCAATGCCTCACTACCCTTACAGTTAAGAATTTCTTCCTAATGTCTAGTCTAAACCTGTCCTCTTTTAGTATAAGACCATTCCCCCTTTTCCTATCATTATCTACCCAAGTAAAGAGTCCTTCTCCATCCTTTTTATAAGACCCCTTTAAGTATTAAAAGGTTACAGTGAGGTGTCCCTGGAACCTTCTCTTCTTCAGGCTGAACATCTCCAGCTCTCTCAGCCTTTCTTCATAGGAGAGGTGCTCCAGCCCACTGATCATCTTTGTAGTCCTCTTTTGGACTTGCTCTAACAGGTCCTTTCTTGTGCTGGGTGCCCCAAACCTGGACACAAAGTTCTCCCTTCCTTTCCTCAGCTTTTACTGCTGAGCATCATATAGCATAGAATATCCCTTCTGTTCATTTTGGTCAGCTGTCCTGTGTGTGTCCCGTCCCAGCTTCTCATGTACCCTCAGCCTCCTCTCTAGCAGAGCAGAGAGCACAACAAATAGAGAAAGCCTAGCAATTTTATCTCCACATTCATTTCATATGGGGGGTATAGAGCTTATAGAATACCTCATCTGGCCAGTATTGCAAGATTTGCTTCTACCTCAGACATGGTAATTTACATTACTTTCATCCTTACTGACTGATCTGCAATTATTCTCATATCCCTTACTATATATTTTGAAAAATAAGATGGTGTATTTGATGCTGCTATTATATTTAGATTCTCCTTTCTCAACTTCTCAACTTTCATATGTGTGGCTCTCTCTCTCTCTCTCTCTTTTTATTTTTTTTTTTTTTTAATGTGGTTGAGTAGCTTTACTGCTTGCTTTGATTTTCTTTCCAAGTTTCAGCTCAACTGGGCTTTTGTCCATTCTCATTTTATTTTTGACCTTTTTGACCTTGGAGACATAGCTCTCTTTGCAGATAATCCCTTTTTTTATTCCTTTTAGGTTCTCTACTTACACTTAATATCCTATGAGAGGGTGTTTCTTCCTCCAGGGAAGTCTGTAGCCCTTTTCTGCCAAGATATTTTTTTATCACACTTGTAACGCAAGCTTCAGACAATGATTGCACTTTTGTCTCAAAATAATTCCATGCTTCCATTATGTTCAAATCTTCGAGCTCTGCAGTTCTGTCAACCCTGCTAACTAATTTCTTAGTTTCTCAAAGTTGCTCTTCTAAAAACCCAGAACATAGCTATGCATTCAGTTCCTGTTTGTCTTGTAGTTTAAAATGAACTGAATCAGCTTGTGATTATTTGATCTAAGCTTATTTTTCACAACTGGTCCCTGTACTGCTCCTCTCTGCTGCTTATGTAAAGTAACACTAAAGTATCACCAGTACCTTTTTAACGTCATAGAGCATGTTCTACATAAATTTGTGAAAGGATATGTTCAAGAATAATTACAATGTACTGATATCTAATGGGGTATTTATTTTCAAATTAATGTTAGAAAATTAAAGTATTTAATAACTACACATTTCTTCTTGCTTCTTACTTTCATACTCTTATCAAGTTCATTGCTGAAATCCAAGTCTGAATGATGGGGTCTAAAGGAAGGTCCCATTAGTACAGTATCTAAACATTCCTCTCTAGAATGATTTCTGTCTCAAGGGATGTTGTTTCTTAACTATGTAGAATATATATATATATATATTAGATAGCCATTGTGTTGATTTTTTTGCTTGCTTCCTTTCCCTCTCCAATTTTCTTCCTTTCTTTTTGTTCTGTAATTCTCAACCAGCGCAACTACAATGTTTTCTGAAATACCATGTTTAATACTTTTAACAATATCATTTTCCCCTATTCTTATACATATGTTTTCCATGATTACATGTGTTTCAGAATTTGCAAGACTTCACTGACTACCTCCTATGTAAAAATTCCATTTTTGATCAAGCAAGCATGAATCCTAAAATGTTCTTTGTTATGTAAGCAGAGCCTGTTATTTGAGAAGAGTAATCTCTGTGTCTTGATATTAAACATCCTGCAATGTTCTTGCTAGTACGAGTCCCTGAGGTAGATGTCAATCCTAAATGATTTTGCCATGTTTCATCTCTTTTGCAGGAATAAAAAGTAATTTCTGAAATTCCATTTCTCTGCAAGTCTTCTCTTTATACCCTAGGCATAATCAGTCTCAGTGTGCATCAGTGAGAATGTGATGGTGTCATTTAATCTTCCAATATGAAGAATAACATGCATCTTCTTCCTTACCTCAAAAAGCAACAATCTGGTGCATACAATCTTTTTCAAAGCCAAATCCAGATTGTGTGATTCTTTGAAAATTAGGCAGTCCAGAGGAACAAAGAAAAGAAAGAATGTTGCTGTTAACATTTCTGTGTTTTAATATTTCAGAGAAGTAATTTCAGAGACAGCATTTTGATATTATGTTTAAACTGACTGATGAGGCCAGTTCTGTCATTTTTGGATATCAGGTTACAAAGATATTTCATAAAAGCATAATGCCTTCTAAAATTACCACACCAAAAATAGTCTAAGATTTTGAAGTACTGCAGTCTGTATAAAGATGTCTATATTATCCTGAAGAAATTAACACAATGATAAAATGTTATGCTGTATAAATTTTTTACAAATTCATATCTGTGCTTCTGGCTCAGAACTGAGAGAGCTCTATAAATCTAATGGAACATAAAGTTCAGAATTAAACATTGTCATTAGTTGGCCATTTTACATAAAGTTGAGTAATCCACAAAGCCCTCACAGTTCATCTGAAATCAATAATTTAGAGATATCTTGGAATTTTAAATGTTCATGTTCCCTTGATGTAAACACTCCTGTGGAATCAAATTTAGTTTAAATGTGTAAGTCATCAAGATATGCAGATGCAATCTGTGTATGCAAATGCAAAAGTGATGATAGGGAGGATATAGTTATGCAGCATGGTTGCATTTGTTTGGACCCTGTTCTAAAGTCCTATGAGCTAACAGCAATCTTCACTATATGGTGGTTATTACAAATTCCATGATGCTATGTAAAGATGCATGCCACTCTTGAATATTTAGGTATAGTTATGCTTGGTAATTATTAATGGAAATTTTCCATTAATGGTAAGCATTAATGGAAAAACACAAAGGAAGTAGAAAGACCTTATCAACCTTGCCATTGAAAGTTTTTATTGTTTATTTAAAATTATTTTCTCAAAGAAATCAAACATCAGGAAAATAATTCCTCAGTTTTCAATACTTTTTAATCAGATATTGTATATATTTGATTTTCTGGTATTATGTTTTTGATTCTCTTAAAGTGTTACAGATTTTGAGAACTTGAGAAAATAGTTTATTAGCCACAAAGTTCCATGTACAGTATATTTTACTAGGTAATTTTTTAAAAGGATCTTGGATATGTTAGATCAAATGTAAATCCAACAAATAGCAATAAACAGATGTTGACTAACCCTTTGAAAACCAAGTCATTATATTTTCATATTGAGTAATAATAAAAATAAACAATAGCAATCAAGCAAAACTCCAAGTTTTTTTTTTTTTTTTTTTTTTTTTTTTTTTTTTTTTTCCCTTTTATGGATATATTCTCAACTGCCTATGCCTAGTGCCACAAATGTTCAGAGTCCTATTTCATGCAGAAGTTTTGATAGTACTTTCAAAATATGGGTTGTCATTAGTATCAGAAAGACCACATCTGACAAAATTTCCATGTTTACAGTGTGTGACCATGGAGAAATGAAACTTTGAGACTAGCTTCTGTCTCAGACTGATACTTGCTGATAATTAAAAATTTATACAGAAGTAAACAATCCAATAACAGAATCTGAGAGACAGCAGAGTAAGAAGTAGAATCCCATGCAAACACATGTAATGAACAGTTTCTAAAACACGAATTTACAATCAGTGTTGTCTACGTCCAAACACTGGAAAATATAACATTGTCTTTACAGCACAGGAAATGAAATATGAAAGAATTAAAGGCTGAATTCACCAGATTTCAGTTGTTGTACTGTCTACTGATTTTCAAAACAGTTTGCTTAACCCAGTTCCAGTCCATGAATCTCAGTCATATAGATCAGGATGAAATGACTTCTGAGCTGCTAAGACCTGCAAAGATGAAATAAATTCTGGACATATATAGAAGCAGAACACAGATATTTGGGGAATACATGTGCCTAAAATTTTAGAGTGTCTAAGGATTTAATTAATTAATTAATTTAGTTTCTACCACAGAATTATTATATTCCTTTATGAATTTCAATCTAAAAACTTTGGTAAAGATGAAACAGTATATTTGTGGAAAAACAAACAAAATAGCTAATCCCTTGGGTCCAAGATCAATGCATTAACCACAATATTGCCTTCTCTCACTGGAAGTCAGCTCAGATATTGTGTCTTGCAAACTGTCTTAATTGTAACAATTGCTTATATAAACATTAGAGTGTGCAGAAAACTGGTTACTGCATGCTACATCTGCAGATAATTTTGATATTCATTTACAGGTCATCACATTTTACAAGATTTGCAATACCAGATAACTTTCTTACGCTCTGCTCAAATAGACCAATGTCCAATGTTCACTATTTGTGCTTGAATGATGTTACAAGCTTTACAGAGTTATGAATAAAATAGAATCATCATAGAATGGCTTAGGTTGTAACCTTAAAGGCCATCTAATTCAAATCCTGCTGCCACTGGCAAGGATGCCACCCACTAGATCAGGTTGCCCAGTGCCCCATCCAACCTCACCTTGAACACTTTCAGGAATGGGTTATCCACAACTTCTCTGGGCAACATGTTCCAGAGCCCCACCACCCGCATAGTGAAGAATTGTTTCGTAACATCTCACCTAAATCTCTCCTCTTTTAATTTAAAACTGTTCCCCTTTGTCCAACGTCTGTCTGTCTGTATAAAAAGTTGTTTTCCACATGACAATAACTATTAAATATTCATAAATGTGAGCAAACACCTTTCCTTTTCTGATTATATCTTGTAATGCTGCCTATTTCACTGATTTGAGTGAAATCAATCAATATAGTGCTTTTGATTTTATATCAATATGATTGGGAATAATTTTATGACTGAAAATTAAATACTGAAGTACAAAAATATATAATCGGATATTTGTCAGTTTTAAATTTGCTGCAGCATTACTAAAAACATAGATTATTGATAATGATTAAGTTCTGAAGCACTACATTGAGATTCAGAGTATTCTTTTCATCCCACTTGTCCTTCTTTTTAAATTCCTCCTACTCTCAATCTGTTCAGAAATCATTTTACGCAGACTATCTTGATATAAATTGAATCCTTCTTAGAGCAGCCTAGTGCTATGAACTTCAAAGTTCTAGTTATTTTTACTGAAAAATCACATTTACTCACAAACTCATGGCTAGTAAACAGCAAAGCAGGACTTTCTCACATATAGAAGAGGATTCAAAAAAAGTGTTTTTCTTAAGATGCAGTTCAGGAAGTACCTTGCTTTGCTTTACTGGAACCGCAATGATGCAATTTATGTAAAAGTACATGAACAGGATCATAAAGCTTTTGTATGATACAATGCTTTAGATTTTCAAACTCTCAAACTTGATATGCTTATAGAAACCCTAGGGAGCTTCAATTTAAGGACAGTGTAGGAAAAACACCCTAATCTTGATAGCTGAGAGCCTCTACTGATCACATAACTAAGGAATTCACAGATTAGGTGTTCCTAGTGGTTGAAACTAGTTATTCTCAGTTTTGTATGTTTGGCCCCACATGTCAGTTCAGCTCCAGAATAGTATGAAACTTACTAAGAAACTGATAGTCTTTTCCCTTCCTTTCCCTACTAGATTCCTTTCAGCCAAAAATAAGTTTCTTATCTGAAAATGGAAGAAAAGTCTTTGTTTAACCACAAAGTTAGACAGATGGGTCTTATGGAAGTAAGTCTCTTCCTTACAGAATCACAGAATGGCTGAATTTGGAAGGGACTTCTGGAGATCATCTAGTCCAATGCCCCTGCCAATCAGGATCACTAGAGCACATTGACAGCATCCGGGCAGGAATCCATTGTCTCCTAAAAATTATTTAGACAGGTCTTCTCAGAGATTTTTGAAGACCCAGACCCTTTATGAATGGAAATTCTGTATCTTACTGAAGGCAGTCAATGATGTAACAGGAAGTATCACAAGATACATCACTGAGAGCC
Source organism: Aythya ferina (assembly GCF_964211825.1). Classification (NCBI taxonomy): domain Eukaryota; kingdom Metazoa; phylum Chordata; class Aves; order Anseriformes; family Anatidae; genus Aythya; species Aythya ferina. The sequence continues at coordinate 39,982,710 of NC_140296.1, forward strand.
TCATTCAAGTGAATTTCTGGTAACTGCTCAACCACATTCAAATACAATCAGTTTCTACACACACTGGTCATTTGTTCCCATATTCATTTCACTGCTTTGCGGATTACTTAGCAACCTTATAACGAAAATGTTTTGGCACAAATAATAGAACAGAACAGAACAGTTCAGTTGAAAGGGACCTTCAAAGATCATCTACGTGTATGCTTTTGTTTGAAACAAATAGAACTATTTACTTACTCATTTAATAGGAGATTCAGAACTAAGACCAAACAGATTGGCAGTTTCTAGGACATTTCTTCTTTTATGACATCGGATGCAGCTGACAACTTCTCACTGACCACTTAGCGCAAATGGCATTTTGCCACAACTAGTAAACCTAGATAAAGATTTCTAACTCTAGGGTGCTCTGGGGATTAAATGAGGCTTTTAAAGCTGTAAGTAATTAGCTGAAATGTTTATAAAGGAAAGAAAAGTAAGTATGCTGAACTTTTTTTAACTGGAGTATTTACATTTTCTGACTGACAAAGCTCTTTAATACATTTTTGTGTGGGTGTGCCAGCTGTTCTATATGTAAAGTTATACAAAGACTTTTCAGTGACTGTTAACCATTACAGAATTGTTTCCTTATGCTATAAAGCCTGTCTATCAGAAAGTTTTTGTTTTATTTCATTTTTGTTTTTAACAAAACTATAGTGTAGTTTTCACAGTATCTAATTTCAGGTACCTTATTTATGTGTCTAATTTAGAATTCAGGCTCCTGAGAATTCAGATCTCTTAAGCTCATTCCTGTTCACTTAAATCAGCTACTTGATAGGAATCAGCCGTTAACTACAAATGGCTGTGATAGGAACTAAGCTGGCAGGTGGAAGTATCCCCTTTGTCAAGTTTACATAAATCTTAATGTATAAAGTTAAGACATACATTAATCTCATTAATTAATTAATGTATGTCATAATTAGATGAGATTGTGAGGGTTTATAAATAATCAAATCATTTTGATAGGGCAACTTGTAATTACATAATATAATATACAAAAAAAGTAAAATGATCTTGAGAAGAATCTTATGTAGGCTGTACTGACTCAAAGAACATAGAGAATAAATTTAATAACATTTGAAATTTGCATAAGAAGCTTGAAAAAATGAATATATACTCTATAATCACTAAACTTTTGAGGTTTTATTGATTCTTTTAAAAGAAAGATGTCCGGGAATCAGTTTTCCACAAGAACACCAAATGATTGGGAAAAGCCAGTTGAAGAAGTCTATAAGAGAGACAATGGGACAATGATACATCTTACAATTAAGCATTCTGTGTGATTATGTCTTGATCAAGTGCTTGAGCTTGTTTTTGTCTTACTTAGCAGTACTGGTATGCTCTGAAATAATTATGGCAAAATTCTTATTTACCCATTTAATATTGAAGACCGAATAGAGACTTTCTACATTGCAATTAGCACTGGGACTCCTGGGTTCCAGAAATTCTTCATTTTTGGTGTCGTGAACATTTCTTCATTTATATGGGCAGCTTCAAAAGGAGTAAGCACTAGAAGAGAGAGTTATGATAGTGTCTCTCTTGAGATTGGATCTATTCAGCCTTGAGAAGAAAATGCTCAGGGGACACTTTGTTGTTATGTACAACTCCATGGTCAAAGGATTCAGAGATGTCCAGGCTCTTCTTGGAGCTTCATAACAGTAGGATTAGCTACAACAAACCCAAGCTGGAAGATGGAAAATTCCCTTTAGGTATAAGTCATAAATGTAAGATAACAATGACCCAGATGGGCTTTGGGATCTCCATCCTTGGAGGATTTCCAGACTTGACTGTGCACTTGACTGTGACATATTAGCCACCTGATCTGGATAGCCTTGTTTAGAGTAGAGAGGAGCATGAGTACATCATCTCTGAAGTAAATGACCTCTGACGGTTCCTTTTAAACCGGATTTTTCTATGTTTATAAAGCAAATGCTCCAGACTAATGATAAACTTTGGAGCCAGGATATTTACAAGAGAGCTTGCAATATTCCTTTAAAAAATGTAATCTGTATTTTGATTGCTCAGTTTCAACACAAAAATCAATATTACCTCCAAGAAAACTGTAAATATTAATACAATAATAATAATAATAATAAGGATATAAATCTGTTCATTTTTGAAAAGAGAAATTGTTTTTTGATTTTTTTTTTTTTTATCAAGAAGCGTGTGTTTTCATGACTTTGAGGATTTATCTGTTATAATAACAACAAACAAGAAAATATGGAGGAAGAGTGGCTGTATGATTTGATATAGCAGTCAAGTACTTCTAGCTGTTCAGGAGCACATATTAATTACACTCTAATGCTAAATGCTGCATTCTTTTGACCTCCATAATAATGTAACTTGGTGGACTATATATATAATATATAAAAAAGTTCCTTTTTTTTAAAATAATTAAATAATTATAAAATTATAATTTATATATAATATAAAATTAATTATAATATATAATTATATAATTATATAATTATTTCCTATATAATTATTTTAATGCTAAATTGATGCAAAGTAAAGGACTGAAAAGATTGCTGGTGAAAGTGGTATGAGAAGACAAAGATATAATGCAAATGATTTCAAATACTTTTAAAACATGGTTTATTTATTCCAACTGGATAAACTATAATTTCAGAGATTTTAACAATGGAGTCTCAGACATCCAGCATCCTGTCATATTTGCAGAAATACTTGATTCATCCAGAATACTTAGAAGACTGATGATGTTGTACAAGACTTTTAATGGTGGGTAAAGAACAGGTTAAAATTAAGCATTTATATTTAAGTTAACAGCCTCACTGGCAGAGTGATTTACTCTTTTATCCCAGATTCTCTGAAGAGGGGGGGTGACTGACTGGTTAAGGGCTTGTCTTCTGTGTTAAAGGGAAAAAGAGCAGAATAGCTTCTCCCAGCTCCCCGAACTCCCTTTTAAAGGCTGTTTCCATATGGAAGACCATTGTGTTTGAATGATGTCTTCTTTCTTTTGACTCCTGATCTCCTTTCTCTAGTAATATTTAAGTCAGGACTCTTGTTCCCATGAAGGAAAAGGACGACCTTGACAACCAAAGATTGAGTTGGGATCTGCTATCCTAGAAGGAAAAAATACATTGTTTAAGTATCATTTTTCATAGAATCATAAGTGGTTTGGGTTGGAAAGAAATATTAATTATTAATTAAAGATATTCTAATTCCAAGTCCCCTGCCATGGGAAGGGATATCTTCCACTAGACCAGGTTGCTCAAATATGTTTTTAATGTTTGTTGCATGCAGTATGTCTGAAAGGATGAAAAAAATTTTCTGGGTTTTTATGCTGCTCTGAAACTATTAATTTAATTACTCGTGATTCATCTGCAAGTAAGCAACACAAGCATATTTTTCTTGTTACTTAATACAAAATTCTCATATTTGTGGCATTGCTTTTTTTTTTTTTTTTTTTTTTTTTTTAAACTATCAATACATATGTTATATGGAATGAAGCTGATCCCTATATCTCTTAAAATCTATTCCTCTTTCAGCTCTACATCTTCATCTTCAATTTAATCATAAACAATAAATAAATAAATAAAATGTGTCTTTCCATACTTAAAGTAATATACTTAAGAGCTGAAGTGAGAAGGCTGAATATCTATCTGTTTTGAAAAGGCTTTCTTTGAAATCCTTTCTGTCATTAATTTGAAGATGACAGGCTAAAAGAAAAAAGGCTAAAATTTGCCAAGGTACTTTGTTAATTATTGACAATAAATAAATAAATAATGACTTCTCTGGACTAATGCCTGTAATATTGAGCCTGATATAGTTTTGTCAGTGAAAAAAATGTAGACCACTAATAACCAAAACAAAGCTGACATCCTGCTATTTAAAGATAGTGAAGTCATCACCAGGTGGTGATTATATTGCTGATATTCTTCTGATTTCAGATTATATTTATTGATGTATGCCAGATACGTTCCTGAGAAAAATAAGAGAGTTGATCTGACATAAGCCTGAAGACAGAAATACAAGATTTTCATCCAGCTTTTCTCTAATTTAGCTAGAATTTTCCCTACGCTCTAGTTCTGGATGTACATTATAAAAACTGCTATACTCTCTTACAATTACTTGAAATCAGGAGCATGAAACTCCTCTTTCCTCCCAGCTGAAGTCTGGGACCCAAAAATGAGATGAAAGGATCAGGTGAATGATTGCTGCATGGGTGGTACCTCTCTCAGGATTTTGTGTTCTACAATATTGGATGCATCTTTGGGAGAAAGGCATATTAAAACTGAATGGGGTGCTCCTGACCAAGTTGAGCAAGAGTGCTCTGTGCAGCAAACAGGCTGGACTTATTAGCAGAGCTTTAGACTAGATTCAGTGGAGGAAGGTGACCTACTTCGGAGTGAAAGAGAAGAATCAGGGAATACAGATAGTTTAGGAAGCAACAAGGAAATACCTGTGAACTTTTTCAAAGGAATTAGGCAGGGCTCCTCTAAAAAGCTGGTGTGGCTGACAGCCCAGCAAAAATGCTTTTACATCAATCAATACACACAATGGAGGAAACAAGCAGAAGGATTTGGAAACCATGGTGCAGCTAGAAAACTATGACCTAGTTACTATCATGGAAAAGTGGTGGGATGAATTACAAGACTGAAACATTCTAATTAAGGACTACAAGCTTTTCAGAAAAGGTAGGCAGGGAAGGAGGTGTGGTGTTGTTGTCCTGTATGTTAAGAAATGGATAGATTGCCAAGAGCTACCTCTGACAAACAGCTACAAACAAGTTGAGAGTTTGTTGGTAAAAATTAAAGACTGGAACAAAAAAGGGCACTTTGTGGTTTGGGTGTACTGCAGGCTGCTTGATCAAGGGAAACCTGTTGAGCCTTCTTGCTTGAACTGCAAGAAGCATTAAGATCTACAGGCTCTCACCCTGATGGGGAATTTTAACCACCTGGATGTCTGCTGGAAAAGCTATACAGCAGGCTGTAAGCAACTCAGGAGACTCCTGGATTGCATCAACGATAATTTCCTGGTCTAGGTATTAGAAAAAACAATGTGAGGAGAAGTGTTACTGGATCTGGTGTTCAGCAATGCAGATGAACTCATTAAAGAGCCCAGACTGCAGACAGTCTAGGCTGCAGCAACCATGCCCTGGCTGAGTTTGTAATCTCAAGGACTATGAGCCTCTCACAGATCAAAGTCAGGACCCTGAACTTCTGAAGAGCAAACTTCCAGATATTTAAAGACCTAGTACATGAGATCCCCTGGGACGCTATCCTTGGGGAGAGGGGAACTGATCCAAGCTGACAACTTTTTAAGGACAACTTTCTTAGAGAACAGAAGCTCTCCATCCCCATGTGTAAAAAGCAAAGAGGAAAGGGAGGAAACCAGGATGTCTGAGCAAGGAATCACAGAATTGTCTGGGTTGGAAGAGACCTCCAAGATCACCTAGTCAAACCTCTGACCTAACACTAACCAGTCCTCCACAAAACCAGACTCGTTCTCCAGAACCCTCACCAGCTTCATTGCCCTTCTCTGGACTCTCTCGAGCACCTCCATGTCCCTTCTTGTAGTGAGGGGCCCAAAACTGAACGCAGTCCTTGAGGTGTGGCCTCACCAGAGCTGAGTATGGGGGGAAAATCACTCCCCTAGCCCTGCTGGCCACAGTGCTTCTTATACAAGCCAGGATGCCGTTGGCCTTCTTGGCCACCTGAGCACACTGCTGGCTCATATTCAGCCGACTATCAACCAGTACTCCCAGGTTCTTTGCCACACAGCTTTCCAACCACTCATCTCCCAGCCTGTAGCTCTGCTTGGGGTTGTTGTGCCTCAGATGCAGGACCCAGCACTTGGCCTTGTTAAACTTCATAGAGTTGGCCTCAGTCCATCAGTTCAGCCTTTCCACATCCTCCTGCAGAGCCTTCCTACCATCGAGCAGATCAACACACGCACCTAACTTGGTGTCATCTGTGAACTTACTGAGGGTGCACTCAATCTCCTCATCCAGATCACTGATAAAGATATTAAAGATGACTGGCCCTAGTTCTGAGCCTTGGAGGATGCCAGTAGTGAATGGCTTCCAGCTGGATTTGACACCATTCTTCACAATTCTTTGGTCCCAGCTATCCAGCCAGTTTTTAACCCAATGAAGCATATGCCAGTCCAAGCCATGAGCAGCCAGTTTCTTGAGGAGAATGTTGTGGGGAACAGTGTCAAAGGCCTTACTGAAGTCAACATAGACCACATCCACAACCTTTCCCTCATCCACCCAGCATGTCATTTTATCTTAGAAGGAGATCAGGTTAGTCAAGAAGGACCTGTCTTTTATAAACCCATGCTGACTGGGCCTGATTGCCTGGTTGTCCTGCAAGTGCCGCATGATGACACTCAAGATAATCTGCTCCATGAGCTTTCCTGGCACTGAGGTCAAACTAATAGTTTCCCGGGTCTATTCTCTGGCCCTTCTTGTAGATGGGAGTCACGTTTGCTAGCCGCCAGTCAACTGGGACCTCCCCTGATAGCCAGAGCTGCCGATAAATGATGGAAAGCAGCTTGGCCAGCTCCTCTGCCAGTTCCCTCAGCACCCTCGGGTGGATCCCATCCAGTCCCAATGACTTGCATACATCTAAGTACTGTAGCAGGTTGCCAACCATTTCCTGGTGGATTGTGAAGGCCACATTCTGCTCCTCATCCTCTTTCACCAGCTCAGGGTGCTGAGTATCCAGAGAACAACTGCTCTTGCCACTAAAGACTGAGGCAAAGAAGGCATTAAGTACCTCCGCCTTTTCCTCGTTTCTTGTAACAAAGTTTCCCCCCTCATCCAGTAAAGGATGGAGATTCTCCTTAGTCCTCCTTTTTGTGTTGATGTATTTATAGAAACGTTTTTTGTTATCTTTAACGGCAGTAGCCAGATTGAGCTCCAGATGAGCTTTGGCCTTTCTAATTTTGTCCCTGCACAGCCTTGCAACATCCTTATAGTCCTCCTGAGTGGCCCGCCCTCTTTTCCAAAGACTGTAAACCCTCTTTTTTCTCCTAAACTCAAACCACAACTCTCTGTTCAGCCAGACTGGTCTTCCACACCGGCTCGTCTTTGGGCATGTGGGGACAGACCGCTCCTGAGCCATTAAGATTTCCTTCTTGAAGAGTGCCCAGCCTTCCTGGACTCCTCTGCCCTTCAGAACCACCTCCCAAGGGACTCTGTCAACCAGTGTCTTGAACAGCTCAAAGCCAGCCCTATGGAAGTCCAGCACTGTGGTTTTACTGATCCCCCTCCTGATTTCGCCAAGAATAGAGAACTCTACCGTTTTGTGGTCACTCTGCCCAAGACAGCTTTTGACCACCACATCTCCCACCAGTCCTTCTCTGTTTGTGAACAGAAGGTCTAGCGGCGCACCTCCCCTGGTACGCTCACTAACCAGCTGTGTCAGGAAGTTATCTTCCACGCTCTCCAGAAGCCTCCTAGACTGTTTTCTCTGGGCTGTGTTGTGTTTCCAGGATATGTCTGGGAAGTTGATGTCCCCCATGAGAACAAGCTCTGATGATTTTGCAACTTCTGCCAGGTGCCTGTAGAATTCTTCATCCGTCTCCTCATCCTGGTTTGGTGGTCTATAACAGACCCCCACCAGGATGCTTGCCTTGTTGGCCTTCCCGCGGATCCAAACCCATAAGGAGTCAACCTTATAATTCCCAGCCTCAAGTTCCACAACATCAAAACACTCTCTGATATAGAGAGCCATACCACCACCCTGGGCAAACCAGGTTGGGAAGCTTTTTGACAATATCCCTGACCCTGGCCCCAGGGAGGCAGCAGACTTCCCTATGGGTAGGGTCAGGCCGACAAATAGGGCCCTCTGTTCCCCTGAGAAGGGAGTCACCCACAACAATCACCCTTCTTTCTGTCCTGGTGGAGGCAGTTCTGAGGCATGGAGTTGACTTTCTCGCCCTAGGCATCCTCCTGGGTAGACTTACTACCTCTTCCTCAGCTACTGGTCTCTCAAGCTCCAGGGCCTCAAACCTGTTGTGTAAGGGCACCTGGGAAGGTGGGGCCGGTAGGGCCAGTAGCGGTGGGCGTTGCTTGTGAGGTCGAGCAGGGACCTGTCTCCATTCTTCCTCAACTCCCAGATCCCCTCCCTCTGCCTGACTGCAACAGGTCACTGAGACACCATTTGGGGTGTCTCACCCTGGTACCTCTCCTTCAGGCCTGTCAGGGAGTTGCTCCACCAGTCTATCTCCTGTTCACACTCCCTGATGGCCCTCAACCTCTCCACCTCCTCCTTGTGCTCTGCCACCAGGCGGACCAGGTCATCCACCTGCTTGCATCTCATACACATGGTGCTCCTCAGAGGGCAGCAACAGGCTCAGGTGCTCCCTGCATCCGGGGACCTGAACTGCTGCATTTTTGAGTGGGCAGTCAGTCTGGGTGCCCTTCTGACATGCCACGCCCTGTTTGCCCATCCGGTTCACAGCACTCCCTAGGGGCTGCTTTTGAACGTCAGCCCAGAGGGGTGCTGCTGGCTCTGCCTACACCTCGTCAGCCTCCCTTGTGAGGGCTGCTGGGTTCTGGTGGCTCCCTTGGCTGCCTCGAGTGGCCTCGATGCCAATAAAAAAAGCCCTGCCTGTCCCAATTCCCTGCTCTGCTGCAGAACACGTCTGCCCTGGAGCCAATCACCTCGGCAAGTACGATATGATTGTATGAAAAAATGTGATTGTATGAAAAGGAGCACAGGGAGCTCAGTAGTCCCTCTGTGTTTGTTGTTGTTGTTTGTGTGACTATTCACACAAATATTGTGAATTGTGTGACACATCTGTGACTATTCTCTCCACAGTACTTTACTTCTGAAAGAGCTCAAAGTGGAGGTGGTCATACCCTGTCAGAGACCAGAATCAGCAGGACAAGTGTAGTAGGTAATGTTAGAGCCGATGCAAACAAAACTTGGCAACGTAAGCGTGTAGCTACGCTGACAACTGCATTGCTTCTAATAAAGGGGGCTTTCAATGCCTCAAAGCCAACTGGCACAAACTGTCTCACAGTCATATTCCTTAAGGGATGCCCCACTCCCTCTTTTGTTAGCAGATCAGTAAACAAGCAGAGTGCTCAAAGTGGGAAAGTGTTCAATGTTTACGCTCCTCTCCTCATTTTTTTACCACAGTAGTGTAGATAACCTTACTGAGTCTAGAACCAGACTTGAAATTGTAAGGAAGGATCAAAAGTGCAATTCCTGGCAGGAATCTGAGCCAAGGACCTGAGGAAAGGCAGAACTAAACAGAGCAAGATGCAATCCACTCAGGGTTTATATACAATCCAGAAAGGGATATACCTTATCAGCACTGGTCAGAGACAGTAGCTTTTGTGAGGTGATCAGTATAGGTCTTGTTACTGTATAACTCCCTGGACCTTCCTTGTGCAATCTTTCTGCAGTGTTTTGTTGGCTCACATTTAGGCATCCAAATATGTGAAAAAACTCACTCTACCCTGTGTGAATCTGCATATGCGTACATACACTGGACGATATCTAAACCAGAAAAAGCAGATAGGAATTAAAAAAGCATTAATCTTAAGGCAGAATTTATCTTTAGTTCCCTTCTTCATTAAATGGAAACTGTGTGCTCAAGTTCTAACAAAAAAGCTAAATGTTTCTGGGGATCTGGTGTTGGCTTTCTGAAAAAGATGAAGGATCTGAACTGAATATCTCCATAATAGTTTTCTGTATCTGATACATAGTAGCTTATAATAAGGTTAATTTCACTAGTGGGGACTGCAAAACATTTTTAGTCTTGCAATTACTTTCTGGAAATTTGAGCTATTAATTCCAGTTATTGAAGAGCGTAGTACCCACAGTAACAAAGGTCAAAAGTGCTTTAGCATAATTTTAAAGAAAAATGACAAACATGCTTAAGAACAAGGCAAAAAAAGATGATCAAAATTTAAAATTATAATTTAAATAGAAATTATTCCAAAAAGCACAAAACAAACAAACAAACAAACAAAACACACAAAAAAAAGCACACATTTTTTCCTCTGCTCGAATATGTTCAAGTCCTGATATACCAGCAATAACAATTTTTGTCTCTTCTAATTCTTGCAATAAACTGAACAACTCTGAACAAGAGCAACAACAACAAAATCTCCAACCAAACAAGATTCTCTGATACAATTTAGTTAAGCATAAAATTATTTACTTCTCTGATGTACTTTGTAGTGAGGTTGTGCCACCTGATTCCTTGTTTGGAGTGTCAGTTTGACTTCGTAGTTAATTTTAATCTCTCTGAACAAGAGGGCTTTGCTTCATATTCTATTAGCAGATAGCCATGATGGTATCACAGACTAGGAGTAATGAGGGTTCAGTGGTTAGATGTCATGATGGTACTATCTTGAGAGTGAGATACTAGACCACATTTTAATTTGTAAATTTGGGATTATTTTATTCAGACAAGTTAAAAATATCATATCTCTTTGTGATTTGGCCAAAGTTCTTTATCTAAATTAATGTTATTACAGACTAGTTAACACCAATTCTAGTTTTGAATACAAACTGCTGTGTTTGCATAAGCTGTTACATTTCAGGCATACAATTTATTGCTTTGTTAAGGAAGATGCAAGTCACATAAAAAGCAAATGTAATACAGCAGGAAACAACTGATACTTTTTGTATTGATTCCTGATATTCTTTAAAGTTGATATCTTTAAGATAAAAACAATATCTAGGAAAAAGAAAACAAAAACAAAAACAACAGCTACAACTAAAATAAGCAATAATAATTTAAGGGACTACCCTTAAAATTATAAAAAACAAATGGCAATGTTAGAGTTAAATTTTCCATTATCTCAAGCTTAAAAGGTGCAAAAAATCCGGTCACATCAATACCAAATGTTTTTGGATTTTTTCATATTGTCTTCATGAAGCCTTCCAAAACTGTGTGAATTTAAATATAAAATGAGGTGGTTTTTTTTTTTAATTGTTTTATTTTCATTGATTCTTTGTGATAAAATCATTTCAAATACATATTTGAAAGGTATTAACATTCTGAGAATCATTTTAGGCCTGACCTAGAACTTTTTAGTATGTTTCTTAATTAACATAATATATTTTCCTCAGTTAGTGATGGTGATTGCCATTAAAATAAACACTGAATCATGTTAATACAAATAATAGTACTTTAACTGTGTGAAAAATAATTGTAAAAATTTTTGTTTGTGTGAAGTAATGTGACTTTAAGACAAAGTATTACTCTTAAATACTATTGCTACTTTGTGGTTTTCATTTATTTGCAAACAGAAGAAACTACTGAATCTTCAAGTCTTTGGAAATCAGGAAATGGGAAAAGCAATATCTTGTGACAACAAGAATACCAGGGCGTTGGCCAGTAAGGAAGGAATAACAAATTTAAAAACAATAGGGAAAACAAACAAACAAAAATATATTTATTTAAACCTCTTATGGAATTTCCTAGAAAGTGTAAAAGTCGAAAAAAAAAAAGTTGAAAAGCCAAATTAGAACTATTAATCACAAACTATACCAAAAGAGTAATATTGAGATGGAAAACTTAAGCTCTCAGAAGTCAAAATTGCCTATTTAATCATAGTTGTATCCCTTTTGAGCATGATTATACACCCATAGTGATCATCCTATTTTTTTTTTTTTTTTTGTAGACTTTTTGTACACTGTATTCAGGGAATGGATATTACTTTTAAAATGGGCAGCAACTCAATATATTTTCTTTTCATTATTTAATATCTTAGTCATATATTTGTAGCACAGTTTTGCAACTTCATTTTAAAGATAGACTTAACATATTTAGTTATCATCTTCATGGGTTTTCCTATAATGCTTATCTGTTTATCCCTCTAGAATCTGAATGATTCAAGAATTAAATTTTCTTTTGACTTAATAATATTTGAACACAAAATTTGCAACAGACTTCTTTATAAAGGGTTAATCCAAATTAGTTCAATATGTTCAATAAGTGCTTTGAGAAAGGTAATGTTACTGAATTATGGTGTGATGGGGCACCTGGATTTGAGCATCAGTGATATTGAGCTAAGAGGGTTCCATCCTTTAAGAGGGGAAGTCTCTTAAAGAGTGTGAAGACAGAAGAAAAGTCTCTTAAAGAGCGTGAAGACAGAAGAGAAGAGTGTAAGGTTTGAAGCCACATTAAGCAGAATGGTGACCTCAGCAGTCAAGATGAGGAAGATGACCCACAAAAAACGGGGTCAAGGGCTGTCATCTATGACCTGTAACTCTTCCTCCTGTCCCTCTTCCTTGTGTGTCTGCAGGTCATTCCACACCCTAAACCTTGTTCAGCATGGTGGATCAGTACATCTATCCCTGAATCTTAGTGGCAAAGTGATCTGGCTAGGAATTCCTCTGCAGAGTATTATGTGAACAACCTAGTGAGTCCTGTGCTGTTCCATGAAGGCCTGAAGCATATTCCAGAGAATGCTGTTATAGTAGAGATTGCTCCACATGCTCTTTTACAGGTATTTTATTTGATTGTGTCAGTGTGGTAGTATATCTCAAAATGTTCCTGCAGGAAGGAAATTGAATGTCTGAAGATTAGGGAATAATGCTTTGTCTTTTTCTTCTTTTTTTCCTTCCCATTCTGAGAATACTATCTTGCTAGAGTACTTTCAATTCTCTCCCAGTTTTAAGAAATGTTGGTTTTGTTTCAAATAAATAAATTTGAAAAAAATTATTTATTTATTTATTTATTTATTTATTGAGCACATTATGCTCAGCTGTGTAATTTGTTATCACAACCAAAACCTCCTACCTTTGGCACTTGAGCTGACTGAATAGCTAAGAACAAAAAGGTATGCTGTCAAAAAACATCACTCATAAAGGAAGACACCAGCAGTAGAATTCACAGGTTTTTGCTGCTATTTGCATTACCCTCAAGATTTGGAGGAAATTATATTTTATCAAGACAGATTATATTCCCCTATTTTCTTCAGCTATGACTATCTAAATGGCCTCTTTCTCAATGCTTTAACAGTAGTACATGAATCTTCATTCTAGACTCAGAGTTCTAATATAACATTCTAGACTCAGCATTCTAACATGATGGTTCAACCATCACCTCTCTATATATACTGCCACTTCTTAGTAGTCTTGATTCATTTTATACTGCCCCACAACTTTATTTTCTGTATTCCATATTCAGATTTTATTTTATATATTCAAATAATTCTTATTCTTGATATACTAATACCTTCACATTATCTGTTTCTCTTGCTTTCCTCCATTTGCCACTTTTACTGACTTCCTTATTCCTTGAGCTTCTCATTCTCCAAGACACCAAAATGATTCTTCTTAATGATCACACCATCTCACTTCTCCAGTTTTCTGACTAAGCCTTTTAAACACATCTCCTCTTAAAGGAAGATGTTGTTTTTTTTCTCACTCCTGCTCCTGCTCTTCCTGGTCCCTCTTCCTTCTTCTTTCCTTTTTTCCTTTGCATTTATTTAGCAACATGTCTTTACTCCTATTTTCTTGTTTATTCACTCCAGTGTTACCCTCTGCTTCAGACAGCATGCTCCCCATATTCCCTTGCCTCTTTCTCTTGAAGTCTGCAAGTGTTATTCTAATGTCCTGACTCTGAGTCAGCTACCTCTGTGCTGATTATGTCTTTCCCTAAGATAAAATGCTAAATTTAGTGGACTTCTACCATGGTCACATGCTAGACTTGGTAGACTTGAAGTACACGTGTTCTTTATACAGAATGCAGAGATAACTTTGTTCCTAATTCATAAAGGGTTCATCTTTTGAAGCAATTAATGAAAGGATAGAAATGCTATTAATTTCACTTATCATGCAGATTTTTAAATAAAAGGATAAGCACGCAAAAAAAGTTTGAAAGATCTTTAGCAGTTTGAATTAATGGCTTATTTAATAATCAGCAAATGGTATCTTACTGATCAGAAAAGAGAAATGCACATATCAAAAACAACCTGGAAAAAACATGTTTCATAGTCATCCTATATTATAATGGGTATATACTGTATATAAGAACAAAAGCTACTTGAATTAGAAAGTGACCAAATTATTCACCTCTGTATTATGTTGTGTTTATTCAATTAGGATGAAGAATCATGATATCACAATTATGATAGTAATAAAGGGGCAACCAAAAAATGTACTGTGTTCAACAACAACACAAAAATAAAAATAGTGTTATTAGTTCTTGTCCTGATTTGATTTTCTATTCCACAGCTTACCCTGAGTGTCTTTGATCATGTAAAATAAGTTGCTACTGCTAACATCAGCATGAAAGTGCTTTCAGGAAATACGTTCACAATCTCTGTGCCTTCATTCATTCTTTTTCCTCACTGTTGTACCTGCTTGGTATATTTCTCATAGAGAAACCCATATTAGAAACCCATAGAGAAACCCACTCTAATAATAAGATTACTTTTTTTTTAGATATTTAATTTTTAATATTTTTTTTCCCTGTAGACAGCACACACATCAACATGTGTGTGTTACACACATGCAGTTGTGTGCAGTTACAGTAGTCATCTCACCTTGCTTTATCTATCTGGAAGTTATAGGCTATCTTAGCCAGGTGTCTAATATATTTTTGATGATCCTATGGCTGAGGAAGAAAGATAAATACCTGCAGAAAAAAGTTAATCCAAACTATATCAAATGAACTTTGTACACTGTTATTTCTATCTCCACTGAGCAAGTCATCAGGTCATCTGATGTGGTTGGGATGAAAATTCATAGCTAAAGTAAAATTCAGAGTAGGGATAAAAATTTTCCATTGATATTAAAAGAGGTTAGACAACTAGTTGAACTATATAAATAAGCACTAGTGAAATTGCATACTTTGTAACCAAGTAAATGATCGGTAATGAGGAGATGATTATCTGATTTATGCCCTTTGTACTTGTAGTGGGTTTACGTGGCAAGGTTTTGGTGGGGAGGGCCATAGGCGTGGCTTCTGTTAGAAGAATCTAGAAGCTGCCCCATGTTATGTAAGGACCCCACCACTGGCCAGAGCCAAGCCAATAAGTGATGTTGTTTGCACCTCTGTGAGAGCATATTTAAGAAATGGAAAAAAATTGCTGGGGAACAGCAGCGGGGAGACAGAGAGGAGTGAGAAACAGCCTTGCAGGTGCCAAGGTTGGTGGAGTAGGAGGGGGAGAAGTGCTCCGGGCACCGGAGCAGAAGTTCCCCTGCGGCCTGTGGTGAGGACCATGGTGAAGCAGGCTGTCCCCCTGCAGTCCATGGTGTATGGCCTGTGGAGGATGTGGTGTATGGCCCTCCAGAACAGGTTCTGGGCTGGACCTATAGACCGTGGAGAGGGGACCACAAAGGACCGGGTGACCTGGCAGAAGCTGCTGCCCATAAAGGACCCAGATTGGAGCAGTTTGCTCCTGACAGATGGACCCCGTGGTATGGACCCATATCTGGAGCAGTTCTGGAAGAGCTGCTGCCTGGGGGAAGGACTGCATCCTGTGGGAGGGACCCCACAGCGCAGGGGACGTGAGTGACTGAGAAGGAGCAGTGGAGACAGAGTGCTATAGACTGACTACAACCCCCATTTTCCCCTTCCCTTGTGCCTCTCATGGGGAGGAGGTGGAAGAGGGTGGATAAGGGGAAGGTGCTTTTGGTTTCTTTCCTTTGTTTCTCACTTCTCTAGCTTGTTAGTAATAGGCAATAAATCTTACTATCTCCATACTCTTAGTCTGTTTTTCCCGTCACGATAATTTTTGAGTGATCTCCCCATCGTTGTCTCAACCCTTGAGCCCTTTGCATCATATTTTCTCCCCCTTGCCCTTGGAGAATTGGGAGTGAGAGAGTGGCCATGGAGCAGCTCAGCTGCCCACCCAAGTACAACCACCACAGTACTCTAGTCAGGAAAACCCATCAATTATAATAGCTAGTTTGTGATAGCTTGTGATAGAGATACTTATCTACTATGCTTAATAAAAGACAGTGCTTTTTTTTTTTTTTTTCCTTTTTTTTTTTTTTTTTTTTCAGAGTAAGAATTTTCAGTTTATACCAATGTGTCTAAACTGTATGAACATAGGCATGAAAGCCTGACTGTTATTTAGACAGCTGTTTGGAGGTTCACTGGTGATTTCAGCTACATTTTACAAATAAAACCTTTATATCCTACGCAAATTATGTTCCCTGTGACCAAGGTTTCACAGAAAAATCACAATAAATTATTTCCCACTCCTGTCTTTGCTAAATAAGGTAAAAACTTGTTTGTTTGTTTTGTTTTCTATTTATATTTGAAAGGAGTTATACCAGAGAGTTACACCAACACCTGATAGGCATTTTTACAAACAGTTCAGCAAGATATTTAGTATTAGCTGTGATGATGACATATCTGGAACTTTAACAGAAGCTGGACTTAACAGAAGCTGTTAATTATGTTCTTTTCAACAGCTAAACTCCAGTAGCTGTTACTTCACGAGTAAACAAACTTCAATCAGCTATAAGGCTTTCAGACCTCATTAAGGATCTTAGGAAAAAGAAAAAAAAAAAGAAAGAAAAAAGAAAAAAAGATAGATTTTTGAATGTTTTGAAAGGCATATTGAATTTGTAAACATTTTAGCTATAAGGCACATAAATCTTTAAACTGAACTGTAAAGCATCAACATCAGATGGTGTTTTAAAGATGTATACATATAAAAGTATATGAATTAAAGTCAACTGTTAACTTTCAGAGAAAAAGTATCTACTGAAACCTTCTGCAAAATGGCGTCCAAGTACATGTTTTGATTTTTGCTAACATTGCATATTTTATTGCAGGTAATGTGTATAAATATTAATAACCCCCTAACATTAATTCATTATTTTAGAAGAGGTGTACGATCTTTTAAGTGGCTTCATTGGATTAAATGTTGAGATGGTTTGAGAATAGTATGATTTATGTTTGGTTTAAAGCATTGAATATGTTACAAATTCAGAAGCTGAGTCTGGAAATCACTTTAATAGTAAAAGTGAAAAAAAAATATGGAAAAAGTAAACAAGCTACAAGTATTTTGAGTTATAATTTTTGGAACGGTAACAATTGTGGCATAACAATGTGATATATGCTTACAGAATGTACTTTTAAATATATATATTTGCACTGATAAATTGATATCGAATCCATCCAAAGTGATAATAATTCATAACAATTCACTTCTGTTTCCTGAGGCTTATGAAAAAGGCAAACACTTGGTTTTTTTGAACTCAGTTACTACTAAGGTAGACAAGATTCCATACCCTGTTGGTAAAGGGGAAATATATATGTTAGTCACCAAGCTAATGAAAAGATGTTCTACTGAATGGTATCTGAACAAGAAAATCAGAAAAAAAAAAAAAAAGGAAAAAAAAAGGAGAAATTAGCAATGGGTATTAAAAACATATAACAGCGCAAAGCTTGTCAATGTCTAAGTCTTGGTTCCATTAGGAAACAATATTTTATCCCTTTAAAATATGTAAATGAAGGGAATATGGAAAATTAATATTTTCTTTTTTTCTTCTGCAAGGTGTTTCATACTGCTGATAAACAATATTTCCTTGAGAAGTCACACTGGATATTCCTCTTGTGGAAAGTTTATTTTATTTTACCTTGACAACAAGATAATATGTGCATCCTTTCAAAAGATGTGCTTATGGCTCTTATAAATGACAACTTACATGTGAATATCAAGTATATTTTTCTAAGGATATGGAAATAAAATCATAAAGTTTATTAAACACATTCATATAATTAATTGTTGAATACTTTTAGGATAATTTGCAAGCAGTAACAGCCAAAACCAAGTGTAGAAAATAATATGTATATGTGCATATATATATGAGCTTATTTGAAATATTTATTATTGTGCATGAAAAACGTCTGATACAAAACTATATCAAAATGGTATCTAGAACTCAAAAAGGAAGCTTAAGTCAGTCTTCTTATTGTGCAGACAGTGTCTTTAACTGATGATTTTATGTTACTATCTCCACATAACTCACTTTCTCTGTCAGTGAATTGGAATAAAAAAAAAATGGAATCAAAGTAAATTTCAGGTTTAGCTGTGAACCTATATAAATAGAAAATATTTCTTCCTGTGACTCTAGAGGAATTACTAAATGGTCTCAAAGTGCAATCCAAAGTCATAATTGGTCCTGAGGGAAACGTCTGCAGTAAAAGACACAACACAGCAGGGATAGGCATAGTCAATCATATTCAATTATCTATTTTGTTTGATATTTAACATGCTCTTTAGAATGGCTTTGGTCAGTGCAAATAAATTTGTTTTAACAATTCCTACTCATGATCAAAGGGATAGCATGGTTGGGGAGTACTTCAGGATATGGATACTGCACTGTTTAGAGTGAATAAAGAGTTTTAGCCATGTGGACACAAGCTATATCATGCAACATGAGGGCCCAATAGCAAGACTTTAGCTTAGTGTTTGCTAGCATATATCTGTGTCAATGAGAATCTCGAAAGAACCACAAAATCATTTAGGTTGGAAGAGCCCTCAAGATCACCTAGTCTAACCTCTGACCTAACACTAACCAGTCCTCCACTAAACCATATCACTAAGCTCTACATCTAAACGTCTTTTAAAGACTTCCATGGATGTTGACTCAACCACTTCCCTGGGCAGCCCACTCCAATGCCTAACAACCCTTTCAGTAAAGAAGTTTTTCCTAATATCCAACATAAACCTCCCCTGGCACAACTATAGCCCATTCCCCCTCGTTCTGTCACTGGCAATGTGGGAGCATAGACCAACCCCCACCTCTCAACAGCCTCCTTTAATGTACCTATAGAGAGCAATAAGGTTGGCCCCTGAGCCTCTTGTTCTCCAGGCTGAACAAGCCCAGCTCCCTCAGCTGCTCCTCGTAAGACTTGTTCTCCAGACCCCTCACCAGTTTCATTGCCCTTCTCTGGACTCTTTCGAGCACCTCCATGTCCTTTCTGTAGTGAGGAGCTCAAAAGAAATTCACTCATCCTTTTTCTTCTATTGTGTACATCAACTACTCCAGAATCAATCTCTAAATATGGGTTTCAAAACAAAACAAAAAACATCAAGCAAAAAAGAAACAAAATAAATGCATACTCAAAAAATCATAAAACAGATAATTAATTTTGGAGACAGAGAAAATTCAGCCCTGTTAGATAGAAGTGAAACAAGTTAAAAAGAAAATGTTGATTGTCTCCTCAAGTATTCTTGAGGTTTATGTACTCTAAATTACTGTTACTTATATTAGAAGTTTAAAAACAGTCTGTAGAGATTGCTGCAGTCCAGGAAGCCATTGCTTCATGAAGCCATTCAGAATTGCTAGACTACCTCTAACATACTTGAGGCTTGGCAGTGCATTTGCTGCCTGGTGTTCTCTCAATAGGTGTCCAGTTTAAGCTCTGCAATAGTCTTTTTTTATGCCGTATCACTGATTTTTGTATTCCTCTAATCCCCTTCACACTTTCTCACATGCTCTGTGCACTACTTTGAGAGAAATGTCTATCTTCTCAAATCTTCCATCCCCCCAAATCTTCAGCTACCCAAATGTGCAGTGGCAAGCAGTCAGGCTTTTTCATCACAACTCCTGAAGAAAGTGTGAAGTACTAGTAGGTATAATAGACAGTGAACAAACAGAAATAGATGGTACCACTATAAAGCTATTACAAAATATGATTTATTTCCCTCCAAAACTCAGCACAGCGTTAGGACATTCAGAAAAATATTGTTAACAAAGGATAATCTTCAGATTCCTACTTCTTGCCATGAAGATTGTTAAGTATATGTAAGATATATCCAGAATGTTAGAACTGCATGGACTGTGAAGAAAACTGAAGGAGTCAAGCTTGTTCAGCCTAGACAAGAGATGCTTTGAGGAGACCTAATAGCAGCCTTACAGTGCTTAAGAAAATGTTACTGAAAAGATTAAACTAAAGTCTTTACTGAGGTGCACAGCACAAGGAATAATGCTCATAAATTCTGACATGTGAGATTCTGAACAGATATAAGGAAAACAAAACAAAACAACAACAACAACAAAAAACACAAACAAAAACAGAAAAACAAACAAACAAACAAACAAACAAAAACCTCCCATCAGTGCAAAGATAAATAAGGATACCAGCATGTTGCCCAGAGGCAATCTAACTCCTTGGAGGTTTTCAGGTCTTGACTGTAGAAAAGCCCTGAAAACCCTGGTCTGAATTCAGTGTTGACCCTGTTCTGAACAGGAGGCTGAAGCAGCAGACCAGTCAAGATCCATTCCAGACTAAACTTTTCTTTGATTATTTATGTGGATGAACAAAAGAATGAAGTAATATTCCCTTTTCTATTTAAAGAATACATGTATTTCACATTCACAAATTTCCAATCTTTTACAGAAAAAAAAATGCATGAAAAGTAAGACTGAGATTTATTTTTTGTCTGTCTTGTCCTTTCCAACAGACAATCTTGAAGTTCTGTCATAAACTGATAAATTTCCGTACAGGAGTAATTGTGTTTTCTTGGCACAACTACTTGTCTTGAAAGTTTATCCCAGATGTTCATCTGATTCATCTGATGATTTGAAATCAGCAGGACTGAAGAGCACAAGAGTTTGGATAAAGGAGGAATAGGAATTTCTTTTAATGAAACATGCAAAAAGGTAAAAGGTATATATATATAAACTTTTTTTTTTTTTTTAAAAAAAAAAGGAAAATAAAAAAAGGAAAGGAGTAGGCATCTTCTAGCTATATGAGTAAAACTTCAAAAGGATAATCAATTTAGGGGAAGTGTGATATCTGAGACAGCAGGGAGGGGCTAAAGAAGTTCTAGGTAAACAAATATTGGCATGCACTTGAACTTATCCCAAACAATGTTGGTTTTACTCTGAGCTTCCAGACATTACATGAAGTTCCAAATTCTTCACAAACTTTCACCTTGTCCTCTTGGTATGAACAGTGACAGAATCACAGGATGGGTGAGGTTGGCACGGACTTCTGGAGATTGTGTAATCCATCTCCTTTTCTCAGGGCAGGGCCACCTATAGCAGGTTGCTTAGGGTCATGTCCAGTTAGGATTTGAATATCTCCAGGGACATAGACTCCACCATCTTCCTGGGAAACCTATTCCAGTCTTTGATCACCTTCAAAATAAAAGTTTTCTCTTGTATTTAAACGGAACTTCCTTAATTTCAGTTTGTGTCTATTTTTCCTTTTCCTGTCTCTGGATAAAACTGAGAAGAGGATGACTCCATTTTCTTAACTGTCCCCTGTCAGCTACTATCCACATGGATAAGGTGCCCCTGAGCCTTCTTTTGTCTGGGCTGCAGAGTACCAACTCCCCGAAATTCAGATGCTCCACAGGTCCTTGGTCATTTTAGTGTCCCTAACACTCTGTAGTACATAATTGTCATGAGAAAATAAATATCCTTGATTTGCTTACAGGAACAAAATGTATCAGTATTAACATATTTGACATTCCTCTAGAATTAGTTCTTTTCAAGTTTGAAATGTATAATTTATTTGGAGAGTGGTTGCTGTTCCAGGAACAATCCCTTCTTCTCTCCCCCCTTCAAGCACTGCAAAGCCTATGTGAAACTTATCCAAAAGTATTTCTTTCACTGCTGGGGCTAATAAGACAAAGCATTGAAAACTTGTAACAGATAAAAGGTAAATTTTGTCGTTGTTGTTGTTGTTGTTGTTTGGTTTGTTTTTCTTAACATATATTTTAGCTTTTATAAGGTAATTTACCATCTGTTGGTCTATGTTATGCTATTGTTGTGGTTGGGGTCTACTACAGGCTGCATGATCATGGGGATCCTGTGGATGAGGCCTTCATGCTTCAACTACAATAAGTGTTGTTCTCACATGCTCTCATCCTGATGAGAGCTCAGATGTCTCCTGGGAAAACTATACAGCAGGCTGTAAGCCATCTAGAAGCTTCCTAGAGTACATTGAGGATAACTTCCTGGTCCAGGTATTAGACAAACCAATTAGACAACTGTGATGTCTGAGCAAGGACCTGCTGGACAAAATGAGGCACAAGAGGGAAATGCCCAGGCAGTGGAAAAAGGGACACATGGTCTGGGAAGAGTATAGGAATGTAGTCCAGTGCGCAGGGATGGGATCAGGAAAGCCAAGGCATGGATGGAACTGAGCTTGGTAAGAGCAAAAGAATAACAGGAAGGGATTCTATAGGTACATTGGTCGGAAAAGAAAGGCCAAGGAGTGTATACCCCTTTGATAAATAAGGGAGAACTGGTAATGACAGACGTGGAGAAGGCTGGGGTACTCAACAACTTCTTTGCCTCAGTCTTCACTGGCAGTCAGGCTTCTCAAGTCTTTCATTTTCATGAACCCACAGATGGAGGCTGGAGTGGTAAAGTCCCACCTACTGTTACTGAAGAGTAGGTTTGAGACCACCTGATGAATCAAAACAAGTACAAGTCTACAAGGCCTCATTACATGCATCCTAGGGTCCTGAAGTAATTGTCTGATGTATTTGCTAAGCCTCTCTCCATCATATTTGAAAAGTCCTGTCAGTAAGGCAAAGTCCCTGGTGACTGGAAAAAGGGAAACATCACTCCAATTTTAAGAAAAGGTCAAAAGGAGGGCCCAGGGAATTACAGACCAGTAAGTCACAGATTCTGGGATTCTGTGGAGTGCCTCACCAGGCAGCAAGCACCCCACAAATCAGACCTTCTGCTCCCCAAGGCCCTGCAGGATCATCTTGTAGGATAAAGTCTTACCTTTGTGCCTGGGAAAATCACAGAAAAGATACTCCTGGAAGCAATGACAAGGCACATACAAAACAAAGAGGTGATTCATAGCAGCCAACATGGAGTGACTGCATCAGCTGACAAGTGAAGACTGCCAAATGTCATGTACCTGGACTTTTCCCTAAGGCCTTTGATACAGTCCCACATGACATCCTGGCCTTCAAAGTGGAGAGAGATGGATTTGATGGGTGGATTATTCTGTGGATAAGGAGTTTTCTTGAGGTTGGAACCCAGAGACTGGTGGTCAGTGGCTCTACGTCCAAGTGCAGGCCAGTGATGAGTGGTGTCCCTCAGAGGTCTGTCCTGGGACCTGTACTGTTTAATATCTTTATCAAAGACAGGGAGAGTGGGATCAAGTACACTCTCAGCAAGTTTGCAGAGGACACTAAGCAGAGTGGTGCAGTTGTTACAATAGAAGGAAGGGATGCCATCCAAAGGGACCTCGAAAATATTGAGAAGTGGGCCCACATGAAACTAATGAGGTTAAACAAGACCATGTGCAAGGTGCTGTACCTGAGGTGCTGTACGTGGGTTGGGGCAAACCTGGACATGAGTACAGACTGGGTGGAGAATGCATTGTGAGCAGCCCTGCAGAGAAGGACTTGTGGGTTCTGGTAGACAAAAGGCTTAACATGAGCTGGTAGTGCATGCTTGCAACCCAGAAGGCTGACTGCATCCTAGGCTGCATCAACAGAGGTGTGGCTAGCAGGTGAAGGGATATGATTGTCCCCCTCTACTTTGTGAGGCCCCACTTGGAGCACAACGTCCAGGTCTGGAGCCCCCAGCACAAGAGGGATGTGGAGTTGTTAGAACAGGTCGAGAGAAGGGTCACAAAGATGATCAAGGGGCTGGAGAACCTCTCCTATGCAGAAGGGCTGAGAGAGCTGGAGCTGTTAAGTCTAACAAAGATAAGGCTCTGAGGAGACTTTATTGCAGCTTTTCAATACTTATTATTTAATACTTATTATTATTATTATTCAATACTTTTCAATACTTATTATACTAATACTTATTTCAATATTTATTGGGAGCATATGAAAAAGATGGAGAGCATCTTTTTGCTCAGGCAGACAATGACAGGACAAGGGGGAATGGTTTTAAATTAAAAGTGGGGAGATTTGGATTAGAGGAAATTCTTCACTCACAGGGTGGTGGGGCACTGGAACAGGTTGCCCAGAGAGTTTGTGAATGTCCCGTCCCTGGAGGTGTTGAAGACCAAGTTAGATGGGACCCTGAGCAACCTGATCTAGTGGGTGGAGTCACTACACATGGAATAGGGGTTGGAATTAGATAATCTTTAAGGTTTCTTCCAACCCAAACCATTCTATGTTCCCATGATATGCTCACAGTAGGAAAAAAGACAAACAAACAAACAAACAAACAAACATTGTTTCCATTGTTTCCATATGTGATTATTTTTCTATTAGAGTTTTTTTTTTTTTTTTTTTTTTTTTCAGTTCAGAAGAGAGAACATGCATGTATTTATGTTATCTCACTTTCTTGTGGTCATGTTTAATTGAATCCATTATTTTCCAGAGAAATAGAAACCAAACTAGGAACTTTCTTGCAGTAGCAAGGCGTGGCCTGAACAAACATTTCTTTCCAACCATTTTCTCCTGTGATTCAGATAATTTTGGTGATTGTACAGATGAATGAAATTCATATACTGCCATTACTCCTTTAGATTATTAGTGATAGTGATGTAACTGATAAAAATGTATCAATAACAATTAGGAAACGATTTGCTACTAAGTGCAGGTTTTTTTGATATCAGAATGACAAGTACTGAACTTTATTCATAGTACCAACCTGTCTCTCTAAAACAAACACTAAGCACATTTGACCTATTTTTTTGAATCTAGGTGTTAGCATTTTCTGTCCATTTTTATAGGCCAATAGTCAGTCTCTGTCCCAAAAAGCTAACACATTAGGATTAAGAGATGTGCAAGAGCAGTCAGCTAATTGTAATAGTGGCTGTGTTTCAATATTAGATGGAATCATTAAGTTCTAATAATATTACTTAATACTACCAAGAAAATAGTTTTAATTAAGGAAAAATATAACTAAAATGGATGTTGCTCTTATTCATCAGTTATTAAACGGGAGTCACCAGATGGTGCTGTAACACCTAATTTTATATAGTCCTTTGTCTGATCAAATAACAATCAGAGGAAAAACTGCTTTATTTCTAGTTCCATGATGCAACTCAATTTAGGGAGAGTCTTGCAATCAACTAAATGGTATTTTCTACATTAGTCTCATTCACTGATCATTTTTGTCAGGACAGGTAGACTTTATATGTTTGGGCTAAGAATCTTAAATCAGACAAATTTTCTGCATACAATGTGAGAAGAAAAGTAGGTGGTATAAAATTAACACCTTAGGAACATAAGGTAGGCTGCTAATTTCATTCTTAAGATTGTCTATCCCTTGATAGAAGACTAACAGCTTGCTCATTATACAGAAAAGCAAACAAACTCTCGCAAACAAACCCTCACAAACAAACAAAAACTAAAGCAAAACAAAACCAAACCACCACCACCACCAATTCTTTAACCCCTATTGCTGTTCATACAGCAAAGGAAACTTCCTAACTGAAGCATTTTGCCACTACTTTTACTGCAGTCTTGGAGAGTTGCAACAGGAACACTGAAACCCATGACAAATTACATAGGCTTCTGAATTTATGGTAGCTGGCACTTCATGCATTTTAATCTGTGAATTTAGACAGGTTTGAATGTAATAGAAAGCTGTGTATAAATACCTATTTCACATCTAAGATCTTTCCCATTGCGGACAGCTATTGCCCACTGATATACCCTGTTATGCTTGGGATTACTTTGGCTGGAAAGAAAACTTGCTTCTTTCAGTCCATGACTTTTGAAGGAATTACAGGTTTACTTTTAAAAGAAAGAGTCGTAAAAAGCTTGAAATGTGATCCAGTCACACCTTAAAGCTCTGTAGACTTGTACATCTTCCTTTGCAAGTACAATGAAAATAAAGGAAATTTTGGATCTCTTTATCTGTTTCTGCATCTCTGGTGAAAATTCCAGTGATGGTTCCTCCCCAGATTTTACTACCTGAAATACACTGAAAAAGAAGTAAAAAAATGAGCTGTGGGACAATAATGATAATTGGCAGCCAGTTAATTGTATTTCCCAATTTCTTCTCCATACTTGCTTACTTCCCCTCTTAATTTTGTAGTTTTTGCATCCAGTTCAAACAGGAGCGCAGATCTCCTTGTTTCAGAACATGCCTTCTTTCATTGCCTGAAAAGAAATGTGAAATATTTTTGCCTGTCAAAGAGCTAACACAGCAAATTTTACCTAAAACTTGCAACAAGATCTTTTGACTTCTGATGTATGCCAAGAACAGATTGTACAATAAATATTAAAGCAAGCAAGGAACAACATAGAACATATCCAACTGTTTTTATTACAGCAAGTTTTAAAATTAATAATGCATGTGACTATTAACATTAAGCAATAAAGCATTATTTGTTTATTTCTTAAAACTTTTCAGTATTATTTGTCTTTACTTATCTATCTAGCACTGCCTCAGAATTTCCATTTGTGAATCCAGTTTGTCTTCAGATCAGAGGACTATTGAATTTAGGTCCTGTGAGCATACTTAGCTTTCAAAAGTATGTGAGGATAATAAATGAAAATGCTCTACAAAATGTATTAAAAATATCAAAAATAATTAGAATATTAATAGATTCTTGAGTGTTTTGCTATCAACAAGATCTAAGAAGTAAAGATTTCTACATACTGCAAATAGCTCCAAATAACTTAAAACCTAATCTTTAACTTTTAATTGATCCAAAATAAATATTTTCAGAATTAAGTTGATTCTAATGTAAAACCTTCAAGACATCTCTTGGAAACTTTTTAAAATTCTTGATTTAGCTTGTATTTAAAAATACATATTTTATAGAATTAATTTGTCTTTAACTTTTTATACAGTCTAAGGTTGGGACATATAACCAGATGAATGGCTACTGCACGTTGTGATGGCTTATATGTATTATATACATATACACATACACATACACATACACATACACATACATATACATATACATATACATATATACATGTGATGGCTTATTCATATTGTATATTATATATATTATATATTATATATAATTATATGTTATTACCATGTAGAATATCTGAGGAAAAATAAATAAAAAATAAAAGTGAAAAAAAGCTATTCAAATGAAGCTAAAATAACATCTTTTACTACATTAGCTTTAGTTACTTCCTGAAAGTTAACAAATATCAAGTAATATTACTGCAGTTAAAGTGTTTGTAGTATGCCTTATACAATCCCATTAGCTAATTATTATTCAATTCTATGACATATGCAAATAACAGGTATGTAGAAGAGTAGGTGCTGTGGAAGCTTATGTTCATTTTTGTAGGTGGAATGTCTGATACCACCTGAAGTTATTTGCAGAACCCCAGGATTTTGCATAAGTTCTTTACAATATTTAATATCTTGAAACATGTAAGCTTTCATTTAACATTGTAATTTTATCAAGCAGCAATTCTCATGTCTAGTTAAATAGCCATTAATGAATTCCAAGAAGGATGAGATATTTCCCTACAGTTATTGTTTTAGCACTAGACTACTAGACTGTTGCATTTATGTCACAAACACAGATGCTTTTTGTTAATCAGGAGTAAGGTTTAGTTCCGTTTGAAGTTTCACACCCAATTATCACATGAAGCATAGATGAAACAGCCATCTGTGTAAATATAAAAAGTCTTAATGAGATAAAAAAAATCCTAATTTGTACATTTACAGCAGGTTTTTTTTTTTTTTTTTTAAATCCATTAACTAATTCATTTTGTGTTTCAGTGCATTATCTATGTTTTTACAATCCAGGAAATCAAGTGTTTTGGTTAGACACAATTTGTTCTGAATGAAGTTCAGAGGACTGAACCCTGGTGTCAATTCATCCAATTCATATCATTATCGACATTTTATGGTAAATCTTGGAAAATATTTGGAGATTTTGTCTTATTTACACATTTCAGTGTAAAATTCTCACCATATTCTTTTTGGGCATATGATGATGATACTAGTTTACAGTGTGATTGAATAATAATTTTATATGTGTAATGGCCTATCAATGAAACCTGAAAGGTAATTCAACTTAGAAAACAAACAAACAAACAAAAATTGGAGAGAAAAACAATAAAAATATGTCATCAGCTGCTCCACAAACTCAAATTTTATTCTATACATGTAGCAAATAAATAAGTAAATAAGGATGGAGCAAATGTAATATTTAAGATTTAAGAAATCCAGTGATATGTTTCTCTGTGAGATCTTACAAAAGAGCTTGAAGAGATTTGCCTGCACATTGAAACACCATACTGATACTAAATCTCCTAAAATCAATTAGGTTTACAAGATTTGCAGTTACGTATGGGAACAGGGTCTGTCAGACTTAGTCCTAAAACCACATTGTTTCAAAGTACAGAGGAACCAGAAGAATTTTCAGAGCTTGTCTAACATCTCATTTTATTCATCATTATTTTTAAAGTTAGTTTCTTAGAGTTCATTCATCATGGGAATTTCTAAATTACTGGTTCTCAAATCATTTTGAATTAGTCCCGTAGGATGGGACTCATCTCAGACAAAGTTCAAGTGAATCTAAGCCTAAGATCATTAAAAACTAGGGTCACTTAAAACACACAGTAAAACAAAATCCAAAGAAATATTATTCAGTTCTATCTTACACAGTGTAAGCACATTCCTTGTTGACAAAGCAGGCTGATTATTTTGCAGTTTGCCTGCTCCCATCAAGACCATGTTTACAGGCAAGTTTTGTTTAGTACATGAGATGTGGTTTTTATTATTCCTTCTTTGGATGAAGACACCTAAATTTGTTTTACTGTCATTGTAAGCCAAGAATAGTAAAACTGAAGTCAATACTAAGGAGCTGTAAAGATGTAACAATACCACATATGCAAGAAATGAATCTGGAATGCAGAAGTATAACTTGTCATGTTGAATTATTACAAATGAAGCATGATTGATTGATTATATTCTGTCATACGAGGTAGCCTCAGATCAAATGAATTAATTTAGATAAATACTAGGTAATAATATACTTAGGAAAATGTAACATCAGCACAAAGCTGTTAAGTTCTAGTTAGCATTAGAATAGCACTACAGACCTAACGGCTGGATGTTATTGCACAAAATGGTTTCTATCATGAGGTATATAATAGGTAGAATGTGGAACAGAGAAAGTAATACAGTCTTAGTAACATTTAATTGTTTAATTAAAGTTAGCTTTGTGATTATCATCTTAAAATTTAGTAAGAGCTAAAATGAATAGCAAATAGTAATATTAATTAAATAATAATATTAATAAAAATTTAAAACTTAAAACCTGGAAGAGATTATTGTACTTTTATATCCACAAGAAAAAGTTGTCAAAGCCAAAATATATTGTGAATCAACTGAGATACAATAGATATCTATGAATGTGTTAAGGAATATTTTAAACATCACAAATCAATGTGCAGATCAGTAGTCTACAAAGTGCAAGAACACATGCTGGAAACTCAAAATGAATCTCAGAATGATCCCCAATTAGATTGGGTACATTTTACTAGATAAGACATAAAACTGGAAGCCCAGCTACAGTGAATTTGACTGCAGACATGGGCGATGATGACACAATGTGACTAAACAGGTTCTTTTTGTTTGTTTGTTTTGTTTGTTTACTTGTTTTCCTACCTTTCAAAGTTCCTTGCAGATTTTCATTGTTATTTAAGTAACATAGTAGTTCAAGGTAGGAGTCATTTCACTTCTCCATTTCACCTACATATACCTCAATTTTTATTTTTTTATCATTAATTTAATTATGTCATTCAGATACTAAAAGAAGACTTTAGGCAATAAAACCTTGGTCTCTAATTCAATCCCTTCTTCAACCTCAATTTCTATCTATATTAATTATGCAGATCTTGTATAAAGACTGCCTTTGTTGTTTTAAATATCCATCTTACACATAGGCAAGATTCACTTCTTTGATTATGTTTATTTTTCTACCAGGCATTACATAATTCATTTCTTTTATGGCAGGTGCTTGTAATTTCTAGAAAGCTCTTAAATTTAAATTGACAGCAGATAATAACTTAATAAATGACTTCTCACCTTCAACAGAGGATCTGGACCTGTAATAGTGGTTGTATGACTGTAGGCTTTTCATTGTTGGGCTAGCAGTCTATTGAGGAATATGAAGATGTTGAATAAAAGTTGCATCACACATAGAGGACAGCTATACATTTTAGAGCAATTATAATTTGGCCAAGTGTCTTAAAAAGCCTGAGTGAATTAGTCTTCATTAAGGTCGTGGTTTATCCTATTTAAATTTAACTATGAAATTAAGTACTTAGCCTTAACTATCCAGCTATGATCATCAGCATAATGAAAAAAAAGCAATTTAAGAAAGTCTCCACTGAAAATGTCTGAATATGTACAGATGATAGTTCCTTCCCTCTTCCCCCAAAATAGCTCACTATCTGGTAAGGTTCTTAATTTATCTGGAGTGGAACTCGCAGTAGAAAACATTCATGGCATATCTCTCCTCAGTAGATACCCAGGGGGGTGAGGCACTTAAGAATTACTCATTTACCAGGATTCAGTGTCAGTACAATTCCATCACAGCTACAGTATAGTTAAATCCCAGCAGGTGACTGGGAATTTGGAGAAATGAGTTATGATTTTCAGCACCTTCCATATTATATATTTGACCTAGAAAAAATCATTACAGATATCTCTATTTTATGATGTCATAAATAAAAGAACAAGCCTTGTGCAAGCTCAGTGGTCATCACCTCACTAAGCACTGTTTTTCTATCTCTAATTCCCAAGTTTTTCCTGTAGTTTTGCTGTACATATTTAGTTGCAGCTTTCTACAATGAATCTTACTATTACATTTCAATTTCTTTCAACACCAGTTGACATCAGGAAACCTGTTATAACTTTTGATGAAAGAAAAAAATTAAAATACATTCAGTAAATGCAAAAAAAAAAAAAAAGAAAAAAAAAAGAAAGAGTTTAGTATATAATTGAATAATATCATCCAATTAAATTATATTGCCTGGTTGTGTGGTGGTTTTACTTGAATGGGCAGAAAAGCTCCACCACGGCCACCCTCTCAGTCCCCATTCTCCAAGGGGAAGGGGAGAAAATATGATGCAAAGATCTCAAGGGTTGAGATAAGGATGGGGAGTTTGCTCAACAATTATCATGACGGGCAAAACAGACTAAGAGTATGGAGATAGTAAGATTTATTGCCTATTACTAACAAGCTAGAAAAGTGAGAAACAAAGGAAAGAAACCAAAAACGATCATCCACTCTCTTCCACCTTCTCCCCCCCACAGGGGAAGGGGGAAATAGGGGTTGTAGTTAGTCTGTAGCACTTCATCTCCGTTGGTCCTTCTCAGTCACTCTCTTCCCCTGCTTCAACATGGGGTCCCTCCCATGGGATGCAGTCCTTCTCAGACTGATCCTGCGTGGGTTTCCCCCAGGCAGCAGCTCTTCGAGAACTGCTCCAGATATGGGTCTGTACCACAAGGTCCATCCATCAGGAGCAAACTGCTCCAACCTGGGTCCCCCACAGGCAGCAGTTCCTGCTGTGGGCTCCTCTCCATGGGCTGCAGCTCCGGCCTGGAACCTGCTCTGGTGAGGGTTCTCCACAGTCCACAGACTCCTTTAGTGCAGGTCCACCTGCTCCACCGTGGTCTCCTCTATGGGCTGGAGTATGCAACCCTGCTCCACCATGGTACTCCTTGGGCTGCAGGGGGACAGCCTCCTTCACCACAGGCCTGAGGGGACCTGCTCCAGCGCACCTCTCTCCCTCCTTCTTCACTGACCTTGGCATTTGCAAGGCTGTTTCTCACTCCTCTCTGTCTCCCAGCTGCTGAGAAACATCAGTGTTTTTTATTATTATTATTATTATTATTATTATTATTATTTTTTCCTTTCTTAAACCTGCTCTCACAGAGGTTCAAACAGCATCGCTTATTGTCTCGGCTCTGGCCAGCAGCAGGGCCTTTATCTAACATGGAGCATCTTCTGGATTCTTCTTGCATAAACTACCCATAGGACCCCCCACTACCAAAACCTTTCCATGTAAATCCACTACAGGTTGCTTTTATGCTGAAACCAAGAACTTTTGTTTTACTACTCGTCATACTCAACAATAACACCACAGTAGGATAACGACACTGCAGTAGGACTGATTGTAAGGATGTTGCATGGGCTTGGATTTTCCTGGGTGGGTTCTGGGGGACTACTCATGGGGCTCTTTAGGGAATGGCCTGGCAACAATCAGGGCAGCTCCTGTGCTGGGTATCATACACCTCCTTGTGGCCTGGGAAAGGCTGAGGCTAGGCCGGGATGGGTGGGCCTGGTGGGTGGGGCTCACTTTCTTTAGCTGCTACTGAGGCCTTACTAAAGGCTTAGATAAGTATAATCCATTAAAATATTTTTCTTATTTGATTCTGGGCGGCATTTCTGAGCTATTAATATCCCGGATCTTTTGCTATAACTGACTTCTAACCCTTCTAACCTGTTGTTTCCTAGACTGTATTAGTACAGATGATTATTTCTACCTAATAGTAGGACTTTGCACATGGCCTTAAAAGACAACATCTTCATTTACTATGCTGCCTTTCCAATTTGTTAAGAACATATTAGCATCTAATCTTGTTTTCCTATTGCACTGTCAGGATCATTATGTGGCATTGGCTGCAAAGTAGAAACCTGATGCAATACATCCTAGCTGTTTGGCAAGGCTTATTAATAGTAACTAACATAAAAAGCCTCTGTAAAATGAAGATATGGGAAATTTACAGATTCTACAGTAGCTATTTACAATATTTGCTAGCTTGTCATAGGAAAAAAAAAAGACAATTCTTAACATGCTTATATTATTTACCTCCTTGTTATCTTCTCTGTAGAAGAACACAGAGGTAAACAGAGGTTCTCTTTGTTTACCTCCTTGTTATCTTCTCTGTAGAAGAACACAGAGGTAAACAGAGGTTCTCTTTGTTTACCTCCTTGTTATCTTCTCTCTTTTTATATAGTGGTGCCAACAAGTGCACACAATACTTGAGATGAGACCACAACAGACAGGAGTAATCGCGAACTTCTTAGGATCATATTTGTAAATTGTCTTCCATATATTCCTATTACCTTCTAGTACATTATTTTCTGATCAACACTACAAAACACAACTGTTAATTCATTAAAATCCTTAAACATTGAAAAATGTACAACAGGAATAACTCTTCTTTGTTGTGAACAATTTCTTTGCACCCTATATGTAGGATGTCCTTAATCATGACTTCTACAGTTTCTGTTATACTCAATGGACACTTAAAGTTTAATGCATCCTAGCAATAGGTGTCTAGTGTCATAAGAGATAGTCTAATGTGTCTGTGATAATCATGTGTGATTGACAGTAACTGTAGTACAGGACCTACACGTATGAGAGACTTGTTTCACACTGCATAGGAAGCTGAAAGCCTATCAGGTTTTACTACTATCACTGTAGTAAATTAATCAGCTCTTCTTTGTACATTGGAAAGTCAGACACTGAATTCACCTCAGTTTTCTACACGAGCCATTTGAAATTAACTTTCTTGCTGTCTACTGCTTCTCTGAAAAGGCATAGCCTGTCTCACTCCTGCACATCCCATGTCATGTATTCCAGCCATATGTTGATATGTCAGATACGTTAGGGCATCTGTATCTTCAGGTATCTTAAAAGGCTCTAGACATAACTATTAACTGATCGAAAATAACTCTTACCTCATGTGGGGATGTCTATCTTCAGACCCCTAAATGTAGGCATTCACACTGTTATCCTGCAAAGAGCTGAGTGAGATGTAGGTTTTTATTTTTTTTTTCTCCTGATCTTCAGCTAATATAACATTTCTCTGATAAAGCCTATTTGACAGAAACAAAGAACTTTGGAAACTCTCTAATATTTGTCTGAAGCTTCTTATAACTTCTATTATATCAGGCTGTACTGGGTCTGGCTGGAATGTTAACTTTCCCTGCAGCAGCCCATACAGCGCTGTACTCTGTACTTGTAGCTGGAACAGCAGTGTTATCACATGTGTTGTGTCTACTGCTGAGCAGTGCTGGCACAGCATCAGGCCTCTCTCTAACCCTCCTAGGGGGTGGGCAAAAAGTGAGAAGAGAAACATCACCAGGGCAGCTGACCTAAACCAACCAAAGGGATATTCCATACCATGTGATGTCACACTCAGCAATAAAATGTGGAAACAGGAAGAAGAGGGGAGGGGTGGGATCACGTTGTGAAAACGTCGGTCCTCCTCCTGAACACCAGCTACGTGCATTGAGGCCTTGCTTCAAGGACATGGTCAATCATCACTCATTTGTGGGAAGTAGAGAGTAATTTCTTTCCTCTGCACTTCCACATAGCCTTCATTTATTTTATTTGTTTGTTTTCCTCCCTTCTTTTTATTTTCCCTTTCCCCCTCCCTTTTCCGCTTTCCATTTTTATTTTCTTTTAGGTAAATTGTTTAGTTCATAATAATCTTTATTTAATTATTATAATTATTTCCCTTTAATTAAATTATCCTTATCTCAACCCGTGAGTTGTTCTTTGCTTTACTTCTCCCCCTCCTCATCTAAAAAGAGGGGGAGTGAGAGAGCGGTTGTGGGGTTTAGCTGCCCAGCACAGTTAAACCACCACACAGGCCAGATTAGAAGCACTTCGATTAATATAAAGATTCACAGAATACCTCTAAATCACCAAAGTATGCTCTAGGATAATTTGCCTAACCTGTGATATTGTTCCAGAAAGTTCTGGGTTTCCTACAAGGTCTGTATCATATTTGCTGACCCAGTATTTTGGAAACTCCAGGCTATATAAAATAAATGTAGGTGTCTATGTTTATACAACTTGACCTAATATACTGGTCAAACCTCAAATGTATTCAGAAAGAATCATCAAAAGTCCTATCTATATTTACAGGGAAGAGCTTCAAATGCAAGTTGGGAGCTATAAGTTACCATAGCCTAGTGAGAAGAGAAATCATTTAACACCTCTCCAAGTAGATGGAATAAGGAAACCTGACCTGCTATCCCAAATCAAATCAATGAACCAATAAATGTAGTAGTTGTCATTGTCTGAGACTTCAAGGACAGCTAAAAATCTTCCTGTCATCAATACAGTTGGATCACTTGTCTTCACTATGTGGAAAAGAGGAAAACAAACAAACAAGCAAACTAACACAACAACAACAACAACAACCACCACCAACAAAACAACAAAAAAGAAAAACACCACCACTTTTTCCAGGCCATCACAATCAACTGTTTTGTTTTAGAGAGATGTGAAAGTATCTTGTCTTTTATGTTCCTTCTATATGTTTTTGGGTTTTATTGGTTATAAACTCTTTTTTTTTTTTTTTTTCTCAGACTGGGATTCTGTCAGTAGTATTATATAACTATACAATACTATATACAACAATTATAATAACTATAACTATATAACTGTTTTAAACATAGGATGTATACTCATTTTTGCTTCTCTGAATACTCAGTCATTAACTGCCAAAAAATCTTTCTGGCCTGGAAACATATTCTATTCTCCTACCACTACAATTTTACAAATTTCTTGATTAAATTTTGTGCAACTCTGTATGTGTTGGCAGTAATGCACATTCATCTTTCCTTATGTTCTTAAACTTGTTCCAGTCTTATAGTTCTGGGTACATTGGCTTTTGTAATTTCTAAAAGGTTAACTATTTTGTTATGTAAACTTTGCTAACTGTAACTAATGCTTTGTTTTGCAATCTACTTAATATTTGGATTATTTGGATCCAATATTTAATTATTGGATCCAAAATCCATGTGACTTTCAGGGTCTAGTCAGTTTTCTACTTGGTAGTCAATAGTAAGAAGGATTTCCATATAGAAAAAGTCTGCAGATAACATAGTGTTGGGTAAATGACAGGAGATATCTAGAACTGGGAGAAGTGTAGGCCTATCAGAAAATATTCCTGAAAGGGCCTCCAGTGAATGTAGAGATATTTAATTAAATCTTTGAAAGACTTTAAATGACAAGCATTCATACGCCTGAATGCCGAGCATTGGCACAAATGACAAGCAATAATAAGCCTGAAATCAATTAATCTCCTTCTAATTAATTATTTAAACTGGAGAAGGAGAATGTAACTACTGGAAAAAAAAAAAGAAGAACATGTTAGGAAGAACTTCTTTACTGAAAGGGTTGTGAGGCATTGGAACAGGCTGCCCAGGGAAGTGGTGGAGTCACCATCCCTGGAAGTCTTCAAAAGACGTTTAGATGTAGAGCTTAGGGATATGGTTTAGGGGGGACTGCTAGTGTTAGGTCAGAGGTTGGACTCGATGATCTTGAGGTCTCTTCCAACCTAGAAATTCTGTGATTCTGTGTGATTCTGTATTATTAAATCTATTGCCCCCAAAGTTTGGGAAGAGAAATGAAAAGAAAAAGAAAAAAATAAAAATAAAAAGAACTCAAAGGAGCATTAAATTTAAGTGACATCAGATGAAATCAATTGAAATTGCTTGTATGGTTCATGGACAACAAACCAAGACTTCACCTTAGCGTTATTAGGGAAAGTCATTAGTATTTAATCATAATGTACTACCAGATACAGAATGACTTTAAAGGGCTTAGGTCAGCTTCTAGTATGTGTCTATAATTCCAGAACTGTCATAACAAATAACACTGCTAAGCTAAAGCTAACACTTCAACAGATAAGAAAAACTGTTAGGGCAGAATTAAGATTTATGTTAAAACTGAAGATACTTGTCGAGATAGCTGTGGTGCATTTATTTTGTGAATAAACAATGGTATTCTAGATATGTATTTTCATATCAATAATAAAATAATAATAAAGATATTTTTGTTTTGGTTGCAATGATATCAAAAATATCTGCTATAGTTGTAAGAACTGAAATAAAATGGTAGTGATTTAGAAAAAGTTGAGATTTAATTCAGAATTTCAAATATATATATATATAAATTATTTCTATAGCAGTTCATGATTTGTTAATAGTGATAGCACTGAAGTAGCTTTATACTTTGATTGCATGTAGGACCTGAAATAGTCTATACACGTATAATTTTTCATTTAAGTGATCAAAGGCAGCTTCCAGTCAGATCATTTTGATACACAGTATCTTAGTTTCTAGATCAAACTGTGCTTGTACTGTAATGACAATATTTATTTTGTCTTCAAATATGAATTAAATCAAGTAGCAGTTTGTTGAAGTTACCTGCAAAATGCCTTTCCTGTGTTTTGATCATCTCTTCAACAATGAACTAGGAGTGTAAACATACACATATAAAATCTTTCATGAGCAGCCTTTCAGTTGGTTAGAGTAAAACAACAGTATCC
This sequence comes from Aythya ferina, assembly GCF_964211825.1. Classification (NCBI taxonomy): domain Eukaryota; kingdom Metazoa; phylum Chordata; class Aves; order Anseriformes; family Anatidae; genus Aythya; species Aythya ferina. Next base: position 40,019,891 of record NC_140296.1, read on the forward strand.
CTGTTCTAATATTTTAGTGGCCATTCTGGTATCAGAACAATGAATAGAGAAAGGATGGCAGAGGGTGTGATAGAACATTTATCTATGTCTAAAATAATGAATAAAATGGCCTAGGGACCATTCTGTGAACTTAAAACAAACCAGCACACCAGGTCTGTCTGTTCAACAAAGCTCTCTTGTCCCACAGCTGACCACAGATGCCATGTGCCAATCTCCAACTTGTCCTAACTTGTTCTTCCAGAGAGTTAATTGGTCTGATCAAAACTGTGACAGAGATGACTCTGGCAATACAATAGCACAGTTAAATTTTTCCCATGATTATCACAATGATTGTTCCCTGGCATAATTTAATTTATAACTATATATGTAAACATTGAGAATTGCTTGTTAACCACGTTCTTTTCTGCTTTCATTAAGCATTAAGCATTAATTGTTTTTGAAAATTTGGAATATTTCATTGTTTCTTCTACTACAATTCCAATCTCTGTGTTAAATGCAAAGACCTTTTCGTAAATGAAAACTTGAAGTTTAGTCCATAAATCATTGCTGAGATCCAGAAAAGACATCTGTATTTAACTGTTTAGGACCACGATATGTATGGGTATGTTTGGGTACCTGATGCTACGCAGAGCAGAGAGAGGTAAACAGAGGGCAGGGACAACAACATTAATTGGAATTTGAAATGACTTGGAATTATTCAGTGCCAGAATAGGAAATAGTGCAGTTGTCATAAAATTAATTGCCACATTTAGGGTTTTAGGGAAAGTGGTGAAACACATACTGTGGGAATTAGTCATCCAGGCATTATCAGAAAAACAAACAAGCAAACAAACCATTGTCTTCCCTCTGAGATCAGCACAAATATGTTCGCAGTGATGCTTCAGAACTGGGTTTGAAAGTGTATCCAAATTCAACAGCTGGCAATTCTTTTTATAATAAGAGTAACTAAGCAGTGGGTCTGTATATTTTGGCTAGTTGACAAACTGAATGAAAATGTTGTTACCCTGGCTTACCTCTGTTTTCCGTACAGTAAGTTTTGATATTACTAGCCAGGAGAGTCCCATAAAACCTGATCTGTCAATCTCCTTTTCCTAAGTTTAATGTTTCTTTTGTTTTGTCTGTATAAAAACTGTGGGAGCTCATTTGACTTCCAGCACACCACATAACACCTGCACCATTTTTGATCTAGATTGGTGAATTAACTGAATGGTTTTGTGTTTGATTGCAAGACTAACATAAATCAATGGATGAAAAGAAACATTTTAACCAGTATTTGCTTATGGGAGAATATATAGATGTATTTTATAATTTAAGGTAATAACATGCACTGTGAAGTGTAGGAAATAAACATAATTATTGTTATTATTATTATTATTTATTATTAATCATTATAAGATCAGCATAACTTTAAGAAGTTGAGACACTTTCATTTCTTTTTCTTTATATACTGTCTTCAACTGGATTTGGACATCATTGGAGTGGTTTCAAAAAGGTGATTTTTTGAACTGTGGTTTCAAAAAATCCACATACCTATAATACTCAGGAGTACTCACAAGGCCCAGTAAATTCCCTTCTAAATTTCATCTTCAAGAGTTGTTACATTGAAACAGGATGTCCAAAAGAAGTTAACAAAGCATATTTTTCTATCACTTTATATTCATTCACACTGACCAAGATGAAAGGTGAGGGATAATCTGATTCAGAGTTAACCAGTCACCCATAAGCAATTGGTATTTCAGCATTGCCCCATTTAACATCCAGATACTGATTTTTCCAATAATGTGAATTCCATCCTAATGATCTGTTTCTTCCTTCTGACTGTATTGTTAATGTGTTTTGGGCCATTACCAGATGAAATATTCCAAAGTGATAAAGAAAAAGAAAAAAAAAAAGGCTTGTATGGCATTTACAATGACACAATGACAATGACAACATTGAGTCTAACTCCTGGCACCACACAGGTCCACCCAAAAATTCAGACTATATGATTACGTGCACAGCCCAAACACTTAAACTCCAAGAGGCTTGGTGCCATGACTACTTCACTGGGGAGTCTGTTCCAGTGTGTGACAACTCTCTCAGTGAAGAACCTCTTCCTGATGTCCAGCCTGAACCTCCCCTATTGCAGCTTGACACCATTCCCACAGGGTCCTATATGGTTGGCCATTCTGGCTGCCAAGGAACACTGCTGGCTCATATTCAGCCTGCTATCAACCACAACCCCCAGATCCCTCTCTGCAGGGTGGCTCTCCAGCGTATCATTCTATATCATCATCAGTAAGTGGCAGACATGCTCAAAGTATAATTTTAAGATCTTCATCCCTACCTTTGTCTTAGGTAACTTACAAATTCCATTTTGAGTTAGTTGAGGGCTGTGCATCCTCAAGATACCATAAATTCTGGAAATATGCAAAAGTAGAATTTCAGGTAATTAGGAAAGTTTTAGGTCAAACTTATTTAGGCCAGTGAATTAGCTAGTTGCTGAGCATGGGTGTTAATGACAATTATGGCATGAAGTCTGTAAACTTTACTTACTTATTTTTTAAGGATTCTGTAATAGTCCCACCATCAACACCTGAATTTTCTGTCATTGTTAATCTCCTTTTTTTCTGAATCTGTAAAAGTCTGATGTGAATTTATTTTTAATTATTGGAAAGAGTATAGTACTTTCCCCTTTTCTCCCAATATCCATTATAACCCTTTTCTGTATCACAGTAGAAATTTATTTATTTATTTATTTTGTAAGTAATGTAACAGCCTTTGACTCTATCTTTCCACACACCATAAGCTGCATTTTTCACTGGCTTGTACCTGAAGATATTAATATCATTTTGCCGAGGTGATCGGCTCCAGGGCAGACGCGTTCTGCAGCAGAGCGGGGGATCGGGCCAGGCAGGGCTAATTTTTTCCGGCATCGAGCCTACTTGAGGGAGCCGCCAGGACCCGGCAGCCCTCGTGAGGGAGGCTGACGAGGCGAAGGCGGAGCCAGCAGCGTCCCCTCCCCAGCCGTTCAAAAGCTGCCCCTAGGGAGCGGGAGCGACCAGGAGCGCGGCGACCAGGGCGGGCAAACAGGGCGGGGCGCGTCAGAAGGGAGTGGCGCGGCAGTTAGCGCGGCAGTTCGCACAGGCAGGGCGCGCAGGAAGGGCAGAGCGCTCCCCCTACACACAAACAACATCTTGTTAACAACAGCCGTAACTAGGCGATAATGGTCGCCACCAGGCACGGCGCGCTCTCCAGAAAGTCGGTACACACGCAGACCGACTACCCGTTAAAAAATGCCGCAGTTCAGGTCACCGGATGCAAGGAGTGTCTGAGCCTGTTGCTGCCTTCGGCGGGAGGCAGAGAAACTGCGTGTGTGAGGTGCGAGCAGGTGGATGATCTGGTCCGCATGGTGGCGGAGCTCAAGGAGGAGGTGGAGAGGTTGAGGGCCATCAGGGAGTGTGAGCGGGAGATAGACTTCTGGAGTAACTCCCTGCAGGGCCTCAAGGGGAGGTGCCGAGGTGAGACTCCTCAAATGGGGGCGGACCCCCTGCCCTGTCCCCGTCGGGCAGAGGGAGGGGATCTGGGAGCTGAGGAGGAATGGAAACAGGTCCCTGCTCGACATCGCAGGCAATGCCCCCCCCTTCCGGCCCCACCTTCCCAGGTGCCCTTACGCAACAGGTTTGAGGCCCTAGAGATTGAGAGGCCGGTGTGTGAGGAAGAGGTAGTAAATGTTCCCAGGAGGATGCCTGGGGCGAGGAGGTCAACTCTGCGCCTCAGGACTGCCTCCACCAAGAAAGACAGGAGGGTTATTGTTGTTGGTGACTCGATTCTTAGGGGAACAGAGGGCCCTATTTGTCGGCCTGACCCTACCCGTAGGGAAGTCTGCTGTCTCCCTGGGGCCAGGGTCAGGGACGTTGCCAGGAAGCTTCCTAACCTGGTACGCCCCTCTGACTATTACCCCCTTTTGATAGTCCAGGCGGGCAGTGATAACATCGAAGAGAGAAGCCTCAAGGCTATCAAAAGGGACTTTAGGGGACTGGGTCGGTTAGTGGATGGAGCGGGAGTGCAGGTGGTGTTTTCGTCCATCCCTACGGTGGCAGGGAGGGGTTCAGAGAGGACACGGAAAGCCCACCTGTTAAACACGTGGCTCCGGGACTGGTGCCAACGCAGAAATCTTGGGTTTTTTGATCATGGGGCACTTTACTCAGCACCTGGCCTGATGGCCGCAGACGGGTCCCTATCTTTTAGGGGAAAAAGGATCCTGGGCCAGGAGCTGGCAGGGCTCATTGAGAGGGCTTTAAACTGGGTAGGAAGGGGGATGGGGCTGAGGCTAGGATTGTTGGGGCTGTGCCAGGGGGAACAATGGCAAGGCCGGAGGATAAGGCAATGGCCCAGCTGAAGTGCATCTACACCAATGCACGCAGCATGGGTAACAAACAGGAGGAGCTGGAAGCCATCGTGCTGCAGGCAGGCTACGACTTGGTTGCCATCACGGAGACGTGGTGGGACCAGTCTCATGACTGGAGTGCTGCAATGCCTGGCTATAAGCTCTATAGAAGGGACAGGCAGCATAGAAGGGGTGGTGGTGTGGCTCTCTATATTAGAGAGTCTTTCGAGGTTGTAGAACTCGAGGTTGGGAATGACAAGGTCGAGTCCCTTTGGGTTAGGATCGGCAGGGACAACAAGGCTAGAGTCCTGGTCGGGGTCTGCTATAGACCGCCAAACCAGGATGAGGAGACGGATGAGGAATTCTACAGGCAGCTGACAGAGGTTGCAAAATCATCAGCTCTTGTACTCGTGGGGGACTTCAACTTCCCTGACATATCCTGGAAGCACAACACAGCCCTGAGAAAGCAGTCTAGGAGGTTTCTGGAGAGCGTGGAATATAGCTTCCTGACGCAGCTGGTTAGTGAGCCTACCAGGGGAGGTGCCCCACTAGACCTTCTCTTCACAAACAGAGAAGGACTGGTGGAGGACGTGATCGTCGGGAGCTGTCTCGGGCAGAGTGACCACGCAATGGTGGAGTTCACTATTCTTGGCGAGGCCAGGAAGGGGACCAGTAAAACCGCTGTATTGGACTTCCGGAGGGCTGACTTTGAGCTGCTCAGGACACTAGTTGGTGGAGTCCCTTGGGAGGCGGTTCTGAAGGGCAGAGGGGTCCAGGAAGGCTGGGCGCTCTTCAAGAGGGAAGTCTTAATGGCGCAGGAACGGTCTGTCCCCACGTGCCCAAAGACGAGCTGGCGGGGAAGAAGACTGGCCTGGCTCAACAGAGAATTGTGGCTTGATCTTAGGAGGAAAAAGAGGGTTTATAATCTTTGGAAAAAAGGACGGGCCACTGAGGAGGACTACAAGGATGTTACGAGGCTGTGCAGGGACAAAATTAGGAAGGCCAAAGCTCATCTGGAGCTCAATCTGGCTACTGCCGTTAAAGATAACAAAAAACGTTTCTATAAATACATCAACACAAAAAGGAGGACTAAGGAGAATCTCCATCCTTTACTGGATGCGTGGGGAAACTTAGTTACAAGAGATGAGGAAAAGGCGGAGGTGCTCAATGCCTTCTTTGCCTCAGTCTTTAGCGGCAATACCGGATGTTCTCTGGATACTCAGTACCCTGAGCTGGTGGAAGGGGATGGAGAGCAGGATGTGGCCCTCATTATCCATGAAGAACTGGTTGGTGACCTGCTACGGCACTTAGATGTGCACAAGTCGATGGGGCCGGATGGGATCCACCCAAGGGTACTGAGGGAACTGGCAGAGGAGCTGGCCAAGCCACTGTCCATCATTTATCAGCAGTCCTGGCTATCGGGGGAGGTCCCAGTTGACTGGCGGCTAGCAAATGTGACGCCCATCTACAAGAAGGGCCGGAGGGCAGACCCGGGAAACTACAGGCCTGTCAGTTTGACCTCAGTGCCAGGAAAGCTCATGGAGCAGATCCTCCTGAGAGTCATCATGCAGCACTTGCAGGGGAAGCAGGCGATCAGGCCCAGTCAGCATGGCTTTATGAAAGGCAGGTCATGCCTGACGAACCTGATCTCCTTCTATGACAGAGTGACGCGCTGGGTGGATGAGGGAAAGGCTGTGGATGTGGTTTACCTTGACTTCAGCAAGGCTTTTGACACCGTCTCCCACAGCATTCTCCTCAAGAAACTGGCTGCTCTTGGCTTGGACTGGCGCACGCTTCGTTGGGTTAGAAACTGGCTGGATAGCCGGGCCCAAAGAGTCGTGGTGAATGGAGTCAAGTCCAGTTTGAGGCCAGTCACTAGTGGCGTCCCCCAGGGCTCGGTGCTGGGGCCGGTCCTCTTTAATATCTTCATCGATGATCTGGACGAGGGCATCGAGTGCACCCTCAGTAAGTTCGCAGATGACACCAAGTTAGGTGCGTGTGTCGATCTGCTTGAGGGTAGGAAAGCTCTGCAGGAGGATCTGGATAGGCTGCACCGATGGGCTGAGGTCAACTGCATGAAGTTTAACAAGGCCAAGTGCCGGGTCCTGCACCTGGGGCGCAATAACCCCAAGCAGAGCTACAGGCTGGGAGAGGAATGGTTGGAGAGCTGCCAGGCAGAGAAGGACCTGGGAGTGATGGTGGATAGTCGGCTGAATATGAGCCAGCAGTGTGCTCAGGTGGCCAAGAAGGCCAACGGCATCCTGGCTTGCATAAGAAACAGCGTGACCAGCAGGGCTAGGGTACAGGGATCGTCCCCCTGTACTCAGCTCTGGTGAGGCCGCACCTCGAGTACTGTGTTCAGTTTTGGGCCCCTCGCTACAAGAAGGACATCGAGGTGCTTGAGCGGGTGCAGAGAAGGGCAACGAAGCTGGTGAGGGGCCTGGAGAACAAGTCCTACGAGGAGCGGCTGAGGGAGCTGGGCTTGTTCAGCCTGGAGAAGAGGAGGCTCAGGGGCGACCTTATCGCTCTTTATAGGTACCTCAAGGGAGGCTGTAGCGAGGTGGGGGTTGGCCTGTTCTCCCACATGCCTGGTGACAGGACGAGGGGGAATGGGCTTAAGTTGAGCCAGGGGAGTTTTAGGTTAGATGTTAGGAAGAACTTCTTCACTGAAAGGGTTGTGAGGCACTGGAACAGGCTGCCCAGGGAAGTGGTGGAGTCACCATCCCTGGAGGTCTTTAAAAGTTGTTTAGATGTAGAGCTTAGGGAAATGGTTTAGTGGGGACTGTTAGCGTTAGGTTAGAGGTTGGACTCGATGACCTTGAGGTCTCTTCCAACCTAGAAAATTCTGTGATTCTGTGATCTGGACAAAACTTGATCTAGAGAACAAATATTATGAGGAGTGGCTGAGGGAGAAAAGAAGGCTCAGGGGAGACATTATTGTACTTTACAATTACTTTAAAGAAGGTTGTAGCAAGGTGGAGATCGGGCTCTTCTCCCAAGCACCGAGTGATAAAACAGAGGGAAATGACCTCAAGTTGCACCAGGGAAGGTTTAGGTTTCTTAAAGAAATTAGGAGAATTTCTTTACTGAAAGGGTTGTGTAGTATTAGAATGGGCTGCCCAAGGAAGTGGTTGAGTCACCGTCCCTGGGGCCTTCAAGAAATGTGTAGACATAGAACTTTGTGACACAGTTTAGCAGTGGACTTGTCAGTACTAGGTTAAAGGTTGGACTAGATGATCTTAGAGGTCTCTCCCAACCTGAATGATGCTATGATTCTATGAATATCTGTTATTACTAGTACCATATGTCTTCATCAGTGAAAAAAAAAGTTAGAGAATCGGATTTTAGATGTCTTGTTTTATGAATTAGGCCTAACTTGCTACTTTTTAAAAAAATTTTTATTATTATTTTATTTGTCCCAAAATGAAATAACAGAAATGACCGCAAGTATGGCTGTATATTATAAATTGTCAGTACCTAACTCTAGCAGCTGTTTGGGATAACTTAATTAATGATAAAATTTATGAGACAGTAGGTTCAGTTTCTTTCCTCAATTATTATTATTAATATTTCCTTAATTATGGAAAACAATACAGGACAACATGTAGAGTAGAAGTAATAGGATAACAGGGTGGTTAGAAATGATTTCAGAACCTAATGCTAAAGAAAGTGGAGTAGGAGAAAACTCATAAACAAGCCAATTGAAAAAAAATATTTGGAATCTAATCTAAATAAGACATTCAAATTGCCTCCCATTTTAATAAAAAATTATTATTCATGTTGGGATGAATTGTTGACTGCAAGTGTGTGCTGTAGGTTTTTTTGTTTGTTTGTTTGTTTGTTTATTTCTTTTTAATTGGCATTTTAGGCATCAGTGTTAGACTGAACATCTAACTTCAGATAAGTCAATTTAGGTGAGGCAAATCTCAACCTGATTTATCCCAGCTAATTCAGATTATCTAAAAATTAAGGTGGATTAGGCTCTATATTAAGACACTAAAATTTTGATATTTACCTTTTGAGCTACCTTTGTGAACTCTTCTTGTACTTGTGGAACATCTGAAACACTGCTGAACAGATATGATCTCAATTATCTTCCCTTGCTCTTGATCTAGAATGTTGTAAGCCTCCTGTTGTATCAATCACATTGGGATGTCTTTGACACCTCAAATGGTACTAGACAGACATGATCAGGCAAAATAATTGAGTCAATGGAGTCTGGAGTGCTTTAAACACTCTTCCTAGAGTGTCACCTTTCAGTGATCCAAAGCTTAGTTTTAATACATTGTTCCAGTATAACCATGCTTCCTGCAGCTGAGAAAACTCCCAAAACACGGGAAAAAGGTGTGACAAAACTACACATACTAGGACCTATGCAAGATAAAAAGGGTGAAGCCGAAGGAAAGCTAAGATTACTGAGAAAGTGGCCCAAGGATTCCACAGGAAAAAGAAAAAAACGTGATAATCTTAAGAGAAGGGAAAAAAAGAAAAGGAAAAAAAAAAAAAAAAAAGAATAAAAGAAAAAAAGCTGTGCTATCTTTTCTGAAATATTAAAAAATAAATATTTTATAACAAAGTTTTATGATAACTTTGATCAATGTCAATCTGTAGCACTTATACTTTTATTTGTTACTTTTGTTGTTTCTGTTGCTTCCTAGTCTCTTCATTTTCTGTTCCAAATACAAACCCCAGTGAAGAGGAGATATCTTTTTCTTTCAAGACTTTATGCTACAGAAAATAATGAAAGCAATAAAGATATAATTGTAAAAATAGACTGTAAACAAAACAAACAAACAAAATGAAAAAAAAAAAAAAAACAAACAACAACAAAAAACAGGACTAAAAGGAGGATACTTGTAATAGTTATTATTTCCACCACTGCAACAAATTTCTGATGTAAAGCTGAAGTAGGCATGGGTTCTAAAGTCTTTTACAATGAACTACACTGGTGTATTCTGGACACCTTATTTCCAATAAGTAGAAAAAAGCTTTTTTGTGGTATATACAGGGGATCAAAAAGACAATGGAGTGATGCTAAAATAAAACATATGAAAGAGTTCAGCAACCATTTTCATACAAGGAGGAAAGAAAAGGTTATCTGGGCTTGAACTCCCTCCTCCATTAGTACCATGAAGCTAAAACATACGCATTTAATTTTACCACACTTGAACATAGCTGAAAAAGGAATTAAAAGGAGCCTTTTTAACTGGAGAAACGTGGAGAGAAATGGCCATCAGGAATTCAACCCAAAGAGTGTGTCAAATTACCTAAAAAATATTCTACCCTCTTTCAAGACCTATCTTAAATAATTTGAGAACAGAGATGACATTTAAAAGCAGAAGGGAAGGTGGGCTGGAAGATCAGAGCAGAAAAGATGAATTTCTTGTGCTGCAGTATAACACCATCATTTTTCTTAATTATTCTTGACATTTCACCTATTATTCTGTGAGCTCCCTCAGAGCATAGCAGGGAAAAAATGCCAGTTGCTTTTCAGAATAAAATGTGAAGAAGTTCTTGCTGTCGGCTTTTAGAGCTGGAATCTGCCATTTGATATACAGAATCACAGCACCACCTATCTGGTATAATTCACTGTTATGATTGCAGATGTACAACCCCGAGCAGATTATGCAAAATGTTGTGTGTAGTATGTATTTGTGTAGAAGAAAGCCACTAGAGAATAACTTGCTCTTATGCTAAGAGAGGAATACTGAAGACATGGTGAAGAAAACCAATACTTCAATGCTGAATTGGGGTTACCTCTAAGAACTTTAACTGAAATGTATAGGAAAAAATAAATACTATGTAGCTCTATATAGTATTGAAACTCAATATATTCTCTAAAACACAGGGCCGTTGTTGTACAATAATATCTGTAAATCAAAGTAAATGAAACACTAATTTCCTAAGGTCTTTAAAGTTGTTGCTGTAAAACAAACATGAAGAACAATTGATAAGATGTAATATGAAAAGCACATAGACACTACGCTAAGCAGTCTAGATTTTTCATAAAAATATAAAAATAAAAGCAGAAAATTCAATCAGTACTCACTAGTGGTACAAATTTTTATATTCTAATGACACCTTCATGTTACTGTTTTTGTATGTTTGATTTTGTTGCTGTTGTTTTACTTTCCACATGGCATAGAATATAGGGAAGAAATAAATTTGTAGCCCACAAAATTATACCAAACAAAACAATTATTATGTTTAATAATGACGATCAATCCTACTTAATAAGGATTAAACAATTAAAAGTATATGGTTGTGAATTAATAAAAGCCAAAGCAATTAACTTTACAAGACAAAGCACATCTGTGCTAGAAGGCCATCCATGTTAGAATGTATTTATCTTTTTAATGTAGGGGAACATTAACTATTTCATTAAAAAACAAGCTCAGAATTTAAATCTATTTTATTCACGTGAAACTTTTTGAGAAATGGATACATTTTGTGAATAAACAGCTCTAGTTTAAAATTTACTCATCTCTAATATATATGATTCTTAGATGTAAGATATTGAAACTACATTATCATGAATCTGTAGAATCTTGTTTCCTTTCTCTCTAGTAAAAATGCATTCCAAGGAGGAAAATCTTAACATGCCAGTCCACTGTGAAAGGACAATTCTCTAGTACTACTTTTTCCCCATAAGTTTCATCCTCCCCTCCAACACTATGAATTATCCTGATCTTCATTAGTCCTACTGACTAAAGCTAAAAGTCCAGAAAAAAAGCACACTTGTCACTGCCTGCTGAATATATATTTAGACAGTGATATTTGCAAAGCATTAAGCAACAGAATTCCAGTCCATAACACTCCCACAACTGTGAGGGGAGACAGGGAAAATAGACATGAGCTCTTTTTCTACAAAAGGAGAAACAGAGTTCCATATGGGCAGTCAGGATTAGAACTACACCCATGGCTGCAGGTCTTCCTCCTTTTTTTTTTTCTGGAAGGGTATCATTACTTATCTGCACTTAGGCAGATCTTTGTACTTGAAGTAGGGCTGTACTTAGGGTTTGTCCAGTGCTAATGTGTTTAAGTCAAGGTATGAGTCTTGTCCACATTCTGGGACAGCGTCAGCAACCAACATTCTGCACATACCTTGTAGTGTCAAAGGTCCTGGAATGTCCTGAATGGATTTTAGATGTCTGAAGTATGAAGTACTTCAGGATATAACATGCTGGGTACTCCCTGCAATGTGATACCTCATAAGGAATGGTCTAGAAAATTGTGGAGCCATGTATTTTTGTGTCATTTACTTTGGTGTAGCTTCTAGGGAAATGTTCTTCAATTTTCGTTGTTACCACACCTCAGAAACTAGTATAAGTCACTTAAGTTAATAAATTAAATGTTACTTTTAAGATGGAAATGTTATTATTCAAGGATATATTAGATATCGTTAATGATATTGTCATCATCATTATTGCTTCTTCAGCAATTCTAACTCAATAAAACAAACAAACAAAAACCATAATTAATGTAACTATGTTACAGGAAAAGTAAAGAATAAATGCTATCTGTCCAAATTCTTGACTGGGTTGTGGACCAAATAAAAACTTGAAATTAGATGAAATTGTTATGAAAATTAGATTAGATTATTAGTGATTAATAGTGGAAAAGTGTTTATAGGTGGAAATGTATTACTTATTAAGAACACAACATCTGATAATATCAGATCAGGCCTAAGATTCCATTAGCCTGCTTTCTGCAAATAATCTAAAAGGAAGAATTTATGGCAGGTCAGGCATGAACGTGTTTTTAGATTATGACAATTTGTAGCCTAGAAGCTTCCAGTACCAGAAGATATTTCTACATAATTTACACAATTGTCTTTTGAAATAATATTAAGGTTTGGCACAAGGTCTTGCAGAAAGGTCATGTGTAATGTAGAAATCTAGAAGTATCTACACAGTCTTATTCTTAGACTTCTTATTTATTTATTTATTTGGTAAGTTCTCTTGCAATGCAAATACTTTTGAAACTGACTGGTGTAAATAAAATACATCTGAGTAATACATTTTAGGTGTCTACTTTCATATCCAATGAATAGCAGAGTAGTTGTATTGGTTCCTCTCCACTGATTAACTGATCTCCACTGGTTAACTTAGATTGCAGATGTAAAATTTGATCCTAAGACTCTACTTTTTCTCTCTGTAAAATAGAGGCATTGAAAATAATGTCCTGAATCATAACAATTAATGCAAACATATTCTGAGAGAATTATTAAACTTCAAACTTTAATATTTAGAGGAGTCTTTAAGTCAGGAATTTAGAGAAGACATTCCATGTCTTCCCATTATGTTTTTACATTTCTAGTCTGAAGTGTCAGGTCTGTCTGTTTCTGATTCTGAAGGAGATGGTCCCTGGGCTGAACCTCCTATATCAGTTATTGTTAACTGGATGTTGTTTGGTCACAACTCTTTTTCTCAAGAAATTATGAAAATTAGTTTTTATTTAATTTATTTGTAGCTGATTGTTTGTTGCCATTAAACCAAAAGAAAAGTATTCTGTATCTTCAGTAATTCTGAAATTTGGTCAGTGTATATAAAGTGCTTCTGTTGTATTGATAGGAGTGTATTGCCTGGAATTGCCTTCAAAACACAGCATTCTCAACTTCTGGAAAAGGGAAAAAAAAAAAAAAAAAGTTTCTATCCATTTCATTATACTGTGATAGACTGCTATTTCTGAGACATTCATAGGTGTGTATATGCAGAATGATTCAGGCCTGAGTAGGTTAATGGCTACTGTGTGTGCAAAACGTCAGCTGATCAAGTCTGCAACATTATCAGACAGGATTCCCTCCCTCTGCTCTCTGAGCTGTTATTTGATTTAGAATACAGAGGAAAATAATCCAGAGTGGAATTCTTTGTAATTTTCAAACAGGCTGAATATTTCTTCACTGGAACAGAGTCACACCGTACAGTGGACTAACGTCTTTTAAATATATTAGATTCTAAGTAAGTTTAATACATAAGACATCATTCTTATTTAAGATCCATGCATGCAACCTATCTTGAAAAATCACCTACTGTGTTTTCGCATTTATGCCTAGGCTCACCTACCAGAGACCAGACACGAGGCCTATACTTGCAGTTTCCCTCCAGATTAAACAAGCTCTCTAGTGAGGCCGCACCTCAAGTACTGTGTTCAGTTTTGGGCCCCTTGCTACAAGAAGGACACGGAGGTGCTCGAGAGAGTCCAGAGAAGGGCAATGAAGCTGGTGAGGGGTCTAAAGAACAAGTCTTATGAGGAGCGGCTGAGGGAGCCAGGGTTGTTTAACCTGGAGAAGAGGAGGTTCAGGGGCGACCTTATCGTACTTTACAGGCACCTTAAAGGAGGCTGTAGCAAGGTGGGGGTTGGTCTGTTCTCCTACATGCCTGGTGACAGGAGGAGGGGGAATGGGCTAAAGTTGAGCCAGGGGAGGTTTAGGTTTAATATTAGGAAAAACTTATTTACTGAGAGGGTTGGTAGGCATTGGAATGGGCTGCCCAGGGAAGTGGTTGAGTCAACATCCCTGGATGTTTTTAAAAGATGTTTAGATGTAAAGCTTAGTGATATGGTTTAGTGTTAAGTCAGAGGTTGGACTAGGTGATCTTGGAGGTCTCTTCCAACCTAGTGAACCTTCTGTGGTTCTGTGATTCTAATGCCTGAGAAAGAAGGAACCTTATAATGTTGAATATATGTGTACTTTTTGTAATGAGAAAATTGAGGTGATTGCAATCGCTTGTCCTTGATATCTTTCAACAGAAAAAAAAAATCTAACATAAATATTTAACAAAAGCATAACAAGAAAATTCCCACTTTCCATGCACTTGTCTTGCTCTAACAATATGAACTTTCTCAGAAAACTGCAAAGCTGTATTTGACCCCATGGGGAAAAAGTGTTTTTTTTTTTTTTTTTTTTAAGAAACATGTACAAACTACTTAAGTTATGCCACTCAGTTTTACTATAAATTATTTTTTAGTGACTACAGTTAACTTTCTGAATCCCTAGATGCCAACATTTTAATAAAAACTAGACATTTTCAACAAAATGTCAGTAGCAAAGTGATCAAAGTGCTTTGGGAGCAGTTTGGCAACAGTTTGAGCTTTGAATTTCCTATTCGCTTTCCAAAACATTCACTTAAAAAGCATTTATTGAAGCTGAACTGCCTTTATCAGCCTGATCAGAGCTCCATAAAGAGCATGCATGATTCAACTGCCTTTCCAAGTCTTAAAAAAAATATAACTTTGATATATGCTTCACAAGTACAGCACAATAGTTTTCATGCTCACGTTTGTAAAGATTTAGTGCAGCCATTAAAGAACAGAAGGGCTCTTTGGTGGCAATTCTCAGACATACCAAATATCCCAAAGCACAACCTTCTACAAATCAGAGATTAAGGTACCGACAAAAATTTCCACTTGATTGCAGTTTTCACCCTTAAACTTGTACCAAGAGTGACTATTTTTTCGATCAAATCTCTGAGGGAAGTGATTTTTTTTAATCTCTGAGAAAAAATATCAACAGAGAGATAAAAAGTGACATTTTATGTGCCTTGTCCAGAAGTCATTCGATATATTTAAAAAAAAAACACGTTGTGTGTCTGACCTATACATGAAGTTGGTGACATGTCTCTTGTCAAGTATTGATCACTTAAGACTTTACTGTTTGCTTACTGCAATGTAGGTAATAATCTCTTTTTATTTAGCTTTGTGGCTCTGAATTCTTATCATGGCCCAGCTGCTTTCTCTGGGACCTATTAGATCATGCTTTTGCTGTGTAAATGGGCTATGGAAATTAGGCTTGCTAAAAGCACCTTTCCCAGGCAAACATTTGTTTTCCATCAGTTCACATTACAAGTTTACATGCAGATACATTTGGAAGAAGCAGTTGCCATCAATTTTTATAACTTTCTGATACACACCATTTCATCTCTACCTTTTTTTTTCAACAGAAGATTGTAACGGATGGCTGAGCAATTACCATTCACCTTGAATGACGTAAAACTTTCTTGTTCAGCTCACTTATGTATTTTGCGATTATTGGTGGGTATACATGAAGGACAAGGCTTTAATTAAATCTCTGCTTGGTGTCTTTCAGATGGCATTCTAATCTTCCTCTGTATAAACATTTCTGTTATACTGTGATACTTTTCATTGCTTCTCACTTCAGGATGGAAAGACTGATTATATCTTATTTTCTTGATGTACCAAGACTATATCTGTACATACCCAAAATGGTAACAAAGATATTATTACTTTGTTGGGCTATGGTTATTGACAAATATTATATGGAACCGAGGGAAAACAAACAAACAAACAAAACAGCAGTATGGGAAGAAAAAGTTTATACTTTAGGAAATCGGTATAGATTTCAACAGAGAGTAATAGGATGATCAACAGAGGATTTAGTTCATTTCTCATTCAGAACTGCTTATATCAGAATCATAAGATCACAGAATGGTATCGGTTGGAAAGGACCATAAAGATCATCTAATTACAATGATCACAGGCATGGGTAGGGACACCTTCCACTAGATCAGGCTGCTTGAAGCCCCATCCAACCTGGCCTTGAACACTTCCAGGAATCCACAACTTTTCTGGACAACCTGTTCCCATGTCTCACCATTCTCATAGTAAAGAATTTTTTTCCTAATATCTAATCTAAATCTATCATATTTTAGTTTAAACCATTACTTTTTATCCTATCAATACAGTCCTTGACAAAGAGTCCCTCTCCTGTTTTCCTGTTGTCCCTCTTTAGGTATTGGAATGCTGCATGGAGGTCTCCCCAGAACCTTCTCTTCTCCAGGCTGAACAATCACAACTGCCTCAGCCTGTGTTCACAGGAGAGATGCTCCAGCACCTTGAACATCTTTGTGTCTCTCCTCTGGACTCATTCTCATACTTCCATGTCTTTTTTGTGCTGGGGGCCCCAGAGCTGAATACAATACTCCAGGTGGGGTCTCAAGGGGGCAGAGGAGAGAGGAATATTCACTTCTCTTGAGCTGCTGGCCATGCTTCTTTTGATGAAGTCCAGGTGATGGTTGGCTTTCTGGGATGCAAGCACACACTGACGGCTCATGCTGAGCTTCTCATCCACAAACACCCCCAAGTCTTCCTCATCAGAGCTCCATTTAATCTATGCACCCAGGAACCTCCTGGATTCTGGATTGTCTATGCCTGTGCTGTCCCTCCAACAGATATTAAGTTGGTTGAAATCCCCCATGAGAACTGGGGCTTGTGAACATGAGGTTGCTACTGTCTGTCAATAGAGGATCTCATCTGTTTGGTCTTCTTGGTCAGGTGGCCTGTGGCAGAGTCCTACTATAATGTCCTCTGTCCCTGCCCTCTCTTTAATCCTAACCCATAAACTCTCTCATCCATCCCCAGTCAGAGCTCCATGCATTCCAGATGCTCATTGACGTAGAGGGTGACTCTCCCTCCTCACCTCCTCTGCCTGTCCTTCCTAAAGAACCTGTATCCTTTCATTCCAACACTACAGTCATAAGAGCCAAATCTCATAAGAGATTTTTGATTAGAAATAAAACTAGCAAATTAAAGAGTTAACTAAAACAGACCTCTCCCGTCAATTTTGAAAAATATATTTGAAGCATTTTTTGTACTTACACAACATTTCCAACAGAAGTAAAACAAACAATATAAACTTAGGGCAAAAAACAGAACTTTATGCTTTATTCTCATGAACAACACAATTAGCAATAGTAATGCAGAAACAGAAAAATCTTAGTGATAACAGATACATTTTTATTTCATTTTATTTCATTTTATTTTATTTTATTTTATTTTATTTTATTTTATTTTATTTTATTTTATTTTATTTTATTTTATTTTAATCTAATATGACATAAACACAGATTTACGCTCCTAACCTTTCAAAGGTATTCCTCTACCTTCGCCAGATGGACTGCTGTGATATACAAACCTAAATACAGTTGGGATTGAGAAATTTTTCTTTCTTTGGCTCTGTTCATGGAGGAAGCTCTTTGAGTTGGTGTTCTCAGATGTGTGTGACACAAATACTCAGAAAATGTGGAGCAATCTTCAAATTTATGCAGATGTCCAGTGTCGTGGTTCCGCTCGAGTGGGCAGCCGAGCTCCACCACAGCCGCTCTCTCACTCCCCCTCCTCAAAGAGGAATGGGGAGAAAATATGTGAAAAGGGCTCAAGGATTGAGATAAGGACGAGAAAATCACGCAATAATTATTGTAACGGGCAAAACAGACTCGGCATAAGGAGATAGTAAGATTTATTGCCTACAACTAACAAGCGAGAGAAGTGAGAAAACAAAGGAAAAAAACAAAAGCACCTTCCCCCCCATCCACCCTCTTCCACCTCCTCCCCCCCGAGCGGCGCAGGGGAACGGGGAATGGGGGTTATGGTCAGTCTACAGCACTTCTTCTCTGCCGCTCCTTCTCGGTCACTCTCGTCCCCTGTGCTGTGGGGTCCCACCCACGGGATGCAGTCCTTGATGAACTGATCCGGCGTGGGCTTCCCACAGGCAGCAGCTCTTCCAGAACTGCTCCAGATATGGGTCCGTACCACGGGGTCCATCCCTCAGGAGAAAACTACTCCAACCTGGCTCCCCTACGGGCAGCAGCTCCTGCCAGATCACCTGCTCCTGCGTGGGCTCCTCTCCACGGGCTACAGGTCCGGCCCGGAATCTGCTCCGGCAGGGGTCTTCCACAGGCGGCAGCCTCCGTCAGTGCAGGGCCACCTGCTCCACCGTGGTCTCCTCCACGGGCTGCAGCGTGGAACCCTGCTCCACCGTGGTACTCCATGGGCTGCAGGGGGACATCCTGCTTCACCATGGTCCTCACCACAGGCCGCAGGGGACTTCTGCTCCGGCGCCTGGAGCACCTCTCCCCCTCCTTCCACACTGACCTTGGTGCAAGGCTGTTCTCCCACTCCCTTGACTCTCCCGGCTGCTGTGTGGCGCAGCGTTTTTTCCCTGTCTTAAATATGCTCTCACAGAGGCGCAAAACAACATCGCTTATTGGCTCGGATCTGGAAAACAATGGGGCCCTTCCCAAACATGGGGCAGCTTCTAGATCTTTCTCACAGAAACCACCCCTATGGCTCCCTGCTACCAAAACCTTGCCACGTAAACCCACTACATTCCACCCCTCGCCTCTGTTAAAAGCATATTTAAGACTACTCACAACATACCATCACTTTACAATTATCACAACAACCTTCACAAACTTCACTTACATCAAAAAGAAAAAGAATTCACCACACCAAAATAAACATAACATCATCACAGCACCGACAAGGTGGACATTTTACACACACACCACCCCTCGTCCCTTCACCACACTAACATCTCACAGTTACTGCTTTCTTAAATTCTTCACAACTTGTACATTCCTAACAATCATCCTGCACATATTTTTGCCCGTTACTTCTACTAACTATCATCCTTATCTCAAATTCCTCGAGCCCCACGTTGGGCGCCAAAAAAGACTGTCGTGGTTCCGCTCGAGTGGGCAGCCGAGCTCCACCACAGCCGCTCTCTCACTCCCCCTCCTCAAAGAGGAATGGGGAGAAAATATGTGAAAAGGGCTCAAGGATTGAGATAAGGACGAGAAAATCACGCAATAATTATTGTAACGGGCAAAACAGACTCGGCATAAGGAGATAGTAAGATTTATTGCCTACAACTAACAAGCGAGAGAAGTGAGAAAACAAAGGAAAAAAACAAAAGCACCTTCCCCCCCATCCACCCTCTTCCACCTCCTCCCCCCCGAGCGGCGCAGGGGAACGGGGAATGGGGGTTATGGTCAGTCTACAGCACTTCTTCTCTGCCGCTCCTTCTCGGTCACTCTCGTCCCCTGTGCTGTGGGGTCCCACCCACGGGATGCAGTCCTTGATGAACTGATCCGGCGTGGGCTTCCCACAGGCAGCAGCTCTTCCAGAACTGCTCCAGATATGGGTCCGTACCACGGGGTCCATCCCTCAGGAGAAAACTACTCCAACCTGGCTCCCCTACGGGCAGCAGCTCCTGCCAGATCACCTGCTCCTGCGTGGGCTCCTCTCCACGGGCTACAGGTCCGGCCCGGAATCTGCTCCGGCAGGGGTCTTCCACAGGCGGCAGCCTCCGTCAGTGCAGGGCCACCTGCTCCACCGTGGTCTCCTCCACGGGCTGCAGCGTGGAACCCTGCTCCACCGTGGTACTCCATGGGCTGCAGGGGGACATCCTGCTTCACCATGGTCCTCACCACAGGCCGCAGGGGACTTCTGCTCCGGCGCCTGGAGCACCTCTCCCCCTCCTTCCACACTGACCTTGGTGCAAGGCTGTTCTCCCACTCCCTTGACTCTCCCGGCTGCTGTGTGGCGCAGCGTTTTTTCCCTGTCTTAAATATGCTCTCACAGAGGCGCAAAACAACATCGCTTATTGGCTCGGATCTGGAAAACAATGGGGCCCTTCCCAAACATGGGGCAGCTTCTAGATCTTTCTCACAGAAACCACCCCTATGGCTCCCTGCTACCAAAACCTTGCCACGTAAACCCACTACATCCAGATGCTAAAATGCTGATTGAGATGTGGGTGATGAAGGTTCATTTCCATGGCTATTCCTGAAAGTCAGAAAGTTCAAACTGTAATCCATTCAAAGACATTAACCTTGAGGCTATTCACTTTTTCTGTGAAAAGGCAAAGTCTACCTCTGTTACTGAAATCATGCTTCAGTTCAGAAGATTCATTAGGCAAGAAATACATAGACAAAAAATGTATACTTTGTTAATTTGGTAGACTGGGCACAGCTGGGATAAGGGTATTACTAGGAATGTATCTTTTGTATAATATGAAAGTATTTAAGGTGGGTGATAGAAATCAGATCACCTACAAATATTTTACCCATAAGAATGACCTTCTTTCTGCTTTAAAGCCTTGTTTAGGAAAAATAGCACTTCTTCATCAAGTAGTGTGCCTGTTATGGAGCAATTTTGAATATGTATTTTTATCCCTTCCAGCAAAATATCTTCAAATTTATAAATAAACTTTACATCATTAAACATATTATTTAACTTCCAGGGTTTTGTTTGTTTGTTTTTAAAGAATGATACCTAATTGACTCCTCTCTGAAAGGCTCTGGTTACCTTCTTTCAGAAAAAAAAAAGTGTCTAAAGACACCAAGGTATTTTTCAAGATACATCCTGCACTTAGGCACATCCTCTTATACACCCTAGAATGTCTTGGATGGATGATATCTTTTTATCAGTTAAAAGTTATCTTTTTCTGTATTTATATTAGTAAATTAAACAGTTCCAGAGAATGTTTATATGCTTTGGAACTTAGGTGTCTATATTTTTTCATTTATAATGGTCCTTGGCAGTTTGACTTGGGCTATTTAGCACTTTTCCAAATGATTCCTGGGTAAGTCACACATGTTATGGACATTCTCAGTTATTAATTTGAGTCTGCTCACCAATTTTGGAGGATTAAAGTTGAATGGTATGAACATATGCAAAATGTCTCATTCAATTTCTATCACGCTCTATGGCAGACATTGTTTCTGGACATGCTTAATTTACTAGTATAGATGGAGCTTAAAGCTACTAATATACTGTGTAGGGCATATAGATTTTTATTCCCACCTGTCAGGTGCTTAAAAAAATGCTTTCCAGTTATCTTCTTTGGATCCTAAGAAACTTGCCTAAATTTACCCAAGATGTCTATTTGTAGGTAAATGAAGTGAAGACAGATTAGATTGAGATGAAGTCCTGCTTTTTGATAAGGAAATAGTCTGTATTTCTATTGTATTATTATTGCTTGAAAGGAACAAGAACAACAACAACAAATCATTCAGAGCTTTCTGAACAGATGAAGATTTAATGCAGATTTAAGAAAAAAATAATAATTTTAAATAAAGAAATCAGACATGGAGTAATGTTGTGGAGCATTTGAAGACTATACATGAATGTGATAAGGAGATGATGAAAAATTTGGAAGACAGCAAGTTACAGAGTTGGATTTCCAGAACAGGGTGATGCATTTAATTTTGATACTTCAAAAAGAAATGGACCAAGGAAGGTGCAGAGGCTGTACAGGAAGAGGATAAAGCTGTCAAGGCAAAAGATAATAAATATATATACCAGCATAATGGCTGGAAGCACAGAGGGGAGAAATTTTACACAGAAGAATGAGTAGCAAGACTTTGACAGAATTAGCTGAATACTAGAAGTATTGAAATGTCTGTTACTGAGCTCAAATATACAAGAGCTAATATCAGTGTGCTTTCCTTGAGACAAAAGTCTTTCATGCGTGGTGGTAATGTCAGCCAGTCCTGTCAACCTCTCTGTGTGTGTATATATGTATGTCACTCACCTACTCAACAAATGTAAATTTATAATTCTGAAAGAAAAGCACTGGATTTAAAAACTCTCTTTCTTATACACATACACAAAAAAGTGAAAATATAGACATTCTGTAAATCACTTCTACCACAGTAGTAACTTTTCCTGAGAGATTATTTTTTTAATATAAAAAAGGAAGAAATTTAAATGAAATTTTGTCAACCCAGTCTACCAAGGCGGATTATTCATTTTGTCTTTCTTTTTGCCTAGTTTAATTATGAATCTGTTTTCTGACAAGTTTTCGGTTATTTACTCATTTTCAGAGTATCACGATTATTGTGAAGCATGATTTTTTATGATAGCAGAAATATATTTTCTTCTTGCTCCTCGTCCTCTGCTTCTGCTTCTTCATGTCCAGAATGGCTTTTCTTCTCTTTTCTTCTCTTTTCTTTTCTTTTCTTTTCTTTTCTTTTCTTTTCTTTTCTTTTCTTTTCTTTTCTTTTCTTTTCTTTTCTTTTCTTTTCTTTTCTTTTCTTTTCTTTTCTTTTCTTTTCTTTTCTTTTCTTTTCTTTTCTTTTCTTTTCTTTTTTTTCTTTCTTTTCTTTTCTTTTTTCTTTTCCTTTCTTTTCCTTTCTTTTCCTTTCTTTTCCTTTCTTTTCCTTTCTTTTCTTTTCTTTTCTTTTCTTTTCTTTTCTTTTCTTTTCTTTTCTTTTCTTTTCTTTTCTTTTCTTTTCTTTTCTTTTCTTTTCTTTTCTCTTCTCTTCTCTTCTCTTCTCTTCTCTTCTCTTCTCTTCTCTTCTCTTCTCTTCTCTTCTCTTCTCTTCTCTTCTCTTCTCTTCTCTTCTCTTCTCTTCTCTTCTTCTTCTTCTTCTTCTTCTTCTTCTTCTTCTTCTTCTTCTTCTTCTTCTTCTCTTTTTTTCCTCATGGAATTAAAAGAAAATTAACAGACAAGTGACAACAACAAACAAAATTACAGTGTGTGATGGAATTCTATTTTGTTGAAGTATAAGAATTTTAAGTTCCTATTTAGAACAGTGATCTGGTCCATTTATGGGTGGAAGATTTTCTCATTATTTCAGTGATTCTGTTCTGCAGTTTTACCAAGAGACTCCATACATGTCTCAGAGTCCCATTCAGGCACAAAATAAATACAAAATAGTTAGCTCCTACTTTAAAAATGTGTGAGCAAAGCATAAAGATCCCAAAAAGTAGATCTCCAAAATAGAGGGAAGGGATCAAGATAATGAGATAATTTTGCTTAATGTTAAAAGCTGTAACGAGGCCATATCTTCTATACAATTTCATCTAGGTTTCACAGAAAGGTTCAATGAAACATATAACAAATATGGATGGATTTGTGTCTACTTGCAGGGAAGCATATATAATATAAGTCATGAAGTCATAGAATAAGTCATGAAGGTATTTGTCTGAAAAAATGGTGCATGGGAAGTAGAGGAAGAAAGTAAATTTTAATGCTTTATAAGAGCTCATAAATTGGAAAAAAAATATACAGAGACTTAGATGAGAAAAATGGTCTAGATAGCTGCAAAGAAAAAGGTGACATGAGTAACTTATTCAGTAGGATGGTCATCACAGATTTGAATTCTATGTATTCCTTCAGTCAGGTCTTATTTGGAATCAAATTGGTTATTTCTTTTCTTTTAGAAACTTAAATTCTCATATACAAACCCTGGAAAATTAGCTTCCTGGTGCACAGTCAACTCTTATTTTTCCTCACTTACAAACATAAATTGATCTACCTGACAAAAAAAAAAAAAAAAAAAAAAAAAAAGAGAGAGAGAGAGAGAGAGAGAGACAAGGAAAACATAAGAAGGCACATAAGCAAGGCAACATAAAACTCTTAAGTGCTACCTATTTCATATTCTCCTTTATGCTATGGTAACTCCTAAATCAGCTTCCCCCCATTGCCCCCCTCCCCGCCCCCCCACTTCCTTTGCCAGTAACATATACCTCACAGGTGGGATTATTCAGTCTTTCTGGTACTTGCCCAGTTAACACTACTGCTGACCTTATGGTGATATGACCTACTTTGTTCTTAATTATGACAGTCCCTCATTGTTCCTTGTTCTGTTACCGATTTACTTTTTTTTTTTTCTACATTGTTCTGCTAGCAGCTTCACTAGACATTGGAGGTGTTTATAAATTCTTACAAGGAACTCATTAAGCACTGAATACCAACAGTTTTATACCATACAAATGATTCTTAAACAGAGTCTTTCAATTTACAGAAACCTCTTAAACTGTCCACTCTGTTTGCATATATCTAGCTGCCCAGTATTCCTGTGTACTTTTATTATTAGAAAAGTTTCTTTGTGTTCCTGTATTAGAAGAAATACTTTCCAAATATCAATAATATATGTTAAGAAATAAACTGCAGGCTGCCAGTTGCAACATTTCATTTATCTCCTTTCTTTCCACTAGATGTCAATAGAGTGTTCTTCCATTTTGGGTTCCCTTACTGCTTGAAAATTAAAAAAAAAAAAAAAAAAAAAAAAAAAAAGCAGGGGTCTGGCTTTTGCTTTAGTCCTTAGCCACAAAGCTTGCATCCTTATACACCCCTGAATGGGTATTCCAAAGGGAACAAGGAATAAAAGGTCTGTCACTAAAGAAGAGAATGATTTTTGTTTACTGAATCAAGATTAGGCTCCGTGGGTGTTGAATTGAAATAAAATTTCTTTTAAATAGGGCCCGGATAAATCAATTGCAACCAGCAGTTAATGACCAGTTTGTGAACAGCTTGAGGGAAAGCCAAGGGCAGTTAAAACTCCAGTAAATTAGTTGTTAACTGTGCTAATGAACGATATTGAAAAGATTATTGCTATTATAAACTCTAATCAATCAGGTTTACCATTGTGTGTAAAAAAAGTTTGCAAGCAACAATATTTTATGGATGCAGCTATGCACTTCTTATTTTACTTTATATGATAATATGAGTAATCCACAATGCTGGATTCTACTTTTGGTTCCCAAGGAAGTATAAGCATACATATTACATACAAAAATAATAATAAGTACTTTAAGATAAAATGTGGCCAAGTGAATTAATAAAAATTTAGCTGATGCATCAGGAAGGTATAGGAGGACAACACAAATAAAGAGTACTATATGTAGTTGGATTTGATGTTGTGTTCTTCCAGGTTAATATGAAGTTGTAAATTTGAGTAATTCATGTCTGTTTTGTTGATTCAGTTCTGAAAATTTCACTGCATGTGTGACTCCTATTTATACAGTGCTTTGCTGAATGCTGCATCTCCTGTATTTCTCTCCTAGTTCCAGGTGAGGCACTGGCTAGTTCATTGCATCAGAGAAATGTATGAACTGTTGCTGTAGCAACAGGCTCTACTGCATGGCTTCTGGACCAAGGAAATGTAGCTTTTCATGTTTTTATTTCATTTTATTTATTTATTTATTTCTGCATCGTTTTGGCACCCTCTCCCACTGATTACAAGCATATTTCAGATGTAGCTTATGCCAGTGATTCTGAAGCTAAACAAAAGTGATTCAGACACTGGTCATTGGCACCAAAGCTAAAGGGTATAAACTGTCTTACCACTGCATTGTTGAACACTATTTGTTCTCTATGAATATTTTCAGACATGCCACTGATCATGCCCCTGAATCTCCTCTGGACCCAGAGGATGTACCTGTTATTCAAATCCATAATTATGGTTTGTTTGTTTGTTTGCTAGTTGTTGCTTGCTTTTCTTCTTTCCCAGCTGTGTTGCAGGTTAATCCTGGTTAACAATTACACAGCTACTCATTCCCTTTCCCCTAGTGGTGTGTGTGTGTGTAGGGGTGGAGGAATCAGAAAAGTAAAAATGAGAAAATAATGGTTTGAGATAAAGTAAGTAGAGGAGAAGATGAACATGCAAGCAAAACAAAATAAGGAGTTCATTAACCACTTGCAAATGGCAGACAGATGTTTAGTGATTTCCAGAAATGATGGGCTTCTCCACACATAATCATAGAATGAATCATAGAATGGTTCATGTTGGAAGGAACCTTAAAGATTACCCAGTTCCAATCCCCCGTGCCATAGGCAAGGGAAGCCACTAGATCAGGCTGCTCAGGTCCTTATCTAACCTGGTCTTGAACACCTCTGGGGATGGGGAACCCAAAAACTTTCTGGGCAACCTTTTCCAGTGTCTTACCAACCCCTCAGTGAAGGATTTCCTCCTAACCTCTAATCTAAATCACCCCTCTTTTAGTGTAAAACCATTCCTCCTTGTGCTGTCTGATAATATCTGAATAAAATATGTTATTGAGCAAAGAGTCACTGTCCATCTTTTTCATAAATCTCTTTTGAATATTGAAAAGCTGCAATGAGGTCACCCTGGAGCCTTCTTTAAGACCAAACAGCCCCAACTCTTTCAGCCTTTATTCATAGGAGAGATGCTCCAGCCCCTTGATCTTCTTCACTGTTCTCCTCTGGATTCACTGTAACAGAGTCACAGAATCACTCAGAATTTCTAGGTTGGAAGAGACCTCAAGATCATCGAGTCCAACCTCTGACCTAACACTAACAGTCCTCCACTAAACCATATCCCTAAGCTCTACATCTAAACGTCTTTTAAAGACTTCCAGGGATGTTGACTCAACCACTTCCCTGGGCAGCCTGTTCCAGTGTCTAACAACCCTTTTGGTAAAGAAGTTCTTCCTAACATCCAACCTAAAACTCCCCTGGGGCAACTTTAGCCCATTCCCCCTCGTCCTGTCACCAGGCATGTGGAAGAACAGACCAACCCCCACCTCACTACAGCCTCCTTTAATGTACCTGTAGAGAGCGATAAGGTCACCCCTGAGCCTCCTTTTCTCCAGGCTGAACAAGCCCAGCTCCCTCAGCTGCTCCTCGTAGGACTTGTTCTCCAGACCCCTCACCAGCTTCGTCACCCTTCTCTGGAGTCGCTTGAGCACCTTGATGTCCTTCTTGTAGCGAGGGGTCCAAAACTGAACACAGTACTCGAGGTGCGGCCTCACCAGAGCTGAGTACAGGGGGACGAAAAGATCAACAGATCAACGTCCTTCTTGTGCTGGGGAATGTAATGGTTACATGGAAAGAAAAATGCCTTCACTCTGAACATCCTCTCCTTCCTCCTTTCCCCCATCATTTATTGCTGAGCATGATGTCATACACTATGGAATATCCCTTTGGTCAGTTTGGGTAATCTGTCCTGGGTGTGCCCCCTCCTAGCTTCTTGTGCACCCTCAGCCTCCTTGATGGCAAGGTAGCATAAGAATAACAGTCCTTGATTCTGTTTAAGCACTGCACTGCAAGAGCTAAAGTGTGTTAGTAACACTTTTTCATTATGTGTTCATAATCCAAAGCATAACACCACATAAACTGCTATGAAGTATTTTATGAATTACAAAGTGAGATAATTCAGATCAGTATTAAGATTACAATGCAACCTTACAAAATGTCCTACAATCCCTAAGTGAGCAATAATAACTAAGATCGAGATGTGTATCTGTGTAAGCAAATTACATATTTTGTTGCTGGACAGTTTTTGTTTTCTTAGCAGGAAAAATATGGATTATGGCTATGGCTCATAAAGTTGTAGAGTTCATATTACTGGATTATGAAAAACACTGAAGTGATGTTAAACAGCATGTTAAACAGAACATAGAAAATGGAAGTAACAAGATTTGTGTTAGCTTTGTATGTCTTTTAAAATAGTTATTAATAGCTATTTTTTCCATCATGCTATATACTTGTTCATACCTTTTGAATGCATTCAATTATTCTGATATTTGGTTGATATCTTCTTAATTTCTTCTCCCATAAAAAACTTGCTGAACTGATATTTTATCATTTGCAGTGCTCTAATTCACCTCTATTTCTCCTTTTATTCTTTGCTTGTTCAATGGTCTACTATCCTAATGGATTTCTCAGTTCTAATAGGGTTAAAAACATTTTCTTGATTTTATTTTTCCTTTCAAATGTTTCAAATGTTCGAATAATAATGAGGCGATTGCAAGAAGGACTTTCAAAAGAAGTTTAGAATATAAAAAGTAAACTAAAATTAGAATTTATAGCTTAGACTATATTTTGGCCATGATAATTTCTTCTTATGTTAGAATACTGCTTTTAATCTTAAGAAAATTATCCATAACCCAATCATAATATCAGTTCACTTTTCCCAATAAATTGAGAAGTAAAAGGAATAGAACCAGCTGTTGAAGTAAACCAATTAGCTAGCTCTAAAAATAAATAAATAAATAAATAAATTATACTCTATAATGCACTTTATGTAAAATATAGGCAAGAATTTTGTCTTTAGTGCACAAATTGATCTTAATATTACTATAAATGAGCCAAATTTCCATGCATTTGAACTGAAGTAAATCCAAATTGCATCATTCTACCAATTTTATTACAGTTACTCTTTAGATAGAATAAAATATGAGTTTTCCTTATTATTCTGGTGTCTCATAAGAATAAAAGTATATGACAAAACATTTAATAAGATTATATATATATATTGAATTTATTTGTAAAATGAAAAAATATTACAATAATATTACCTTGGAAATTAAACAGTTATTGAGAATTCAATTATAGCAATTAATATATTTTGGATAATTACACTAACATGTTCAGAGTTGAAAGTCATAGCTTATTAAAATCTTCTGTTCTAGAAAATAAAGTTTATTAAAATAAATATATAAATAAAGTAAATGATTTCTCAGTAGACTCCTTACAGTCATCTGAAACAAAGATTTTGGTTGTAAAGTTATTGCATTTTCACAGCATTTACTCTCATGTAAAGAACATTTTATTTTAGGGCTAGCATTTTATTCAAGGTTCAAAGGGTTTAAATGGTACTGCCGTTAGTGATCGAACTGTATACATGTGTTTTTTTTGTTTGTTTGTTGTTAGTTTGTTTCACTATGTATTTTTTTTTTCTCGTTAATGAATTTAACTTTCTTCAAATATGTGGTACTAATTCAAGCATTCAGTAAATTAAAATAATCTCAACACTAGAGTTTGTCTATGTGATTACCTGCAGTGCTTTTATTCAAATCACAGAAATAAACTTAAAAATTTTAAGACTGGGGATTGACTTTACTGACTTTACTACATTTTTGTTTTATTTATTTATTTATTTTTTGTTTAGTTCATGACCCTATGACTTCATTTAAATTATACTTTGAAATGCTTGTTCATTTATTTTTTTTCCCTCCAATATATTTTTTTAATATATATATATATATAAAATAATGTTATAAAATAACTAGTCAAAATAAAGCCATTTCAATGTGGCATGTTACAATGACCAGTATAGTTATAAATGCCAAAAACTTAAATATATTCTCTTATATAAGTGTGGTGCTTCCTGCCAGCAGAAGAAGCAGCTGGGCAAAAGATAAGCTGAGGAAGGTGAAAAGTGAGGAAAGGGGGAAGAGGAACAGGAGCAAAAGTGGTAGAGTGACAGATATTGGATGAGTTCTAATTCAGATGAAGTCAACAGAAAGTCACTGGTTTTTGAGGTAATTATATCAGACTCATTATCTAAGGTTATTGCATTTTTTTTATATATATATGTAGCAAGTGAGAGTTTCAGATGAATTTTTAAACTACTAAATTTTATACTAAAAATTTCATCTTCTAATTTTCTGAAATTCTTTGGTTTTGTCCCAATGTGTAATTCAGCCCCTTTGACTGGCTGTGCTCCTAGCATACAGCAAATTTTCTTTGTATAGACAGCCTTCATAGAATTATAAAATGGTTTGGGTTGGACCTTAAAGACCATCTAATTACAATAATCACAGCCGTAGGTAGCGACACCTTCCACTAGATCAGGCTGCTTGAATCCCCATCCAACCTGGCCTTGAACACTTCCAGGAATGGGGCATCCACAACTTCTCTGGACAACCTGCTCCAGTGCCTTACCACCCTCAGAGTAAATAGTCTTTTCCTAATGGCTAATCTAAATCTGTCATCCTTCAATTTAAACCATTACTTCTTGTTCTATGACTACACTCTTTGAAAAAAAGTCCTTCTCAGCTTTCCCATATGTCCCTTTTAGGTGCTGGGAAGTCACAAGTCTCCCCAGAGCCTTCTCTTCTTCAGGCTCTCTCAACTCTCTCAGCCTTTCTTCATAAGAGAGGTTCTTCAGCCCTTTGATCATCTGGACTCATTTCTTCCTTTGGACTCATTCTCATACTTCTATGTCCTTCTTGTTCTGGGGGCCCCAGAGCTGAACACAGTACTCTAAGTGGAGTCTTACAAGATAAGTATATAGAGGGAGAGTCACTTCCCTTGACCTGCTGGCCATGCTTATTTTGCTGCAGCCCAAGATCTGTATCTGGTCATTCTGGGCTAGAAGACACATTATTGGCTCATGTTCAGCTTCTCATCCACCAATACCACCAGGTCTTTCTCATCAAGACTGCTTTCAATATACTCTTTGCACAGCCTATATTTGTTCTTAGAATTGCCTTGTACGTGGCTTTATTTGCACCAGCTTTTCTTAAGACCTTTCAGGATGAAAGTCACTATATACTTCCTCCAAAATAGTTCTGTTCCTCTTTTTTTTTTTTTTTTTTTTTTTTTTTTTTTTTTTTTTTCTTCTAATATCAAAAGTAAACTTCCCCTGAGGCCATTTCCCCTTGTTCATTTCCTCTTATCTGTTTGATAAATTTAATGTTGGAAAAAGACAAGACATTATATTATTCTGTTCTTTCACTTGTAGAGATGTGCAATTTCTTACCTCAAATTTATAATGATTTATTTTTCCTTAAATAATTGAAATAATAATAATAATAAAAATAAATAAATTGATTATTTATTGATTAGATATAATGTTAATAAGCACTATTATAAGTTAGTCTGTATTATTAGTTCTGTTGACTTCAGTGGCACTTCTTGATTGAATAAGGGCTACTGAATTTTGAGCCTCTATTATGAAGGCTACCTTCCAAACAGAAAAGCAAGAAATACTATAGCTTTATTTCCATAGAAAACATGGAAGAAGACTTTAATGTGACTCTCAGTTGAGAAAAACAATGTAGAATATACATGTATACTATGCAATAGAAAGAAGTTTATATGCTGTAGGCTGAACAAAACCAAGACAAAATTTATTGTGAGTACAGTAATTATTACAATTATTTGCTGAGCCTCATCTGTGCTATATTTTACTCTATGGTATGTGACAAGAGGCACAAAACCATGACTGCCAAAGTTGTATGAAACTCTTTACTTTTCGGTACATTTCATAATAAGCAAGAAAATAATCCTGCACATATCTAGCTTCAGATGATAAATTGGATATGAAAGGAAAGATGTGAACTCAGTGAGCTAGGAAGATCTGTGTCTGTCTCTAAATTTATTATGTATATCCTTAAGCATATAGTAGTTTGATCAAATGAATAATGTGCATGTAAATCAGATAACTGGATTATCTGTGATCTGAAAAGAAATTTTAAATCTTATCTAAGGAAAAGTATTGTTTCACCAAATCTGGGTCCTATTTCATTCAAAGTTTTACTCTGAGAATAAAAACTCAGGGATGCATATGCAGGGGTGTTTACATATACAGGTTTTATTTGTATCTATTTTTCACAGCAAGGAAACTGCTTGTTTGGTATGACTAGCAATTTGTTTTCACTCAAGCAGGCATTTCTGTAAACAAGAGCTGAAATTCTGTCCCAGTCAGGAAGTTTGTAAGTACCTGTTGTCACTTGCTGAATATTTTGAACTCTGACTAATGTTGTGACACCTCAGCAGCATGCAGAACAACTCATTGCCTCATAAAATAAGGCTTGAACCAGAGAAAATATAGCAACACATTAGCTTGATAGTTAAAGGTGTCTCTAGGGTAGTTAAAGACAGGGAATTAAATTATCTCAGGAAAAAAGAGTAACTTTATTGCAGACTTTTTGACTCTTCTATAAAAGTCCACTGCCCTGATGCTAGTTGCTACTACTACACCCTGTCTGGAAATTGATTGTACTTGGGTGTGTGGGAACAATGTCTCTTCAAGCAGAGGGCCACTCAGGCTTTTGTTCCCAAGGACATCTTGTTACACTGATTGCTTTAGCCTCAGACAAAGGCAGAATATAGAACTACAGGCATGCAAGATATTTGCAGGTAAAAAATAAACATACCTTATGAATCAAAACAGTTCAAAGGTGAAATCTCTAGTACTTGTCTGCAGGGGAATTAAGGGGAATTAATCTTAAGGATTATACTGGATTGTTTGTCAAGCTTTAATAAATATGTTTTTTATTTAAAAATCTGAGTATGTACAGAGACACAAATTTATGAATCTTGAACTGTCTGAAGTGGAATAAGTACTTGTGAATCAATAGCTCCTTTTGGATTAGGGTGCAAGAGGAGCAGATATTTTCATAATTTAATTGTTGATGAATATATTTTCTATTTGCACCTGAATATCAATTTAACAGCTTAGATTCCTTAATGTATATATATAGTTCTTTACAGTCTTAATTGATTAATAATCTAGATAACTAAATAAACCATCTTCTGTTGTTTAATCAGTTGCATATCTGAACATCTGTAAATGTAATGTGGTTTGACATGGATATAATGTGGTTTATCATTTAGGCAAGCTCAAGCTACAGCCCATTCATTCTAGTAGTTATAGGAAGCATACATACATAATTAAACTGAATTTATTTGATTAAACTTCTCTAGGTGTCGAATTGCTAGAATTACCACTTTGGAAACAAAAGAATAATTTCGTTTTTCATTAGATGGAAATAGTCTGTAACATATAGTCTGTTTTTAATATCTTTTTGATTCACATTTGCATTTGCCAGTACGTTTATTCCAACCTTCTATAAATGAGTTAAAATTGCTGTTCAACTTGTGTAACTCATATAATTGATCAATAGTGTCCATTTTATCAACACAAAATTTTTTCATACACAGAAGAGCACTGAAGGATGTAGCTGATTGCAAGAAATCCTACCCCAGAATTGGGATGCATGCTACTATATTAATGTGTGCCATGTTTTCTATAATAACACAGTGTGTTATACTCTCCTGCAAAGGTCTGATATTAATCCTTATAATAGATGCAAGCAAGCTCCGATACATATGTACCTCATATTTCAGTGCATATAAAGAAATGTTTTGCCAGGAGGTCAATATTTAAAATCAATACTTATTCCTTAGGACAATAAATTATATTATTCACCTTAGCAAAGGTCAATATTCCCTCAGTGGACTGATAAGATAAAAAAGGTCTGGTCTAACTTTAGTCTATGCTATACCAGATCTGGATTTTCTTAATTCTACTAATGTTTCATAGAAAGTAATTGTAGTATTTTGGGATAGCTTGATACTCTTGTGATCAGTTATAACATAAAGACATTACGATAACCTATAGCCTTTCTATGTGTCACTTTGTATATATTATGGTGAAGTGTTAAGTTAGCATATAAGTATATATAAAGAAGTTTAACCTCATTTTAGGGAATTAATGCATAGCACTTGAGGTTAAAATTTGTATTAATATTCTCAGTTACAGAATTACAGTATAATATCACTTCACACATGCATACATGCATAGAAGTACTAATCCATGGAATAATTCTAACTTCTTAATCATAGAATCACAGAGTCACAGAGTCATCTAGGTTAGAAGAGACCTCCAAGATCACCTAGTCCAACCCATGACCTAACACTAACAAATTCTCCACTAAACCATACCACTAAGCTCTACATCTAAACATCTTTTAAAGACATCCAGGGATGGTGACCCAACCAATTCCCTGGGCAGCCTATTCCAATGCCTAACAACCGTTTCAGTAAAGAAATTCTTCCTAATATCCATCCTAAACCTCCCCTGGCACAACTTTAACCCAATCCTCCTCATCCTATCACTGGGCACGTGGGAGAATAGAACAACCCCCACCTCGCTACATCCTCCTTTAAGGTACCTATAGAGAGCAATAATGTTGCCCCTGAGCCTCTTGTTCTCCAGGCTAAACAACCCTGGCTCCCTCAGCTCCTCCTCATAAGACTTGTTCTTCTGACCCCTCACCAGCTTCTTTGCCCTTCTCTGTACTCAAGCACCTCGATGTCCTTCTTGTAGTGAAGGGCCCAAAACTGAACACGGTACTCTTGGCTATAAACTATTTTAAATATACATATATGTATATATAAAGAGTTATTTAGATTCTTGTCTTATTAGACAAGAAAATAAAACAAAAACAAAATCATCCCACAGTAAAATACCAAATTGTTCTTTAGCAAAAATAATCAAAATATATTCTTAGATGGCATCAGGTAATCACTAACTATAATCCATTATATTACTGCGTTGATCAGTTTCTCTTTTAATTAAAAGAAT
Source organism: Aythya ferina (assembly GCF_964211825.1). Lineage (NCBI taxonomy): Eukaryota > Metazoa > Chordata > Aves > Anseriformes > Anatidae > Aythya > Aythya ferina. The sequence continues at coordinate 40,053,911 of NC_140296.1, forward strand.
TTCTCAAATGACTTGAAAATTAATAAATGAGTATTTCACTACTTGCTTGCACCTACAATCTTTCCAATCAAACTTATTTCAAACAGATAAACACTCACTTGCTAAAAAGAACTACATCCTGATAGTAGTATATGTCTGATGTATCATATATTGTATAGCAATTTCAGTAGCAAAAGAATAGGATTGGGAACCTAGGTAGCAAATTAGATTGATGTGTTTTCCTCGACATAATGGCATTTTCATTTCTGAGGCCTACCACGTCCAAAACAAAAACATTTTTTATACTTGTTCAAAATCTCAAGAGAAATGAGTTCAGGTGGTCTCAGTCCAGTTTTTCATGTGCAAGAGGACACATCAAAATGCTGTCTTGTGTCGATAGTAATTCGTCACTCTCATCTGTGAAAAGCCATAAGATTATGAGCATGAAGATGAGGTACTGCTCACCATATTTTTCCAACAACAATGGTTCTCTGGCCCATTTTGTATGAGTATTTGAGCAGATATGTCAAAGAAGGGAATGAAGATCATGTCTTCATGATTATCAGGGACTGCTTATATAGTTCACATTTTCTATTCTTTGCCTCTGATTGAATCTTGATATAATGAACAGAATGTCAAAGTATGGAAAGAAAAACAATAGAAACTAACTTAAAGAAGATCAGGTAGTGAAAAATATAAGTCACTGAAGAACACTGATGTTAAAAATGTAATCAAGCACCATGTCACTACATAATGTTTAATTTTTTCAATCTCCTAAAAGGACCTTGGGAGACTTAGAGCTCCTGAAAATGTTGCGTCTTCAATAAGTCATTTCCCTAAGGTTTAACAAAGGAGACAGAAGAAATATTACTGATATGATTATGTTCAGACTTCTTTGAGGAATATTTATATTAAGCACACTTCACTTTTTAACAGTGTCCAGAGATACACTTTTGGAACTGCTGAAATGTCACACCACAATGTCCAAAATTGTTGTTAGTAGCTGTTTTTGTCCTCTGTTCTTTTAGTCCTTCAACACATAGCTTGTTCCATATAGCTCCAGTGAGGAGAGGGAGTTTCATCATCATCGTGACAGGAAAAAAGAAGGACCTGTAAAGTTCGTTTTCCTCTAAAGCTCTGGTAGACTAGGACAGAACACAACCTAACTTACTAAAAAATTGCATCTGGATGATGACAGCAGATTACTGAAAACAAATTTAACTAGTTGGTCATTATTTGTGTATTTTGTTTACATAGCAAGGGTTTGGTAGTAAGGGAGGTGCAGGGGTAGCCTCTGTGAACAGAACTCTGCACCTTCCCTGTTAGTTTAGAGCCAGCTAAGCGAACCGCTGTTAGCCAGAGCTGAGCCTGTGAGTGATGCTAGTTGAGTCTCTGTGAGAGCAGAATTAAGAACGGGAAAAACTGGTGTGCAACAGCAGCTGGGAGAGAGGAGTGAGAAACACTGCCTTTGTTTTCTTTCTTTGAGTGATACAGGAGACAAGCATAGACTCTAATGAGACAGAGTTAAAAATAAGAGGAGGTATAGGACAGTGAAGGAAGGAAACTGTTTTATTCAAGAACACGTTTCATTCCACTGGCAATGTCATAATCAGTCTAAATGGTGCAACAATTAGACCCCAGTAACTAATATTGAAATAGATGGTTTCAATTACTCTATTAATTACTATATCTGTTGGAGAAAATGAGCTCAGGTTAGACAGGAAACAAATTCACAGGTTAAATCTGCATGTAGGACTGGTAAGAAAGTAGCTACCATTCACACAGCCATAATCTGGAGAGCCTGCATTGTTTGACCCTTTTTATCTAATATGTACAAAAAGAAAGAATATGAAGACTACTGTTTCTCAGTTTATACAGTGATAAGGAGATCCAGTCAGAGGATACATTTATTTTTTTATAATTCAGTAATTTATTTTGTTTTAGGTTCCTATATTCAACTTTAATAGAAATATATATATATATTTTTAATAGATCCAGTGGTATTGCAGTCATCATTTTAATTGCTATTAATATTATTATTAAAATTAAAATAAATATATATTAGCTGTATTAACTGATATAATTAGTACTATTTTAGGTCCTTTTTAGGACCAACATTCTTCAAAGTTTTTATAAATGATTTGGATGAAGGACTTGAAGGTTTTTGAGCAAGTTCATGGATAATACCAAATTGGGTAGAGCTGTTGACTCAGGGAGGGCGGTCAGGCCTTGCAGAGAGATCTGGACAAATTAGAGAGCTGGGCAATCACCAACAATATGAAGTTTAACAAGAGCAAGTGCCAGATTCTGCACCTAGGAAGAGGCAACTCTAGTTATATGTACAGACATATAACTAGGGGATGAGATCCTAGAGATAAGCCCTGCAGAAAGGGATCTGGGGGTTTTGATTGACAGCAAGCAGAACATGAGCCAGCAGTGTGCCCTGGTAGCCAGGAGGGCCAGCTGTATCCTGGGGTGCATCAAGCACAATATGGCTACCCAGTCAAGGGAAGTGATACTCCCACTCTACTCTAAGCTGTTGTAGCCTCACCTCAAGTACTGTGAACAGTCTGGGGCTCCACAGTATAAGAAAGGTATAAAACTGTTAGTGTCCAAAGAAGGGCAAGAAAGATGGTAAAGGGTGTAGAGGGGAAGACATGAGATGAATGACTGAAGTCACTCGGATTGTTCAACCTGGAAGAGACTGAGGGTTGACCTGTTGTTGTCTACATCTTCCTCATGAAGGGGAGCAGAGAAACAGGTTCTGATCTCCACTGATAGTCACTTGTAATATTGATTTTTTTCTGTGCTCTGGTTCACTTTGCAGCCCATAGAGAGCACACTACTATAGCACTGTAACTGAAACAGCAGAGAACACTTCTTGAGCACCAGCAGAGCACCACTTGTAAAAATTAATAGTCAGGAGTGGGAGGGTAAAGAGGGTAAAGGATGGTAATTAAGTTGTCTTTGTTGTTGATGTCTGTGCACTTGTATAACACACCAAAAAATCTGTAAGAAAACAAATAGGAATTCTACTACTTGCATTCATTAAAGAAAACACCTAAGTTCCTTTGTTGTTCTAGTTTCTAATCAAAGTGTAATTTCTTAAAAAAAAAAAAAAAAAAAGAAAGGTGAATATTTTATTCCCATAAAAAATATAAAACAAAGAACTTACCACAGAAAAATATCTACATGAAGTTAATAATGCAACAATGTTTTTTTGACTGGACCTGTTACATAACAATGTACTGTTCTCAGACCAATAATTAATTTCCATAAACTGATGTCATCTCATCCATGATTGCTTTATGAAATTGATGACTAGCTGTATCTTGTTTTGTTCATTATCTGTATTTCAGCACTGCTGGACTATAAGAAAGACTTTTCAAACAGTAGTTATAGAAGGCTAGGAGGCTAGGAATGGTGAAAAGGAAGAATCTTTGTTGTTGTTGTTGTTGTTGTTGTTGTTGTTTGTTTGTTTGTTTGTTTGTTTGTTTAAGGAAAGAAAGCAGTTCTATAATTTGATTCCAAATTAAAATTTACAATCACCTTCAGACCGTGTGCACTTGGAAGTCTTTATAAAAACCTCATCTAGTATACAGCTATGATGTTAGCATTGCTTCTTAATTCTGGTTATAAAATGGTCAAAATTTTCCATGGTGTTTTGAAAGAGGCAGAGGACGATACCATCAGAGATACGTTACCAACCAATCATGAAACAAGAGACATTACAGGAATGGAGTTCTGTGTTCTGCTTAGCAAGCTGTATTCAATTTTATCACATAGAAGGATGATAATTAGTTAATTCCAACAGAAATTCATGCTTATACTGCTTTCTCACAGGGTCTGGCATCTTTCTGTGCTTCCCGAAATATTTTCAACAGATTCCTCAGTCAGACTATTTTAAAACTCTCTTGGTAAATCAGCTGACATAATTTTACAGGCTGTAACTCCAAAGTCTTACAGCTGATCAATATCTATATGGCTAATTTTCTTCAATAAGAAAGAAGACACCACATCCACTTCACAGATATTTTCTTTGAAAGTGCATTCTCTCTCTCTCTGTTTTTATTTATGAGATTTCTTATTGGTGTTGTTAACTTGCAGTACATCTTATCTTGCTTTAATTACAGACTTTTCTGAGCGTTACTCAGCCTTGTAGATGTGGCTTACTCCTGCTGGCTACTACAGTGTGTAAGTTCCATGTACAACAGAAAGTGCTAATACGGTGTAAGAAGCAATATTTACCACACCCAGACAAAGCTCAATTCCAGAAAAAAAAAAAATAAAAAAATCTTTTGCTCATAATACAGCTTCATATTCAGGTAAACATAAAATTTAGAGAAAAATGTAAATTAAATATATAAATCATTGTACTGGGTGTAGATCACAAGGTTTTGATATCAAAATGGAAGGGCTGCATGGAAGGCAGTCTGTGAGGAGTGCCATCCAAGAACTTGCAAAACATTTCTGTTATTCATCAAATTGAAAGGAAACTTTCATACAAGAATAATCTATAATTGCTTCTTGGTGTAAAGGACTGAATTTATCAATGTAAAGGTGTATAACTTGTCTATTTCTCTGTAACCTGGGTGAAGTGTGCAATGTTGATACATTATGAAATATTGTTAATAAATAAACACAAAAAATAGAAAACTAACTAATAAGGTAAATTCAATGAATTATTGCCCAAACAATGCAATATTTTTATGCAACACTGTACACAAAAGAAATAAAATACCCTAACTAGCTATATTCAATGAACCCAGAGCATTAAGTAAAGTTGTATCTGAAAAAAAAAAAAAAGTCAACAGTTCTGTAAGCACTAAATATTATATATTTTGATCCATTTTCATGCTCACCCATTTATGTGACATTAATATGGTTTACATAGATTACTTTTATTATGTATGTTGTGAAACAATTTTGAAAATTAATTTTGTTTTTCAGGGGAGGGAACTTTACCCTTCCCTTCCCTTCCCTTCCCTTCCCTTCCCTTCCCTTCCCTTCCCTTCCCTTCCCTTCCCTTCCCTTCCCTTCCCTTCCCTTCCCTTCCCTTCCCTTCCCTTCCCTTCCCTTCCCTTCCCTTCCCTTCCCTTCCCTTCCCTTCCCTTCCCTTCCCTTCCCTTCCCTTCCCTTCCCTTCCCTTCCTTTATTTTTTTTTTCTTTTTTCTTTTTTTTTTTCTTTTTTTTTGTCATCAGGCTAATTTTAGATAAACTTAATATGAAATACCAGCCCTATTGGATTAGACTAATGGCCCACTTAGCTTACTATCCTTTCTTCTATAATGTCAAAAACAGATTTTAAGGAAACCGAGTTAGAGTACAAGCCTTAATAAGATATTCTTGCTCTTATTTAGCTAACGGCTGTAGCCATAAGAAATCTGGTATGCTGATATATCACAGAATCACAGAATTTCCTAGGTTGGAAGAGACCTCAAGGTCATCGAGTCCAACCTCCAACCTAACGCTAACAGCCCTCCACTAAACCGTATCCCTAAGCTCTACATCTAAACGTCTTTTGAAGACTTCCAGGGATGGTGACTCCACCACTTCCCTGGGCAGCCTGTTCCAGTGAATATATATATGACTGTTATGGGTTGCCAATAGCTTACTGAAATGAAGACACTGTCGATGTGGAATCTTTGAAAAGTAAAAACTAGGATGATTTTATTTTCCTGTCAAATGCACATGTGGCCAATCGCATGCACATCGCAAGCTAGTCATGTACAAGTAGAAGCCAGTAAGGACTAACACACATGCAATACCACTATGAGAATGTAGTCTCCAAAACAGAAAGAGAGAAGAGCTATCTGTCAATATGTCAGCACCTGGCTCATGATTTGTTCCATTTGGTCAATTATAGAACGAGTGTCTTAGACACTGATGTGAGGTATCAAAACACTTACAGGTTATTATGTTTTGCTGTATTTTAATGTCGAAATGTAGCTCATGGAGACAAACAAACAAACAAAGTAATAATAATAATAATAATAATAATAATAATAATAATAATAACAACTCATATCCTTGTTTTTGTCCTCTGAAGCTGCCTTGATGCCATGAAACAACAGCTCTTGCAACACTTATTGTTCTCTTCATGACCTGCTTTTGCAGACTTTTCTAACAACTCCAGCTTGTCTGCCAGCTTGAAAAGCCCTAGAAGATTCAGATACCTCTCACAAGGAAACTGTTATGTATGTTGTCCATCCTTATCACCCTTTCTTGAACTCTTTCCAAGTTCTACTATACCTATTCTGAGATGTAGCTCTCACTCATAACTACATTCAGTAGTCAAAATTCAGGTGAACCACAAATCCATATAGTGATGCAATGAACTTTTTACTTTGTTTTCTATTCATCCTAATATTCAGCTTATTTTTTTTGGTCACTAACTAGCACTAAACTGTTTATTTATAGCCATGCAATCTTATTCCTGTGTCATAATGCTCAGGTCAGAGCCTAGCTTTTTTTTTTTTTTTTTTTTTTTTTTTTTTTCCACACAAAATGACATTATTTTTGTTTTCCATGTACGTCATATTATATTTATATTGACTAAATTTCATCTGTCATTTTGGCAGCACACTCTTATCAAATACTTTAAAGGGTGTTGGAAGATAGAAATACAGTGTTCAGATGTACAAACAGCTGTTTCTCCTAGGTCACTTCTTTGAAGTGGCATTTAAATCTTCTATGTTAAAAAGATCAAAGGATTCATGCATGCACATGCACATACACATACAGGCAGACAGGGAATATTTTTTTTCAGACTCAGTCTCAGTCATCATTATTCTCTCCCAATACATGTTTTTGTTTTGTTTCAATTTTAAAGGTGTCACATTTTATCACAGATATTACAAGTTCTGTGTTTACCACCTCACTGCAGCCACAGGCAATAAAGAGCTTGAAATGTTGGTTGTGTGTATGTGACCTGATCCTGCAAACCATGAAATTTGTTAACTTTACTCATTATCATTACCGCATTTAGGAAAAGTAGACAGGAAGGTAAATTTTGCCTTCAGAGATGGTCCTTTCTGATCGGGGCTCAGGCTAACGCTCTTATTTGGGTCAGCGCAAGACCCTTTCAAAAATCAGCATCTTGAATGTTTTCTTGGTGAGGGAATTGGAAGAAATAGTAACAACAAAAGCTTTTTCCTGCAGGCTTCTTGGTTACTCTGTTTGGGTACACATTTTACATATATGCACTTGCCCTTAGTCAGGTTTTGAACCATCAGGTCTTTAAGAGCCTACCAACTGCTATGACATGGTCTTGGGATACCATCACACAGAAAACAAGTCTTTAAATTATAAAATCCAAATCAATTTTGTTATACAGAGCAGGCTGACAATATATATACATATATACACATATGATGACATATTTGCAAGCAAACAAGTTACCATAGTTTTGGGCCCCCAGCACAAGGAAGATGTGGACCTGTTAGAGCAAGGAGGACTACAAAGATGATGAGATTGCCGAAGCACCTCTCCTATGGAGAAAAGCTGAGAGCTGGGGATGTTCAGCCTGGAGAAGAGAAGGCACCTGGGAGACCTCATTGCAGACTTTTAATACTTAAAGGGGTCTTATAAAAAAGGATGTAGAAGGACTAGGGTGGAAAGTGACATGTCAAGGGGGAATAGCCTTAAACTAAAAGAGGATAGATTTAGATTAGACATTAGGAAGAAATTCTTCGTTGTAATGATAGTGAGGCACTGGAAGGTGAAGTTGCCCAGTGAAGTTGTGAATGCCCCATCCCTAGAGGCGGTCAAGGCCAGGTTGGATGATGCCCTGGACAACACGATCTAGTGGGTTGCATCCCTGCAGGGATGTACATTTGACTAGAAGGGGGGCTGGAACTAGATGCTCTTTAAGGTTCTTTCCAACCCAAACCATTCTATGATTCTACGATTAAAACTTTACTACACCTTAGCTGGAAGTTATTGCTTTTCAGATGAGGCACTGTCTGGGAAGATGATTTATACCAATTTGTTTCATTTGCCATTTGCAAAGTGCTTATAAAAGGCAACTTGGTTACCGTAACTCAGCCAAGATGTGGTAGCTTTTGAAGACAGAGTAGCTTGTGCTTATAATCTTTTGTCAATAAAACACATGTATATTTAACATGGAACAACCAAAACAATGTCAAGCTACTTTAAAGAAAAGAAGTTGTAGCAGAAAATATTCTTCTCTTCTGTTTCAGATATCTGCTTTAGAATGAACTAATTTATGTCTTCTGCATGCTTATTTTTCCTCATTTATTATGAAGAACATCTAGAAGACTACTTCTCAAGCAGACAATAATATTACAAATTAGGACCGACTAATTTCTAGTATAAAAAATATAGACCGAATCAATTTAGGCCATTGTTTTTGGTTTTCAAAAGGTTTTTAAGAAGTTAAATAAAAAGAAAAAGAGAGAGAGAGAAGAAACATATAGACTTAAAAAAAAGTGTTCAATTACTTTTCTGTTTTCAGTTTTTGCTAAACAGTTTTGAGAATTCCACTGACATCACAGATAAGTGTCATTGGGTGTTTAATTTCAATATTATCATTTGAAGAATTTTTGCATTATAGATTATTGGTGATAAAATCCAGAAACTCAGTGCTTTCTGAATTACCTTTTCAGTGGAAGCTTTGGCTCCTGCGCAGGAAATATTAGAAATTGTTAGGAAGCAGAACTAGACCCTACAAAAGAAAAGGAGGGGTTCAGACAGTTTTTAAATTCATAGTACGTTTTACTTCTCCTTATAAAAAGAACAAATATCTAACATTGGATAGACTTATCCTTCTTCACAACTCTTTTCTGTCTCTTCTCTAACCTTCTTGAAGCAGGGAAACCAGAACGGTAGGTTATTTAGCATACTTAAGACAAAAACTCATAATGCATTTACACAATGATTTCATGAATTTTTTTTTTTTTTATTCTTTTGTTAATAGAGCCACTGCACAGCTCAGGGAAATAAAATAACTAAACCAACCAAACAAAAACACCGCTAACACTGAAATTATATTTCTAGGGAAAGTAGAAGAGAGCAGTGATGGTTTTGCAAGTACACACTGCCAGACTTGAGATAAAATGAAGCTTAGGCAATCCCTGTGCAAGAGGCACAATTTTACCTTCTTCAAAGGCCTAAATCAAATGATTAGCATTTATGCTACAAACTGTACCATTCAGTTTCTGAATCCATTGGTATTTGCTTCCAGAACTTCTAGCAACCCAGCAACCCTAATTTTGACAAATTAAATATATGTCAAGAAAGAAAGAACTTGTTCTATTTTAAAACCCCCAATCTAATTTGTGACCTCTACTTTATCTCCATTCATGACTCAATTACTCTTACATCCACATCAGCAGTCTCCATTCCAAGGTGAAGAATACTGTTCAATTAAACACTTTCCTGTTCAGAAGCTATCCTGCATCTTTGATTAGTCTTGCTACCTTTCCACGTATTTTTTCCTGTTCTAGTACAATTTAATATATTGTATGTTGTGTCCTTTCTTTGTGTGTTCTGTAAACACAACTTTACCTTTCACATTTCTGGCGGCTAGCAAATGTGACGCCCATCTACAAGAAGGGCCGGAGGGCAGACCCGGGAAATTACAGGCCTGTCAGTTTGACCTCAGTGCCAGGGAAGCTCATGGAGCAGATCCTCCTGAGAGTCATCACGCAGCACTTGAAGGGGAAGCAGGCGATCAGGCCCAGTCAGCATGGCTTTATGAAAGGCAGGTCCTTCTTGACAAACCTGATCTCCTTCTATGACAAAGTGACGCGCTGGGTGGATGAGGGAAAGGCTGTGGATGTGGTTTACCTTGACTTCAACAAGGCTTTTGACACCGTCTCCCACAGCATTCTCCTCAAGAAACTGGCTGCCCTAGGCTTGGACTGGCGCACGCTTCGTTGGGTTAGAAACTGGCTGGATAGCCGGGCCCAAAGAGTCGTGGTGAATGGAGTCAAGTCCAGTTGGAGGCCAGTCACTAGTGGCGTCCCCCAGGGCTCGGTGCTGGGGCCGGTCCTCTTTAATATCTTCATCGATGATCTGGACGAGGGCATCGAGTGCACCCTCAGTAAGTTTGCAGATGACACCAAGTTAGGTGCGTGTGTCGATCTGCTTGAGGGTAGGAAAGCTCTGCAGGAGGATCTGGATAGGCTGCACCGATGGGCTGAGGTCAACTGCATGAAGTTCAACAAGGCCAAGTGCCAGGTCCTGCACCTGGGGCGCAATAACCCCAAACAGAGCTATAGGCTGGGAGAGGAATGGTTGGAGAGCTGCCTGGCGGAGAAGGACCTGGAAGTGATGGTGGATAGTCGGCTAAATATGAGCCAGCAGTGTGCTCAGGTGGCCAAGAAGGCCAACGGCATCCTGGCTTGTATCAGGAACAGTGTGACCAGCAGGGCTAGGGAGGTGATCGTCCCCCTGTACTCAGCTCTGGTGAGGCCGCACCTCGAGTACTGTGTTCAGTTTTGGGCCCCTCGCTACAAGAAGGACATCGAGGTGCTTGAGCGGGTGCAGAGAAGGGCGATGAAGCTGGTGAGGGGCCTGGAGAACAAGTCCTACAAGGAGCGGCTGAGGGAGCTGGGCTTGTTCAGCCTGGAGAAGAGGAGGCTCAGGGGCGACCTTATCACTCTCTATAGGTACCTCAAGGGAGGCTGTAACGAGGTGGGGGTTGGTCTGTTCTCCCACGTGCCTGGTGACAGGACGAGGGGGAATGGGCTTAAGTTGAGCCAGGGGAGTTTTAGGTTAGATGTTAGGAAGAACTTCTTCACTGAAAGGGTTGTGAGGCATTGGAACAGGCTGCCCAGGGAAGTGGTGGAGTCACCATCCCTGGAAGTCTTCAAAAGATGTTTAGATGTAGAGCTTAGGGATATGGTTTAGTGGGGACTGTTAGTGTTAGGTCAGAGGTTGGACTCGATGATCTTGAGGTCTCTTCCAACCTAGAAATTCTGTGATTCTGTGATTTCATTTCTAAGCTGGACAGCTACTAAATCTATCATGAAAAATATGGGTTCATTATAGATTTATAGTAATATAAAAATGTTTTCCATTTTGCTTTCGATTTCTTTCTTAGTAATTACTTATGCTCTACACTTATCTTTTGTTGGTGGTGGTGTTTGTTTTTTTTTTTTTTTTAGCTGCTCTGAGTTGATATCTTCATGACTGCAAGCGTTCCTTCTTTGATAGTTTTCCTTTTTTGATAATGAATTTCCTTTCTTAATCAAGTGAATCAATATAATGGGATATTTCTTCTGTTCTTTATCTGTTATCATGTCAAGCATCTGATGTCAAGCTTTTGTCATCAGTAGACTTTGTAATTTCACTTTTTTTTTTTCTTCTTTCTTGCTAATTTGTGAATATAGTAAAAGCAGAAGTCTGAGCAGAAATTTCTCTTGAAATTTCCAATCTGTAACCTATTTTATTATTTTACAATCTGTATAGCTATTTAGCCATAGCCTTTCCTTCCTATCTTTCCATCACAGTAGCAACATCTGTCTTCTTTAAGTCTTTATGTCTAAAAGTTTCCTAAACATACTGACATTTATTCAAGTACATTTGACTATTTTATCTGCATATATACTGATTCCTTAAAAACTGTAATTGATTTGATGATTCTGACCCAAATCCAATTAGATCTGAATAACAGACTACTTTCTCCTTCAAAAGAGCATACCAGAAGGCACACATCTATACATTTTATCTGGACACACACACACACAAAAACAAACAAACAAACAACAACAACAACAACAAAACTAGAATGCAGTAACTGTTTAAATGGAGAAAATTCAAATCTCTTATTTTTTAAAGCATAACTTGACAAAGAGATTTCTGCCTCCCCAATGGGCTCTTGCAGAGGAGAGTTTTTCTCTAATTTAATTTACCAGTTCAGTAATTTTCTATGATTACCATGTGGTTGCAACAAACTATAAACACACACACATATATATATATATATTTTTTGTTGTTGTTCCTTCTAACTTGCCTGTATATTCCCTGCTTCTTCAGAATTGTTCTGAAAGCTTATTTCTCTCTTGCTTTCTCACTTACTACCTGTTCATTTCAGCTTCTTTCAGAAGAGGGTGTAGAGTTGCTCACAAAAGAGACAGAGCCTCTGAGGATACAACCTAGGCAGTACCCAGGACAAATTAAGCAGTCTTCCTTCCTTTTATCCAGTAACTAGCTAAAAGAAACCATTAACATATAAGATTCAAGTAATTTCTTATAACTTTCCTTTACAAAACCTATGCTTATTTTTATATTTCTGTTCTTTGCAGTAATCAAGTCAGTTATCTAAATCACCTATTTTTAAAATGTGTCACATATTTTGCCTCCTGCTCTTTGAATAATGAGGTCATAAGACTCCAGCTGTCGTTAAGGTGTGTTCAGTTTAATGTGCTTTTTGGCATGTTGACAAAAGTGTCTTGCATCTGCAGCAAATGATATTTCAAAACTGGAAGTATATTACACAAAGCCCATGTTAGCTTGGAGATAACATAGTGATAATGGTGTGCTTACTTAGATGAATTCAGGGAGCTCCACTAAGATCCATCTCATCAGACAGGAATTTAAGAATATGTGAACTCTGTAGCAAAGAATTGTCTGACTTTCAGAAGCAAACCAAACACCCGGATCAAATTCTAACATCAGATAATCAATATCCACATACTAGATCTAACATCAGATAATCAATATCCACATACTAGATCAACAGTATCTGTATAACAGTGACTGATTAGAAAATGAAATAGTTTAAACTAAACAGTACTATTGTAGAAATCATGAAGTTAGCATTCTGAAAAGTCTCCCAGTGGCCGCGGTACTTTCCATGCCCGAGTAAGGATTTCAAAATTTAGCTTGTTGTGAGCATAAAGCAGGCAGGCTTATACAAAGGTTAATAGATGATGACTTTCTGATATGAGTTTCAAAACATGACAATCCTTTCATTTTAAAAATCTTAATTTTATTACTTTATTAAATTGTGGGACAATACAAAATAACTTAAATGACTTAAATGGCTTCTAAATTGTTGAGGAACTTATGTTACTTAAATAATATGAAAAAAAGTAATTTTACTAGTGCAGATTTAAGGAGGAAAAAAAAAACACACAAAAAAAGAAAAGATCTTTGCTGCATAATATCTTATTTAATATCAGCTGTTCACTGTAGGACCCAGGACAAAGAATCTGTGAGATACTTTGTTGACTATATCTAAGATGAATTAAAATCAAAAACTTAATAGTTTATTTCTTCTCTTTCTTTTTCTGTAGTCCTCAGAAAGGATAAAGAAGAAAATGAAAAAGGGAAGGGAAGGGAAGGGAAGGGAAGGGAAGGGAAGGGAAGGGAAGGGAAGGGAAGGGAAGGGAAGGGAAGGGAAGGGAAGGGAAGGGAAGGGAAGGGAAGGGAAGGGAAGGGAAGGGAAGGGAAGGGAAGGGAAGGGAAGGGAAGGGAAGGGAAGGGAAGGGAAGGGAAGGGAAGGGAAGGGAAGGGAAGGGAAGGGAAGGGAAGGGAAGGGAAGGGAAGGGAAGGGAAGGGAAGGGAAGGGAAGGGAAGGGAAGGAGAAGAGAAGAGAAAAGGGAAGAGAAGAGAAGAGAAGAGAAGAGAAGAGAAGAGAAGAGAAGAGAAGAGAAGAGAAGAGAAGAGAAGAGAAGAGAAGAGAAGAGAAGAGAAGAGAAGAGAAGAGAAGAGAAGAGAAGAGAAGAGAAGAGAAGAGAAGAGAAGAGAAGAGAAGAGAAGAGAAGAGAAGAGAAGAGAAGAGAAGAGAAGAGAAGAGAAGAGAAGAGAAGAGAAGAGAAGAGAAGAGAAGAGAAGAGAAGAGAAGAGAAGAGAAGAGAAGAGAAGAGAGAGAGAAGAGAAGAGAAGAGAAGAGAAGAGAAGAGAAGAGAAGAGAAGAGAAGAGAAGAGAAGAGAGAAGAGAAGAGAAGAGAAGAGAAGAGAAGAGAAGAGAAGAGAAGAGAAGAGAAGAGAAGAGAAGAGAAAGAGAAGAGAAGAGAAGAGAAGAGAAGAGAAGAGAAGAGAAGAGAAGAGAAGAGAAGAGAAGAGAAGAGAAGAGAAGAGAAGAGAAGAGAAGAGAAGAGAAGAGAAGAGAAGAGAAGAAACTCACAGTAATATCTTGAAAAAATAGATCAAAGCAACTTCCTACTTCAACATTTAAATTTCCTTTTCACTATTATGGTAGTTTAGAGATAATATTTAGGTTTACTGATCAACTGAGGAATCACATATTTAAGACCTTTTGGATAGTGACATAAGGAAGAATTGATTTACCAACAGAGACCCCTGGAATCCAATCAGTGCAGTATCAACAATCACAAATGACTTCTCAGATACAAATGAGATATATTAATTACACCGGTACAGGAAGTAGATAACTAAACATAAGCTTTTTAATATGTGCTACCACAAGGAAAAAAAATACAGAGACCATGCATGTTTTTAGCAATTAATTACTTACCTTAAGACTAAAAGTCTATGAAGTCTATGAAGTAGAAAACTCAGTAACAACAGAAGATTAAAGAATTTGACTTTACTTTTTTTTTTTTTTTTTTTTTTTTTTTTTTTTTTAACAGCCCAGGACTTGCAGTGTATTGGGATTTTCTTTGTTGTTCTTTGGTTTATTTTCTCCCCCCCCACCCCCCCCCCCATAGTTTTCTTTTAAAGTCTCACTATGAATAGAAAGATTAATAACATATTTTTTTTCAATTCACACAATCAATAAAAAAAAAAAGGAGAGAAAAACATATAAAATCAGTGTAAAAAATAAGAAGTAACTATAGACAAGTCATTATTTTAATAACTAAATAACAAAGTAAAAACAGATAATAGGAATTAATAAAATCACAGAATCACAGAATTGTCTAGGTTGGAAGAGACCTCAAGATCATCAAGTCCAACCTCTGACCTAACACTAACAAGTCCTCCACTAAACCAAGTTCAACATCTAAATGTCTTTTAAAGACCTCCAGGGATGGTGACTCCACCACTTCCCTGGGCAGCCCATTCCAATGCCTCACAACCCTCTCAGTAAAGAAGTTCTTCATAATATCCAACCTAAAAAAACCCTGTTCTACTTTGGCCTGTTCCCCCTTGTTCTGTCACCAGGCATGTGGGAGAATAGACCAACCCCCACCTCTCTACAGCCTTATAAAGAGTGATAAGGTCACCTCTGAGCCTCTTTTCCTCCAGGCTGAACAAACCCAGCCCCCTCAGCTGCTCCTCATAGGACTTGTTCTCCAGACCCCTCACCAGCTTCATTGCCCTTCTCTGGATGAAAATTACCATAAACTCTTGGAAATGTGCAAACTAATAAACCTAAGTGTGTATATTTCTGATCAATAGCCCATCTGAGAGGAAAGATGGTCAGAACAAAATGGTTTGTAGTAAAGACTGTCCACATAAACAAGAAGATCTTAACAAGAACTAAACAAGAAGATTTCTAAACAAGATAAAAAGAACTAGCATCTCTTACTAACATGTAAGAAGTATCTGTTAATAAAAACATTTGATGAGCAATTAAAATTATGTTGTAAGGAAAAACAGGGGTTTTATTCTTTCCTTTCGGGTAGTGAGGAAATGCACTTCAAAGTGAAATTATACATCTAAAATTAGAAAAAGGCCAAACAAATCAAATCAAAAGAAATGTCCATGTTCACTTGATATAGCATGAATTGAAACTGGACAGTGTCACACACTAAAATGCAGTTCTTTGTTTCCATTGTATTTTTCTTATGTTTTCTGCCTCTCTAGTGTAAAAGTTGCACCCATGTGAGAATGAAGTGATGTTCAAATGAACAAATACGGTCAGTTATTTTAACCCTGCCTCTGCCATAAATAAAAGTACAAGTCAGACATCTTGACAGCAGAGTGATTTTTGAAGGTGATATGATCTTTTAAGCTGAAAGACAATTTCTGATTTAATTAATCTTTTGATAAGATCACAGAATCTGAAATAGACAAACATACTTTTATTATGGTGAGGGTGTGGTGCTGATGACTTTTTTCACAGTGGCTCCTGCAGATTTGGCCTCTGCACAGAAATGTTCCTAGGCTAATACAGCTGCAAGTTATACATCAGTAGTTCAGAAGACAACTTTGTACATAGCTTAGGCTGAATATGTCAATAGCTGTACAGAAAGACAAAAAAGTCAGCACTGTTGAGAAACTCCCTGCTCTTTATGCTCTGTTCCTCAAAAGGCACAGGTTTGAAACAATAGTTGAGGCTAAATTCTGAGAAAGATTTTTCAGTAACTTCATAGTAAACTATGTTTAGATATATTTTGATGACATTTCTAGCTATACAGTTATATCTTATTGATCATTTATTTATCTTCCAGAGCCATGGAGTATATGCCACCATGACCATCAACACTACTGTCATTTAGCAGCCATCTCAGTATGGCTCCTCTGCTGTTCTCAGCTTCTACAGATTGCAATGGTGCATTTGCATGGATGAAACAAATATAACTAGACCATGCATTCATTAATCTCACTCACTATAAAGTGATAGATTATCTTTGAAGAGGTCTTGATTTCCAAAATCTTGGAAAAACAAGTAATGTAGACTAGAAAGATTCAAGACTTCTCCGAAATAATTCCAATAGGGATTTGTGTTGGTAAAACAAATGCTTTCAGACATTTAACAACACAAGGTTAAATACAGAAATAATGTTTGTTGCAGTTTAGTACTGTTAGTAAGTACTACTGTTTAGTAAGTAACGTTTAGTAAGTACTGTTATATGATGGTGTAGAATCCTCATTTTTTTTATTTTATTTTTTTTATTTTTAACTTCCTTTCAAGACTTTATTTTATGATATAAAGTCTGATTTTCTATCTTATGTGCAAGGTTAATACATCAACATGAATTTCATCTTTTGTAAGAACAAAATCAAGAGACAGTGAAATATTTTGGTTCAGGTCACTTGGACATTAATTGTGTCCCATGTGTGGCTATAGGCCTCAGGAGAGTTGCTATTCAAATGACTCATATGCCTGTTCTCCTTTATGGGCTAGATTTTGTACCTGGACAATTCACTTCACTTCTCTTTGATACTTCTTTCTAACTTCCATCTTTGTAGAATATTGTGTAAGTATAAATGGATGAATGATGTCTCAATGCAAAACCAAATATTTCACTTTTGTACTGCTGGAAAAATTATATTTCATTCATTAACAAATGGAGAAAACAAAGAGGTGAATTTTAAAGATTCTTGAGCACCTTATTTCATCTGGGGGAAATCAGTCGATGTTAAGGTTTAAATCTATTTAAAACCAGTACGATGGGTTAACCTCAGCTGGTTACCAGGTACTAACCATGCTTCTCCCACCTCAGCAGGAAGAATATATGATGCAAAAACTTGTGGGTTGGGATCAGAACAGTGGAATTGCTCAGTAATTACTGTCATGGGCAAAGCAGAGGACTAGGAGAAGAATAATTTAATTTATTGCTAATGCATAACAAAGTAAGATAATGAGAACTAAAGCAAACTAAAAACACCTTCCTCCTGACCCCTCTTCTTCCCAGTTTTAACATCAAATTCATTTATTTTATTATTTTTTTTTTTATTTTTTCCCTCTGAGCAGATCAAGAGAATGGGGAATGGAGGCTGCAGAGAGTACATAATGTTTTTTCTGTACTGCTCCTTCCTCCTCTTGCTTTTCCTCCACTCCAGCATAGGGTCTCTCCCATAGAATGGAGTCCTTTATGAATTGATCTAGTGTGGCTCCTTTCTTGGCTGCAGGTCTTCAAGAACTGCTCCAATATGGGAATGTATCACAAGGTTGTTGTCCTTTAGAAAGATTGCTCGAACATGGGTCACTGACAGACAGCAGCTCCTGACAGACCTCCTGCTCTCTATGGGCTGCAGGTCCAGCCCAGAGTCTGTATGTGTTCTCCATTGCCTGCAGCCTCCTTCAGGCTGCTCCACTGTGGGCCCCTCCATGGGCTGCAGGGAATCTCCTGCTCTGGTGGCTGAAGCATGTTCTCCTCCCTCCTTCTTCACTAAGTTTAATGTCTGCATTATTGATTTTCCCATATTTTTTTCTTTCCTCTCACTCATAGCTCCTGCTCAGCAATTTCTATCATTTCTTAGATATGTTTTTACAGAGGAGCAGCTAACTCTGCTTATTGGCTCAGCTTTGGCCAGTGGTGGGTCCTTTTTGGAGCCAGATGGAATTGGCCGCCCCTGGTATTTTCTCTCAGAGGCTACCCCCGCAGCACCAACACTGCCTCCCCTCCCCCCCCCCCCAAATAAATAAATAAATAAATGAAAACTAGCTACATAAAATCGATAAACAGTGTCATAAGTGACTTTTCAATCATGAAGTAAATCAGTGGTAGAACAGAGCCTTAGATCCAGATCTTATAGCTTCTAGAACCATTTCCTAACTT
Organism: Aythya ferina; assembly: GCF_964211825.1. Taxonomy (NCBI): domain Eukaryota; kingdom Metazoa; phylum Chordata; class Aves; order Anseriformes; family Anatidae; genus Aythya; species Aythya ferina. The sequence continues at coordinate 40,072,273 of NC_140296.1, forward strand.
GCAGGTTATTACACTCAGACATGTAACTTTGTGGTCTTGGAAACTAGATATTAACCATAAGAAGTTATGTAGATTAGAATAGGTAGAATAGATTAGAATTTCAAGTAATATGAAAATAATTGATAAACTAGCTTTATGATTCAGACCATCTGTGAGTTACGTTCTGCCTGACTATGAGCAAAGACATGCAACATACTCCTTGGGAATAAAGCCGTTCATATGCAAATGAACATTATTCTACTCAAGTTCTATGTCAGAGGTTATCTGCTTTTAATTAACATTTACCCAGGATCAGAGAGGGTTTTGTAGTGATGATATATGTTAAGTAAGAAGACATGAAAAACAAACCATCTATCTAGGAAACATATTTTCATTTACTATTAAATAAATGGGACATGACATGCCAGAGGAGATATTGGTCTCTGTGCAGATTCTATGTCCTCAGTTTGATTAGAAGTCACGAGTTAACAGATGATGTTCACATTTAAAAATCAAAGGATGCTGACAGAACAATGGAAAGAATTCCCTGAATAAAAGGAGATATTTTTACTTTTGAAAATCCATGATGAGAATACAGCAAGTAGAACTTCTTAAATCAGGAAAGATAGTAAATACAGGTAGTAAACAAACTCTAAATTCATAGATTTATCTTTAAATTTCTTTTTGTAACATAATATTAAACACTTGATTCTGTTTTTAATGAATATCTTCCATAAGTCATTTTCAAAGACAAAGATGGACTTGGATCTTTGGTAAGAGGAGGAACAGAACCGAAATCTTACTTCAGACATTGGTCAAATTCATAGATCAAAAGACTACGTAATATAGAATATGCCTGTATAAAGTTGATTAAAAGCCTTTAGATAAACTGTTAAATAGTTAAAAAGAATTATATTCCTCCCATATGTGCACAATAACTTAATAAGTAACCTCAAGGAGTCAGGTAATGACTGTATTTTCTCTGGAAACAGAAAACCTCAGAAGATGTGGAACACTTCATGATTTCTATCTGAAATAGGTTTCAAAATTCTTCTTCCAAAAAACTTCTGAACAGGCATGATTTTCTGACAATCCAAAAGACATCTATAAGGATTACTGTCAAGAGGAATCCTACAGAGGCTGTCCTATGTTCTCCCTTTTATTAACTACAGTGTGTTTATTAACCAGCTAACAATCTAATATTAAGGAGGAAAACAAGTCATCCAGTCTTAAAAATAATCAGTGCAAACAGGATCAATGGAGAAAATAAGTAATAGAGAGATTAAGAAGATAGTCAAAATAAAGAAGTAGCTAGAAAAAGCAACAAGAAGAAGAAAGAACTCTTCAGATCCTACCTACTATTCAAGGACAAAGCTGTAAGTATACTTAAAGAAAATCTCTTCAGAAGAGTATTTTATAGGCTAGCTTTACAGAAATTTAATACTATGTTACAAAGATTTCAATTCAAATACATCCCTACATCCCTCTGAGCACAACAGAAAGAAAGGACTACTGTGATCATAGAATGCATGTCAATATTTTCTTTTTGCAGGGAATTATAGCATTTGATTTTTTTTTTTTTTTTAAATCTGACAAACATTATTCATTTTAAAAACAGATTTTTTTTTTTTGCTCATTTGCTTGGGACAACCATAGAAATAGAAAATATTTGTTTATCACCACATGTTAAGTTGGCAACTGCATCTTCCTATCAATCTTCTTTCTCTTAACAGAGATTGCCAGTTATTTTGGTGATTTTTGTGTTATAGATGTTTATCTGCTGGGATTTGACTTCTGCTACTGGCTCATGTTTCACCTCTAGAACAGCTGTCAGATGATGACCTTTTGGTGTCTATCATCCTCTACTGCATTAAAGATGATGATTAAGAGGTGAAAGACTCTCTATACACTCTTCTGAACAACTGGAGTCCCCAGAATATACTTAATCTTTCTGAATATCTCTTTAAATTTCAAGGCTTGCTGTAAAACTATGAGAAAAAATAAAAATAAAGATAAATAAAAAAAGAGCAGGGCATAAAATTCAATGTCATCATTGGTGAAAAATGCTTCAGGTGGGGTCTCAGAAGAACAGAGTAGAAGGGGAGAATCACTTCCCTTGAACTGCTAACTACACTTCTTTTGATGCAGCCCAAGATATGCTCATCTTTCTGGGCTGCAAGCACACATTGTTGGCTCATGTTCAGTTTTTCATCCACTAATACCCCAAAGTAATACTCTGCAAGGCTGCTCTCAATGCACTTATTGCCCAGCCTGCATTCATTATTTGGGAATGCCTTGAACCAGGTGCAGCACCTTGCACCTTCATGAGATTTGCATGGGCATCTCTCTCCAAACTATCCAGGTCCCTCTGGATGGCATCCTTTCCCTCCAATATGTCAACCACGCTCAACTTTGTGTCACCCACAAACTTGCTGAGGATGCGCTCAATCCCACTGTCCACATCACTGACAAAGATATTAATACCAGTCCCAGTACAGACCCCTGGTGGGCACCACTTATCACTGACCTTTACTTGGACATTCAGCCACTCACTACTCTGAGTGAAACTATTCATCCAATTCATGATTCACTGACTGGTCAGTCTGCCAAATCCATATGTCTCTATTTTAGAAATAAGAATGTTGTGTGGAGTCGTGGTTTTATCCTGCTACACAACTGAACTCCACCACAAACGCTCACTCACTCCCCCTCCTCTAAGGGAAAGGGAGAAAAAATACCATGAAAAGGGCTCAAGACTTGAGATAAGGACAGGGAGATCACTCACAAATTATTGTCACAGACAAAACAATCTTGACGTAGAGTTTAAATAATAAATTAATATAATTTATTGCCTATTACTAACAGACTAGAACACTGAGAGAGAAACTAAAAGCAAACTAAAGGATTTTAGTTTGTGGCAATCACCAGATTGCCACCACCTCTCAAATATGATAGGTGATGGCTAAGTAACTTCATCTAGTAGGTCCCTACAGACTGTCTGGTGCATCTCGTCAAGTCCTTCAGGTTGTGTACCTTCAGGTTCCTTAAACGATGTCAAACCTGACCTTCTCCTACAGTGGGTGGTACTTTATTCTCCCAGTCCCTGCCTTTGGAATCTGTGATTGAGGCAGTATATCTACAGCACTTGCCAGTGAATACTGAGGCAAAAAAGCTGTCAAGCACCTCAGCCCTCTCCATGTAGATTGTAGCTAGATCTCCTGTTTCACTCATCAGTGAAAGATTACAGTCTCTTTTATTTTCCTTTCTTGTCTTATGTACTTGAAGAAACCCCTCTTGTTATTTTTTACATCTCTAGCCAAGTTCAGCTCCAGCTGTACTTGGATTTCCTGATTGCCTCCCTGCAATCCTGAACCATATTCCTATAATATTACCAGTATGTATTTCCCTGCCTACTTCCCTTTCCCTTTTTATTTTTATTTTTATTTTTTTCCACAGAACTAAATCATAGGAATATGAAGATATTTAAAAAAGGAAGGAGCTGGTTCTGGTAATTGTCTTACATGTAGGATCATGAAGCATGAGAGTGGGTACAAATTTAGTATCAGAATAAAGAATACAGAATAAAAATGATTCTTTCTTGAAACCTCCCTGGAATAGTGTAGATGTTCCCATTAGCCTTGCCACCTTCACATGGTAATTCTAATAATATCTCTTGGCTTAACTTCAGTGTTCTTAATGGTATCTTTCCTCACTGATCCTAGTATAAAACTCTGTCAAACAATTCATAAAATTTATAGGCTGAGAAATGTTTTCCCTATTGAAACAAGTGCATCTTGTCAGGCTCCAGCAGAGCTCTTGTCTCAAAGACTTTGATGATTATTAAAACCCAAACTGTTGTATAGGTACCAGTCTTGGAGACAGACATTGATGACCTGTGGTCATCTGTTTCTTTCCCTGTCTCTCCCCATTAATTGGAGGATTGAGGAAAACACTTCCTGTGCTCCTGAATCATAGAATTATTTAGGCTGGAAAATAATATCACCAGGTCTATCACATAATACTACCAAGTCCATGAGTAAAGCACCACATCCACATATCTCTTAAATTCCAGGTTCAATGACTACCATTTCCCTGGGCAGCCAGCTCCAATGCTCTTTCCATGAAGGAATTGTTCCTGACATCTAATCTAAACATCTCCTTGCACAGGGCCATTTCCTGTTGTCCTATCAACTGTCATCTGAGAAAAAAGACCAACACCCACCTCACAACAACGTAATTTCAGGTAGTTGTAGAGAACAATGAGGTCTCCACTCAGCCTCATTTTCTCAAACCTAAACAACTCTAGTTCATTCAGACACTCCTCATATGTGTTGTTTTCTAGTCCTTTCACAATCTTCGTTGGTCTTCTCTGAATTTGTTCCAGCAACTCAGTTGTAGCGAGGGCCCAAAACTGAACACAGTACTCAAGGCACAGTCTTACCAGTGATGAATACAGAGGGATAATCACTTCCCTAGTCCTTCTGACCACACTATTTCTGATACAAGCCAGGTCAGCATTGGCCTTCTTGACCACCTGGGCACACTCCTGGTAATGTTCAGTGAGCTGTCAACCAGCACCTCCAGGTCATTTCCTGACAGGGAACTTTCCAGCCTTTTCCCTGTATCACTGCACAGTATTGTTATGACCCAAGTGCAGCACCTGGCATTTAGCCTTGTTGAATGTCATGTGATGACATGGCCCATCAATCCAGTTTATCCATATCACCTTGCAGAGACTCCTACCCTCAAGCAGATTAACACACCTGCCCAACTTGGTGTTTTCTGTAAACTGACTGGGGATGAAATCAACACCCTCATCAAGATTGTAGACAAACATATGTCCTAGTTTTGGCTAGGATAGAGTTGATTTTCTTCCTAGTAGCTGGTATGGTGCTGTTTTGGATTTAAGATAAGAATAACTTTGATAACACACTGATGTTTTAGTTGTTGCTAAGCAATGTTTGCACTAAGTCAGGGACTTCTCAGCTTCTCATACTGCCCTGCCAGCGAGGAGGCTGGGGGTGAACAAGAAACTGGGAAGGGACAGAACCAGGACAGCTGTCTCAAACTGGCCAAAGTGATATTCCATACTGTACGGAGCCATGCTGAACAATTAATATTTCATCTTCTGCTGAAGATGAAATCTTTCATTTCTGAAGAGAAGAGAAGAGAAGAGAAGAGAAGAGAAGAGAAGAGAAGAGAAGAGAAGAGAAGAGAAGAGAAGAGAAGAGAAGAGAAGAGAAGAGAAGAGAAGAGAAGAGAAGAGAAGAGAAGAGAAGAGAAGAGAAGAGAAGAGAAGAGAAGAGAAGAGAAGAGAAGAGAAGAGAAGGGAAGGGAAGGGAAGGGAAGGGAAGGGAAGGGAAGGGAAGGGAAGGGAAGGGAAGGGAAGGGAAGGGAAGGGAAGGGAAGGGAAGGGAAGGGAAGGGAAGGGAAGGGAAGGGAAGGGAAGGGAAGGGAAGGGAAGGGAAGGGAAGGGAAGGGAAGGGAAGGGAAGGGAAGGGAAGGGAAGGGAAGGGAAGGGAAGGGAAGGGAAGGGAAGGGAAGGGAAGGGAAGGGAAGGGAAGGGAAGGGAAGGGAAGGGAAGGGAAGGGAAGGGAAGGGAAGGGAAGGGAAGGGAAGGGAAGGGAAGGGAAGGGAAGGGAAGGGAAGGGAAGGGAAGGGAAGGGAAGGGAAGGGAAGGGAAGGGAAGGGAAGGGAAGGGAAGGGAAGGGAAGGGAAGGGAAGGGAAGGGAAGGGAAGGGAAGGGAAGGGAAGGGAAGGGAAGGGAAAGTTTTAACATTAAAATATTTTAACATTTTAAACCTAACTGTACTGGACATTCATTAACAACACTTTATACTACTCAAATATATTACACATATTATGTTAACCCTTAGTAGATGTTTTCTGAATTGTCTGTGAGTGTTTAATGCTACTGAGCTGGACAGTTGATGTCTACAGGGATAGTCACTGGCAACATGTTTTTGATATGAAGGTAGCCAAGCTTGAGAGCTTTTTAGAAATTGATACGGGAATGAAAGTATGTATCCTTTCCCCTACTCATCTTAAATTTAGTACCTCCTATAAGAGTTTTGACTTTATAGACAGTTCCTAACTCTTCACCTCCACCTCGGAACTATACGTTGTATACATATACTTTCCAGGGCACCAGTCCTTATCCTTTTTCTTGACTGGTTTATTTTGTTTGTTTGGTTGGTTGTTGTTTTGTTTGTTTTCTTGCTTAGCTGTTGATTTTTCCCTTAAAGCAAATTGTTTCCTCAGTTCTTGGAAGTTTGTACTTCTTCAGTGACTGGTACTTTACTCCCAGTTAACTGTTTTTTCTGGGATCTCTGTGTTTTCAATATATGCCAATATTTTCAAGGCTTTGCTGTTATCTCATGTCAAACTGTACATCATAATAAGAGACATGGAGTGTCAAGGTCTAGTTCACATAGTAAGATTAACAGGTTAATAACCAGGTTATTAGCAAATATTCGGCTCTGGTGAGGCCGCAACTCAAGTACTGTGTTCAGTTTTGGGCCCCTTGCTACAAGAAGGACATTGAGGTGCTTGAGTGAGTCCAGAGAAGGGCAACAAAGCTGGTGAGGGGTCTGGAGAACAAGTCCTACGAGGAGCAGCTGAGGGAGCTGGGCTTGTTCAGCCTGGAGAAAAGGAGGCTCAGAGGTGACCTTATTGCTCTCTACAGGTACCTTAAAGGAGGCTGTAGTGAGGTGGGGGTTTGTCTGTTCTCCCACATGCCTGGTGACAGGATGAGGGGGAATGGGCTAAAGTTGCACCACGGGAGTTTTAGGTTGGATGTTAGGAAGAACTTCTTTACCAAAAGGGTTGTTAGGCATTGGAACAGGCTGCCCAGGGAAGTGGTGGAGTCGCCATCCCTGGAGATCTTTAAAAGACGTTTAGATGTAGAGCTTAGGGATATGGTTTAGTGGAGGACTGGTTAGCATTAGGTCAGAGGTTGGACTTGATGATCTTGAGGTCTCTTCCAACCTAGAAATTCTGTGTGATTCTGTGATTCTGTGATTCTGTGAAAGGCTACACTAGGCCACCGAATTAAAACATTCAGTTATACTGCATTACTGTGCTTACAGCTAAGTTAATGACTAGCTAATACTATCTGATTCATGTCCTTCTAATTTATTGGTAAAACCTACCTCTGTTTTGGTTACATATATTAAGGTCATATTCTTCCTTTTCCAGGGTAATTTTTCTAAGGTGAAAGAGAAAAGTAGGGGTAGGATGTAGCCTGGCATTGCTGATGATTTTGGCAAATATGCATGATTTTATCATAAGAAAAAATGAAATTGCTAATTAGCTAATAATTCTTTAGCTAACTTTTGCAAATTAATGACTTGATACATATAGCAAATATCATGCATTTCAGTGAAAGCGGAAACAGAGGCATCATCCCTTATGAGTTTATTCTTGTCTGGTATTAGGTTATATAATTAACAAAACCTGACATAATACAGAAAATCAATAATGGCAGCAAATACAAGGACAGTATTATTACTCTAAATTTATAACTTGAATAAATGATATGAAATGATTAAAGAAGAAGAAAGTATTATATTTGGGAAAGAAAAAGTCAATTGAACAGGTTGCAAATATTCTTTAGTATGTCAGTCAGTCAGAAATGTTGCAGGAAGGTGTTAGGATCTTCAGCAGAGTATGTTCAAACAAACAAACAGAAAGACAAACCCAAACCCAAGCTCTTGCTGGAGTTGGAAATTGAAAGTTCTGCTGGTTGCACCAGTCCTGAAGCCACGTGTTAATGTCATGAACCCACTTGTCAGCACTGATCCCCCCTATTGGAAGGACAGAGGCAAACACAACCTGTGCCCCTGATCCTTTTAGTAGTTGCCCCAAGGCCCTAACATCCCTTTTGATCGCTCTCAGACTTCTCGCTTTTCATCATTACCAGCCTGAAAAAACAGTAGCTGGTAGTAGTCAGAGGGCCATACCAGGTGAATGACTTTTCTAGCTATGTCTCTTACCCCAGCTCTAGGGAGGCAGAAGACTTCCCTGTGGGTTGGGTCTGGATGGCATATTGGGCCATCTGTCCCTTTCAGAAGGAAGTCCCCTATGACAATAACCTTTCTTTCTTTCTTGACAAAAGATGTAGTTATGCAGGGGGTAGGTTGCCTTGCCTTAGGCGCCCCTTCCAATTGGGATGGGCTTTCATCTACATCGTTGTTTTGACTATCATGTTCTAGAGCCTCTTACCTGCTATGTAAGGGTAGATAGGAAGGTGAGGTGGGCAGGGAGAGTCCTCACCTACCACTCTGAGCAGAAATCTGCTTCCATTCCCCACCTTGGCCTAGGTCACCTCCTACTGCCTGGTGGGATGGGGGAACTTTTTTCTTCTGTGTAGCGGCTGCCTGGTGGGATAGAGGAACCTTTGTTACTTGTGGTGTGGCAGGCTTGTAAGTCTGTCTTATCATGCTTCCACCAGTCAATTTCCTCTGATTCCCTGATGCTGTTCAGCCTACTCACCTCCTCCCGAAGCTCCAGGACCATGCTGAGCAGTTATTCAACCTGGGCACATGTCCCACAGGCATACCCACTTCCGCTGTCAGACACTGACAGAAGACTTGGGCACACCCTGCAGCCTGGACAGCTACGTGTTTCCCTGAGACCTCTGTCTGGGTAGCCACATTGGTGACTGTGGCTGGAGAGGCCTCAAGAGATGTGGAGGCCATAGCTTTCTGCCTGGTGAATACCATGGCCAGGCTCTTCACAAGCAGGTTACAACCACTGTTGGGAAGACTGTTGGAAAAGTGCTGTGAGGGCACCCTCCCTGCTTGCCCTGCCTGTGCAAACTGCCGCGCAAACTGACACACCATGCCCTGACTGACACGCCCTGCTCTGACTGAGGTGCCCTGCACTGTTTGCTGGCCCTGGTCATTGCATTCCTGGTCACTCACGCTCCCTAGGGGCTGCCTTTGTACGACCGGTGAGGGGGTGCTGCTGCCTCTGCTCACGCCCTATCAGCCTCCTTCACGAGGGCTGCTGGGTCCTGGTGGTTCCCTTGGCTGCCTCAAATGGCCTTGATGCCGGAAAAAAAGCCCTGCCTGCCCCAATCCCCCGCTCCGCTGCAGAACACGTCTGCCCTGGAGCCAATCGCCTCTTATCTTACTTCAACAGGAATTCAGTTAGGGAACTTCTATGCATTCCAAGATACAGGACTAAGTGATCATAGACATGCCATTGAAATAAAAGCTTATGACATTTTGAAATAGGGACAAATATGTTAATTTTTTTATTTCATATGTAGAACTTATATTTTTCATATTTCTGGAGCTCATTTCTTCTTGTTATATATATATGTATATTATTTTTTCCTCTGTAACAGTTACTGGGAGAAGAAAGACAAATGTTTTCAGAAAGTCTTGTGAAAACAGCAGAGTGAAATAAAATTTATTCAAAGCATGGACTCTCTGTCCTTGTTCTGTAACAGATATATCTTTTTTGTAACTCTTGCTTCTTATGTTTCAGCAAAACTTAAGTGTAGCTTCCACTGTAGATCTTTGTGCAGTGGTACTCTTGTTTAAAATACATCAAGTTCATAAGATTGATGTAAAACAAAACAAAACAAAACAAAACAGAAAATAGACCGTATATTCTGCCAGTTAAATTGTGTATCTTAGCTTTGGATTTTTCCATCATTAAGTTACTTCTTTGCAATGCCTAGACATACAGAGGCAGAAATCTCAAGTAGCTCTGAGGTCACTTGGAGGTCATATTGTAGTTCAGTTGAATTCATTCTGTGACTGACTTATGAATTTTGAACTCTGTGTGCTTTACTTTATATTTGTTAATATTAAATTTTATTCTTCTTGTCACTTCAATTACAGAACAAATCAAAACCCATTTCAGTTTTATTTATTGCTTGGTTCACAGGTTTCCCTTCCACCCCTTACACAAATCTGTATTACCACATCACAAATTCAAATTCACTGTTTCTCATTGTTTCTCCAACTAATTTTATTTGGATTTTGATAATAAATTGAAAGAAATAAGACTGACTAATAACCACTTGTCGTGGTTTAACCTGGCCAGCAGCTAAACACCACACAGCCGTTTGTTCACCCTCCCCCCTCCCTCTCTGGGATGGGGGAGAGAAATGGGAAAGTAAAGGCCGTGTGTTGAGATAAAGACAGTTTATTAAGACAGGAAAATAATAATAATAATAACAATAATAATAATAATAACAATAATAATAATAATAATAACAACAATGACAATAATAGTACTACTACTAATAATGTGTACAAACAAGTGATGCACAATGCAATTGCTCACCACCCGCTGACCGATGCACTGCCTAAGCCCGAGCAGTCCAACCCCCCCTTCCCCGGCTAGCCACCCATATATATTGTTTAGCATGACGTCAGATTGTATGGAATACCCCTTTGGCTAGTTTGGGTCTCCTGTCCTGCGTCTGTCCCCTCCCAACTCTTGCTGCACCCCCAGCCTGCCCATTGGCAGGACAGAGTGAGAAGCTGAGACATCCTTGGCTTGGTGTAAGCACTGCTCTGCAACAATTAAAACATCGGGGTGTTATCAGCACTCGTCTCATCCTAAGCCAAAACATAGCATTCTACCAGCTACAAGGAAGAAAATTAACTCTGTCATAACTGAAACCAGGACACCGCTACACTTGTTATTACACCTCATCTGTTAGATCAAAGTCTCATGGTTATTGGACTTTGAATTTGAAACAAAAATATTTTATCTAGTAATATTAAACCATTATCCCTGTTGTCTTTTCACAGTTTCATTGACAGTTTGTAAGCAGGTGGCAGAAAATCCACTATTTTGAAAATCATGTGACTTTAAGATGACATGCAGTTAGGAACTGCCTTGTTTAGGAACTAGTTTAATAATTGTGCATAAAGTTTGTTCCTTTTAGCCTTACAACAAGCAAATAAAATGATGAATTAAAATTCAATCAACAGCTAGAATATAGCTACAATACATCATATGCCTTATGCTGTGTGTTGTATTTCATAAACTTTTTAATAGTTGGAAAAATAAATATGAAATTTATGAAATAAATATGAAAAAAATGAAAATATCTCTGTAAACACCAGTGATAGGACCCACAGGAATGGTGTTAAGGTGAGACAGGGGAAGTTTAGGCTGGACATCAGGAAGAGGTTCTTTCACTGAGAGAGTGGTTGCACACTGGAACAGGCTCCCCAGGGACTTAGTCACTGTACCAAGCCTGTCTGAATTTAAGAAGAGATTAGACTGTGCACTTAGTCACATGGTCTAAAGTTTTGGGCAGACCTGTGGGGTGCCAGGAGTTGGACTTGATGATCCTTATGGGTCCCTTCCAACTCGGGATAATCTATGAATCTATGATTCTATGAATATTTTTGATTTCTATTTTTATAATATATTGGTTATTTTCATCAAATTATTAGAATTTACAAAAGTATTTTCTTGCTATGTCAATTGCAAATAATTCATGCAATCATTTTATTGGAATCAACTTATTATTAACTTTAGATTTTTTTTTTTTTTCATTTGGGAGCGAAAATACGTTTACTACTATGCAAGGAAAATTATTGGGAAAATGTTTCATTTCTTTAGTCTGACTTTTTCAATGTGGATATAATTTTGAGTAAGAAAATGATAGCATCCTTTTTAATAATTTGAGACATACCTGATGGACATCGTCTTTTATTTATTTATTTATTTATTTATTTATTCATCAGAACAGTCATATACACTGGGAAAATTCTACATTGTTAATTAGGCATTGTGACAAGTTCTTGTCAGTGGAAACCTATTGTATTTTTACTTTATACTTAATGCCTCTATAAGACAAAGACAAAACTTGGTATTATGTAAAAATCTAAATTCTTTAAACAACAACAACAATAAAATGACCTTAGGATAGAGAAACATACCCTGTCACATGCATAATTGCATACAGGAAATCTCTATGTATGTGACCACACAAAATCGTATTTTACCATGTTTCAATTCTGATAACTTTTGTTGGTATTTAAACAAAAATTGCAGTGTGTAGTGTTGAAAAGAGATTTGGAGTATTCTGTACTATCTGATTTGAAACCAAGAAACCATTTTTCTTACATAATTGAACAAAACCAAACTCTGTTTTGAAGTTGAAAGAGGTAGTTTCCTCTGAAACAAATCCCATGTGTAAAGTTTGGTTACTTCATGCTGAAGATTCTCTCAAAAAGCTTTAACCATGAGACTACATGGGTCCTTTCTTCCTACTCAAGGTTCCAATTTAACATTAGCATTTAAATCAATATTTGAAAGCATCCAAAAATGCCTTTTTGTAATCTGTTTCAGCATGTGCAACACACAAATCATATATATTATTCTTAGCTGTTCTGCAATAATAAAATAAAATATTATTTATGGAATACAATTCTAAAGTAAAACAGCTCAGGAGCATTAGTACAATAGCTGACATTGACAACAAAATATGAAAGCAAGGAAACTGGAGAGAGAGTGATTGCAGAATTTTGAATGAACTTCATGAACTGCAAAATAATATGGATAAATTATGGAATGGATATGCATTCTTACTTTAAAAAGTCTTAACATTTTTACTGTTAAAAGCTAATTCCAAGCAACAAAACAAATGAGAAATTCTATAAAGAATAACAGTTATAATTTGATTTTAAGTATTCTTTCTCTTTAAATCTTACTAAAATATGTCAGTTTCAATTTAGCATGATTCCTGTGATTTTCTGTGGTGGTTTTTGTTCTTTCAGGTGAAGTAGTGAGATGTTTATATAACTATTAAAGTTTCCTATATTTCCAGGTCATTAGGGAAAATACTGGTGTTGCAGCTGCCAAACAGCTAGTCAGAACTCAGTTTTAAATAAGGAAAGAAGGTAGCAATTTCAGAATATGCATTTAGTTGACTGACAGAATTGAAATACAGTACCTGAGAGGAATCTCTCTGAGCACTTTGGGGAGTGCCATTGTATGCTTTGAGACGATCTGTTTTGAACTAAATATATGAAATATAAATATATATCTTCCCATTACACATTATCAGTATACCCAAGAGACATTATTGCATAGATGGTGGACTCTAACAGTTTGATCAAATTTAGCATTCTTGTTAGATTTTTAATGAGTAAAGAGTTTATTGGGACATCAGGATATCATAATTTTTATAAATATTGGGGTATTGGGATATCTATATACAGGTAAACACAGACACACACACATACCTCTGTCTACCTATGTATCTGCACACTTACATACTTAAATGCATTAGCTTTAGTTGGTAACATAAGATGTGTTTACAGATCATGATCAAATGCTAATAAGAACTTCACAGAGACTAACTAACCTATGGCTCTACATCTATAATGTTTTTTTAAACAGGGATCAAGAAAGAGTTGTTAAATTGCTAACATGTTTTATGCATGATGACTCTTACGAAAGTTACAGGCAGAGAACTAGCTCTTATTTATTTGAACTACAAAACCCATCTTTCTGCTTTTATACCTGTTATGCTTGTCATTTACATTTTGGGCTCATTTGGAATATAATGAGACCAAAATTTGGAATGTAATGAGCCCCAAATTATTCCTTTCTGTATCTCTAAATGTGAGATTATGGTGCTGTTATAAAGACAGGTAAACAAAGAAACTTGGTAAAAACAAACAAACAAACAAACAAACAAAAACAAACAGAAAAATCACTGGAATCATTAGGTCTCTTAGATGTTAGCAATGCAAATAAATTCAATGTGCCTTACATCTTATGTTTGCTTTAATGTTATATTATAATTTATGTAATAATATTTTACTACTGTATGAACAAAAAATAATTATTGTATCTGTAAATGAAATGTCAAAGTAAACAGGTATTATTTCAAAACATATTTAGTGCTTAATTAAGCCTCTTTCTTGTTTTCCTAGAATGCAATCTGTATACCATAATGCATCAATATTTCATAAAATGCAATTATGCTAAGAACTGAACACTGTGTATTGTTACTAGCTAAAATCCATCTACGATGCAAAATAAAAATGCATGCAAATCATTTTACAAAATTATGCAAATGTTATTATCATCTTTTTGACTTGAAGTTTTCATTTAAAGCAACAGGGGAAAAGGGAACATCTGTGTGACATTTCTGTTACCTAACAAAACTAATTGGGTGTATAAAGCATTTGTATAAAGCTTTTGTCAGAGAAAGGTAAATTAAAATTTAAAAGGTAAGTCATTCACTAAAACAAGAAAAGCAAACAATATAGCAAACAATATATCTAAAAGATATAATGCGTCAGTGTATTTAGCATAAAGGAATAGAACTTATATAATTCCTTGATTGTAAACCATTGTAAACCAGGTTGGACCTGGTTCTTAGGGATGTGGTTTAATGAGTGACTGGTAGTAAGGTTGGACCAAATGATCTTGTCTTTTCTAACCTTAAAGATTCTATGCTTTTATGGTTTCACAACATATGGTCATAAATCCCCATTAAGATAAGAATTCTATATTGTGTCAGAAACAAGAAAGGATTCCAGTACAACTGACTATTCAAATTGTTTTGCTTCTGTTACTTCACTCATTCTTTGGGGGATATTGATTAAGGTTTAAAAATGTTGCTTTAAGTTGTCTCTAACAGCTTTTCTAAAATACTATTTTGTTTTGTTTTGTTTTCAACCTATAGACTTTGTCTTTAGTTTTCAGGCATAAGGATATGGAATTACAGAAATTTAATCTGACCAGTTGAGTAATAAATTTCATAGGACTTCTTTCTGTAAGCAAACTAATGACTTCAGAATATATGTAAGAAAGATATGTACTGATTCAGAGACTTCAAAGAATGGAGAATTCATCATGTACCTTGACCCCTTACAGCGTGGCTAACTACAGTATATATTAAAGAAACAAAAATCAAAACAAAACAAACAAAAACCAAGCAAATGTATTTTTAGTTCTTCTTCCATTGTAGTGTTCATTATAATTGCTCATGGTTAGGATTATGCTGAATCAATAACTTCCTTCTTTCTCATTTAAGAAGTTTGCATCTAGACAGTATCTAGCTATGTGCACCATCAACACATGGTTCTGTTGAATGCTTAGCCCACTCATACAAAGCAGACTAGATTTTTGAAGGAAAATAGATTTATTCTCAGAAAACCCTGTATTTTTTTTTTCAATTAAGTTTTCCTTTCTTAAGCATAACCTCCCCCCTCAAAAAAAAAAATAATAAATAATTAACATTCACCAATGCTCTGCACTACAGAAAATATCAAACAGCTTGTCATAGATAGCATCACAGAAGCATAGAATGGTTTGTGTTTGAAGGAACCTTAAAGATCTAGTTCCCATGCCACTGACAGGGAGATCTTCCACTAGATCAGTTTTTTCAAAGCCCCATCCAGCCTGACCTTGAGCACATCCAAGGATGAGGCATCCATAACTTCTCTGGGCAACCTGTTCAGTGTCTCAGCACCCTCAGAGTAAAAAACTCCTGCTGAATCTAAACCTACCCTCTTTTAGTTTAAAGCCTTTTCCTATCCTAATTTAAATTATTTAGTTTAAACTCCTTGTCCTATTCACTACACTCCCAGATAAAGAGTCTCTCCCCATCTTTCCTGCAGGCCCCCTTTATGTACTGGAAAAAAGTTACAAGGTCTCCCCAAAGCCTTCTCTTTTCCAGCCTGAAAAACCCCAGCTCTCTCAGCCTGTCTTCATAGGAGAGGTGCGTCAGTGCTTTAATCATCTTTGTGGCCGGCCCTACTCTGGACCCACTCTAACAGGTTGTCGTGGTTCCACTCGAGTGGGCAGCCGAGCTCCACCACAGCCGCTCTCTCACTCCCCCTCCTCAAAGAGGAATGAGGAGAAAATATGTGAAAAGGGCTCAAAGGTTGAGATAAGGACGAGAAAATCACTCAGTAATTGTAACGGGCAAAACAGACTCGGCATAAGGAGATAGTAAGATTTATTGCCTGTTACTAACAAGCTAGAGAAGTGAGAAACAAAGGAAAGAAACCAAAAGCACCTTCCCCCCCATCCACCCTCTTCCACCTCCTCCCCCTGAGCGGCACAGGGGAACGGGGGAATGGGGGTTATGGTCAGTCTATAGTGCTTCTTCTCTGCCGCTCCTTCTCGGTCACTCTTGTCCCTTGTGCTGTGGGGTCCCACCCACGGGATACAATCCTTCATGACCTGATCCAGCGTGGGCTTCCCACAGGCAGCAGCTCTTCCAGAACTGCTCCAGATATGGGTCCGTACCATGGGGTCCGTCCCTCAGGAGAAAACTCCTCCAACCTGGCTCCCCTACGGGCAGCAGCTCCTGCCAGGTCACCTGCTCCTGTGTGGTCTCCTCTCCACGGGCTACAGGTCCGGCCCAGAATCTGCTCCAGCAGGGGTCTTCCACAGGCGGCAGCCTCCATCGGTGCAGGGCCACCTGCTCCACTGTGGTCTCCTTCACGGGCTGCAGCGTGGAACCCTGCTCCACCGTGGTACTCCATGGGCTGCAGGGGGACATCCTGCTTCACCATGGTCCTCACCACAGGCCTCAGGGGACTTCTGCTCCGGCGCCTGGAGCACCTCTCCCCCTCCTTCTGCACTGACCTTGGTGCCTGCAAGGCCGTTCCTCACTCCTTTCACTCTCCCAGCTGCTGTGTGGTGCAGCGTTTTTTCCCCTGTCTTAAATATGCTCTCAGAGGCGCAAAACATCGCTTATTGGCTCAGCTCTGGAAAACAATGGGGCCCTTCCCAAACATGGGGCAGCTTCTAGATCCTTCTCACAGAAACCACCCCTATGGCCTCCTGCTACCAAAACCTTGCCACGTAAACCCACTACACAGGTCTATGTCTTTCTTGTGCTATATCATGAGTGAAGGGGAGAATCAGTCTGCTGGCCATGTTTCTTACGATGCAGCCTAGGATACAATTGTTTTTTTGCAGCTACAAGCATGCATTACCAGCTCATGTCCAAATTTTTTTCTACTAGTACCCACAAGTCCTTCTCCAGCTGGCTGTTCTCAATCCATTCATCCCTCAAGTCCATATTCATGTTTGATATTGTCTCAATCTGGGTGCAAGAAATAGCAATGAAGTGTAATGGTACATAACTAATTAATTAAAATTGATTGATAACAAAATAAAAAGAAGTGGGTGGGAAAGATAGATATAAAAATTACTTTGAAGGTATGTAAAGAACTTTTTTTTTTTTTTTTTATTAAACAGCTGTAGTTCTCATCTTCATGGAAAACATAGTATGAAAAATGAATTGTTGTTATGATGAAAGAGATTTGGCTTTCTCTCCTCATGCTCACTCACAGTAAATTATCTTCTAGGACATCTGCTTTGCCTTTGAAAGTTTGACACTAATGCTCTAATAAGTTTTGATTTTATCTTATAAAGCATTCATATTCTTTCTGTACAGTTTTTGGTTGGTTGGCTTTAGCTACTATGGAATTCAATTAGGTGTGGAAAAATCCAGCAGATGTCAACACTACTATGAGTCTGTACACTGAGACCCAGACAAGTGTTGGAACTCTAATTTTAGAGATATTCCTTGGATATAAGTGAAAATCAGGTTTGTCTGTTCATCCTCCCACATCATCACATCTGTTAATGAAGCATTTAAGATAGTGAAAACACAGATACATTCCCATTCATGCTCAGTAACGTAAAGTGCTCTTAAATTCCTCTATGCAATATTTCACCAGTTTTGAAAGGTCTTAACTTTAGCTTGTATTTAATGCAGCTGATTTTAATTAATGAACACTACATTGATATACTGACCTTAAGTTTTGATGCTGTGATGTGTACTTACTTCTTAGAAGGATGCTTGCAACAAAAGAATAGTTAGAAATAGCTGTATTACGAGAAGAGTGTCATTACAAAATCTCCCACATAAAAGTTTATTCCAGGCCATTATTAACAGTAGAGAAATACTCTTTGTGTCTAATAGATTCTTCCATATTCCTTATCTCTGATATGTCATACAGAAACATACTTGTAGAGGAGAGTGTGTCATTAACAACTAATACAAAGTGTTTCCAGAAATGTGCTTCATTTCCAAGGATGAGTCCTATCTCAGAGGGCACACTAACAGTGTAAATACTGGCCTTCGCTCTCATACCTCTCTATCTGGAAACTTTCTGGATATCACAGCAGTCAATATGTCTGTTCCATACTCTTTATAGATATTAATCAGTCCAGAACCTCTACTTGTGGTTGAATCTGTTGGTGCAGGCACAACCTTTTTTCATCAAACAGTCAAACATTTAATTTAAATCCTCTGAAATATAGCATTAAATCTCTGACTGAGCTTGGGAGACAGCAAATGTATCCAAAAAAGGTGAATTCAGTGTTGTCTGCTTAAAGTTAAACTACATTTCTGTGGTTCAGCTATGTTATATACAGGAGTGTGGAGTTAAACTCAGAAGGCCATAAACTGGCCTTCGGAAAGATGAGAACTTTAGTTTTACATTATGTGAGAAATAGATGCACTTAAATTCTGAGTATTTTGCAATGTGTTTTCAAACAAGCAAAACTTTCTGTTAGCTACATTCAGCTAATCAAAAGGCTTATTGTAAACAGCATATGTCTTAAAAATACTAATAGCTCAAAGAGATAAAATGGTGAAAAATGTAAGGTTCCTTTTGCCAAACAAACAAACAAGCAAAAATTCATTCTTAAAATGAAGCTTAAGTCAGCATTGTATTTTCCTTAATTTTATTTTGTTGACAAGTGATTTGCTTTATGAAGAAATGTCATAAAGACAGCTAAGAGTAGTGGTAAAAGGTCAATGCAAGTGTCTAATAGCTGGTACAACTAATAGGACTGTTTAATAGTGTATGACTTTCAGCTTTCCAGATGTTCCAATGTAGCCACTGCTAATTCACAGCATTTTAAACTCTACTTTGAAAGACTGTAAGTATAGTGTCATTTTATTTTTGCCTTCATAAACCCTGCTTTTGTTTTTGTTTGAAAATTCCTAATGAATAAAAGATAAAAATGTAAAGAAACTAACTTCAGTCAATCTTCATGTATTATTAAATAGTCTTCTGTACATACACAGTATCTAGATACTCTTTAGTTAGCTTCCTTTGGCACAGAAGGCCTCTTTTAAAATACTGAAAATAATAGTTTTAGAAAACAATTAAAGGTAAATATGGGATTAGGTTGCCTAGTGCAAGGTGATGAGCACCTGACATAATTTCAGTTATAGTCCTATATATTATTTAATTGTGAGGTGGAAAACAGTAAGTAATCCATAGTTCATTGGATCATCGAATGGCTTGGGTTGGAAGGGACCTCAAAGATCATCTAGTTCCAGCTCCCCTGCCACGGGCAGGGACACCACCCATTAGATCAGGTTGCTCAGGGTCTCATCTAACCTGGTCTTGAACACCTCCAGGAATGGGGCATCCAGAACCTCTTTGGGCAACCTGTTCTAGTGCTTCACTACCCTCTGAGTGAAGACCTAACCTCTATTCTAAATCATAACCTCTATTCTAACTCTCCTCTCTTTTAGTTTAGAATAATTATTCCTCCTCATCCTGTCAATATCTGATTGAGCAAAGAATTGCTCTTCATCATTTTTTAAGCCCCCTTTAAGTACTGAAGGGTTTCAATAAGGTCACCCCAGAGCCTTCTCTTCTGTAGGCCGAACAGCCCCAGCTCTCTCAGCCTTTCTCTGTAGAAGAGGAACTCCAGCCCCTCGACCATCTTTGTGGTCCTTCTTTGGACCTGCTCTAGCAGAGCACCAACATCCTTCTTGTGCTGAGGGCGCCAGACCTTCACCTCCCTTGACCTGCTAACCCCTCCTCTTTTGATGCAGCCCAGGATGCAGTTGGCCTTCTACTGGTTGAAATGATTTCTTTAAACTCACTTTTAATTAAATTTTTCTTGATTAATTTTCTTCTTGGGAAGAAAAACTCCAAAACTATGAAGTCCCCCACCACTAAGAGAAAGAGTTGTTCCTCCCACAAGAAGGTTTTAGTTTTCTGAATTCTTCATACACATACATGTACAAACATACACAAATCATACACATATATGTACAAACTGATGTTATAGACATATTTCAGCTTGAACCTTATTACTTTCTAAATGAGGTTAAAGTAACATCTATGTTCATTGCATTTTATATGTTTATTAAATTTAGGAATGCATTGAGTACATATTTAATAGTTCTACAAAAACAGTTCTAGAAAAAAAAAAAAAAAGAAACAGTATTTGCAACATTCTCTTTGTAAGGTTTTTAGTACACACATATGCATACAAAAACATACAGAGAATGTTTTAAAAAGTACACAGTATATACGCCACTTTTGCAGTTTCTGGTAGGCATAAAAATTTCCTACCATGTTTTGTTCTCAATTTATTTTATTAATTAAATATTTTCCTTTGCCTAATTAAGTATAATTTATTACCTTTTAGTAGAAATTCTACTTTTTACTTTCATTACTAATAAAATACATTTTTGCTTAAATTATTGAGAAGAATGTTCAGAAAGAAAAACATTGGCTCTCTCCTTGTTATCCTCCTCTCCCAACCCCCCCAAAAAAAAAAAAAATAAAATTTCCTTTTTTCTTGCCGGAGGGGAAGACTCTACTGCTAGTATGAAGAAAATAGCGAAAAGCCTGCTTACTTCTACAATAATTTTAGAGAAAAACACAGCCTAATTTATTGTGAATATTAAATAGAATGGGAATTTCATGGGATGAAAATAAAACTCTGATATTGGTAATTTGCCTAGAGAAATGAATGCTATTCGCAGTAGGTGTCATTTCTTTTGTGTATTTTAATATACTGTGTCTTGTTGAAAAGAATCAACAATCTGCTTTGTCCTTTTCTGAATATGTATTCAGAATCTGAGATTCTGTAAACCTGCAGTGCTAGATATTGTAAAATTGTGCAATAAACTGTGTAAAAGTTGTCATTTTAATTTATTGCTGAGATTTTTTCTTTAAAAATCTGTTTTGAAACAAACAAGTATAATCTCCTGAAAAGACTTCCTGGCTAATCACAGCAAAAACAAAATGAAGTGCTCACAGGGATACCAAGTTTATTCTTCTTTTCCACATACTAACTGGGGGAATGCAGATTATCATGAAAAAAGTACATTTTTAGTGAGCCATAGAAATTTAAAGTAACATTAAGATCAGATTTACCGACCATAGAAATACTTCTATTTAAAGTGCCAAAAATGAACAACAACAACAAAGTTCATAAACTAATTTATTAAAAATAAATAAACAAACAAACAAACAAAAGAAAAAAGCAAAGTCCTCTTGTGAATAATCTGTATATTTTAGTAGCTAAAACATTTCAACTGACAGCATATCAACATACACAGTGGGGTCCATTGTGATGTCAATGACAATATTATTTTTCTTAGAAGAAATTCAGGATAAAACATGCACATAAGTACTTCTCAGCCATCTAGCTGAAATATCATGTCTTGTGCTTTTAACTACACTTGCACAACTACATAGTCACTGCAAGTCATGCCATGTTTTCAGTGCACTCAGTAGCATATTGCAAAAAAACGCTGAACTTCTGGGGGCCACATGGTCTTCATTATCATTAACTGAAATTTCAGGCAGAAAATAAATAAATAAATATATAAATATTGAACATTTGGGTCTGTACGGTAGACTCAGAGAAAACCTATGCTAAGGGATGTGTAAGGATGTGAGTACAACCCAGTGAAGGAGACTCAATGCTAGCCACGTACAAACGTGGCTTAGAGTTAAGGATCATTTCCTGGGACTGATGGTTTCTTTGTAATTAGTTTGATGAAACATAAACGGTAATAAAAAAGGATACTGAAATCAAGGACCAGATTCTCAACTGGTGAAAACGGTGACATTCTGGTTAGTTAAATGAGTAGCTCTATACCGATACTCAGGATCATTTATGCTAAGTGGGAAAAATAGTGCAACTGATGCTGCATAGGACCTAACTAAAATTTATAAGTTGACCTTGGAACAACCTGAATGTTTTCCTTATTGGATCTTGCTTGGTAGGCATGGACTTAAAATAAAATACAATACTGATAGAGCGTGTTAGATGAAAATCATGTTTCTGCTGCAAAATGGAAAGGACTATTTGATAATCGATATGTTGTTTAGCCAACAATCTGGGCAAAGATTTCAAATAGTTTGAAATATGTTTGGATTGTCCCTTTTACAACAAAAACCTGGCAGCTGTTTTCTGCACCAGCTGGAGTGTATGAAGCATCCTATTGGGCAAGCAGCCAGTAGGGAATTGCAGTAATCTAATCTTGAAATAACAAAAGCGTGAATGACCATTTCAAGGTCTGACTGTGAAAGACATTGTTGCAACATAGCAGAAATCCTAAGTAATAGGATGATAACACATCCTGATGTTTGGATTTTTTTTTTAATTTTATTTATTTTTTAAGACAAGGGAATAAAGGTGTAATAAAATAACTTCCCAACTCTTTATTACTTTAGTAAAAAATGCAGTTTCACTAAAGTAAATAGGAAATTAAATGTCATGTGAAGACATCTATGCCTAATATCTACTTATTAGACTGAGAAATGATAATGAATATAAAAGCGAAAAATTTTATATGTACCCAGTATTTTATAAATATCAATATTTGTAATGCCATACTATTGCTACAGCCAGAAGGTAATAAGGATTTATTTATTTTTAAATAAAATAGCAAACAAAACATTGTAAATTAATATATAACACCTGTTATACCAAAGTAGTAACTTTGAGGTGGAATTTGATATTTACATATGACAGTCTAATTATGTGTCTCCCATTTCTCACAATATGAGTTTGTATTTTACCAGGATTATTAGTCTCTCATTTGTTTTTGTTTGTTTTCTTTCCAATAAAGAAGAAAAAAACATAAACATGTCAATAAAGATCTTTATGTTTCAAAGTGTTCATCCTGTCTGTATCCTACTTTCCACTTCAGGAGTGCATGGAATTCCTGATATACTTGAATGTTATCTACTAGATCCAGGTGGTTGCCTCAGATACCGTAGGACTTCTCAAATAGTGCAGGATGTTACTGTTTAAGCTACTGAATTGAAATATGAATATATTCATGTTTGCGAATGTGAGAATTGTGCATATAAATTGTCAATCCAAGGTATGTATCTTTAGAAGAACCTCAATAGGTGGCTGAGCCTAATTGCACCATAGATATGAAAAAGCAGGAAATTCTCCTGGAGTACAGGAGATGCTCTTTCAGTGCATTCATCTTATATTCAGCTTTGGATGAAGACCTCAAGATTTCAGAGAACAATCTTTTTTGTGCACTACAAAGTAAGTGTTTAAGATCTTTTTGTACTATTTATTTTATTTTATTTTATTTATTTTATTTTTTTTGTAGCTAAAAGAATCTGAAGAAAAGTTCTTTGTATTCTATCGAAATTTTTCCATTTGAGTAGTATATATTAAGGCCAGATGTACAACAGACTTTCAGAATATGTGTTTTCTCAAGAGGATAATAAATTTATATTTTAATTTAATTTAATTTTCTTAATCAGTTGTTTTTCCAGGTAACATTCTGCTTCTCTTTCCCCGTTCTATGCACCCTGTTTTAAATGCATAAAGTATATTTTTAACTCTCCCCCATCTTCCCTTAGTCTATCCTTATTAGAATGGAAAATATTAAGGGAAATAATTTTGAATCACTCTCTTCAAAAATGGTTTAGATGAAAGTGTATATAATCCCTAACAAATGTTAACATGAAATATAAAGCTTTCAGAAAACCATTAAGATCTAAAAAAGAAAGCTAAAAGGAAAATTGCAACTTAGATGTAATTATAGCATATACAGCAAGTATATTCTTCCCAGAAATAAAGGAATATCTGTGCCACAGAAGAATATGCATAGTCTTTGTCTGAACGGCAAGGTCTGTCAGAAGAACCTTGGGTTAACTCTGCCTGGTTTCTCTGAGACAAACATTATTAATAATGTTTACATAGCTCTGCCCAACAGGTTAAATCATCTTCCTATGTGCCTGACAAGATAATGGAAAAGATCCTCCTGGAAGCAATGTCAAGGTACATGCAAGACAAAGAAGTGATCTGAGACAGCCAACATGACTTCACCAATGATAAACATGCCTGACCAATCAGGTAGCCTGCATAAATTGACAAAGGAAGACTGACCAATGTCATCTATCTGGAATTCTGCCTTTGATATGACATCCTGGTCTTTAAATTTGAGAGAGATGGATTTGATGGGTGTATTTGATGGATAAGGAGTTGGCTTCAAGGTCTCACCCAGACAGTGGTGGCCAATGGTTCTATACCAAGTGGAGACTGGGGACAAGTGGTGTACCTCAGAGGTTTGTCCTGGGACTGGTACTGTTTAATATCTTTATCAAAGACATAGTGGGAGTGGGATCAAGTACACCCTCAGCAAGTCTGCAGATGACACCAAGCTGAGTGGTGCAGTTGTTACAATAGAAGGAAGAGATACCACCCAAAAGGACTTGGGAAAGCTTAAAAAGAAAGCCCACATGAACCGAATGAGGTTTAACAAGTCCAAGTGAATGGTGCTACACCTGGGCTAGGGCAATCCCAGACATGAGTACAAGACTGGGAAAAGAACTCATTGAGAGCAGCCCTGCAGAGGGTTGAGGACTTGAGGGTCCTGGTGGATGAAAACCTTGACGTCAACCAGCAGTGTGTGATTGCATCCCAGAAGGTAAACTGCACCCTGGGCTGCATCAAAAGAGGAGTGGCCAGCAGGTCAAGGGAGGTGTTCAAGACCAGATTAGATGAGGCACTGAGCAACCTGATCAGAGTGGCATCCCTGCCTGTAGCAGGAGGGTTAGAACTGGGTGATCTTTGAAGTCCCTTCCAACCCAAGCTATTCTGTGATCCTATCATTCTATCATTCTATCAATCATTCTATCATTCTTTCTTGCACAATGTCCATGCAGTAAATAGAAAATGCATAAATGTCATGCATGTTTCTTCTTTAATGTGGTCTAGAAAAGCATAGTGACTTGAGACTAGTTACACCACACCTTTTTGCTACTATATGAATATATGATGAATGGACAAAGATTAAGCTGACTCCTGGGATACTGTTCCTAGAAACAATATAAAAATAGCACTACAGTTTTAGAGAAGCCCTGTTTGATTATAATTATGAGAACTGTTTAAAAATATAGAATATTCTACATCTTAAAGAGGGGAAAGCATGCTAGTGTATGGAAGGAGGGAATTGAGGATAACATCAAATCAGACCATTTAAAAAGATAACGTGTGGTGAGAAGATAAGTATCTATTAGTACAAACTATCAGTACAAAATGTATTTATTAGAACAAATTAAATTTTTAAGCATCAGATATGCAAATTTAAAGCAACAACTACATATGTACTGTGTACAATGGTAGAACAGCCTCTTTATGCTAGTAATCTTTTTTCTAATCCTTCACAGAATAACGGAATTGTTATAAAATATTAATTTAAAATATCTTTTATGAGTTATTATTTTTTATTTAAGTAGTGAGACAACCACTGCAAAAGTACCCATAGACAGAATATCCTGGATCTGCACAAGGCTTTAAAAGTCTTTTATCATAGATGAAGGAGGGAAGGAAAAATAGCAAATGAATAGGCAATTAGATGTATTTTCTCTGTTGTCTTTCTATACTGTATTTCTTCTTCTTCTCCTCCTCCTCCTCCTCCTCCTCCGCCTCCTTTTCTTCAGATTTATCTATACTACTCCTGTTTCAAATACTTCACATTTTCTGAGTCCGGAACTGACTGCTTTTCAAATAGGAGTCAACCTCTAAATCTTATTTATTCCCTAATATTGATGAATAATGTTTCACTTTGGCTTTCAAATGTTTTCCATCGGAAAAAAAAATAAATTTTCTAATGAAAGATTTAGAAGGATTTGTCTTCTTATTGATTCTACATGAAACAGTTTGTAAGAAGCTGCAAAAGCTTACAGCTGAAACAGCCGTAAAGATATATATTCAGACTTTCACTCTAGAGAAAAAGAAAGAAAGAAAGGCAGCCATATGACATTATCAGAGAACCAGATGAAAATAACTCATGGCATAATGAAAAATAATAGTTCACACTTTTCACTTTCAGATGAGCATACAAATGTTATAAAGTTTCACAATATTTATATGAAATAAATATTATCTAGACTATTATCAATGTTTATAAATACCTGAAGTCTTATCAATGTTTATAAATACCTGAAGTGTGGGAGACATAGGGATTTGGCCAACCTCTTTTCAGCAGTTTGTGGGGACAGGACAAGGGATAATTGCCACAAAACTGAGCACAGAAATTTCTGCACCAACATGCGAAAGAACTTCTTCACAGTGAGGGTGACAGCACTGGAACAAGCTGCCCAGGGAGGCTGTGGAGTTTCCTTCTATGGAGATATTCAAGGCCCATCTGGACGCCTATCTAGACAGCCTGCTCTAAGGAACCTGCTTTGTCAGGGGAGTTGGACCCAATGACATCTCGAGGTCCCTTCCAACCCCCACAATTCTGTGATTCTGCGATTCTGTGCTTTAAAGGTAAGGGACACAGAGTAAATGGCAGAACATTACACAAAAACTTCATAATAAAACTAGAAATAAGATACAAAGGAAACACATTCCTGCTTGGTATAAAAGGCTGCATCTCCATTGATTTCCTGCATAACTAATTTAATTTCAACAGCTGAGCATGTTGTCTTGGTTCATGGTTACTCTGTTAAATTCCTGTTCTTTGGACATAAGACACCATTACCACCCACAGTGGACTTCTAGTAAACTTCACATAGCTAAATCCCTGGAGGAATTTAAAACTAGTATCATGATACAGCTACTAAATAATATCTTAATTACAAAACCATCCAGGTCATGAAACCTGGAACAGAAAAAATGAATCTTTGTGAAACTTTGAAGTGAGGATTGCAGAATTTATAATACTTTACCTTCATTCCTTTCTCTAAAGTCAACAGAATTCTTACTTCTTTCCTCAAGGAGAGGAGAATTGTTTCATGTAATAGACATTTCTCACTGACTGAAGTTTAATGCCCAATTAAATTTAGGGTAGGATACTATAGAATTAAACAAAACAAAACAAAACAAAACAAAACAAAACAAACAAACAAAAAAACTTTCATGCAGATGGATGGAACTTAGAACTTCAAAGTTTTTATTCCACTTAGATATTAGATAAGACATACATGTATACAACTGATGAGGTTTAGTTTTAGCTGCCTGTTCTTTGTGTACTACTGTTACAGATTTTGTCTTTATTCTCTGAATTCAATATGACAAAATAATGGAAAGATGAGCAGAATCTAGAAGAGGTTTTATACAAGCATATTTTAGAGGAACAATGGATATCTAGGAAGGATTAACATTGATCTTAGTTTTGCAAAATAAATCTGCAAAGTGAAAACACAAAGCTACTATGTTACTGGATAAATCTGGCATCATGCTAAATATTTAAGATACTCCTCTTATGTTATTAAAGAAGTCTCAATAATTTACCTTTGTTATACATTCCCTATCTTTTATCTAAATGTAGAGTATTACAGAATGATATTAGATTACATATTTGTGTAAGGGAGACTCTTCCTATCTGAGTTTGGAATTGAAATCAACTATAAGAAGCAGGTGTTAAATTAAAACTGTAATACTCCCCCAAAACAGTAACAGAAGAAGATTAAAATAACACTGTGATGAACACAGCTTTCAAAACTGACTCACATGGTTCACTCATACTTGAGATTCAGGAAGACAGTCTTTTCCTTTAAGAGTGGAAAACTCACCAGGGATTGTAAAGTCCCAAGCAAAAGAAGAAAATATATCAGAAGGAGCTGTAAATATGCTCTGAGAAATCTCTTCTCCCAGAACTGAAAATTACACTTACTATCTTGTACCATGAAACTGTCTTGGAGTTTTATTCTTTTGAAAGAGACTATAAGGGCACCTTGTTTTGCTACAAGGATGAAGTCTTTGATGAAGCTAGGCTGACTTGCTAGGTCAAGTGATATTAATTTAAAACTCTGAAGTGTTTCAATTTAGAATGTTCAAGGATAAAAAGACCTCGGTTAAGACAAAGACAAGAAAACAAAGACACTTTGAGATTGACATTTATAAGGCTGTTCTAAAATGTTGGTGTTTGTTAGTTCAGATTTGTTCATAGTGCCTATTCCAAACTCTGTACATACATTAAAATGTATCTTAAACTTTTTAAAAGAAAAAAAAGCAACAAAATAAAACTGAAGAAGTTTAGGAATCAGCCTTTCATTTTCTTTTGTGTCCACTGCAATATCTTTCCATGGAAACAACAGGTCCTCAGTCCACTCATAGGTAGTTTTAATCAGCTTTTCAAACAGTCCTGCCAATCAAATATATATATATATATATTAAAAAAAAAAAAAAAAAAAAAAAAAAGGAAAACTTCCACAAACTGATGAGCTTTGTAGCAAGTCTTTAAGGTCAACAAATACTGGCTATAGTGAAATGAGAAGATCTCTCACAAAAGACATTGTGTTTCAAGTTGGAAGCAGTTTCAATTCAAGTAATCCTGAATGTCATGGTAACAGAAGAAGGAAGAAAAAAGCTAGTTCTGGGAAAGAGAAGTATTCTTGTAAATTGGAAGTTGATTCTGTCATTGTCACTCACAGCTGCATAGATTGTGTCCTGTGGACTCTGAGACTTCAGTAGACTCTGAAAGAATGATATCAAAGAAAAAAATAAATGAAAGAAATTAAGTGAGACATTTCTTTGCTAGCAAAAGTCACAGCCTCTGAGATACAGCAATGGGCATTCAGGTGCAATCTATCTGAAACATAGATAGAGTGGCAAGGAACATATAAATATACCATTACATATAAATATAAATATTTTGGCTGCTAAATTTGGCCATTCCAGCTTGTCTTCTACGACCAAGCACAGAGACAGGACAACCTGAGAGCAATTCCTTGGACTATTACTGCATGATGATTGCAGTACTGAGCTAAATGTTAACTTTCCTCTAGCTTTACTTGCTGTTGTTGTTTGGTTAGTTGATTGGCTGGATTTTGGTATGGTTCCTTGAATAGCTCTAGAACATACATTTTTGAAAAACTGTGGCAAAGTCTATCTGTGTATTTGCCTCTATGGACTGATGATAGGTACCCTACTGTAATAAACAGAACATTTCATAGATGTGGGATGACATTTGTTCAGTGGAGCTGCAGGGGCTGGATGACTGTGAGCTGAGATCATATGAACATATTAGAAAATAATTTCGTATAATATGCATGTATATTAACTTTTTTTTTTTTTTTAAATAATTTGTTGATCTTCGCTTCCTCTCCTACTCATCTAGAAAATAAGTCAAGTTAAATTTCAGGAATACTGAGGGTTGAAGAAAAGAAATATCTACTCTGTATACACATGCATAATTATTTATACATATATGTATCATGCAATCTTGCTGAAAATTCTGTGAAAAATTAGAGGCTGAAATTTTCTGGTATTCATAATGTTCATTAATATAATTTGGTAGATTGTTAATCAAGGACAGTGAATGAAGAAACAATCGGCTACACAGCAGATGCGTTCTGCAGCAGATCAAGGGATCGCATTAGTCATACAGCGGTTTCCCTACATGGAGGCCCCTTTATGGCAGCAGAGGGAGCCACCAGGACCTGGCAGCCCTTGGAAGGGTGGCTGATGAGGCTTGAGCAGAACTAGGAGAACCCCTCCTCAGTTGTACAAAGGCAGAACCTGGGAAGCACAAGTGACCAGGAGCACAACATGGCAGGCTGTGCAGGGAGGGCAGAGTATCCCTCCCCACTCTGGAGACCAGCTCACCTATTTTCTGCCTCCCACATGGAAAATCTAGACACGGTCTCCAAAAGGCAGAAGGCTCTCGCCAAAAAGACTGGCAACCCAGACCAAGTGCCTGCCTAAAACTACGTCTGTTTTGGTCTCTAGCTGCAGGGAGTGCCTGAGCCTGTTGCTGTCAATGGAGGGTGGCAGACATACCACCTCAGTGAGGTGAGAGCAGGTAGAGGAGCTGATCAGCCTGGTGGTAGAGCTCAAGGAGGAGGTGGAGAGATTAAGGACCATCAGGGAGTGTGAATAGGTGGAGAAACTGCCTTCCATGCTTGAGAAAAAGGCACTGGGGTGATACACCCCAAATAGTGATGGATCCCCTGCCCTATAGCTGTCAGGCAGAGGAAAGGGACCTCAGAAATGGAGAGGAATGGAAATAGATCTCTGCTTGGCTTTGCAGGTGAGCCCTCTCCCTACCCACCTCACCTCCCTAGGTGCCCTTATGCAATAGGTTTGAGTCTCTGGAACTTGAGGGATGGGTTGGTGAGGATGTGGGGGAAGGTCCACCCAGGAGGTTGTCTAGGACAAGGAAGTCAACTACATGCCTCAGTACTTCCTCCACCAAGAAGGAAAAGGTAATTGTCATAGGTGACTCCTTTCTGAGGGAAACAGAGGACCCTATATGCCCTCCAGACCCTACCCTTAGGAAAGTCTGCTGATTATGTGGGGCCCGGGTCAGGAACATTATCAGGAAACTTCTTGGCCTCTGATTATTAACCCTTACAGACAATTCAGGTTGGCAGCAATGAATTCACTAAGAGAAGCCTGAAGGCTATCAAAAGGGACTTCAGGTGACTGGGTCGGTTAGTGGATGGAGTGATG
Organism: Aythya ferina; assembly: GCF_964211825.1. Taxonomy (NCBI): domain Eukaryota; kingdom Metazoa; phylum Chordata; class Aves; order Anseriformes; family Anatidae; genus Aythya; species Aythya ferina. The sequence continues at coordinate 40,102,912 of NC_140296.1, forward strand.
GTGTTTTTCTCTATCATTGCAGTGGCAGGGAGGGATACTGAGCAGACATGGAAAGCCCAGATGATAAATACATGACTGAAAGGCTGGTGCCATTGCAGTATTATATATTTGTTTATTTTTGACTGTGGAGCAATGTACTTGGCACCTGGCCTGCTGCCTACTGATGGGTCCCACCTTTCTCAAAGGGGGAAACAGATCCTGGCCCAGAAACTGGCAGGGTTTGTTGAGAAGGCTTTACATTACGTACAAAGGGGGATGGGGATGAAATGAGGCTCGATAAATATGAGCCTGGGAGAGCAATGCCAGGGTTAGGGTTATGGACAATAGAGGAACTGAAGCGCATCTACACCATTGTATGCAGCATGGGCAACAAACAGGAGGAGCTGGAAGCCACTGTGCAGCAGGCAAGCTATGACCTAGTTGCCATCACTGAAATGTGGCAGGACCACTCTCCGATGACTGGAGAGCTGCAATGGATGGCTAAAAGCTCTTCAGAAGGGACAGGCTACAAAGGAGGGTTGGTGACATGGCTGTCTAAGTTAGAGAATGTTTCCATGCTGTTGAGATCATGGCTGGGAATGATACAGTCAACTCCCTGTGGATAAGGATCAGGGGATTAGCCAACAAGGTGGACATCCTGGTGGGGGTCTGTTATAGACCTCCAAACCAGGATGAAGAGATACATGAGGCTTTATGCAAGCAGCTGGTGGAAGTCACACAATCATAAGTGCTTGTTTTTGTGGAGGACTTTAACATATATTCCTAAAGATATATTGGCAATACAATATAGCCCTGAGGAAGTAGTCTAGGAAGTTCTTGGAGTGTGTAGAAGTTTCCTGACTCAGCTAGTTAGTGAGCCTGCTGGGGGGGAGCCCCACTAGATCTGCTGTTCATGAACAGAGAAGGACTTGTGGGAGATGTGGTGGTTGGGATCTGTCTTGGGCAGAGTGACCATGAAATGGTAGAGTTTTCTGTTTTTGGTGAAGTCAGGAGAGAGGTCAGTAAAACTGCTACCTTGGAATTCCGGAGGGCAGACTTTGAATAGTTCAGGACACTGAATGCTGTAGGGAGGGTTCCTTGGCAGTCAGTCCTGAAGGTCAGAGGGCTCCTGAAAGTCTGGACACTCCCCAAGAAGGAAGTTTTAAACGTGAAGAAGCAGGCTGTCCCTGTAAGTCATAAGATGAGCTGACAGGGAAGACCAAAATGGCTAAACAGGGAAAACTTGCTGAGTGTCCAAAAGAAAAAGAGCTTATGTCCCATGGAAGAAGGAGCAAGCAACTCGGGGAAAGTACAAAGAAGTAACCAACACATGCAGAGAGAAAATCCAAAAAGCTAAAGCCCAGCATGAGTTCAACCAGGCCACTATATTTAAGGATAAAATAAATGTTTTAACAAATATATTAATGGCAAGAGGAGGACCAAGGAGAATCTCCATCCTTTAATGGATGCAGGAAGGAACATGGCTACTGAGGGTAAGGAAAAGGCTGAGGCTCTTAATGCCTTCTTTCCATCTGTCTTTACTAGCCAGACCACTTATCCTCAGAGTAACCAACCTCCTGGCCTGGAAGTCTGGGGCAAAGAGCAGAAGAACCCCATCACAGTTCACATGGAAGCAGTACCTGCTTCTCCACCTGGACTGTCACACATCCATTGGACCAGATGAAATCCACCTGAGGGTGCTGAGCATGGCCACCATGGCATGGCCACTGCAGCCCAGACTGTGTCTGCATTGGTGAGCACCAGGTCCAGTAATGTTTTTCCTGTGGTTGGTTTGTCTAATACCTGGACCAGGAAGTTGTCCTCAATGCTCTCTAGGAGTCTCCTGGATTGCTTACAGCCTGCTGTGTAGCTTTTCCACCAGACATCCAGGTGGCTGAAGTCCTCCATCAGGATCAGAGCATGCGAGTGTGACACTTGTAGTTGAAGCAAGAAGGCTTCATCCACAGGCTCCCCTTGGTCAGGCAGCCTATGGTAGACCCCAAACTCCAAATGGGAGGAGAACACTACTTGAGCTCCTGATCCCTTCAGAATCTTTCCAAGGGACCTTTTGATATTTCAGAATCTCTTTGTTGTAACCTCATTTGACCCTACATGAAAGAGCAGGAGTAAGTGGTAGTCTTCTGGCCCTAGAAGGCTTAGTACGATCTTCATAATGTCATCAATACAGGCCCCAGGCAGGCAGCAGACCTCTCTGAAGAGATTATCTGGATGGCAAATGGGTATCTCAATGCCTCTCAGCAAGTAGTCTCTAATTAGTAACACCCTTGATACATTTTTTTATGGCACTGGTTCTGATGAAGGTGGTTGACTGGGCAAACTTTGTACAGTTGCCTTTTCTTAAGTCTTTACTTTATTATTCCTACTTTAATCTTCCACTTGAATGTAAAGCATATACAAAATGAACAGCAGAGTTCTGTGATATGGAAATGTAACTACTTGGTTATCATTGTATAAGGAAATCTAGGCTATCTCTAAACTTTTAGCAGTAGCTTTGAAGTTCCTTTTAGAAGATCCATTTTAGCATAACATCTAAAGATATCCCAAGCCTGTAAACATAGTAGTATTCTGTTGATTACACTGGAACTCATACTTTAAGTAAAGCATATAAGAAAAATGCTGCCGAACAAAGTTTAAGGCAGTCTTAGGATTTATTTTGGCCACCTCATATAGAGACCATCAAAGTGTTTCTATGCACTGGATGTGATCTTTCTGCTATTCCTAATGAAAAGAAAAGGGGGATGTGTTTGGGCTTTTAAATGCTGTTTTGCTTTGAGTACCTGTGATAGATAGATTCAATAACACTGAAACATTCAGTCAGACAAATGTGATTAGTGTTTGTCTTCCTGTTTCAGACTCAAAATACTGGAGGCAGACCCTCAGTTAATACAATAAATAAATAAATAAATAATATTTTATTTACTCAATCAAAGAAACAATAATTTATGCCAGCTGAGGATCTGCCCTGTAGTATTTTTGTTTTCTGTGTTCTCATCTTTAGACATGATCTTGGCTTTGATGCAGATGTTGCAGTCATATTGCTCTCAATATGATTACATTTGGTAGTGACAGAAATATGCACTCTTCTGTTTTCTTTTGCTGTTGATGTTTTCTTAGTCAAAGGTACAAGCTGTTCTGTCTGGAAGCATGCCTTTACTCTGTGTTTATAATATAAACTCCTTAGGAAAGAACTATCTCTTTGTTCTTTGTTTGTGCACAGAGACAAACATGATAGGGACCTGACGTCAAGTAAGGTCTTCTTGCAAAAATGGAAATACTAAATAAGAGTACAAAGCAAGGTGCATATAAGCAGAAAATTATTTATTATGTATCAACATTTAACTATTTTTACATTTCTGGATATGTACCTGAAACAGCTATACAGAGTATGACTATACAGAATATGAAGGCCAAACATTGCTTTATAAATTACAGACCAGGAGATATAACTTTATGTATTCTTTTTTATAAAACTAGGTTGGAATGAACTTGTTCTTTCAACAGATCATATTTGTAAAGAATGAAGTTTGCTTGTCAAGCAGCCGTAAAAACAACATAAAATTCAAGGGTAAACCAGGTGGACAGATGATTTTAAATGAACATAATCGTTTATTTCTAGTGATTCTTTATTATAGACCCTTGAATGTACGATATTTATTCCCTGAAGTGACTTTAGAAGTGAGGTAGAAAAAAGTGTGATTTATGAGCACTGGTCAGAATAATAATAGATGTCTGTATAATTATAGATGTATTTTATGGTTTCAGAGTGCAATTGCTTTAAAAAAAATCTAAACATGTAGTGTGTAAGTGAATCTTCTTATTTATACTCAGAAGTAGCCTTAATTTCAGCTGTTGGCCTAACTGAACTGGTAGAAATTTTATATTTAAAAAAATGAAATCTGTAAAAATTTCTTCCCAGATTGAAGTCAAGGCAATTTTTATCAAGGTAAATACATAAATATTTTTCTTTTTTAAATTGAAGTTTGAATTGATGCAACCATATAATGTCTTTAACTAAAACTAATTGCTTGAACACATTTCTTTAATGGAAATCTAATGGTTTTGGACAGTTACTGGTTATCACAGTTGCTCTAAAATACTAGAAGTATATAAACAATACTATTCATACTATACTATTTATTTTTATTCAAATAAAATTGTAGCTTGAAATATTGGAAATCTCTAAAACTGAGCTTTCTTTCATTTCCTGAAAGTTTCTTCTGATCAAAACAGATGAACAATAATGTATGTATTATTCTGAAACCATATTTAAATCTTTTATCTTTTTAAGTGTTGGATACTTATGTAAAGCTCTTTCGAATCCAAACTTTCAAATATTTGTGAAACAATTAATCTCTTCATATTCTATAATGGGATAATCTTTAATTCAAAATTATGAATCAATAAATAAACACCAAGCCACAAAAATTTCCAATATTTCCAAAATTTCTATAAACATAGCTAATTTCATGTAGTATCTCAATGCATTTGATGCAGACTAAATCATAAAAACATGATATGATTACCCTGTATAGTACATGAAAAGCATTATCTTGGCTTTATAAATATGAACTCAACACAGCTGTCCTGTGAGCTACTCCAAATCACACAGTAATTAGAATTAGGACTAGTGAACTTAAATGGTCTGACTTTCAAATTTCATTCCTAACACCAGCCTAATTCAGAGATACAAAAATTATGAAGAAATACTAGTAAGATGGACATTATCTGTTTTTGTTTCCCTTTGATATCAGCTCATTAGTGAGATTTAATAATTGTTTGGCTTTTTTTAGCCCAACAGACCTCTTCTAACTCAGTATCGTCTAAAGACTACGAATTCAAAAATACAAACAAAACAGCTAGTCATGAATATTACAATGTTATTTATGATGATATCATACATTAAAAGTATTTAACATATTGACTTAAATGAGAAAGTTTTGACAATGAAGACAACATTTATTTTTTAAATGTTATTTTATTTTTTCTTTTCAAAGACTAAAAAAAAAAAAATCCCTCTCTTCTAAAATGTAGCACAGATGACAAGATAGGAACATGTTTAATGCCATGAAGACAAGTCTTGACTCACCTGGAGTAATATTTGCATAAACCTCTCTACCAAGGTTAATGAGATTGGTTATGTGTGAGTTATTCACACTGATAAAGGGATTTCTGGTCTTCTGGGATTTCTGTAAATACTTGAAGCATGGACTCTATCTTCATATTTGTCTTCAAAGTATCAAGATCTTTGTATTAATATTTGCAAATATATGCAAATGCACATGTACATATGTATATAGTATGTGCACATACATAAATATTATAGCATAATATTTATAACAAGCAATTTGTTATTTTACAGAGGCACTTGTTTCTGCACAAATATTTTTTCTCCAACTTGAATATCACACAAAATGTTCTCAGCATGACACTCAGCAGCAACTGTCATGGTGGATAGAGCATCTTCATAGAATAAAACTCAGGAACTGATAAACATTCTCCATTAAAATGTGCTTTCACCATAGTACTCCACTAAAATAAGTTAACTTTTTCTTTGATGCATTTGTACTGTAACCCTTATTTAGTTGTTTTGAAATATGCAATAATTGTTACTTCAGTAATAAACTTGTTTATATTCAAAAAGCATTTAATCCTTGTTTGGCTCTTTTGAGACTGAAGTGCTTTCTTGTCATACTCTGTCTTGTATGTCAGTCTTTTATAGTTAACATATTGAGATGAATTCATATCTGCCACCTATCCAGCACTGAGAAAAAAATACAGAATTGATGTCTTCCTCTACTCATAATCTTCGGGGTTTTTGTTATACATATATAATTTATATTCATACATGATAATTATCCTTACTATGTAAAAGGAATGATGTGAGAAAACAGAAGAGCGATATTGCAGTAGGAAAAAATGAAACAGAACTACTGCAGTAATTTGTAAAAGGGGAAGGAAGAAGGTACAAAATAATGTGTTTGTCATTTATCATATACGGAGGAAAAGACACTTTCTACTATGGTTTATTCTTTAAAAAAGGAAAAAAAAAGACACTAATTCTTTCATAATTTTATTATATTTGCTAGATTTTATGTTTCAATCCACTTTCCTCTATACACTAAATTTATTTTGCCCATTATCATTCCATTCTACTTATAGTGAAAGTGGATAGGTGGCATAGGTTATATATATATATATATATATATATATATATATATATATATATATGGAATAGGTTAGGTTAAAAAATTATCAAGTTCGGTTTGAATATTCTTACCTGTATTCACAGTAGTGTCAATGGAGAAATCATGTAAAGTTTGGTTCACTAATTGCAGAAAAACTTACCTATAGTCTGTTTGTTTGTGCAAATTCTTCCTGAATTTCTTTATTTAAATGGCAAAGTATATTAGTCACCCACTGATGTCTATAGATCTCTGAAAATCTCCTAGCCTTCCTCTGTTCATTTACCTACTGAAAACATCTGAAAGACTTCTGGCACAATGACTCTTATCTTTTCACATATATAGAAATTCTTATTGCCTAGCTCTTAGGCAAGTGTGGTTTGTGGTATTCACATCTCATATTGCCACTGTGAACATGAGTGCAGACTGTTACTATGGACAGTGCATTTGAGGCATGTTTTCTGAAACTGTTTAATAACATTTGTTCAGAGGAAAAAGGAGAATGCTTTGTAGGTTAATGGAGAACACAAATCCAACATGAATTCAAGGTGACTAATGGATGTGCATTCAGGTACTTAAGTGCTGCAGAAGATGCCAGCCTGAACTGGTAACAGGAAAATTCCATTAGTGTCATATTATCATTTCTCCAAGGTTTCACTAGGATCACTAGGATCAAAAATGGAAGATGTGAAAGAAAGATTTCTTATTTATTGATAAATGAATATTAATGATATTTTACTAAACATGTGGGGCATGGAAAATGAAAAGGAGGCTTCCAGAAGTAGTGAGGGACATGCAAGTCTAATCCAAGATGGGATCCCTGGAATTACTGTGTGCATACTCTGCTCTAGGCTTAGAATAAGTATCTCCATCATGTGTATTTCTGAATACTATATTAGAATGATGTGAATTGCTGCAGCATTCTAACATCATATTCAGAAATACATCAGGTGAAATCTCACCTTGAAAATGACTATTTTCCAGTGGAAGTTTAAGAGAGCCTAAGGTCACTGGGGGTCACCTAAAGGAGTTAGAGATTCCAGTTCATCCTATGGATCTGGAGGGTTAAACAAAATAAGTAAATAAAAAGTGGAAAAGAAAACAGACAAGTAAACAAAAAAACCGTGATTACCTTTAAAAGCCTGCTTATTGTTATAATACATTTCCACAGAACTTGAAAGTTATTTCCAGCTGAAATGACCACGACCATGTGTATGTGTGTCAACCCAGCATCACCAAGCAAATTTTCTGCATGGACCACTTGATATGGCTCTTTCTTTTCCCGGAAGCAAATGCCTAAAAAGCATAATTGACATATATCACCTGATACATATACTTCCACCTGCATACTTACATGCATGCTTACATTAATTCCTACATTGCTTTCAGCTCTCTGTCTTAAAAGACAAGTAGTTATAGGTACTAAGTTTAAGCAAAAATTAATTAATTAATTAATTAAAGGATGTTTACCTCCCTAGCCTGAGAAATGTAGTAGATAATGTAATGGACAGAAGTAACAGCAGTCTAATATACTGTTTATCAGGGCGAATACAGGCAGGTACACATGGTAGGAAAGACAGCTTTTCTTCATCACACTGTGCAGCCGTGTTTTATCAGTGGTATTTCTGGAAAGGCAACAGGACAAATGAAACTGTGGAAGGTTAGAAGGCAAGTCTGAATGTGGCAAGTCAGCATGCAAGGTCAGTCTGTGCCCTTGAAAGTTAGCAGATTTAACTCACAAAATCAAATATTTAAGCAAGGTTTCTAATGAGGTTATTGTCATGGTAACTGGATGTTTATATATCATATGTATATGAAAGAAAAAAAAAAAGGTTTTCAAACGGAAGTTGTCAAAATAACTAAAACGAGATGAAAATATAAGTCAATGTGAGTTTTTAAAAGACATAAATAGTGATATATTTTTGGTAGAAATTACTAAAATCTTTCTGTTCAGTGTCTGTGTTCTTTTCCAAATCATAGCTAACAATGTATTTCAAGTGGTCATTATTTACATGGCACTGCCTACAACATGTCCTTAGTTGCGTTGCATTGGCTTTATTAATAATGTAACATATTACTTTCATATTTCACACTAAGATAAAGATAATTCTATGATTTAATTTCACATATTTTAGAAATATATTTGCCACTTTTGCTTTATTACATATGCAGAGTTAATTCCAAGCTTTCTCTCATCTGTAAGGAAATTTAATACAAGATTGATTTTTTTCTTTTTATTCCTCTTTGTTCAACCATGTAAGAATTTAAAATAAATTCAAAAACAACAACAACAAAAGTAATAGGTTTATCTTTAATTTCTTCATCTCTTTTTCAGATGTTCATCTGTCTCAGAACTAAGTTTTGGTGGAAATCCCACCAAAATCAGTGAAATGTTCTCAATGTTTTAAACTGACTTTGGGTCAGAATCTTAGTGAAGATATCTCAATGTGTGAAGCATTAAATAATCTTCCTATATATTTTCTCTTTCTCTCTGTCCAAAAAATAAAATAAAATAAAATAAAATTAAAAAATATTTCTTTCTAGTTTAATGTATAAAAAGGTAGGAAAGAAAGCATTCATTAATCTTCAGTACTTTCTTTTTTTTCCCTCTTTCTTTTATTCTAATATAATGATGCTACCACAATAAGACAATTCAATATACTTGACACACCTGCTATAAAACTATGTATCTTAAGTTAAAGTAATATACCCTTCAAACATCTTTTCAGTGTCTTTGTGACAAAGGGGGGGCACTAACTTATTGTCAGGGAGTAAAGCATTTTTTTGATTTCGATAGTCTTGAGTGTTAAGCATATCATGAAAAAGGAGGAAAACAACAATCCTGTCTCCAGCTTACATCTAAGTTGTTTTTAAATTTAAGTGACTAACCAGTATGAAGAAATGTCATTTATCTTCTTGATCATTTACCTGAAAAAGAAACACTGCTGTAGAGTCAGATGACCCAATGTTATTTTAAAAAATATACAAAATTTTATTTTCTTGAACCCAGGGGCACAAAAAGCTAGAATCTATGAGAAAAGAAAAAAAAAATAAAATAAAATCTACTGCTCTTTCCATTTTCCTTTCTCACAATTTGTAGCTTTTTACATATAGCTGTGACATTTAGTTCTGTGCTCTGTGTTAAAATAACCCCCAAACCAATACTTTTGTGGCTTTGTATCCTTGTAAATTTCCTTGTAAATTGCTTCTCTCTGTTCTCCCCCCCTCCCCCCCCCCATTTGGAACTTGCTATTTTTTCCTCAAATTCAGGGCTTTAATCCAGCCAGTCCAGTATGTCTGGTTTTATCACCAAGTCACAGTAAGCCTCTCTTTTTAGCAAGGTACAGGAAAACAACAGATAACTCTTATTCAAGACCTCAAGACCTGTGTGTATCTTTTTACAGGCAGAAGACCTTACAGTTTCAGCTGTCTATTCTATAAAGGATGTAGACAGGCTGGATGTTTATTTCACACTTTATCTGAATGAGAGACATTATATCTATCAACTTCACTAAGGTTACCCTAACTCAGAACAAAGTGTTGAAGTGTGAGATTTAATGGGGAATACAAGCAAAGCTTGAACAGAAAGCTAGGACATCTTCACTCTTAACTTACACAAGTTAATTACATTTCTAAACCTGGGTTGTATGAATTCAGAGGCAGGTGTCCTGAATAATGCCAGTTGTCCCTTAAAAACAAACAAACAAACAAAAACAAAACAAAACAAAAAACAGGCAAGCAAAACAAACAAACTAACTAACTAATCAATTTTCCTTGAGATTAGAAAAGTAGCATTTCATAGTGTTTTTTTCATTAGATATCTACAGCTTTGTGCTATATTTAGCAAACGGCTAAGCAACCTATTGAGGTCTAGGCTTATTTTGACTGTTATTCCACAAACTATTGATTACTAGAATTTATGTCCAAGAGTATAAAATATTTGTGACATTGAGAACACGACGAAAAAAATTATAAGGATATGGGCTATGTTGTGTTCTGACCACTCCTCTGTGGCCTTCCCTCCAATGAGCTCCCATTTGACTCTCTGCAGTAGCCAAGACATGATAAAGGAGTAACCCTGTTATTTAGATATACCCCATTCATGACCAAAAAACAACAACAACAGAAAGAGAAAAAATAAGTTTCACCTGTTGATAACAAAAAAGTTTATATTATATTTCACAAAGCCATATATTTTTTTAATTCACTTTCAAAATGAAGTATTTTTCTAATACTGATTAAATGGCAAAATGTAGTACTCTATTTCTATGTTATTGACATCTCATTACTTTTTCAAAATATACTACAAAACATTTGATAAAAATGTTTTGACAAATGTTTGACAAAAACTACAAAACAATGTTCGTTATTACGAACAATCATAAAGCAATAAAATAAAATTATACTTTACAAATAAATGAGAAATGTAATGCAATGAAATTTCCTTGTGTGTTAATTCTCAGAATTCCATGCCTCATAATAGATCAACCAGCCATTATTAGTATAATTAGTAGAGATATAATCTATCCACATTTTTAAACTGATGTCTCTGGGGCAGTGTTTCAACCATTGTAGCCTCCTTGAACACAGTGAAACTAGAAAAAAAATATGACTGGAAGAGAATTTGACCCCATATATTTTCAACAAGACATTTCAAATGTATTGTGTAAACCATGTAGAAGCTTTCCTGGGTCAAGGCAAGTTGTCATGTACATTCTGAAGTGGTGCATTTTCTAAGCTATTTTGTACTCACAGCTGTGACAGTTCATACCTACTAATAAAAAGGTTGGCAGCACAATTCCATCTTGTTACAAAAGAATTTTTTCTGTGTTTAAAATAATAATACTATGCTAAGAGTAGTAGAAGAACAAGAAAAAAAAAATGTTAGAAAATAAACACTAGGGGAGAAAGTGGAGTTTTATGTCATTGTTCATGTGAGATTGAACAATAAATAACACTGAAAGTGTTCAAGTGGTATTTCCAAAATTAGCAGCAGGAAATGCTTCAGCACCTCCCGGTACTGCATGCAGAAGGAAAAACAAATATGCAACAAACAAGAACAACAACAAAAAGACTAAAACAAAGTTATCTGAAGTCAATTTTCCCAGAGTCCCAGAACCGCAGAATGACTGAGGTTGGAAGGGACTAATGGAAGTTATCTGGCCTAATCCCACTGCTTAATCAAGGTCACCTGCAGCATATTGCCCCAGAACCATATTGTCTTGTTTTGTCTAAGACAGAGTTAATTTTCCTCCTAATAGCTGCTATGTTGTTGTGTTTAGGATTTAGTGTGAGAATAATGTTGATAACATGTTGATGTTTTAACTGTTGCAGAACAGTACTTACACAGAGCCAAGGATTTTTCAGCTTCTCATTCTGCCCTGCCAGTGAGGAGGCTGGGGATGCACAAGGAGTTGGGATGGGACAGAACCAGACCAGTTGACCCCATCTGACCAAAGGGATATTCCATACAATATGGTGTCATGCTGAACAATTAATATGGGGTAGCTGTCTGGGGTGGGGAGGTAGCTGCTTGGGGATGGGATGGGGCAGAATGGACATCAGTCAGCAGGTGGTGAGCAGTTGCACTGTGCATCACTTGTTTTTTACACTATATTTTTAATGCTAGTTATTATTATTATTATTATTATTAAATATATTATTAAGAATATTGATATAATATTAATAATAAATAATAATAATAATAACAACAATAATTTATTTTCTGACCTAATAAAGTATCTTTATCTCAACTCAAAAGCTTTTTTTTTTTTTTTTTTTTTTTTTTTTTTTTTTTTTTCCCTCCATTTTTTCCCCTATCCCACTGGGTGGAAAAGTGTGAACAAATGGCTGTGAGGTACTGAACTACCAGCCAGGTTAAACCACAATACAAGTCACAATGTCTTTTGAAGATCTCCAAAGAGGAAGACTTCTCTGTATCTCTGGACAAACAGAGCAAATGCTTCCTCACCTGCACGGTAAAGTGCTTCCTGATGTTCAGATGGAACCTCTGGTGTTCCAGTTTGTGTCCCTTGCTTCTTGTCCTGGCACTGGGCACCACTGAAAATAGTCTGACTCAATCCTCTTAAATAGCAAATACATTTCTGGCACATACAGCTCCACAAACTAAACTGCAGTATCACACACAGAAAACAAAACAAAGCAAATCTGTATAGAATCTGCAAAACAGCCATCACAAATGAATAAAGATTTGATCTTTTTCACCAGTTTCAAATTCCACATCACTGACTCTGCATGCAGAGTGGGCTTTTTGTTGTTGTTGTTGTTTTTAATTTATTATTATTATTTAATTTACACTGAGGTGGTAAAACACTGAACATAACATGTCCTTCAATTGTCACTACTCTTTGCAAACACTGTGAAAAATGTTAAAGGACTGTTTACATAAGCAACATCTATCAAACATAAAAATGAATTACTTTATCCCTTAATGTAACCTGTCATGAATTCAGACTTTTTTTTTTTTTTTTTTTTTTTTTTTTTTTGGGGGGTGGGGGGTGTTGTTATACTTAATTCATGAAACAAATAATGATATTTGATCACTTCAAGCATAGCACTGGAGGCCAGAGACAAGAAAAAATAAAAAGAAAGTGAGGAAGAATGGGTGAGGAAGAGTGGGGAGAGTATGGAATGATAGAAACATGGAAAGACAGAAAAAGGCAGGAAAGAAGACAAGAAGGCAGGCAAGCAGGAAGGAAATATAGAGAAAGAGAAAAAAAAAATCAACCGTGTTAAAACAAGCAAACAAACAAATCAAACACAACTTTAAATTAAGTCCATTAAAACATATTTTTTGTAGCTAATTATTAACATGGAGTAATGACTATACTTCCAAATGGAAGCTCAGGCACTTTGGGAAAAGATTTGTAGGTGTGTTGACTATAAGTGTATAGCCATCAGTTTTGCAGCTTTAACTGCAAGATGTTACTTTTGCCCTTGTCTGTGTTAACTGAAGCATATGACTGCTGGCTAGAGGATGCACAGCCTGTGCAACTCATTTCTTGTTGGGCTCAGAACTTTAGCTTTTTCTTAGCCTTTTTTTTTTTTTTTTTTTTCTTTCACAGGTAATCATGAAATGAAGTTAACTAATGTCAAAGGCAGAAAAAGACATAAAGAGTACTCAGGTTTAGAAAATATTTTCATAAACATTCAGGATTGTTGGGTAGTAATAAACATTTTAGTGGAAAATGCAGAAAATTTATATTTAGGCATTATCATACAAAGTAAATTTGTTTCTAACAGTACAATATTGGTGTACTTGTAAGATATATTTTGGTTTCTATTTACAAGAGGTGATTTAATAGAAATTTTAGTCTGTTGTTATTGTCATCTTTCTGATTTGGAAAATTGCCTACAAGCCAACTGTTGTAAACTAAAATCACAAGGCAGAAATATAGGTATAAAACTTCAGTTGCAGAAGGAGGTTCCTAATTTATTCATTTTTCCTTCCTTCCTTCCTTCCTTCCTTCCTTCCTTCCTTCCTTCCTTCCTTCCTTCCTTCCTTCCTTCCTTCCTTCCTTCCTTCCTTCCTTCCTTCCTTCCTTCTTTCTTTCTTTCTTTCTTTCATGTGTGTTTTGTTTTGTTTGGTTTTCTGAGGATAATACATTTATGGAAGGTGCTTTGTTTTCTTTTTTTTTTTTTTTCTGCAAAATTGCAGCAGAGGAAGTAGAGGAAGAACACATGATAATGAAAACCAGATAGTTTACGCTTATACCTTGATGTGTGATGAAAAACTTCAAGAAGTGATAATTTGATCTCAAGCAGGGCAGGAATTTGGGGCAGACTGAAAGATGATTTTATCTCCAGATTCATGTTCAGCATTCATATTCATCCCATATTCGCCATGGGATTCTTGAAGCTTGAAGCAAAATACATTTGTCTCTGTTTTATGGCATCTTTATGTTATTGATGTTTCCCATCCTATTGTTTCACTAAGTGCACTGTATCAAAAAAATCAAGATGATCTGTGAGCAGACTAGAAAGAAAAAGACCACTTCTGGAACAGTGGTAAATGTAATTGTAAACTAGATGTGATTCACTGGGTTGAATCTGCTCAGAAAAATCCAAGTCCTCTTGCACAGACATGCTCACACAATTTTATTTTAATGAATTTTAAATTCTCAACAGTGATCAACGGTATTTCCCTGTTTCATGGGAGAGAAGGAGTCTCCAATGAGACTCCAATTAGGCAATGGACCACTTTCAGGTGCTGGGGTCATCTGCTGATTACAGTAGGATATACATGTATAGTACAGACTTGTTCTCTGTTGCTGAGGAAAGAATGATAACATACTGCCACTGAGAGTGCTGACTTCTCCATAGTAGTTATTCTTGCCTATTGGCATCATATCCGCTCTTCTATCACACCATACTTTTAGATCCACAGATATCCAATTGTATATCTGTGCATATACTTCATGAGTTATTTTAGAATTCAATATGGACAAAACAACAAACAAACAAACAAACCAAATAAATAAAAACCCTAGACAGATAACTAGTATACATGTACACTACTGATTAGGACTTAACAGAAACATGTTAAGACAGAGACATTGTCACAGTCCTTAAAAATACATTCTTCCTCACCAACCCCACCTTTCTTTTGCTGCTTCATACCCATATATAAACATTGCCTATACTTAGACTTCCTTGTGTTCTTTTAGCCTCATATAGTGCTTGGCACAAAAGTACTGTTTATCAATTTCTGGTTTGGTTTGAAGCAGAAGTGTCACCCTTATACATTCATGGTATTTTAATGTGGCTGTGCTGTAGGAGGCTGTTTTTCTACACACCACAGCAAGAATCACTGTCACAGATGCAGCCAATGGAATATCATTTTACTGTGTCCATTTTTTTAAGAGCAGGAAGGAGATATTGTAAATTATTTACAACTTACCATAAAACAAACAAACAAACAAACAAAAACACTAAACTTGTTTCTTGATCAGAAATTCTACATTCAAATTAGTAAAAATCATGAACAATGCAAAACCAATCATTTAAAACAAAAGTGTATTTACCAAGAAAAAAATAATAATAATAATAATAATAATAATAATAATAGCAATAGCAATAGCAATAGCACTAATGTGCTATTAAAATCTACGTGTTAATACTCCAACGTCATCTGCTGATTTTGTAGATGTTATGTCACTTTCATGTTCTCCTGGAGATAAGAAGTAGTCAGTCTCCAATGCAATTATATCCTTCCTTGCTTCTGCTCCAAATGTTCAAGATAAGAGGCCAGGCGAATTTAAATCTCTCTTTGGGGTAATTTATGTTTCAACCTTGGTCTTGACATTTATTATGTCTTCCCTCTCTTTTGTTGTTCCCAGACTGTTCAAGCTGTGCCCATAGAACAAAAACTGTTGAATAGACTCTTTGGTCATTACCTAAATTTCAGTTTTCCAGTCCTTTAATGAGGTGTTAGGCAATTGTGACTGTTACATGCACATGTTTCTTTTGAGGATTACACATTTTACTAATGACAGCAAGATGACTGCTTAGTAATTTATTAATAACTACTTATGAACATAAATAATTATGCCAAATTGATTATTGTAATGATTTTGAATGTATAGAAACTGACTAGACTGTCCAGAGATTAGAAGAAGGAAATGGATAAATTCCAACATTTAAAATACTTTTAAAATATAAACCATGATTCTTTCATTTTTAAAAGTTTCTTTCATTTTAAGGCAACATTTCCATTAAAGATTATGAATGTTCTGAGTACATATATAGTTCAAAATGCATTAAAAATTAATTAAACTAAGTTTTTTTTTTTTTTTCTGAGAAAACAACAACAACAACAAACACTGATTCTCCCTCATCTCAAAAGAAGATTTTTACAGTTATTAACACTTACACCCATTGCATAGTGGCTGATAGTTAATAAGCAGAACTCTGCCTCTTGGCAATGTTATAGCAAAAATAGTCTCTTTCTTATGATAATGTTTCCATATTTAGAAAAAGAAACAAAACAAGTCTCTTTAAGCATTTGACAACATAAAATATTTAATAAAATATCACTACTGAAATATCACTACATAAAATATCACTATTGAGTCAAGGGTATACATCTGAGCTTAATTCTCAGTTGAGGGTGCAAATTATCCCTTGTTGACCCAGAAATGCATGCCTGATTTTGAATGGGGAATGGCTTTGAAGTTGACTTCCTTCATAGCAGGCATATAGTGCTATGTTTTGGATTTGTAGTGAAAACTGTGTAGCATACTAATGGTTTAGCTATTGCCAAGCAGTGCTTACAGAGAGTCAAGGGTTTTTTCTTCTTCTCTTGCTGTCCTGACAGGGAGGAGGCTGGGAGCACATGAGAAGCTCAGAGGGGCACATCCAAGACAGATGACTGAAACTGTCTGCAATTTTTTTTTTTATTTTTTATTTTTTTTTTGCTTTGCTTTTAAATTGTCTTTTTCTTGACTGAGGAATTTTCTCACATTTACCCTTCCAATTCTCTCCCCCATTCTGCTAAGGGGAGTGAACAAGCAATTGAATAGGGGCTTATCTGCCAGCTGGGTCAACAAACTGCAGAGAGTAGCTGGTAACATAGTATGTCATCTTTTTTTAAATGTAAAATTATCCATAGAAATTCTCTTGGATTAATTAGATTATACAGATAATTCACTAAGGGATATATAGAAGATTTTATGAACAAAGTAATAAAATTTTGATAGATTAAATTTGAAAATTTCTGGCAAGCTTTAAATAAACCACTGCTTTACAGTGAGGGAAAGTTTTCCAAAGGAAACCACTTTGGTAGCGTTTGATTGTACTTTTCAGAGGCATCATCTGAAATAATTTTATTTATTTTTTTCCGTTGATCAGATTTTAGAACCTCTACTAATCTATATTTTTTATAAACTTTAAACCAATTGAAGTATTTTGAGTAATATGTTTGCCAGGGCTAGTCAGGGTATTGATAAAACCTCAAAACCTCTTACTAAATGTATCCATTTCCAGTTGCTGACAGGTTGTTTCTAGTAACTAATTGTAGTTCTAAGTTCTTTAACCTAAACTGTAGAAGAGTAATAAAAACACTAATATTATATTTTCATTATATATATATATATATTAAATATATCTTTATTTTGGCTTTGTTACTTTTTTTTTTTTTCTTCTTCTTTTAAGGTGGAAAATAACATCTGATACTGAGCTGAGTTCCACTGAGAAGATTCAAAATTACTGTTAACATCTAAAGAGACAAGTAAACATTATAGTGTGATGAAAGAATTATCACAAAGATTTGTTTTTACTGTTATTGTTTGATGGACCTTGAAGCCTGACAGCATTATGCTTGTTTTATGACTTCTAACCTTTTATTAGACAAAATTTCTTTATGTTTGAAGACAGTCAAGGCTGGATAATATATCAGATGGAAATGTATTAAAATAGTTAATAGCATATAGTTAATAGCACATAGTTAAGCCATGCTTTCATTTGAATAAAAGTGTAATTCATATATGACACCAAGGAGTGATATCTTTTGTACATTTGAAAACAGAATATTTTGCAGAAGATGAAATTTATTTATTTATTTAATTTACATATTAATATTGTGCTGTATAAAAAAGTGTATACTTTGAGATACAGTGATTATGGATAATTTTTTTAAAAACAACAAATAACAGCTCTGAGGTAGGTATCAAGTATGCTTAATTTTGGGAAAGCATAGACAAATTAATCAAATTGTTAATTTCACATAAAACTAAATGTCATTTATCAAGTATGTCTATACTATGCTAGCCTGGCATGAAATAATCTGCTGTCTGTGCAGAGATTCATACTAGGAACAATTGACTTAGGAAAAACTTGCCTTCCATTGCTGCTCTACCTGTGCTGTTCCATTAGGTGTACATGGTAAGGTTTTTGCAGCGGGAGGAGTGTTTCAGGGGTCACCTCATTGAAAAGAGTCCAGGAGCCATCCCTTGTCAGATAAGAGCTGGCTTATAGCCAGTAAGATATGATGTTTGTGACTCTATGAGAACAGATTTAAGAAGGGGGGGGCGGAGGTGGGGTGTGGGGGGGGAGTGGAACTGCTGCACAACAGCAGCTAAGAGAGAGGAGTGAGAAAATGTGAGAGAAACAATCCTGCAGATACCAAGGTCAGTAGAGAAGGAGAGCAGAAGGTGCTCCAGTCACGCAGCTGCAGCTCCCCTGCAGCCTGTGGAGAGGCCCCTGGTGGAGCAGGCTGTCCCCCTGCAACCCACGGCTCCCACATGGAGCAGATCTCCACACTGTAGCCCGTGGAGGAGCCCCCGGTGGAGCAGGTGAATGTGGCCTGGAGGAGGCTGCAGCCCATGGAGAGCCCCTGCAGGAGCAGGCCCTGGGCTGGAGCTGCAGCCCGTCAAGAGAAATGCATAGGGAAGAGTTGGTCTGGCAGAAGCTGCTGCATGTGGGGGACCAATGCTGAAGCAGTCCATTTCTGAAGGACTCTACCCTGTACTACAGACCCATGTTGGAGCAGTTCTTGAAGAATTGCAGTCCATGGAAAGCCCATGCAGGATCAGTTCAGGAAGGATGGCATCCTGTGGGAGGGACTCCACACTGGAACAGGGGAAGAGAGTGTCCATGAAGGAGTGGTGAAGTTGAAACATAGAATGATTTATTTATTTATTTTTTGTTACCACATAACATCTTGATAATACAAGTGGGTGAAAATATTTTAAGTGGTTATACACAAACTTAACAACTTTTGGAAGGAAGCAAGCAAGAAAGGAGAGGAGAGGAGAGGAGAGGAGAGGAGAGGAGAGGAGAGGAGAGGAGAGGAGAGGAGAGGAGAGGAGAGGAGAGGAGAGGAGAGGAGAGGAGAGGAGAGGAGAGGAGAGGAGAGGAGAGGAGAGGAGAGGAGAGGAGAGGAGAGGAATAATTTCAAATGTAAATATATGTGAATATTTTCTTATAGGGAGCTTAGGATGATGAAAATTCATGTCTGTATGGTTTGTGTTGTAATAAAACCCTGCATAAATCTTGAAAAACAAAACAGATTGGAACAAACAAACAAAAAAAAAATTGGTAAATTGCTTTTGTTTCTAGGACAAATATAAAATTTGTTTTTCTAAAGATGCAGATCAGGACTCATTCTGTATTAGATAAAGTACCCAGACTTCAGGAAGTTTTCTCTCTCCCTGTCATCTTTTTTGGTCCTCTATGTGTATTGATATATTGTGTAAGACCAATGATTGGCTCTCATGAGTAACTGGAGGAGTATGATATTATAGTGAGATAATTTTGATTAACGTAGTATGCATAAGTGCTACAGTAGTAATGCAGAATAAGTAACCAACAGATGTATGAGAAATAAATGTTTCTGGAATAATTCCCATGGAACTTGACAAAGACATTGTACTCCAGGGGGAATTTGATGTAGACAGACTCTTACATTGCAAAAATAACTCTAGCTTTGTTGAAAATGAACTGATTGCTGAGAACCATATACATCTGAATATCATCATGGGCAAATAGTCAATGATAGAGAAGTCACCTTTATTATGCAAAAAGGAGAATTTTAAACTGCAGGATAAGACATCCTGAATTTAAATCTAACTAGAAGTCAAGACTGGGCTGAAAAATAGAAAATTGTAAGGATAGTTAGAATTGGTGACCACAACTTCATTTAAGTCTAATAAAGAATGCAAAAATTCAGTGTTAAAACAGTTCTGGATTCACACACAAAATCACACAGAATGTCTGAGTTTGAAAGGGACCTCTGGAGATCATCTAGTTCAAACCTGCCCGCCAAGTAAGGTTACCTAGAACATGTTGCACAAGATTGCATCCAGGTGGGTTTTGAATATCTCCAGAGGAGACTCCACACCCTCCCTGGGCAACCTGTACCAGTGCTCTGTCACCTTCTCAGTAAAGAAGTGTTTTCTCATATTCAGATAGAGCCTCCTATGTTTCAGACTGTGCTCATTGCTTCTCACCCTACCAGGCACCATCAAAGTGTTTGGCTGTATCCTCTTGACACCCTCCCGTCAGGTATTTGTATACATTGAAAAGACATTGATAAGATCCCCTCTCAATCTTCTCTTCTCTAAACTAAGCACTCCCAGCTCTTTCATCCATTCCTTGTATGAGAGATGCTCCAATCACCTAATCATCTTTGTAACCCTGCTGGACTCGCTCCAGTAGCTTCATGTCCCTCTTGTACTGTGGAGCCCAGAACTGGACACAAAACTCTAGGTGTGGCCTCACCGGGGGGGGGGGGGGGGGGGGGATTACCACCCTCAGCCAGCTGACAACACTGTTCTTAATGGACCCCAGGATACCGTCGGACTTCTTTGCCACAAAGGAACATTCCTGACTCACGGTTAACCTGCTGTCCACCAGGACTCTCAGGTCCTTCTCCACAGAGCTGCTCTTTTTCAGGTCAGCCCCCAGCCTGTACTGGTGCTTGGGGTTATTCCTCCCTAGGTGCAGGACCCTGCACTTGCCTTTGTTGAACTTCATAACGTTCCTCTCCTCCCAGCTCTCCAGCCTGCCCAGGTCCCTCTGAATGGCAGCACAGTCCCCTGGTAAATCAGCCAGTCCTCCCAGTTTTGTGTCATGACCAAACTTGCACCCTGTTCCATCATCCAGGTCATTGATTAATATATTGAATAAGACTGTATCCAGTACTTACCCTTGGGGGACAACAATAGCTACAGGCCTCCCAACTAGACTGCATTGCCAAGCACAACATTGAGCTCTGCCATCCAGCCAGTTCTCAATCCACCTCACTGTCTGCTCATCCAAACCACATTTCTTGAGCTTATATATGAGGATGTTGTAGGAGACGGTGTCAAAAGCCTCGCTGAAGTCAAGGTAGACAACATCTACTGCTGACCCCTCATCCCATCATAGAAGGCTATCAGACTGATTAAACATGATTTCCTCTTGATGAATCCATGCTGACTACTCCTGATCATCTTCTTATTCTCCACGTGCTTGGAGATGACCTCAAGGACAAGTTGTTCCATCACCTTCTTAGGGATGGAGGTGAGGCTGACTGGCTTGTAGTTTCCCGGGTTCTCCTTCTTGGCCTTTTTGAAGACTGGAGTGACATGATCTTTTTTTTCAAGTGCCCAGGTACCTCTCCTGTTCTCCGTGGATCCTGTCTGGGACCATGGATTTGTGTGTGTTGGGTTTATCTGAATGATCTCTAACCTGATCCTCTTTGAGCAAGGCAAAATCTTCCTTTCTTCATACTTTGTTTCTTATCTCCAGGGTCTGAGATTCCTGAGGCCTGGTCTTAGTAGTGAAGACTGAAGCAAATAAAGTATTCAGTAACTCTGCCTTCTCTGCATCCTTCATCACCAGGGCACCCACACCATTCAGCAGTGAGCTCACATTTTCCCTAGTTTTCCTTTTGCTATTGATATTTTTGAAGAATACCTTCTTGTTATCCATGACATTCCTTGCCAGATTTAATTCCAAATGTCCATTGTCCATCCTTGTCATGTTCCTACGTATTCTGACAATGTCCCTATATTCCTCCCAATAGTCCTGTCCTTTTTTCTACATTCCATATGCTTTCCTCTCTGTTTGAGATTTGACATGAGGTGTTTGCTCATCCATGCAGGTTCTTGCACCTTTAAATAAAGTTTCTTATTTATCGTAAAATAGAGGACAATGGTATAATAGCTTGGAAAGCCTTGGAAGGTACACACACACACACACACATATATATAATTTACTCCCATTTTAAGTTCTCTGTTGGTGTCCACAGGTTGAATGATATTTGTATAAGTGATATTAGATAAGTGATATAAGCTGAGAAAGTGTGGGGTAGAGGAATGGACAGTAAGGTGGGTTGAGAACTGGCTGACTGGCTGAGCTCAGAGGGTGGTGATTGGCAGCACAGAGTCCGGCTGGAGACCTGTGACTAGCGGTGTTCCCCAGGGATCAGTGCTGGGTCTGATCTTGTTGAATGAGGGAATAGTGTCCACCCTCAGCAAGTACGCCGATGGCACAAAGCTGGGAGGAGTGGCTGATACGCCAGGAGGCTGTGCTGCCATTCAGCAAGAACTGGACAGGCTGGAGAACTGGGCAGGAAGAAACCAAATGAGATTTAATAAGAGCAAGTGTAGCGTCCCGCACATGGGAAGGAACAACCGGACATATCAGTACAGGTTGTGGGATGACCTGCTGGAGAGGAGCTCTGAGGAGAAAGACCTGGGGGTCCTGGTGGATGACAGGTTGACCATAAGCCAGCACTGTGCCCTGGTGGCCAAGAGGGCCAATGGGATCCTGGCATGCATTAAAAGGAGTGTGGCCAGCAGGTCAAGGGAGGTGATCCTCCCCCCCTACTCTGCCCTGGTCAGGACTCACCTGGAGTACTGTGTCCAGTTCTTGGCTCCCCGGTACAAGAAAGACAGAGATCTCCTGGAAAGAGTCCAGCGGAGGGCCACAAAGATGGTATGGGGACTGGAGCATCTTCCCTATGAAGAAAGGCTGAGAGATCTGGGTCTGTTCAGCCTGGAGAAGAGAAGACTGAGAGAGGATCACCTCAATGTATATAAGTATCTGAGGGGAGGGGGACAGAAGCCAACCTCTTCTCAGTGGTTTGTGGGGATAGGACAAGGGGCAATGGCTGCAAGTTAGAGCACAGGAAGTTCCACACTGACATGCAAAAGAACTTCTTCACAGTGAGGGTGACGGAGCATTGGAACAGGCTGCCCAGGGAGGCTGTGAAGTCTCCTTCTATGGGGATATTCAAGGCCTGTCTGGATGCCTACTTGGTGAGCCTGCTCTGAGGAACCTGCTTTGGCAGGGGGGTTGGACCTGATGACATCTCGAGGTCCCTTCCAACCCCTTCAATTCTGTGATTCTGTGATATTTAACCTCTTTGCCTTTTAGAAGTCAAATGTCTTGATATATGGAATATTCTGTTCCAATTTTTCAAGAATCATCAGCTAACTTCCAAGAAGGAATAAAAAATAAATTCAAGATTGATCAGCCTCTGGAAGGCAGATCAATCTTGATTTATTTTTTTATTTTATTTTATGTTATTTTTGTGCGCGTGTGTGTTTATGTTGTTGCTTTTTAAATTTATTTTTTAATAACTGAGAATTTAATCTTGAAAATTGTACTTCTGGGGATAAAAGAGGCAGCCATCGTGTGTAGGAAGTTTTGATCACTCCCTGCTATGTGAGCAGCTACATTCCCAAAGACTTTGCTTAAAGAAGCATTCCAGGATGAAGACTTTAATAAGCTACAATGAAAAAGCTATGTCAAAAGTAGTGGGCACAGCAGAATAATGCCTCTAAATCATGTAAGTATATCCAAGTATATACCTACTGTATACATACATGCATTAATTTCTGTTGCAAAACAAGGAAATATAAAGTATAGGGGATTTTATTTTATTTTTTTCATTTTTAAAGACTGAAAATAACTATCTGTAGATGTTCTCAGGATAGTTGATCAAACACTTATGTCTATATTCATCTTCCACATAGCAAAAGGAGTTTCCAATTTTAAAGGAGAAAATTCCAATTTTAAAGGAGAAATTTCAAACTGCAGAAGTTTATTCAAATCTATCAATATCAAAAGAGGCTTAGTTATCCTGCCAAACACGACTACTCTCAGTCATTATTGCACCTGATATTTCAATGTTAGGTCATTAATATATTAATTAATTAATTAATTAATACTTTATTGATTCAGAATCCAGTGGAAGCCTCTGGAAGTATTTCTATTGACTTTAATCAGAGTAGATCTAAATCCAAATGAGGCATATAAAACAGTGAGACACTGAGTCATCTAATGTTTACAGAAATAAGATAAGGAAAACAATATAGAAAGGTTCAATAAAAGTAAGAATACCGTTTTTGTCAAAAGGAGGGACAGTTATTAGAAAAAGAATAAGTAAAAATAAATAAGAATGACAAAATTAATGAATGATAAATGGATAATTTACTGATATTCAAGAAACAACGCCAGTTAAAATTCTGTTGCTTTCAGAAGGTAAGATGTATAATCCTTCCTCTTATATAATTACCTGTACAAGTCGAAAGATTTACCCTTCAGACAAATGTAGAGCTCCTGTTGCAGAGTCTTCTGGTCTTATAAAATCTTTCAGAGACATGCTAGACTTAGTAAAACCTGGCAACTTTGGTATTTACCCCAACAGGGATGTACATGTCAGGTTTAGAAGCTGTCGCTGTAAATTAAAAGATCCTTATTTCAACAGAAGTTCTTGAAAACTTCATACTACTGGAAGCATAAACTCAATGAAGAAGTCAACAGGAGAATAAAGTATCAAGCTGAATGGACTCACAATCAGAATAGGGAAATATATGCAAAAACACTTGAAGGTTTTTAACATTCTTTTAATGATCAGTGCACTTGTAATGATATCTGAGTATGACTCAGTCAGGGCTACCTCATAAGTATCAGACACAGAGTTACAGATGTCTACCAGAATTCTCCGTGTTGATCATACACCATATATTTCCTACAGAAAAGAAAAAATAAAAAGGAAAGGAAAAAAAAAAAAAAAAAGAGAGAGATAGAATAAATTTGCTAGAAGAAAGATTTGGAATATGAACAAGCATTGTCTCACATTCTTCCCTGATGTTTTCAGGTCTCAGGATGAGTGAAGAAGTGTACTGGGTCTGACTGGAATGCTAACTTTCCCTGAAGCAGCCCATACAGTGCTGTGCTCTGCACTTGTAGCTGGAACAGCAGTGTTATCACACCAGTGCTGGCACAGCATCGGGACTCTCTCTAACCCTCCTAGGGGGTGGGCAAAAAATGAGAAGAAAAACATTACCAGGGCAGCTGACCTAAACCAACCAAAGGGATATTCCATACCATATGATGTCACACTTGGCAATAAAAGGTGGAAACAGGAAGAAGAGGGGAGGGGTGGGCTCTCATTGTGAAAACATCGGTCCTCCTCCTGAACACTGGCTATGTGCGTTGAGGCCCTGCTTCAAGGACGTGGTCAAGCATCACTCATTTGTGGGAAGTAGAGAGTAATTTCTTACCTCTGCACTTCCACATAGCCTTCATTTGTTTTATTTATTTGCTTTCCTCCCTTTTTTTTTCTTTCCCCCTTCCTTTTCCCCTTTCCCCATTTTCTTTTCCCCTTTAGTTAAATTGTTTAGTTCATAATAATCTTTTTTTTTTTTTTTTAAATTATTATTATTATTATTTCTCTTTAATTAAATTGTCCTTATCCCAACCCGTGAGTTGTTCTTTGCTTTACTTCTTCCCCTCCTCATCTAAGGAGGGGGAGTGAGAGAGCAGTTGTGGTGTTTAGCTGCCCAGCACGGTAAAACCACCACAAGAAGAAAAATTTACTTGACTCTTTTCCACAACTGTTTTCAGATAGTTAAATACATTTCCTTGTTTTCTTGGTGTTTGGACACTCATATGTGAGGCTGATGCTTCAGAATTTTCTCTGACTGCTAAAAATAACTCAATAAAGGCTGTGGAGTCTGTCTGGCTGTTGCATATCTGACCTGGTTGGCTGCCAGGTATAATGCTCCCCTGCCCTCCCTCCCTGCTTTCCCCAAATGTTTAATAATTTAAACTACTGACAACTTCATTTAGGATGGTAATAAATGAGAAGATTGTAAAGTAGCCACAAGGAAAATCCAATGACTTCAAACCAATACCATGTTGTAGAAGAAATTCATGCTATTTTAAAACAATTTCAAGAATGATTTAGTAAAGGATTTCCTTAGGGGAAATATTTTTAATATAGTTTTCATTTTCCATTAAAATTAGCTGATAATTATGTTACAAGTAGATAATCCAAAAGACACTTTTTCTAAAAAATAGAAGACACAACCCACTGTCTCTCTTCAAGGGGAGTAAGTTCTTGTTTGCAAATTACTCTGTTTCATTTCCTTTATGTTCTTCCAAATTTAGGACAACACAAACGTAGGATCTTTACTTCTTTACCTGTAATTGTGTGAAAGAAATAGAGGATTCAGCCTTGTAAGTTTTCTACTAAATGACTCTTAAGACTCCACACCATCTATAATGAGACTGATGTCTGTTTTCAGGCCACAATTTAGTTTCTGTTATACAGGTTTGTTTGGACAAATCTGAAATTAAATTACAAGTGTGTATAATGTAAATTTCTATTAATTCTCAGAAGAACTCTGCACAAATTATTTTTCTGGAATATTTTTCATCTGGTAGATAAATTACCTATATATCAATACAAGATGGACTGAACTAGAAAATAAAACTTGAAAACATCTGCAAAATTTAATGGTCTTATTCCACAAATTTTAAACGTATTCCACAAGGAGTTTCTTCCACTCATTTTCAAGGTACCTAAACATTTCAAATAAATTGAGATTTCTGCTTAACTTTATTGCTTTAACCATATTAGCATAAAAGATTTTGCAAAGTAACTGGATGGAGGAAATTGTAGTCTTCTGGAATTTCTCAACAGAAGAAACAAAATGAACAAAAAATTCTGCAGTGATATCCTGGTGGAATTTAAAGTCTTCATAGAATAAGAACGCAATATAAGTAACTCAGATATTAATATACACTATCAAAATAGTATATTATAATCAGGATTTTTCAGGATAAATATGAATCTGGGTAAAAAGACAAATTTGTATATGTCTTGGTTGAAAAATCCAGTCTGTACGCTTTAGAAGCAAAAGTATTGGTAAATATATGCATATATGAATTAAAAACAAAACAGGAATTAAGCTAATCTGGAAGTTTGTTAAAGCCTGAAGCAAACCATTTGAAATCACTTTTACTGTTCTAGCTGTTTTTTTGGAACATTGTTTTGTTATGACATAAATAAAATACTAGCTTCCTAAAATACTAGCTGAAGATAGGTTGAAACACAACAAGCTGAAAAACAATATACCTGAAATCTGAGAAAACTCTGTTCATATATAAGCCACACATTATTTTCTGCACTTCATAATATTTATTGGATTTCAGTTTAGGCAATATTCCTGAAAACAGTATTTTGAAGGTTTTTATACTTTTCCAGGGACTTTAGGATGATCTCAGAGTGGAGTCTTGTTTTCAAACTGATAGAAGAGCAGAAGTGAAATCATTGAAAGGTAAGTAACATAAAGGGCAAAATCTACTTTTTGTTTGGTTGTTTGTATATGCCAATTAATTCAATTAAGTTTGTATCAAAAGGTCACATTTGGCCCTAAGCATTGTAAATTTGATTATCTTTATTTGGTTTCTTCAGAGAAGAACTAATAACAGCTCTTTTTCCACAGACAGGAATTTTTAGGTGTATGCATCTTCTTATCCACCCTGACAAATCTATTTCCATAAAATAGGTCATCATTTATGGCAAATGTCTCTAAGCAGTCTTTATTCTTACATAAAAAGTTAAATAAAAGTTTACTATTTGAATGCAGTAAAGTCTTTAAGAATGAATAAACCACAAAAACATATTCAATCTTTGGCTGTCAGAGCTACCTTTATGTCCTCAGAATCCCTCTACAACAGTTTCCATTGAATATAGTGACACTTCAGATTAATTGCCAGATTCTCCCCTGCTGAGCTCAGCCAACAAACCACTCATGACTCAAACAGATGTTTCTGCACTTCAGGCAGACTACAGCATGTTTGTATTCCCCATGCTCCCCTACCTCGATCAGCTGTTGCAAAGGGTTTTACTAGGGACGTTGTAGGAATTTTGCTCAAGAAAACAAGATGCTAACCCACCAGTAGTGCTGTAACATAGCCTAAATTTCCATCAGACAGCACACAGGGGAATCCAGGGGATGGAATTTATGAAAATTAAGGATTAGCTTCATCAATATAACTGTACTAATAGTTACTGGGGCAAAGGCAAGGAGGCAGGGGATGGAGAGGAAGGAAGAACATGTTCCTTGAAAAGTATGCTAGAAAATAAATTTGTCTGAGTTAATTTCCCTAAAGATTGCCATAAAGACAGAGGGAGAAAAAAGTAGCCATCTGAGGCAAATGTTCTACGTCCTGAAGGGAGCTAAGTTGAGGCTGGTATATTAACGCTGGAGAAGTAAGACAAAACATTATAAGGACCAAACTACTGTGGCAAGTCTCCCTCTGAATTCCCTTGTAGTCCTCAGGTACCCCAAGGAAACCTCCTTTAGGGGAAGATCAGATTGGCTTTCCTGCAGATGTTGCAGCAAAATGTACCATAACCCCAGCTGAAGATTTAGCATTGCTAGGAACAATGGATGAAAAGTGGATATGAGCCAGTGGTGTGAGCTTGCAGCACAGAAAGCCAACTGCATTCTAGGCTGTATCAAAAGAAGTGTGACCAGCAGGTTGAGGGAGGTGATTGTCCACCTCTGATCTGCTTTTCAAGACCCCATCTGTAGTACTGCATCCAGATCTGGGGTCCCCATCACAAGAAAAACATGAACTGCACTTAGTGTGAGTCCAGAGGAGCGACATGAAGCTGATCAGAGGACTGGAGCACCTCTCCTATGAAGAAAGGCTGAGAGAGCTGGGGCTTCTCAGCCTGGAGAAGAGATGGCTCCAAGGTGACATTATTGCAGCTTTTCAGTACTTAAAGGGGGCTTATAAAAGAGACGAAGAGCAACTCTTGCTCAATCAGATAATGACGGGAAAAGGGAATGGTTTTAAACTAAAAGAGGGGAGATTTAGATGGGATAGTTAGTTGGAAATTCTTTATTCAGACAATGAAAGCACTGGAACAGGTTGCCCAGAGAGGTTGTGGATGCCCCATCCCTGGAGGTGTTCAAGACCAGGTTAGATGAAGCCCTGAGCAAACTGATCTAGTGTCCCTGCTCATAACAGGTGAGTTAGAACTATAATCTTTAAGGTGCCTTCCAACCCAAGCCATCCTATGATTCTCTGAGTGGCTGGCAAACACAGCTGAATCTGTATGTACAACTTCTGGTTTTTTTTGATCTTCCCCCTCTAAGCATTAGTAACCTCCCGTCTTTCCACACAAACTTTTGTGGTGCCCTTTTATCCTTCAGTTCTTTCTTTTCTTACAGAGATGTCAAAAATATAACCAAGTCTGCTTTTGCTGCATCTCACTTGCTATTTCAAAATACTTAATCATCTGAATAAAATTGGATTAACAAGAACCGTGGAGTTCTGTGCAATTATGTATGGGCTGATCATAAATGTTTAGAAGTAGCACATTTTCTGAATATGTCATTTTTCCAGTGGCATTCCTTTCCCATTTCCATATATTCATTTATATATTTTCAAAAAATCTACCATTTATGTAGGAAGACATGGAAAAGTTTTCTATTTGGCAAATATTTTCTCAGTCTGAAGGATTTGTAGCCTTTCTTCTTTGTTTTTGTGTATGGTTTTAACTCATTGCTTTACTCATGAAATATTTGATGCCAATCCATTCCACATTCATTTTTTTTCCACTTTTTTTTTTTTTTTTTTTTAATTAGTATTATTATTAGCTATAGTGCACTCCAGCTTTCTACTGATTTCTCTTCCACTGTTAGACTCTATTTTAGTAAACACAAAATTTTCAAAACTCCTTGCCTAATTGCTTCTTTCTCTATTATACTCTAGTCAAGTATTTATCTTTTTGGTTGGATGGCTTCCACATCCATGCTACCTATGGATCAATAGATTAGGGCCATTGTGATCACTTGAATAATTGTTCTTAATTTCTATTCATATCATCTGGAATAGTGGAGTTGTAGTATGAGAATGCAGAGACTGGAACCACCTCCACAATTCTGCCTGGAGGAAAAGCATTCAAGTGCTGTGGTGAAAGTACATTCTTCTCTGAAACTTGAAACATATTCAGAAGCTCTGGGAATGACATCTTTTTATTTTTTCTGGAAGAAAAAAATCAGAGCTATTTCTGTAGATATTAAAACTAGACAGTTTATAATAAAATATTTTAGGAGAAAACTATCTCCCGATTCATTAACACAGATTATTTTACTGAAATATTATTTTACATTTATTGAGACATCTGTGTCTACTGGAAATGATAGGATCCTTATAACCCAGATCCTCTTAGTAGCCTTCTCTCTCTGTCAGACACTTTTTTCAAGTTAAACATTGCATTTGTTTCAAGATCTTGGGAAATATATGTGTTAGAGATAAAATTATATATTCTTATTAATTATTGCTACCATACAAATATTTCTAAGTAGAAAATACTTTTATATGCATCACATTTTTATTGTCAGTTAAAAAATTGAATTTGAAAACTTCATATTTCAAAGTAATTTTCTGTGGTTATGAAAAATCTCTGCTGTAGTTCTACTGGGGAATGAATGCAATTTTTCTCTTATTTCTCCTTTGCAACCTCTGATTATATAAATATAAGACTAACAATACATTATATCTCCAGAACTTCATACTCAAAGTTCATTGATAATGAATTCCTCAAATTTATGGGGAAAATATCATAATTATAGCACCTTTATAGGCACTTACGATTCTTTACATAGCATATATCTAAGGGATTTTAAGACTTATCATACTATTCTTGTTGTTAAGGTTATTTTTTTCTAATAGTTAGCTGCAGCAAACCCATTTAGACACCACAGCTCTCAGCAGGGGCTTTAAGTCACAGACAATGTCCTTCTGCTTTCTTTTTACACTCCATGGTATTACCATGACTGAATCACTGTCACCCACTAGATATAGACAAAATATGTGATGAAGAGAAGGAAAAAGAAATAACTTGCCATACAAACTAAAATATATACATACAAAATAACTTGCTGTGGTGTTTTGTAATACCACTGCTGTCAGTCAATGACCAGCAGTATTGCTAGTGCAAAGCACAGGGCTTGCTGCTGATTTAATTAGCTTGAGTTGAGATAAAGTTCAGCTATGCAGTGCAGTTATTCACAGGAAGTTCAGAGGAATTCACAGAATGTATTGTGAGAAAGGGAAAATACAGAAATGGATGAATGGGACACAGACCTTGAGCCCAGACACTTACAGACTAATAGACGGGACCATATATTTATTAAACATCTGGGTAAACATCTGTGTTACTGATATATGAGATGCAATATTTGAAAAAAAAAAAAAGAAAAGTCCTGGTGAACTGTTCCTAGATATTAGAATTCTAAAGTTCTTCTGCTTCTGACAACAAAAAACTTGTTGACTTTTCTTTCTAGGAGGTTGCTTGCAGAACAGGCTGGTTCAGATATTTCTTTGCCCACTGTATCGTGGGCAACAACTCAAGTCTGCCACTGTCTGACAGTGATGTCATCCTGCTCATCTCCATATCTGATACAACTATATCTATATTCAGTGGAGGGAATTGGACAGTCCTACTTTAGCTTATACTGTTGCAGGGGGTTCAGTGGATCGACAGCCAAGAAGAAATTTTATATACGCAAAGATGTATATATGTATATTAATAGATACAGATGATATGCATATGTTTATATCTATGTGCATGTATATGTACATATATATACATATACATGTATACATGTATATACATATACACATATGCTCATATAAATTCATATATATGAATATATATGAGCATATGTGTAATTATATGCATATATAAAATTAAAGTCTAGATCTATGGAAAGAAAACATTATATACCAGACAATTCAAGAATTAGTTAAGTGGCTTACTTTAAAAACAGGTCAACTACAGCCAAACATTTTGGAAGTATAGAAATACTGTTTTTTCAAGATTACAATATTTCTTCCCCCAAATTTTAAGACTCATTTGTCTTAAAGTAGCAAGCTGAAGAAACTCTTCATGTTTTATTCAGTGATCTTGCTAAAGAATTATTTGTCAGGAGGCAGCTGAGTATGGAATTCTTCAGACGCTAGCAGAATTTCATTCATGTAATTATCCTGCATTGGCTCAGTGTTCATCTACAAAACAGAAATGGCATGATAGACACTTCATAAACTGTATTTATGTGACAGACTTCACTAAAATGTGTCAAATCCAGATGGCTGCAGTATCTGGACAGCATACATGGATCTACACAGGAAACAAACTGTTCTCATAGGGATAAGACAAAGATAATATGATGAGAACGAATGACAAGATAGTAGTTTGTTATGAAGGATGTAACAGAGAATCCTCTTCTGATGGTAAAAGATAGTTTGTAAATAAATAAATGTTTGTTTGTTTATTCTATGCAGTTGACATATTTCTCTAGTTCTTATAGTAAAAAGCTCTTAAATATTACAAAAAGAAGGAAACAAACAAACAAACAACAACAACAACAAAAAACAACAGGATAATTTACTGAATAAAACAACCAAGTAAATCTCCTTAGTGTACAACAAAGGCTGAAAAGCTAAAAACTTCCAGAAGAATGTCTTAAAAAGTCACAAAGTGTGTTTATACATGTACATGCATGAGGTGACAAAATTAAGATGACCTTTAGAAACAATATGGCTTTCAACTCTGCTTGGTTTAACAATGATCATCCAAATTACCTTAACAATGACTTTGGGACATACAGAAATGGTCCAGATGCTCAGGATATCCCTTCATATCCCTTCAGCTCAGGATGCTCCAAAGCTTGTGATTACAGAAAGTTGCAAGAGTAGAAGGAACACAGGCTCTCTTTTTATTACAGTCACTCCACTGGCCAGTGAAGCAACTGCCAGGATACTGAATTAAACGGATATTTATTTTTCCCCACAGGGATGTTCTTATCTTATGATGCAACCCATCCTTCCTTTTTCAGACCTATATTTTAAAGTACAATGTCTTTGAATAAAATAATTTTCTATAGTAAATACTAACTAGATAAAGACTGTTTTCCTAGTACTGTTTGGGAAGCCTTGATAATTAACATAAAAATTTCAGAAAACAATTATAAGCAAGAATTTACTTTCATCATTTGCCTGTGAAGCATAGAAGCAGAATTCTAAAAACCTTTGGTTTCATGCATATCTAGTAATTTTGTCAATGATTAATTTTTTTTTCTTTACCTCTAAACTTCCCTGTACTCTTCTTTCTATAATTTGTATTTAAGGATAGGTTTGGCTTCACAACAAAATAGCTATATAAATATTTCATGATTTCACTGTGTATCTGAGACCACTTATACAGAATGGCCAATGTAAAAGCAGTTTGAATTGCTTTAGTTAGCAATATTCCTTCTCTTTTTAAAGGCACTGACTCTATTGCTTCTTGAAGTTATTTTCAGTGGCAGCAAAGAGGTATTAGTAAATGTCCAATTTATTGGTCTAACTTCATTACAAACTTGCTGCACTTCTAAGAGAGCAATACTTACAGCATAATAGATGCTCATAATTTATTTATTTTTAATTGCTTGGCAAAATTATTTCTCTCCCGCACTCTTTTTTTTTAATTTTTTTTTTGGTCATCCTCTGTGCTTTACATCCAATATGAAATAAAACCTGTCACATGAACCACCCAACTTTGTGGAATGTTGTGATTCTTCTCATACTTAGTAAAAATATAATGAAAACAAAACAAAACATAAAACCTTGCATTCTTTCTTTTCTGACAATGGATTTTTATGATGCTTTTTATAGCACATTTTGGTGTGATACTGACACACATTTTTTTTGTTTGTTTGTTTTTTGTTTTCTTCCCCATGTGTAACATTCATATAAAAGCATTTTGCACTTTATCTGTATATGTTGAAAATAGAAGAGAAAGAAAGGCTAGTGGAGCAAATATTTCAATTAGACATAATTATATAAACATACCATTATAAAAATATTTATAAATATTCTATATTTTTATAAACATTATTATATAAATATATTTATGATTATATATTATATAAACTATATAATTGTATAATTACATAATTATATAGCTATAAAAATATAAAATAATAAAATATTTTGATTCTGAGGTAATTGCAACACTACAGAAGAACAAGATAGAGGTTAGTTGGCTAGGGAAGAAAATGTGCATCATATATTACTGTACCCAGAGATAAAAAGGGAGACAGAAAATAAATTAATGATAAAATGTGAATGGAAGAGTGCATAAGTAAGAAATCATCAAGCTATTAGAAAAACAGAAGGTGCAGAAAAGTGTAAATATATAAGAGAATGGAAAGAATGTGTAAATACAAAAAAAAAAAAGTGCAAAAATATCAATTATTCAATTCCAAATTTAGTAAATTAACACGGGAGAAGAATGGTATTCTTATAAGATGTGGGTGAAATAGAAGAGAATCAAATAGATAACAGCCAGATGTGACTAGAAAAAAATAATGGGAACTATACATAAAACAAAGGGGGGAAAAAGCAAAAAGCATAGTATGAATAGTATGGAAAATGTGTAAATTATATAGAATTAAGTAGGAATTGTCATTTAGGTTAACTTTTATTTACTGTAAGATGCTTATTACACTCTTCTTTTATTGGATTAAGTGTGGAAATTGGTGATTTGAGTTCATAAAGTCACACCCCTGCCTTATCACCCCAGCAATAGCTCACAGTGTAGTCAATGTAGTCAATGTAGTCAATGTAGTAAAATCATTGCTGACAGGTGACCATTCTATGTGTGTAGTAAGTGAATATATTATAAACATACTACAGTTTTTCCCGGAACTCCTCCTGAATTCCATGGAGCCTTTCTGTTGAATTTGTTAGAAGATGCATCAGACTAAATATATATATAAATATATATATAGACATGATGTTTTAAAAGAAACATGAAAAAATATATTTAGGATAGATTACTAGAAGGAAAAGAAAGCCTGATTTTCAGACATGCTCACAGCTCCTACATAGCCATATATGTTAGAGTTCTCCTCACCTAGTTTTGATTGTTTGCAGCGTTTTTTTTTTGTTTATTTATTTATTTTTTTTTCATCTAAGCTAGTCACAGCAGATGTCTTGTTCACTGTAGAGAAAGGTATTTCTAGGACAAAGCATCCTGAAGTAGTCTAAAACAATTCAGCTGACTTGTAGATATAGAGTTATCCTTCTCTTTCCATTGTGCATAGTATACAGTAGTAATTAGTTCAGGCATAGGTATTTGTACATTTAAATCCCACTCCCACAAAATGCAACCAGAGGTACCAAATCCCCGTGTACATCCCTCAAAGTAAGAGTAATGGGAATTGATCAGTTCTGATTTCTTTTGGAAATCTGTCCCTCACTTACATGCCTAGAGAAAAACTGAAGAGTTCTAAGCAGTTTTGGAAATTCAGTCTTTCTATCAAATAAATTAGTTTTTTCATGTCCTGTTTTCATGGTTTACCTTATCTGATGTAAATAATTTACAGTATTATATGTGAGAACAGCAGGTCTGAGTGGGCTGGTGTGAGATTCAGGTCTAAAATGAGGGCTGTCTTTTCTAATGAGGGGCAGTTGAGAGCTACCGTATGCTCCTAACATTCAAATTAGTATTACCATCTGTTAAACAAGTTGTTATTTCATATTTTTATTCATTTTACTTCTTTTCTTTTATAGCTAATTATTAAGAAATGATCTTAGTTCTAAACTCTTTACCTGGAGTTTTCAAAGCTTTAGAAGTAAGATTCATCAAGTGTTGGCAAAGCTATAGATCTCTTTGAAAAGTGTATAGATCATAAACTGCTCCCCCTAAGAGTTCATTGGCTATTGTTATTATTGTGCGTCTTTCACATCACAAAAAACATGAACACTTGTTCAGCTAAAAGCCATGCTATTCATATATTTATGTCTGAAGTCTATTAAAAGCCCCAAACATTGTTTTCATGGCATGGTGTCAGAGAAGTGTAAAGAGAATATATGGAGGAAAACTATTTCCAAAACTCATTACACTATCCACCTTTGAATGCAATGCTTTCTAAACAAAATAAGTTTATGTTAATGTTTTTACAAAAATCCTGCATTAGCAAATAATATTAATTTGGCAAATTAAATTGATTTTTTTTCCTTTTTTTTTTTTTTTTTTTGTATTTTATTTTTGCTATTTGTTTGTTTGTTTGTTTTTGTTTTATAGGAGTGTGCAACTATTTAGGAACTTTAAGTTTTGTCTGTCAGTAGAATTATAGATTACCTTGTACATTTCAACTTCTTTTCCATATATGCAATTATTTGTTAAATACAAGTTAAGCTCAACATGTTAAGCTTACTTTAGTCTATATTACAAAGATCTCTCAAAATTTGGTTGCAACTATTTTGTGCAGCTTTGTTTAAGTTCCTTCCTCTACTTAGTATTTTTCCAGTGTAAAAGACCTATACACCTTTATGTATATTATTATATTTCTCTATTCATTAGATCACAGGCTAAAGTTGTGTGTTACACCTGAACTTATATAATTCTCCCCCCCAACTTGCTCATACCATGCTTTTCTCTTTATCTGTTGGTGCCCCAGCTAGATTTTTTTTTTTCTGTTAGATAAGCAGGAATTCCTCACACTCCTCCTCATACTCTCTGCTGAATGGATTCAGCTCAGTAATGTAGCATAAAAATACTCCCCACGCCCTTTTATTTATCTATTTATTTATTTATTTATTTATTCATCTATTTATTTATTTATTTATTTATTTATTTTTATTTGACTGGGTAGGTTTTCCAGTGCTTTAATTAGTTCACTTGGTTCAGTGACCCTACAAATGTAAATAAGAGGGCAACAGTATATACAGCAAGGGTGAAGAGATGGAGAGAGAAAAGGGAGAAGAATCTGCTTTGCGAAGGTATTCTTGAAAGGTAGCTTGCAATTTCCATTCAGCTGACCCCAGCACATCAAATTTTCTCCACCTCATATTCAGTTTAAACGGAAAGTCTTCAGTTATATTTGCTTAAGAGAAGTCATTAATCAATCGGTATAAAAAAAGTTGTCTATACATTACATGCTGCTACCTGCCAGGTATGGTGAGATTTACCAGTCATACACAGATTTTTATTTGCTGAAGTTTTCGTATATGCTGTAGTACCAATTCATGCTACCCCAGTACTGTCAATATAACATCTCTAGGTGGTATACCTACAGTAAAATGTATTTCTGCTTTGTAAGGAAACTTTGGATGGTGACTCATATAAATACTAAGATAAATACTTAGATAAGAACAGGACATGGGTGACTTCAAACACATACTTAACTACATTAAATATATAAAAATTTATATTTCACTATAAATCCATTTTGATCTCCTTTTGGATATCATCTTTTTTCTTTCTTTATTAGTTTTTTTTTTTTTTTTCACTTTCACTTAATTTGTTGTATAATAATAACCAGAGAGAGGGAGATCTGTTTTTTTATTATTATTATTATTATTATTATTGTTGTTGTTGTTGTTGTTGTTGTTGTTGTTATTATTATTATTATTATTATTATTATTATTATAAGGGAAAAGGTTGCTTTACATTTTAAGAAATTTCTCAAAACAAACAAACAAACAAACAAAAACTACCAACAACAAAAATTAATAATTCAGACTATGTTCCTTAACATTGCAACTAAAGGTCCAAGAATATATATGAGAAAAGTAATAAATATGTTCCCTTCCCTTCCCTTCCCTTCCCTTCCCTTCCCTTCCCTTCCCTTCCCTTCCCTTCCCTTCCCTTCCCTTCCCTTCCCTTCCCTTCCCTTCCCTTCCCTTCCCTTCCCTTCCCTTCCCTTCCCTTCCCTTCCCTTCCCTTCCCTTCCCTTCCCTTCCCTTCCCTTCCCTTCCCCTTTCTTTCTCTCTTTCTCTCTTTCTCTCTCTCTTTCTCTCTCTTTCTTTCTCTCTCTCTCTCTCTCTCTTTCTCTCTCTCTTTCTCTCTTTCTCTCTTTCTCTCTTTCTCTCTTTCTCTCTTTCTCTCTTTCTCTCTTTCTCTCTTTCTCTCTTTCTCTCCCTCCCCCCCACCTTTTTTTCCTGCCTGACTGCCTAGTGATGTTTCAGTTAAAATCTCCCTATTACTTTCATAATTTTTAGCCCTATCTTTTGGGGAATGGGAGGAATTAATGTGGTGCCTCTTTTCCTAGTTATTAAGCCTTCCTTTTATTGCTTTAACGAAATTCTCTCTTTGATTTATAGTTATATTTAATCCCAATATTTTCTGAACTGTCAGCAAAAATAGTCTAAATATCAACATGAAGAAATGACAGTAGAAACAGTGAAGAAGCTTTCTTTGTTTTCTGCATTCTGCACTAGGTCAAATCGTTTAAAAAGAGTTGCTAAAATTGAGGTTATAATTCTTGTTAAAATACAAGCATTGGAAACATAAAAGGTATCCTTTCCTTTGATCTGTAATAGGAAAAAGGGGGTAAAGGTTTCAGCTTCAATGGATTTTATTTTCACCATGGAGAATTTAACATAGCTGTAGAATTGGTTCACTTGAGTAGCATGTCTTCAAAAGACAAGAATCAACCATGGAGCATATCATACTCTTAAATTTAACATGAAAAAAAAAAAAAAAAAAAAGGCAGAAAAGATTTAAGGTTCCTTAGCCTCTCCCCAAAGAAGATGCTGTGGTAACTTCAAATTCCTGTAGAAGTGAGCATAAGCTGTGTTTTTTGTTGTGTTTTTTTTTTTTTTTTTTTTTTTTTGGTTACATTTTTTAGACCTTAACAATATCCTTCAGCTCTATTTATTTATCTATTTATATTTATATTTGTTTATTTGTATTTTTTTATTTATTTTTCCATAATCCTGGAATAAATCCTGGAACAAAGTGAAACTAAATCCAATGCATTGGAACCTTGATTAAAATAAAGTAAAGCATACACATGATGAAAATCATGGATCATATTCAGATTACAAGTCTGCAAGAAATCTGATCCTACCTTTGCATCAATTGTTTGCCTTGTAAAAAAATAAATAAATACACCGAAATTGGTTCATTTATTCTGTAAAGAAATAAGGACTAATAAGATCTGTGCTGAAGTGATTTTTTAACAACTTACATTAAAAAAAATATAATCTTTTATAATATACTCTAAAAAAAAGACCTTTAATTCACTCTTTTGCTTTCCTGAGCTCATTCTGCAATCTATATAATTGCTCATATTTATAGGAACTATATTCATTTGATTTTTCCGTCATTTCACCAGCCAGCCACTTAAACATTGAAGTAATTTTACTTTTTTTTAATATGATAATTCAATTTCTTTCTTTAGCTTTTTTCACTGATATTTAGTCTCTGTGAAGATATTGACTTGGGGGTTGATAAAGTCTGACAACACCCACAGCAGTGTAGTGTTATATAAAATACGACATATCTTCTAACCTGCAGCTTCCACTGCAGAAGTCCGTGGGTAGTCCATAAGCCTTGTGTAAGATCAGCCTATGCCAGAGTATTTATTTGATTTCCAAAGGTTTCTCGAATGGCAGTGGATAAATTAAATAAGTTCAGATCACTATAAACTGTACTGACAAGTTCACAGAATCACAGAATGATTTAGGATGGAAGGAAGAGGTCCAGCCCTCTCTGCCCAAGCAGCCTAGAACAGGTTGCCCGGGACCACACTGAGGCAGTTTTGGGATGTCTCTAAGGAGGGAGTATCCACAACTTCTCTGGGAAACCTGTGCCAGTGTTCTTCACAGTAAAAGAGTACTTCCAGATGTTCAGATTGAACTTCTTAATGCAAATTCAGTTTGTGTCCATGCCCCTTGTCCTGGCATCCCTGAAAAGAGCTTGGTTCTGTCTTATTTGCACACTCCCTTCAGATATTTATCCTAACAAGATCCCCCTTGATCCTTCTCTTCTCCAGGTTGAACCATCCCAAGGCTCTTAGCCTTTTCTCATAGGAGAGGCACTCCTGCACCTTCATCATATAAGTGGCCCTCCATTGGACTCTTTCAAGTAAGTCCATGTCTGTCTTGTAGTAAGGAGCCCAGAACTGGATGCAGTACTCCAGGTACAGCCTCACCAGTGCTGAATAGACGGGAAGGGTCACCACCCTTGACCTGCTGGTGATGCTTTGTAAAATGCAGCTAAATATACCTAGCCTTCTTAGCAGAAAGGGCCCATTGCTGACTCATGTTCAGCTTGGTGTTCACAAGTATCCATAGGTCCTTTTCTGCCAGCTTGCTTTCCAACTGTGTGACCTCCAGCCATGTGCCGGTGCCTAGGGTTGTTCCTCCCCAGGTACAAGCCTTCATACTACTCCTTGTTGAAATTCATGGGATTCTTGTCAGTCTATCTCTCCAGCTTGTCAAGGTCACCCTGGACGGCTGTGTGGTCCTATGACAAATCAATCACTGCCTCCAGTTTTGCATCCTCTGTGAATTTACTGAGGGTGTATTCTACCCATTGTCCTGATTACTAATGAAGACATTAAACAGAACTGGACCAGATAGTGACCCCTGGGGTACTCAACTCATTACTGTCCTCCATCTAGACATCTGGCCTCCAAGTTAGACATCTAAGGGGGTCCACAGATATCCTTGAGTACCTCAGGCAGTACCTGATGTACTCAGTAACTGAATCAAGACAGTTGAATCAGGAAGAGTGTGAGATTTAGGTATCCAACTTTATGAGTAACAAATACAATTTAAAAGAGGTGTCTAAAGGCACTAGGGTAGATGTCACTTAGAAAGCCTTAGGTGTGGGAGTGTGACCATGGGTGTTGACAAGCCCGGTGACTGATGATAACATCGGACTCTTAATGATGAGGCCATAAGGAATGTAAAGAGTTTAGAAGGAACAAAGAAAAGTGATTAAGGGGAAG
Organism: Aythya ferina; assembly: GCF_964211825.1. Classification (NCBI taxonomy): domain Eukaryota; kingdom Metazoa; phylum Chordata; class Aves; order Anseriformes; family Anatidae; genus Aythya; species Aythya ferina. Next base: position 40,143,644 of record NC_140296.1, read on the forward strand.
TCTTGCTGTCTCTGGCTCCTTGTTTTTCAGTTGTTAAGACATGGAAGTTGCTGGGTGTTTGCTGTTGCCAGGCAAACTTGTTGATCAATGAATAGTTAGTGGAAAAGTACTGCTGTAGAGCAAATGGTATAAGAAGGGAGCCTGTCCTCAGTAAGGAAGTTGAAGTTATGTGATCAATAAAGGAGTAGCAGTTACTAACCCTTAAAGAACCTTGGTCTCCATGTGATCATTATATCATACTTAGGGAATAAAAGAAATATTTGTGATATAGGTTGATCTCACATAAGACTGATGGGTTAAGAATAAGCCTTAGGATTCTATTAATGACATTTAAAGTGGTTCTGGCAAAAGCTCCTTACCCAAAAAGTCTCCCATCAGTCCTCTGTATCAGCATCACCATAATGCTAGAACATTTTAAGTGTCATTAATGGTGAAATTCTTTGTCATAAACAGAGCTGTCCAGTGCCATACATTTGGTTTTCATAACCAAGAAAGACTTAAGCTGGCAGGTATGGCACATTGCCTTGTAGAAGACCACAAAGAAGGCAGCAGCTAGAGACTTCAGATGTGAGGCAGAGGTCCATATGTAGGCAGTTGGAATGACCCTAGGGTGTTCACAATGTTTATGTTTACCTCTAAGTTAGTCATTTCAAATTCCATTTATAGCTAATGGAAAAAGAATGGCACTCTTAAGCCATAACTGATCTGACCTAATTTAGATGTGCTCATTAAAGGTCATACTCAAGCAACCTTCTTGAGTCAATGAGAGGCTGAAAATTGCATTAGAATACTTCTGAAAGCATTTTAAAGGAAACTTTGCAACTGCCTGTTCACTGACTCCTCACATTGAAACTGATAACCATATTACATAGCTGATGTTGGATAAAGTTAGTAGACAGACACAAGTTAAGATCAGCCCTCAAAGAAGCAGCTGCTGAGTTTGTACACACAGTGAGGCCAGACTGCTGCTATTTCGGGGGATTATTATTATTATTATTATTATTATATTAATAATATAATACAATATAATAATTAATATAATGATATTACTATTAATAATAAATATTAAATTAATTAATATTAAATAATTAATAATAATAATAATAATAATAATAATAATAATAATAATAATAATAATAAAGGAATAGGTGGCCCTGTAGGACTGTTGTTTTCTTAGGTTACATGGAGCAGACTCACTAAAAGAGAGCTGACAGAGATCCCTCTTTTTTCTATTGGTGACATGGAATCTGCCACAAACAGTCTGACTGAAAGAATATTGAAGCTGAAAGATTCAGGGCAGCAAAGATTAGAGTAAGAAAGATTTTCATTAAGAAAGATGTAGCTTGTATGGTGAGGTTAAATACATCTGATGTAACAGAAACTAGAAATTTTGGAAAGGAATAACAGTTGGAAGAGGTGAGGATAAGATACCAAGAAAGCCAGATTTGCTTGAAAACTAAAATTAGCAATCTGTAGAAGAAAGAACTCATTTAGTACATATTTAGTACATTTAAATAGGCATTATGTCTAATTCATATTATTGTTTCCATTGACTTTTTGATAATTTAAACTAGAAAAAGTGAACTGGTTGGTAAGATAAAAGAAATGAGGCTCAGGCTGGAGACCAAAACAGTGAAGGCTACTTGTTTTCAAGAATTCATTTCTAACCTCTGCACAATTTCCAAAGGCAAATCAGATATACTGCTACTTCATGCTAGTGAATGTTTTTTTGAGAAAACTAGTGAATTAAGCCTATATTCATGTGATCTGCATGTGTGGACTGAATCTAACTGTTGTTACATAGTAAAAGTTTATAGAAATGTTTATATATATTTATATATCAGGGAGACAGCTATGAATAATGAAAATAAGCTCTTTTGAAAAATAGTTTGAGGCATACAGAAATAAACTTTTTTAGGTTCAAATGAGAAGGTATGTGAATTATGATCTACTTGAAATCTGAATAGAACCTTACATTAGGAAACTATCTGGTTGGAAAAATAAATATCTTTTCAAAATTTTTTGAGTTACTGAGTCCTGAGCAATTTTTTAAATTTTTTGACTATAACCAAAATTCTTAATTTAGAATGAGATCCAAGGGATAAATAATTGGATGCTGCTTTTTAAAGAGCTGATCCAAGAGCAAGACAAAGATTAAATTAGAGTGACCTTCTGTAAGACCTAGGTAGGGAAACTTTGAAATGTTTCACATGAAGTAAATGATTGAAACAGTAGCTCCCAGTTAACTTCTGGTCAAATTTAGAAGAATTAAATCTATCAGAAAAAGTCAGAAACAGTTTGAGTCCAAAGTCAAATCACCCAATTGAAACTTATTTCTGTACCAGATTATAGTTGCACATAGCTAACAAAAAGTAGGTCAAAGGTATAAGTATTGAAAACAGAACATTAATGTTGTGTCCAACAACTCTCCTTAGTCATACCTTGCTGAACTGTAAAAATGTGTAAATGCAAAGAGCAAATTGAGAGCACGATAGTAGACTCTTAATCATCCTTTACGTATTCCATATCATGCGTCTATATTTCCAGCACCTTTCCAACATCTAGACCCTTTCTACACATCTAGACACTTTCCAGCAGCTAGAAGCAACAGACTTTATCAGATTAGGTACTACAAACAAATTAAATAATAATAATGAAAGAAAAAAATCCTGACTTTATGAATAAACAGAAAACATGATGAGAAAGGAAAACCATAGAAAGGCTATAATACTGCTAATAGATTTTGTCAGACCTTTTGTGTAATGCTGTGCAAGTTAAAGCTTTGAACTAAGTTAGGACAAAAAGAAGAGAAGAATTTAAGAAAATAGCAAAAGATAGTAAGGGAACAAATTTCATTTTTCACAAACATAGTTGGCCACTGAGCAGGACCAAACTGATTTAATTAATCTTGAACTACAAACTAGACTAACAGTTAAAACGAGTCTGCTGAGAAATAGGTGTTTGTATATATTTATCATGTAGGTTTGTTTTGTTTTAATAATAATAGATCTTTATACCAATGGTTAGTTAATGAATCTTGGGCTTTTCTGGGGGGCAGTGTTTCTCTGGCAGGTACAACAGGACAGAGACTGCACTTTTTTGCAGTTTACTACCTGAAATCAGCAAAATGTAGTCCTACAAAGCTGGTATATATATCAGACTGCATTAAAATTTATAGCAATTCTAGTATCAAGATTTTTAAAATATGATTTTATTTTATTTTATTTTATTTTATTTTATTTATTTATTTATTTTTATTTTATTATTATTATTTTTTTAGAATATTTAATGAGAGAAGATACTAGTGCAAAACCAGTGAAGAGCTACAAAGATGGCCTGCAATGTCTTATATGGAGACTGGGATATCTGGAATTGCTCAGGCTGCAGGTCAAGGGGATCTTTTAAATGTGTGTAAAAACTGATGGGGGAATAAAGAAAGGGAGTCAAACTCTCTTCAGTGGTGCCCAGTGGCAGGAAAGAAGCCATAAGAACAGATTAAAAAAAAAAATAAAAAATGGAATTACATCAGAACATACACACACAAAACCACATTTTCATTGTGAGGATTATCCATCAATGAAACAGGTTGCCTAGAATGGTTGTGGAGCCTTAGTTCTCAGAGATATTCAAAGTGTGACAGGACACAGTCCTGAACAACCTGTTCTAATTGGACCTATTTTAGAAGGAGGGTTGGACTGGAAGATCTCAAGAAATTCCTTTCAGTCGAAACCATTATGTGATTCTGTGATTTCTGTCAAGTTTTTAAAATTATACCACAAATGAATTTTTATTTCAATGTTTTCAATAATTTGTTTTGAATATTTTATTTAAATATTTAAACAATGTTTGCATTAATACTCTTTGAGAAGCAGCTATCTGCAATAAAGTCAGACAGTCTGCCTGCCGTCCTCCCATGCTTTGAAGGGAGGAGATGAGACATACCATGATGTGGAAAATCTCTTCTTGAATAGATGCCTACATTTCAGGTATTAACACAAAATTGTTACTTTGCAGTTTGCTTTATTAGTTGTTTTCATCCATTCACTGTAGTTTAACTGGATCACATCCTTAGCATGTTGGAGACAATGGGAATACATTAATACACTAATGGATAGCTATGAAAGCGAAAGAAGTGGGAACCAGATGATGAGTTACAGACCTACCAATTCTAGCATTATCTTTTGTAGTAGAAATACACATTCATAAAAAAAAATTACATGATCAGGAATTCCTGCATTACAAAGGCAGAAAATAGAACAATCTTTGCAGAAAATAACTATGACGTGGCATATGATTAATATTTTACAGTATTGTCTAAATTTAAGAACTCATTTTGTTAAGACCTCCCCCCAACTCCTCCCTTTCTCCCCCCCCCCCCCATTTATTTTGTGAGGACAATGGGATAGAGAACAGCAGGTACAGGGCTATGAGAAGAAATGGGACAAAAGACAAAAGATGTTAAGAAAATCATGTGATCAGTGCTGTTTGGGGATACTTACTGGGCAGCCTTATGTTTCAGCACTGCATCCTCAGTGTGGGATTGTAAACCAAAACTGTGGTGTTGAACATGTGTCAAACAGATTTCTGCAGTCAGGACCAAGAGATATTTTACCTAGCTAACAGGATAACACCCAGACCAATTAAACATTGTGGTATCACTATGCCTGTTCTAAGTTTGGGATTATCAGAATCTATCCTTTACTGTCTAAGTCAGTTTAGTGCTTTATTATTATATTATATTATATTATATTATATTATATTATATTAATTATATTATATTACATTATATTATATTATATTATATTAGTTATAAGGACTCAAACTTAGAAAATGCCAGAGTTAATTAAATTATTCCTTGTGCATTCTGTAGCAGTGAGTATTTGGGTTGGTAATTATCAGGAGTAAGTGATCCATGATCAGTCACTGAAGGCATATGGAATGATTGCACTTGCATCCTCTTAAAAATTCACTTCAAAATGCAGATTCTCCAAGAGAAAACAGAAAACGTTTTCTATTGTTTTGAACAATAAGGTACATTTTCATACTAAAAAGTATATGGTTCAGAAAATCTCTCCAATAATCCCTCTTAGGGCAGACCATGTCTATCTCCTAATGAAGAAGGAGGAGAAATAATATTGATTACCACAACACTATTAATGTATTAATTTCTGATAGAATTGAATTCTCTTTCTGCTAAAATGAGTAAGACCATGTCAACCAGTTCTATGCATTGGCAGTCCATTTTCAAGATTTTAGCATATAAAAGGAAGCACTGCATCTTCTCTCTTCTCCTCTTCCCTCTCCACCCACTTTGATGAAAAGTAGAAGAACATCCTCAGCACCGTCATGATATATAAAAACATCTCTGAACAGAGCTCTGCATGTTTTGAAATTTAATTTTGAGTCAATCTTGAATACAAACATTATCCAAACATCTTTCAATATGAATGACTTGATTTCTCATTAAAACCTTCCAGACAGCTATTTCAAAGAAAAAAAGCACTTTAATAGTGCTAATGGGCCCAGATCTATCATAGAGTAATTCCTTATTCTGTAGGTATAAAGGGTATGAACTGTTAGTTAGAATAAAAATACCTGAATACAGATAAAGAAAGGAAATAAAAATTAAAATTAAATCAAAAATCATAGAATTAACCAAATATAATTAATATAGAGATACATAAAGGTAGAAAGTTGTCATGTCCTTCTTTTGCTCTCATAATATGCCATGCATCTAGAAGGCAGGTTAAGTCAGAGGATTCAGATCCATTAGTTTTTAAAACAGTATAACAAGAATATTGTATCTGAGCCAGTGACCCTAACCTCCTTTCAAAGACAATGGAGAGAATTAGTCATTTATATGGAAAGATAACCACAACATATTTTATATGTCTTCTTTAGAATGATTCACATTTTAGAAGTGCTTGTTATGTGCTAAGTATTTCTCCACTGATTATGGAGAAATACTGGTTGACAGATCAGATAAAGACTTTTACCTTTAGTTAGATAAATCTCTCTCTGACTTACTTCTTCTGATGCTTGTCCAAACAAAGCATTCTTTCTTTTCCAACAGCAGTGGCCCAGAGTCTAGAAGAGTTGTAGGTTTGGTTAACAATTCAAAGTCTACATTTTCTTGTACATACTGTTAGTGATCTGTGTGACTGTACGTATATATACAATTGATTGGTAATGGTAACTTATCTTTAGCTGTATAGAAAAAAAAATGGAGGAAAGAAGTAATATTTGTTATTTCATCTTGTCCAAACTTTTTCAAGAGCTAGACAAAGGTTAGGGTCTTCATATGAGAAAAGGGACAGTAGACTTAAATTCCTGTTCATCATTCAAATAATTTACTATCCCAGAAAACATATAATATGAATATTTCCATCCTGCTAAGTGAAATAGATTCAAAGAGCAAATATATCAAGGAACAGATAGCTTGCTATCTAATTCCTTTTACAATTACTCCAGTTAGGCCAGTCTGAGATAAGTTTACTACACATAAAGCTATTCACCAGCTAATCACCATCTAGTTAGTGCAATTTCACCTTGGGGCCAGCAATGAGTCTCTGGTCCCCTTTTCATATTAAAATAACAATAGAAATGGGTACTGATACATGTTTGCATGGTGTTTTGTTGTTGTTGTTGCTGTTGTTGTTTGTTTGTTTTTCTTCAGGAAGACAGAACAAGAAAAACAACAAGAAAACCATGCACACACACAAACAAAAAAATGGGACCAGATAGGATCCACTCTAGGGTGCTGAGTGAGTCAGCAGATGTGATTGCTGGGCCACTTTCCATCATCTATCAGTGGTCATGGTCATCCAGAGAGGTTCCGAATGACTGGAGACTTGCTAATGTGACACCCATCTACAAGAAGATTCATAAGGATGACTAGGGGAACTACAGGCCTGTCAGTGTGACCTCTGTGCAAGGAAAGGTGATAGAACAGATCTTGAATGCAATGACACAACATATGTGGGACAACCTGGGGATCAGACCCAGTCAACATGGGTTCATGAAAGGCAAGTCCTGCCTGACCAACCTCATCTCCTTCTATGACTGGGTGATCCACCTGGTGGAAGAGGTTGATGGAGTATACCTCGACTTCAGCAAAGCCTTTGTCACGGTCTCCCACAGTATTCACCTGGGGAAGCTGGCAGCCCATGGCTTGGACAGATACACTCTTTTTCTGGGTTAAAAACTGGCTGGATGGCTGGCCCCAGAGAGTGGTGCTGAACAGAGTGAAATCCAGCTGGCCACCGGTCACCAGTGGTGTTTACCAGGGTTCAGTGTTGTGGCCCATCCTCTTTAATATCTTTATTTATGATTCGGATGAGGGAATAGAGTGCACCTGCAGTAAATTTGCAGGTGACACCAAGTTGGTGAGAAGTTTTGACCTGCCAGAAGGTAGGAAGGCCCTGTAGAGCAACCTGAACAGGATGGGTCAATGGGCAGAGGCCAATGGAATGAGGTTCAACATGACTAAGTGATGAGCCCTGCATTTAGGCCACAAAAGCCCCATGCAAAGCTACAGGCTTTGGGGAGAGTGACTAGAAAGCTGTGCAGAGGAAAATGATCTGAATGTGTTGGTGGATGCTCACCTGAACATGAACCAGCAGTGTACCCAAGTGGCCAAAAAGGCCAGTGGCATCCTGGCTTGTATCAGGAATAGTGTAGCCAGCAGGAACAGGAAGATGACTGAATAATCTGTACTCTGCTCTGTAGAGGCTGTACCTCATGTACGGTGTGCAGTTTCAGGCCCCTCACTACAAGAAAGACATCAAGGCCCTGAAGTATGTCCAGAGAAGGTCTACAAAGGTGTTGAAGATTCTGGAACACAATGTCTGTCAGGGACAGCTGAGGGAACTGGGGAAGTGTTCCTTTAGTTTGGAGAAGAGGAGGCTCAGTGAGGCTTATTGCTCTCTACAACTACCTGAAAGGAAGTTGTAGGGAGCTGGGGGTAAGCAGATAACCAGTGATAGAACTAAAGGGAATGGCCTCAAGTTGCACCAGGAGAGGTTTAGATTGGAAATTAGGAGAAATTTCTTTTCAGAAAGAGCAGTCAGCCACTGAAATGGGTTGCCCAAGGAGTTAGTGGAGTCACCATCCCTGAGGGTGTTTAAAGAAAGGTTGGACCTGGTAGTTAGGGACATGGTTTAGAGGGTGATGTTGGTGTTAGGGGGATGGTTGGACCAGATGATTTTGGAGGTCTTTTCCAACATTAATGATTCTAGGATTCTAGGATTTTATAGGGAAAAAAAAAATCCTGTCATGAAATTTACTCAAATTATTATTCACTTCTAGTCACAAAACCTATAGCAATATATACAGGAATACATGTATATAACAATATTCCTGTATAGTACATGGTTCTTGCTTGTGTTTAAGCCACTCTAAAGACAGATGCCCTATTTGAACAGATAAGTAAAAGGTACCCTAAGCCTTTTCCCTGGATTCATACTCGTTTGCATTCATACTTGTTTGTTCAAACTAGTACAATTAAGGAAAATTGACATTATTGGAAGCTGTACAAGTTAAGAGACCTGCAGATGAGACTGCATAATAGACAGAGATGATAAACCAGTAGAAAAATGGAAGGAAAGCGTAGTGGGTTTACGTGGCAAGGTTTTGGTAGCAGGGGGCCATAGGGGTGATTTCTGTGAGAAGGATCTAGAAGCTGCCCCATGTTTGGGAAGGGCCCCAGTGTTGACCCGAGCCGAGCCAATAAGCGATGTTGTTTTGCTCCTCTGTGAGAGCATATTTAAGACAGGGGAAAAAATGCTGCACCACACAGCAGCTGGGAGAGTGAGAGGAGTGAGGAATGGCCTTGCAGGCGTCAAGGTCAGTGAAGAAGGAGGGGGAGAGGTGCTCCAGGCGCCGGAGCAGAAGTCCCCTGTGGCCTGTGGTGAGGACCATGGTGAAGCAGGATGTCCTCCTGCAGCCCATGGAGGAGACCACAGTGGAGCAGGTGGCCCTGCACCGAGCAGATTCTGGGCCGGACCTGTAGCCCGTGGAGAGGAGACCACGCAGGAGCAGGTGACCTGGCAGGAGCTGCTGCCCATGGGAGACCCAGGTTGGAGCAGTTTGCTCCTGAGGGATGGACCCCATGGTACAGACCCATATCTGGAGCAGTTCTGGAAGAGCTGCTGCCTGTGGGAAGCCCACGCCAGATCAGGTCATCAAGGACTGCATCCCGTGGGTGGGACCCCACAGCACAGGGGACAAGAGTGACCGAGAAGGAGCGGCAGAGAAGAAGTGCTGTAGACTGACCATAACTCCCATTCCCTTGTTCCCCTGTGCCACTCAGGGGGAGGAGGTGGAAGAGAGTGGATGGGGAGGGGAAGGTGCTTTTGGTTTCTTTCCTTTGTTTCTCACTTCTCTAGCTTGTTAGTAATAAGCAATAAATATTACTATCTCCTTTAGTTTGTTTTTCCCGTTACATTAATTACTGAGTGATTTTCTTGTCCTTATCTCAACATTTGAGCCCTTTTCGTAATATTTTCTCCCCATTCCTCTTTGAGGAGGGGGAGTGAGAGAGCGGCTGTGGTGGAGCTCAGCTGCTCACTCGAGTGGAACCACAACAGAAAGAAATTTTACGAGTCATAAAAATAACAAACATTTTCAAAATAATTTAACAGAACCAAAAAGTAAGTAAAATAAAAAGCTGGGTTCTGAGTAAGTTGAAAGAGAATGAAGACACTTCACATTTACATTTTATAAATAAAACTTATGTGCATGCTCCACTGATGTTTTAGTAGAAATGTGTCCTTTTAATATACTTGAGAAAATTTACTAGAATTTTGAAAATATATACGAACTAAATTGCTATAAACACAGTTTAAGATCATAAAATCTTTGCTACATAGAAGACAAAGAAATTGGTAAAAACTGGACTATGAATTAGCAAATTGTTACTATAAATCTGTATATTTTGTTGGATGATTTTTCAGCATTATTATTACTTACAACCTAGTAGCTTTCATTGGATTTTTTATTTTTTTTTTTTTTAAGATGGACCAGCAGGAATGCATAAACACAAGTATAATTTAGGATTCAGGTATATTATCTCATCTAACTGTAATGTAAGTTGTCTTTTATATTGTATTAACACTATTATGTTAGTGTTAAGCATGTGATTTCAGAGGTAATTAAGAAAACTTTTTTAAAATTTTCTACTCTCAGCCATTTCACAAGAGCAATAAAATTATCCCATCAATTCAATCTTCAAGAGAAATTAGTCCTCTGTGGGAGAACATCTCTCATGATGACAATCACACCATCTACTATAGCAAGATGTATTTGCTTACTTGTGCTTCACAGTGCAACTTTTTACTGGAAGAATAAAAATGAAATACAGCATGTTTGTGGGTAGTATGCAGATCTGCACACATTATCTAAATTAACAGATCTAAAATATTCTTGTTCATTTTGTGTGCCCTTCTTCTTGTTATTTATAGGAATATAGCTTGGGAAGATAAGATAGACTAGCAGCTTCATTTTAAAGAATTTTAAAGTATTTAAAGAACTTTTAAGAATTGATACCTTCATTGCCTGAGATTTTTTTTTCCTCATTTTCAGCATTGTAGAAAGAATGAAAATAAATGAAACATATTATCTTTAAACATGTTATGTTAAACACATTAACTTCCTCCAGAAGTCAAATATATAAATATACAGACAATAGACATATAATTTATATTACTGTATCCACTCCCTGTACTGGATTAATCCAGTCACTTCAAGCAGAGCAGATGCAGCCAGCCCTCACTGTTAGGTTAATATCACAGGCAATCTCTGAAGGCAAAAATATCCCTGAAGGAAAAAAAAAATCTCAAAAGAATAAAATAATATTAATAAAATAGATTATATTTGTTAAAATACTGCAAAATAATATAATTTTGTGCATAACAGCAATATTCAAAAAGGTGGCTATTAGAAGGTAGAAATAAAAGGTTCAAAAACATGGTGATTGTAAGGAAAATAAAGGAAATTATAATGAATGAACAAAGAAGTAAAAAGAAGAAGAAGAAGAAGACATGAATCTGTGAAAAAATAAAAAAAAAAAAGGCAAAATCCAAACTGGGTCATACAAATTTAAATATATATTTTTTAAAATCAAAATTTTCACTGTGATGGAAATGGAATGTAATGAAATGTAATGGAAGCATTGTGGGAAAAAAAGTAAAATATTCACACAAATTAAAACTGATCTCATCTTTCTCCACTACATAAGCAAGCCTGAAACATTTCATTTGGATAATTGAAGTTAGCCATATTTAAGTAAAGTTTCACATTTTCAGAGGTTTTCAAAGCTCTCAGAGCTGTTTTTTTTTTTTTTTTTTTTTTTTTTTTTTTTTTTTTTTTTTTGCCCTGCTTCTCAGGGCAAAACTATTAGGATTGGAATTGCTCAGGGCTTGTGAAGAAGTCAGACTGCACAGTGAGATGACAGAACATAGCTTCAGGTTCCTAATTTTAGACATTACAATTTGGCAAATGCTGCCTGTAAACATTTCTGACCATGTGAAGTTACAATCCATAGAGAATTTTTGTAATTCTGTGATCACCATTCAGGGTTACACATTTAAAATAATCTAGATTATTCATTACATTAGTGTCTTGCAGCATTAATCCTGGTCAATGTTATACAGACAGAACCGATAACTATTTATGAGATCAGAATTGTAGTGCTGCCAGTTGATAAAGGTTAGAAACATTAGAGCTGATTTTTCCTGTAGGACACAGCATGCTAGAATTTAATTGTAATCTTGCTTCATTACCCATCACATTCTGTATTAAATAGCAAAATTACTGTCTTTATGTCTTTTATTTCTCATGTCCTAAATAATTGCCATTTAGGAACATAAAACAGCATTCATAAATTTTAGAATGCATTACTTTATATTGAAAATTATTTTCTTTCTAATCACTTAGCAAATTATAGTTCTGGTTTCCTGATGAAGGACTTCCAACTTTACTTTTGGTATTCTTATAGCCATTTGAATAGATTTTGTTATACATTAGATTTTACTCCCAAAAAGGAACAGATGTGTATCTATATCATAGATATATAGGCTTACGTATAGCTATCATCACCAAAATAATCAGTAGTTAATGAAGACAGAATTTCTTGTTTCCAACGGCTCTCAGGAATTCTTTTTTGTTTATTATTGTTATTATCATTATTGTTATTAGGAGTAATGATGAATAAGCAGTAGATTAGCAAGAACCTGCTCTAAAGTACTGGAATGAGAGTTAGCCTAGACCTCATCTCTAAATCCTAATAGCATCTGCCAAGGTAAGTGCACTTGTATCTAAAAAAGAGCATGTTTTCTTCCTGAAGAATTAGTTTGTTGTCAGAGGTATTGATTTAATTTAATTGCTCTCTGTTTTAGACAATTAACCTTGGATTATTTATTTATTAATTTATTTATTTATTTTGAGAAGGGGTTGCTTGGGTGACTCCAGTAAAAACTCTTTGCAATACACACTCACATTTAAAATATTGTGAAAATGCTTATCACTAAAGATATTATCTTCTCCAGAAATGGTTCATATAATATGGCTTTAGGTTCTTATTAGGTAGTTTTAAACATGAAATATAAACACCTGGAGTTTTTTTCTGCTTATGAATTATGTGATTAGGCAGCTAACTTACACAGTTTCATTTTAGAACTGGGAAAAAAATATTATTATTATTATTATTTTTAATATACTTATTCAGTGGAAAGGCTACTTGTAAGTGCAGACTGTGCATGGAAATAACAAAATTCATTTTAGAATGAAATTTGTAATTTGTAAATGCAACAAGCATTTTGTTATTTAAAATTATTGAGCAGTCATTTGAATTTGTTATTTAGCTATGAACACTTCTATTCTGCTTAACAGCATGAAGATCAAAATTCTGCCTTACCATTAAAAGAAGATTGAATTTTTAGTGAATTTACGTAGTATTTTGATCAAAGGTACACTCTCAGATAAAATCAGATGCTATATTGACATTCTTCCTAGACATTTTATTATTTGTTCCTACATTATCTCTTTTATTAATATCTTCTATTTTTCTAAGTGTAGCAATATATTTATTATATCTTTATTATCTCAGTTATTCTAATGACCATGGTAATGAAAGATCATCCTAATTATTTTTATGTAAGCACAAAAACCTAAGTATGTCCAAGTCCGTTTCTAATTTGACTGTTAAATCTAATATTTAAAAATAAGAGATAACATAATTCTCTACAGCAATAAATAAACTATTACTACAAGTGTGTGTTGGTTAAAAAATAATAATAATGATAATCAGCTGTGATTGTAGCTAGCAGCTCTAAGTTACAGTAACTAAAAAAAAAAAAAAAAACAACAGAAAATATGTATTTGAATGGCAGTCAAACCCCAACCCGACAAAAGCAGGGTCGGGTGTATTTTCATAACTGATGCTGTATGTCTCCACAGTGCTGGAAAACCAACCCCAATCAAAAAATGCACATGTACTTCGTACACATATCTTTTTCCTTCCTGCAAACACAATACTAAAGTAGCTGTGGATTTTATTTTATTTTATATTTTATTTTATTTTATTTTATTTTATTTTATTTTATTTTATTTTATTTTATTTTATTTTATTTTATTTTATTTTATTTTTACCATTTCATAGGTGTAGAAAATGATAAGGAGATGACGGTATCTTTGGAGAGTTATTGCAAGCATACTAGTGGATTGGAGGGCTGAAGGTGATTAGCACCTTGTGACTAAATGACACACATGATGATGACTATGTGAGGCACAGCAGAGTATTAAAATAATCATGTTCCCTTTGGAGTACTGCAGTGTAATAAAACCATAGGAATTTAATAACAAATGCCTCTAACCTAAATGATTTTCACAGATTTCCACTTACTGCCTTACTAAGAAAGTTGCTATTTTATTTTCAATAATCCATTATTCAGGATTTCTAGAAGGCAAAGTCACCTCTCCTTGGATGAAACGTACACAAACCCCAGAGAACAGGCAAACAAAGCATTAAGTTCAAAGTGATAGTTTGTCAAAAACCTTAAAAATACTTTCAACTACTGAAGCCTTTCCCACATGCAATTTTTTTTATCCCTTAATTTTGCATTTTTTTTCATACAGTGTCAAGGAGGTCTCTTTGCTCAGGCTGGTCTGTATAGGACCAGCTAACTAAAAGGCGGTTAAGCACTGACCAAAGACCACTTACACTGTTGTACCATCTAGAGATCAGTTTTTGCCTGCACTAGTTAGTATGTTCTTACATAATAGTTTGAACCAACTGAAAGACAATTTACACCATGGAGCACTCCTAGTATGGAGTTTTGACTTGGCCATCTTATTTTTAAGCATAAGAGAAGATAGATGTTTGAACACCAGCTATATCATGCCACTCAGCCTCAGAACCAAAGGACCATTCCTGGACAGTTTTAGTTATTAGGGGAGCTGTTGCCTCTGAGAAAATCTCTGAGCCCTTTATGCATGGATATGATCAGTACCTCAATGCTGGTCCACAAAGACACTGACGACCCTGTACCCATTTGCCTTGCCATAGCACTGGGATGACATTAAGGCTGAGAGGAACAGAGGAATGAAGGAAACTAAGTCTGTGTGGGAGGTAGGGATGACATATAAATACATTCCCCACCGCCCCTTGCCTTCAGGTAAAGAAGTCAATTTATCTACCAAGCCACCTGCTGTACCCAAAGAAATGAAGTGGTGCAACAGGACAGAGCAGAGGACAAGGATACTTTCCGTGCCTACTGGAACAGATGGGCCGAACTTCATTGTTACTCTGTTTCCCACCACACTGCTATTTACCTTTGTCTCCATCTGTTCTGTCTTGTCATGAGCTTATGTTGTGAATGCTCTGGATCAGTGAGTGCACCTTGCCAAGCACAGTAGGGTCCTGATTGCTGCCTGGAGACAGACTGTTAGGATATACATTCACAAGGGAAATTTATGCCACTGCTACTACGCAGCAAAATGCATACTATCCAGCCCAGACATTTAAGTGCTTTGTGCTTTATTTTGATAGAATTTGGTTTAGACACTGGACTATATAAAGGTCAATACGCACTTGTGCATGCATGCGCACACACACACACACACACATGCAGACACACACAAAGAATAACCCTCTTAAGTTAGACAGTAAGAATAACTGTAGGGAAAAATGGGAACGAAGGATATAGTCAAATCCCGTCTACAGAGAACATTTAAGTACATATGAGATTCATATCTGTGTGTCTCTGCAGAGATTAGGGCCCAGAATATGATCAGATATAATATATTTCAAAATAAGAGTGGAAGAAAGGGATAAGCTAGCGTTACTACTCCCTTTCCTCTGATAATTCACTAATAGAGCACTTCGCTTGTGATATGGTTCAGCTAATTTCAAATTCATTTTTCTGCCTGGGTAGATATGAACACATATCTCCAACTCTAATCACTAGGCAGCTGGGTGTTTAAAGATGAGATTCAGTCCCACCAGTTGAGTACTCAGCAGAAAAACAGAATATTTTCTGACCAAAAGAAAGAAAGACTGAGAGACAGCAACATCATGCATGAGTCTATAATTTCTTGTCAAGGCACTCAGCTTGAAGCTGGCAGGGCAGTGATTCCACCTCCACTGCTCATTTTTATGTTGGATCCCACTGCTTATATCCTTCACAATAATTAGTTCAGGAATCAACACTCTAGGGCATGCTAGGGAAAGTATCCTAACAAATAGGTTACAGAGAGTACTAATAACAATATAACACTATCCTTTTTTTTTAATTCATTATAAATAATAAATCAAAGTAAAGAACATCAGCTTGAAAGCTTAAACACTCAGAGGTTTAAAAATGATTTAATTGAGCATTAATTAAAATTTATCATCCAATTTTTCTATGCACTGTAAGCTGTCCTGGACAGACAAGAGAAAATTCTGAGGGGAAAAATCAGGCTTTGTTATTGGAAAATAATTTGTTTGCAAAACTCCTACACTTCACTTGGTTCAAAAATAAAATTAAAAAAAAATAGTAAAGTGAGATGAAAAGAACACTTTTTGAGGAGAAAAAATAGTTTTATGGCTAATGAAAAACATAGTATGCATAGAACTGTAGCCTTCCTTCTTTCAGAGATCTTCTGTGTCATATCACTTAAACCAACCCCTACACATGTGAATAATGACCATTGTGACTTTTATTTTCTGGACATCTACCTTAAAAACATAAAACCAGATTTAAAGAACTAACAAGAATTCATGAGTACAGCGAAAGCTCTTTCAAGCTACCCTGTGAGCTGCTATTGTTCTTTACAGTGCTAGGTTTCCCAGGATAATGGGGAAGTATTGGGGGGGGATTGGGGGGGAGAGAAGGGAGGGCAGTAAAGATGCTAAGAAGTTTCAAAGCAATCAAAACACAAGGTCTCTTTACATTTTCTTCTTTGTGTCTCCATATCTTGTGTATCAACGATGATATTAAGGAGAAAACTATGTACTGATTTAATTAACCTTGTAGTGGGAGTGATCTGAGATTATTAAATTTCCTTTACACTGTACCTCCAAACATTCTGCTGCTTGACCAGCTCTGGATGTCTTCTACTGAGTAGATCCATTTTCTGCAACTGCACAGTCCTTGGTTGCCTCTCCTTTGCTTGGCATTTCTTGTCTTTGCATCCTTTGTCTGTCTCTGCCTGTGCCCATGTCTTCATTCTGTATGCCTCTTTCTTTCCTCAGACTCTTCACAGAATCACAAAATCACAGAATTGTAGGGTTGGAAGGGACCTCAAAAGATCATTGGGTCCAACCCCCCTGCCAAAGCAGGTTCCTCAGAGCAGGCTGACCAGGTAGGTGTCCAGACAGGCCTTGAATATCTCCAGAGAAGGAGACTCCACAGCCTCCCTAGGCAGCCTGTGCCAATGCTCCATCACCCTCACCATGAAGAAGTTCTTTTGCATGTCAGTGTGGAACTTCCTGTGCTCTAACTTGCAGCCATTGCCCCTTGTCCTATCCCCACAAACCACTGAGAAGAGGTTGGCTACATCCTTCTGTCCCCCACCCCTCAGGTATTTATATACACTGAGGAGATCCCCTCTCAGTCTTCTCTTCTCCAGGCTGAACAGACCCAGGTCTCTCAGCCTTTCTTCATAGGGAAGATGCTCTAGGCCCCGTATCATCTTTGTGGCCCTCCGCTGGACTTTTTTCCAGGAGATCCTTGTCTTTCTTGTACTGGGGAGCCAAGAACTGGACACAGTACTCCAGGTGAGTCCTGACCAGGGCAGAGTAGAGGGGGAGGATCACCTCCCTTGACCTGCTGGCCACACTCCTTTTAATGCATGCCAGGATCCCATTGGCCGTCTTGGCCACAAGGGCACAGTGCTGGCTCATGGTCAACCTGTCATCCACCAGGACCCCCAGGTGCTTTTCGTCAGAGCTCCTCTCCAGCAGGTCATCCCGCAGCCTGTACTGATACTTCGTGTTTTTCCTTCCCATGTGCAGGACCCTACACTTGTTCTTATTAAATCTCATTTGGCTATAATGAGATATAGCCAAACCAACCAACTCTTTTTTCCAGTGAGGTGTAATTCTTGCTTTTCTCTATTTCTTAAGCAGTAGGAGCTGAAACACTAAAAACCCTAGAGAGACAAGAGCATTGCCATGCAATGTAGTGCAGGAACGGGTTAGAGATCCCTGAGTCATCTCCAGTGAGACATCAGCTTGAATTCCAGTAGTAGTAGTAGTAGTAGAAGTAGTAGTAGTAGTAGTAGTTTAGCAGATTTTAATTTTTATTTTTCTTCATGTAGTAACTATTTAACAGCTGTTTAACTGGTTTGGCTCAGATACAGCATGAGACCTGAAAGATTTTTATTCATAGTCATGGTACTTGCAGTGAATAAGGCTGGCACAGCTAGTGACATGAACTTGGGAAATGTAAAACAACAGATTTTTAAGCAATGATTAGAAAGGTTTTAAAAGCATGTTATGTATATAGCACAACTTTACATTATGAAAAATGAACCCATTAAGTGTTTAGATTACAAAATGTGAAGCATATAAAAAGCATGGCATGAAAAGAAAGGTTTGTCTCAGAAGAATAATATCAGTTGTCAAAACTACCCTTGAAAAATTGTAACAATACACTCATTTAAAATATTCATTGTAGAAGGTGATAACAAATAAGAAAAGGAGAATCAATATTCCTATAATGAGAAACTGTGACTCCACAACCTGTTTAGCAAGGAGCTAGAACCATCTCAGTTTGACAACAGATCAAAGCTAGCTCAAGACATATAAACAAAATAAGGTTTTGTTATACTGTGAGAAATAAATATGAAACGAAGTGTGTGTGTGGGAGTGGTTAGGTATGTGCAGGCACACTTACAGAGATTTGATAGGGATTTCAGAGGCACAAACATCTGCCACTGGATATCAGTTTTAAGTGCTAAAGATATTTTCAGAATATTGTAGAGTCACATTGGATACACGCTGAACAGGGTATACAGGTGAATGCATATATTTTGAAAATTACTGCAGCCTATCTTAAAAAGAAAACATGCTCTAGTTTTTAGCCTAAAGACTAAGGATGTCTAATATATGCAGGTTACAGAGATGTGTTAGAGTAATTTTGCAGAAGATTTCAAAAAATGAAAGTCTTTTAAGCCTTCCATGTTAATTGAATTAACTAACAGAACAACAACAACAAACACAAATACATCTTTGCTGAACTTATATTTCGATAACTAAGCATGCTTAACATTTTAGTCTTATGAATAATAGACATGGGAGTAATCATGATACCGAATGTGAGCAATGGGTATCACAATTCATTGTAAAGGCCCAACAAATAAATAAATAAACATCTGTCTACCTTTCAGTTTGGGAGGTATCCACGTTTCACTCATTCACAGAAATTAAGACTTTATTATAGAGAAATTTAGTCATATGCAGAAGATACAAGAAAATTTATCCCAAGAAATTAATTTTATTTGAGGCTGAAGCACTTAAGAAGGAGAATGTGCTTTATTTAGGGGACAGGTATTCAGCAGGTTTTGCTTTGGCCTCGGTATTGTAAATGGAAGTGGTGGTGTTCTTGACTCTGAAGAAAAATTCTGCATGAATACAGTTCACCTAAACCTTGACAAAATAAGGATTAAAATATATATATACATGTATATTAATAAAACAAAGAAAGAAAAAGTAACTCCCCTGTGGTAATCTTGCTTTTCAAAACCTCATAACTCACTATAGTGTCTACTATAGTGTCTACTGTATTAGAGTAGTCTATTGTCATTTATCCACATGTACAGACATGCGTTCTGGGAAATATGATGACAATTCAGGTTAATTAAGACAGCCACTTAATATCCCATGATTGTCAGGAGGAGATGGCTACTACCATTATCTAAGCATAGGAAAGTAGATCCAGATTTAAGTCCTTCCTAGATGACAGAATTAGTACTCACAGCTTTCTTACTCGAGGAGAGTTCCCTGAAACACTGGTAAAAGCAGTGATAAATAAAAGAGGTAAAAATGATCTGAACTACGAGAGATGAGTTAGTTTCTTGTAACAAAAAATTATTTGTAAGTTAACTCTATCTGGAGTTACTCTCAATTATGACATCATCATGGTATATTCCAACTGAGACTCCTCTTTACTCTTTCAAATGTTGCCAGATCACCATGAAGCCTGGAATGAATCATCAGACCATCAAGAGAGTACTGTATTCTGTGGGATAATGACATTCAGTACAAAAGGTAAACATCTATATTTTTTGTTATTTTTTTCCCCTCAGACTTTTTTTTTTTTTTTTTTTTAGCCTATCTTGGTTGCACATTATTGGTATTCCTATTCCAATGAGCAGTGGTCTGCTGCCTCCTAGGTTAGATTCAAATTTCCTCTTACCATCTGGCCCTAGGAGTCTTGTGTTCTTGTGTATCAGCTCCAAGGCTGTTTCTCCGCTTCTTTCTTACTCTTCTTACAGTTTTGTGCTGTGAAACAAGCACAAAGTGCTCTTGCACTCTGTCATGTTGGCTGAGGGCAGTTCAAGTCAAGCTAAGACTGTATGCATGCCATTATGACTGATTATTCTGACCAGTAAACTAAGAGGAAGAAAGTAGGGAATATTGTTTTCTTTCTAGAACAGGAGCTCACTTTCCTCCATTACACAGTTATTTTTTTGAGTTGGAAAGACATATTAAATCTTAAGACAATGTGACCACCAAGGATTTCTTGTTTCTTCCAAACCAGAGAAGAGCATAACACCATTGCAGAGAGATAGTCACCCTAGTTTATACTGGCTTTGAGGTGGATGGGTCTTCAGAGATTTACAATTTTCTGAAGTATGCACGATGTGCTTTGGTGTGTGTGTTGGGAGGATTATATCTCCAAGACCAAATAAGAGGTTATTCTAAATAAAAACAGTCCACTAGCCATTGATTACAGAGAGTATAAAGAGTTATAGAGAAGGGGGAGAGTATTTGCATTTCAACTGAGAAAGGCTAACCAACAACTTTGATAATATTTCACAACAGTAGTCCCTATCAGGGCCAAGGAGGAAACCAAATTAAATGTTATAATATACATATATATATATACATATATATATATATATATATATAATGCCAGTGCAGGGAAAAAAAAAAGAAGACAATGCCTGAGAAATTGTTGACTAACCTTATGTTGTTTTCCTATCAGCTGCAGTAGCTGGACAAACAGAACTATTATCTCTCATTCTTTCTGTGACTATTTGGTGGAGAAGGCAAACTGTAAGAAAGAGAACTAAATGGTGAGAAAAGGGGCAGAGAATCACTTATTAACATCAGCCATCTACTCAGCATCTGTTGTTGTTTTTGTTTTGTTTTGTTTTGTTTTTTTCCTTTTTTTTTCTTTTTAAGAGAATGCATTAATCTGCTCTATGCTTTGAATAGGAGTGTGCAGAAGATATATCAGAGCACCATTTAACATACTTCTATTTCTTTCATTCTTTCATGCAAAACATACCTGACTATATTCAGTCACTCGGAAACAGACAATGCAGTCTCGACTAAATCAGTTGCAGCGCAAATGGCAGTGCAGAGTTCTCACCAGAAATTTGAAGAAAAATGAAATTGGATACTTTTTTTTTTTTGAGTATTGCCAATATACTGAAAATATATTGTTCAAAGAAAACTAATTATTATTCAAAAGTGGAAAATATAATATACTGCTAGAAGTGTTAATGTACACCTGCTTTGTGAACTCTAATTATTTGCCTAAAAAACAAACAAACAAAAATAAACAAAAAAAATAAATCCCACAAGGAACACAAAGAAACAAAGAAGGGCAAAAAAAGGAACAAAGGAAAAACAACAACAAAAAGATGCTAAATGCCTGCTAAAGGATAATTCCTTTCCAATTCACTGTATGGCATACAGTGAAAGGAATCCATGTATGACTAGAAGAATGTGAATAGGGAATTCTTGTTCTCTGTTTTCTTAGTAGAAATATCATAGCTGACAAAATGATACTAGTAGCTGACGAGCTCAAACAAAACAAAAGCTGACAATTTTCCCCTAACACATAGTTAGAATGGAAACCATTGGCCCAGAATGTTATGTATGAAAGAATGCTACCCTGATTTAGAAAACAACTTTCATATCAACCCGAAGAGAACACTACTCAGAATATAGGATAAAGATCCTATATTGTCAGTAACTGACTATTCAAATATTAATGGTTAAGGATACAACCCTGTGTTTGAGCCACAGACTCTAACCTCCCACAAGATTAATGGGACTTGCTGGGTACACAACATTTTTATATTTCAAACAGCTTTAGCTGCCCAAGCTGTAGAACTGTATAAAGTTTTTTTGTCAATTAAGGGCTGTGCAGCAATTTAAGGGCTCTAAATGATGAGAATGATAAGACTTTTTCAAAGAGTTGGATTTTTAGAAACTGGTGAGTGCCCACCCTCAGAAAATCTGTTTTTCCAGTGTATTCTTAGGGCTTTGATTGACAAGAAGGCTAAGACTGGGATGGCTGAAAAGGTTAATGTCCCCCATCCCTGCTGTTCTAGAATTGGATCCTGAGCCATGGCAGCAGCACCTCAGCTCAGCCTCTTCAAGAGTTGACTTACAAGCAAATTGTGCAGGAAAACACAGCAGGCGGAGGAGAGTAACAACTTTTTTTTTTTCACTTTCCCAGCCTACGCCACCTCTTCTTATTCAATTCCTACAGAGATTAATTTTCTGAAGGTGAACACTCAGCAAATTCTGAGCTTATTGTAGGGAATCCTATTTTGATAGTGAAATATATGGATACAAATAAAAATCATAGGTCAAACAATCCTAGTTTAGGAATATGAAAGATCACTTCTTGAAATATTTATTTTAGAGTGTAGAATTTGCACTGCACTATTATAAAGACGGCCATCTTACAGCACCACCATCTACACAAAGTAAGTGTTTTTCAAGACCTTCATTACTCATTAACTTCTTTTAAATACCTGAAGTGTTGCTGAGCCTTAGAAGTAGGGGTTTGTTAATTAATTTGTATTTTGTGGCAACCTTTATCATGTTGATCTGTACTACTATTTCTATTTTTTCTTCAAAAAATTCCATTGATGTGATAAAAAGATTTCTGTTAGAAAAAGCTGTTCAATGAGTAGCACAAGCAGAATGCAGTGAAACTTAATTTCTTGAGTCTATGGAAAGAGCGGGAAGAACTGAAATGCCCGGTTCTCAGTGGTCCAGAGTGTTCGAATTTTAGGCTTCTTACAGATTTTCACATGCAAGACCAGTATGCCCAGTGACTGTATTTATGAAGCTATGTGTATGTTGAATGATCTTTAATAATGTTAATAAATAACTAGAATACTAACTTGTAAACACAACAAGAAAGAGATACACTGTCCCACACTAGGCATTAGAAGGCACTATTCCTAATAAAAACTAAATACCGAGGCTTCCTGACTGTGAAAACAGTGAGAAAATTCTCTCTCAGGATTTTTCGTTTGTTCTGACCCAAGTAACTAGCATATAAGACACTGAAGGCATTTTCATGCTTTCTGCATGTATTTCTCTCATTTTTCCTCACTTTTCTCTTGTACTTTTATTCCTTTGCAAATTCAATGCTGGCCCTACAGATGTGTGAAGCTTTGCCTGTTCTTTTGAGCTCTACCATATTGAGCCACAAAAGAAGGGATAGGCTGGCATAATGATACACAGGTAAATGGATGTACTAGTACTATGTACTAGTAAAGTGAGAGTCCAAACATTTCAGTGCCCCAGCCTTCACACAGAACTGAAGGTAGTAAGAGTCCAACTCTTAGAGGCTTAAGACTTCTTTTGGGAAAGAAAGGCTGTCTGGACTTCCAGATGAGTCTAATCCAGAATAAGCTTGCTGTTCTCTGACAAAAGCATTTTGATATAGAGAAATTCTGTGAAATATTTTTCCAACCATTCAACAGATAGGTCTGAGCTTTTTCATAAAGCTGACTAATTCAGCAAAAAATGTGTTTTGGTTTCACAGATATGTAGGTTTTAAACATGTATTATTCCCTTTCAAATTACATTTTATAGAGTATTATACCCTGGGAGGAATTATTCATAAATGGCACTAATGAGTGTCAAGCTGCATTGCAAGACATTTTGAAAATTGTTCTATTAATTAATAGAGTAATTAAGCTTTTGTCAGTGACATATCATATTTCTGACAGGAATAGATGGCCTGTGTAAGTCTGTGCTAGGCAGCTATCCAGGCAGCTACTGTGCTTAATGGATGGCAGCAATTTAGTCCAGGTTTACAGTGATGGGACCACCTGCATAGGGGGAGCTGGCAACCTGCATACACAAACAGCACTTTGCACTTTTCCTCAGTAAAAT
Organism: Aythya ferina; assembly: GCF_964211825.1. Taxonomy (NCBI): domain Eukaryota; kingdom Metazoa; phylum Chordata; class Aves; order Anseriformes; family Anatidae; genus Aythya; species Aythya ferina. The sequence continues at coordinate 40,167,501 of NC_140296.1, forward strand.
TGTCTTAGTTCTAGATTGATGTAGCCCTCCCTAGGATGAAACATTAGCTTTTTGCCATTAAACCATAAGTACTGTTTCTCTGAGCTTTTGTGACAAAAATGTCGATTAACTTCCAACTTTCATTTCCATTTAATTTTGCATTCTAGTTCTATTTGCATATTAATGTGAACATGGTGCAGAACTGTTAGATTAAAATACCTTGCTAAGGCTAATAGCATGTAGTGCATAGTCATTGAGTGTAATAGTTATGAAAACACAAAACTTTTAAAAAATACATTTGCAAGTTGCCGTCTCTTCCAGGAAAATAAAATAAAATTGTTCAGACATCTCTCACATCATCTCCCTCCCCAAAAAATATGAGTGGGGGACATGTGCAAAGGAAACACTAAAAATAGGAAAAGGAGAGGGAGTGCAGATCTAAGTGCAGATCAACACAATAATATATATACATATATTCTCTTAATGCCTTAGCAACAGATCTGTATGAATTCTAGTATTAATAATTTATAGCCTGCCTTCAATCTTAGAATTGAATCCAGTAAAGGAATTGCATGAAAGGGAAGAATTGCAATGGTGGGCTGATTTTACTTCCATGTGGTTACACAGTCCATATGCTCAGATTTATTACTTGCACATCCCAGAACACATCTGAGTCTTTTTAAATTTAGATGAACAGATTTATTGAGCCAGTACTGACATAAAATATCCACTGCCTTGCTTGGGCTAAAAAGCAGCAAGCTAGCTTAAGCACAACAATCACGGCAGTTAAACACTGATTTGTTGCTGACCACTCTGGCACTACACTTCTTGCAAATGAAACACTCAACAATAGAAAGGCAGGAAAAGGTCTTTTGCTGATTAGTTTCAATTTCCCCCTTTTCCACTTTCAGATGATGAAGAGTATGGTTTCAGTCAGATTCATGAAGCTGATAAATTCACCAGAATTTAGATATTCAGAATTACACAGCATACTTGATAGGATTAAATTACAAACATGTCTTATGTTTAAAATATTGGGCCAAATTTACTTCATATATATTCAAATGAAATAATCAGAATCACACCAATGAAAAAATGTACAAGACTGAATACAATAACAATGTACGTGAAATAATTATTGTCTGATCCCATTCAAAATTCATGACTCAGGACTGAAATTTCATTTGGCTGCTGCAAAACCAGAAGATATGGGAACTGATTCAATAGATGAAACAAATATAACACACAAATGACAGGCCTGACCTTCCTCACGGTCAAGAAAACAGCTTGAATATCAGCTCCCAGGATTAGTCTGCTGTCCTAAAAGACTCTGGCTTTGGACTGTTTGTATTTCAGTTGTCAGAGGTTTTAGAATATTCTTTCAAGCATTCCCAATATCACTTTGGGAGGTTTGGTAAGTGTCCAATACATTTAAATTAAAATGGTGATTCATTACAATGCCTCAGACACAGTTACTTTGTCATAAATTATAGGTAATCTGCACTTTTACGTTAGCTCAATTACGACTAATAGAGTTTTAATGCAGTACTTACATGGTGTTAGAGAAGAAATCTTCAGTAGTACTGGATTTATCTCAAGGAGGAAATGAAAACTAAATTGGGAAGGCTGGTAAAGAAGAAATGTTGATAGGACACCAGGGAATGGTAACGAGGACAGAAAGCCATGTCAGTCACATGGATGGAGAGAGCAATAGCAAAGATAAAAAAGAAAATTAAAATGTAGCATGTGAAGGAAAAAATGTAGTGCGTTAGGGATATTTGAACAAGGAGAAATATGGCAAGATGTAGCAGGACAGAAAGGATACTAAAGAATCACAGAAAGATAAAAGAATATATGATAAGGTCAGTTACATGTGGTATTTGTCTGCTTCTAAATAAACTCTGAATAATAATAATAGACATTAAATAGGACACACAGAGACACTATGCAGATTTTTTTTTTTTTTATAATTATTTTTATTTTATTTTCCTGCATAAGCCAAATCATTCTCTAGGAAGAATGGAGAAGTCAATTTGTTATGATTCCCAGTCAGTTCCTTCACTGCTTTCATTCAAATATGGCTGTTACTAATTAAAATTCTCAACCCACATTTTGGTTATTTCCAAAACTATGGAGCATTTTTTGCTAGACTTTTAGGGGATCTGACTTTTGCAAAATCAACTTGCTTTTACTTCAGTGAAATACCTAGCAACAGACTAAGATATTTTAATTTTGTCATTTATCCTGTATGCATTTTCTTGTTCTGCAGACGTTGTCCCCTACATTCTTGATCTGGTCTTCTGAAAGAAAGACGATAGTCATGGCCACAAAATTTGGACACCCACATATCTAAAGATCTAATTGTTCATCAGTTTTGGACTTACATTAGCTAACGTGAAGATCATGGCATGCATTGAGTTATTGTGATAAAAGAGGAAGTATGACTGAAAAAATAAAAAAAAAATCCATCTTCAAAACTTCCATACTTTCTCCTTTTCCCTTCTGAAATACAACAGGAAAAAATATATTTGAAAACACTTCACAGCAAAACAAATAACAGATAAACAAAAATCCAAACCTCAAATGAACAGAAAAAACATAAAATCTAGAATCAGAAACGCAAGTTTATCTCAGGAAATGAAAACCAACCAACCAACCAAAAATATAAAATGCTAGAATCAGAAATCTCAGGGTCAATATTCCTTCTGTATCATACTTTACAAAATGATAAACTTAAAATGACAATGACCTACTAACAGCTCATTAAAAAGCTTTTTTTTTTTTTTTTTTTTTTTTTTTTTTTTTTTTTTTTTTTTTAGGTTATTATTTGTAATTTGAGACAGATCAAAATCTCTGTCTCAGAATCTCAGAATCTCAGATAGCCCAAGGATGTCAACCACGTACGGCATTTTCTCCAGAACTGCATTGACCATATTTTTTTTTTTCAGTCTTGGGATCCTGTACCTGTTCTCTGCTCGGCCAGAAATTCCAGTTTGAAAAACCTTTCTGAATTACAGTTCTGTGAGAAATGTAATATTCCCACTACCAATAACCTCCACTGGAAATGTCTATCCCACACCAAAACCTTAACAGGTGTCACCATTCTTGTTGTATGTAAAACTCCTTTATCTTTCCTTTCAATTGCTTGTACTTTACTATCTGACTCTTCCAGGCCTCTTTCATGCTCCAGAATTTTGAATTAACTCCAAAAAATACTTTCTATTTTCCCTTCAAGTAAAAATTAACAGGAAAATATAGAGTTTTGGCACCTAGGGGCACCAGGAGTGGCTTTTGTGAGAAGAGCCCAGAAGTTTCTTCATGTCAGATAAGAGCCAGCTTTAGCCGGCTCCAACGGGGACCTGAAGCTGACCAGAGCCAGTGAGCGGCGCTGTTTGCTCTTCTGGGAGAGCAGATTTAAGAAAGGGGAAAAAAAAAATGCTGTGCAACAGGAGTTGGGAGAGTGAGGGGTGAGAACCAGCCCTTCAGACACCAAGGTCAGTGCAGCAGGAGGGCAGGAGGTGCCCCACGTCCTGCAGCAGCAGTGCCTGTAGCCTGTGGAGAGGCTCCTGGTGGAGCAGGCTGTCCCCCTGCAGCCCATGGGTCCCACATGGAGCAGATCTCCACGCTGCAGCCTGTGGAGGAGCCCCTGGTGGAGCAGGTGGATGTGGCTTGGAGGAGGCTGCGGCCCATGGAGAGCCCCCGCAGGAGCAGGCCCCGGGCCAGAGCTGCAGCCTGTGGAGAGGAGCCCACACAGGAGTAGGGGGTCTGGGGGTAGCTGCTGCCCATGGGGGATCCGTGCTGGAACAGTTTGCTCCTGGGGAATGTGGTACGGAGCCATGTGGGAGCAGTTCTTGAAGAGCTGCTGCCTGTGGGCAGCCCCCGCAGGATCAGTTTGGGAAGGATGGCATCCCGTGGGAGGGACCTCATGTGGAGCAGGGGCAGAGAGTGACCACAAAGGAGTGGTGGAGACGAAGCGTCAGGGACTGACCACAGCCCCCATTCCCCTCCGGTGCTTGGAGGGAGAAGGTGAAAAGGGCGGATTTGTACAAGGTACTCTTAGTTTCTTTCCTTTGTTTCTCACTTCTCTTGCCTTTTAGAAATAGGTAATAAATTACATTACTCTCCCTATACTGAGTCTGTTTCGCCCATGACAATAATTTGTGAGTGATCTCCCTGTCCTTATCTCAACCCTTGAGCCCTTTTCATGGTATTTTTTCTCCCTCGCTGTTTGAGGAGGGGGAATGAGAGTGGTTGTGGGGTCCTCAGCTACTCAGCTGAGTAAAACCACTACAAGAGCTTTCTATAGTCAAATAGCCTACTCTTCATAAAATCATGACAAATCATCTGTTTGGTTGTAGAAACAATAATATATATGTGTATATTAATATTTACTAGTAAGAAAAAAAAGAATAAATAACTGAAAATATATTGCCCAGAAAAAAAAAAAAAATCTTTACTAAAATCTTTCATTATGCTTCTGGCTTAATGTATTTCATAGAAACAAAAACATGTTGTCAAATAAAAAGTAAAGATTGCCAGAACGTCATAATATCTATTTTTCATTTTTCTTTGTGATACAAAATAAGGCTTGAATTTTAGAAAATTTTCGGGAACAGCTTTGAGCTGTCAAATTTAGCCCAGCTGCTAAAAGCTTTTTTATTACTAGTTTGATTCACTAAACATTTATGGTATATAGATACACATATCCTTAACATGTGAAATACAATTATTTTAAGTAATTGCTTGTTTAATAAGCTGGAAAAAATATTTTTCACCATTAGCAAGTTTAAGAATGACAGATATTCTTTAATAACTAATAAGGCCTTTTGCCACTGAATGAAGTCAGAGAAAACATAAATGTGCTTGACCTTTTTTCAAATGTACAGGAAAGCATTCATTAATTTTAGGGTTTAAAAATATGAATTAGTGCCATCAAAATGACCATCCAAAATTATTATTCTGTGGGTGATCAGCTATTCAAATTCTGTCAATAATTTTGAGAAGTCAGCGTTTAGATCTCAGATTAGATTTCTTAAAACGTGTTTTTATCAGGAGAAGATTCTGTGATTAAAGATGTCTGTATTGTATATTTTTTTCTTTTTAAGATTATTTGTGTCATTCTGGGAAAGGAAGTGTTTTCTAACCACAAACGGAGAATATCTGACATGGAAAACACCCTAGTACCTATCAGAGGAATAAAAAGTGACAAAATTTTACCTGAAAGCTCTTTGTTTTCCTCCAGGTTATATATTCAGTAAATTAAACATCTGAAATTCATAGTTTTTAAACTTTTTAATGTTTTTTTTTAAACATACTAACAAATTTATTTTGTGATGCATATAAAATAGTGATGAAGAGAACCCAATGTTAAGTCAGTAGTTGCGTGATCTCGTATTTGTTTGTTATTAAAAACAATTAACATTCCTGAATATAAATGAGGAGCATGTGAGTGTTAACCTGGTACCATTTTTGCAGGGAAGTGTTTTCTGAGAACACCTCAGAAGCTGATGTTGTTTCTTAGTGTAATGCACTTTTGTGCCACTGGGGAGAACAATCACTGGTTAGAACAATCAGAAAAGCATACTTTCTAGAAACAGAGAACTACGGTAGAAAAAAATAAATAAATTGTTACCTGAGTCATGAAACTGAAGTTTTAAAAAAATAAAATATCCTGTTGATTATCCAAATGGTAAGTGACATTACTCATGTTTTTTCAATGTATGCTTGCATATTACAAAACTTTAATATATATTTTTGTTATTCCTTAAGAATCATGAATCATCACTGAAATCAATTTCAATCCAATAATTATGTTTTATTAAATATGAAATGGAACATTAATTCAAATATTTTTAATAAACTGTGTCATGATTTCATTCTGAATTATACTGTATTGTTATGGCTTTGTCAAATTATTGATGGTCATTTTGTTATACAGATTCTGTTCAACAAGCCTTAACCTGGTGCCAGAATTTTCTCATCGATTTGATCTCAAGCCCATGGTTAAACCAATGTTCTGTACCTTTTAACCCGTGTACCATAAGACCAAAATCACTTGGTAAGAAAAAAAGGAGGTCAGCCAGTCCATGTTGTTACCAATGATGAATTGTTCTTTATAAAGAACTTTATGCTGTTATCTTCAGAATTTATCCTTGGATATCATGGGTGAGGAGATTTCAATCATTTCTGTACAAATTAATTGCAGAACATAATATATCTGATTGCCTTTTATTTTTCTATGTAATCATTAATTATGCCTAATTATTTTTAGTCCTTTTAGTCCTATCTTCTTGCTTCACCTGGAATCAATCATACAGGTACTCTTTAAACAATTTTCCTGGTGTTTGTTGTCTGCCTGACCCAGTATTTCTAGTGCTATAAATGTTTCCTTTTCCAGCCTAGGTAATCATTCATATGAGAGCTACTCAAATGTTTCAGTTTTGAATGATTTGGAATATACTCCACTTTAATTTTAGCTCTGAAAGAGTACACAAATCTGCCTACTAGGGCACAGTGCAGATCTCCACAATTTTTACAAGCTATTTAAACTATATGAATGGCTGAAATATTTATGTATTAGCGTTTTCTTGAAACTAGATAAAATCTTGCACTGCTGAATCAGAAGTCACTTTTGGATAGTATCAGTCCTGTTTATATATTATCTGTAAATATATGTGTTTTTCTGTTAGGCATTTTTCTGTAAGGTCAGTTGTGGATGAATGTCTGTCATATTTCCAAATTTGTTAGTGCTTCGAAAAGGTTGTACTTGTAACATTGAAATTGTAAAACAAAAATCAGTGAAAAGACTTTTGTAAATCTAGAACTGTTTTTCAAAAGCATGCTGTTATTAGACAAAGCAAGAACTATGAAGTGATTCTAGCACTATGCTCTTTAAAAACAGAATGATACAGAACAGAAATATAGGAGGTTTTAGGACATATATGTACTCTGCCTACAGTGACCTTTCTGATCAAGTCCTTTTCTACAGACTTGCTCTCAATATGTGACGGTGATTATTTTGTGGGCCTCAGAAATTCCACCCAGTGCTCTCTAACTCCAGGGAAAGAACAGTCTGCAATCACACAGAATCACAGAATCATAGAAAGGTTTGGGTTGGAAGGGACCAATTAGTTCCAAACTCATTGGCATAGTCAGGGACAATTTCAAGAAGACCAGGCTGCCCAAAGTCCCATCCAGCCTAGCCTTAAGCATTTCACAGAATCACAGAATCACAGAATTGTAGGGGTTGGAAGGGACCTCGAAAGATCATCAGGTCCAACCCCCCTGCCAAAGCAGGTTCCCTAGAGCAGGTTGCCCAGGTAGGTGTCCAGATGGACCTTGAATATCTCCAGAGAAGGAGACTCCACAACCTCTCTCCATGGATGGAAATTCACAGCTCCTCTTGGCAGCCTGTTTCAGTGCATCACCATCCTCAGAGTAAAGAATTTCTGCTGAATCTTTATATAAATATAAAGAGCCTCTTTCAATTTTTCCTGTAGGCCCCCTTTAAGTATTGAAAGGATGCTATAAGGTCTTCCCAGAGCCTTCTCTTCCCTAGGCTAAATAACCCCAGTTCTCTTAGCCTTTCTTTATTAGAGGTGCTCCAGCCCTCTGATCATCTTCAGGGCCCTCCTCTGGATCCACTCTAACAAGTTCATGTCTTTATTGTGCTGGAGGCCCCAGAGCTGAATGTAGTACTCCAGATGGGGTCTCAGGAGAGCAGAGTAGAAGGGGAGAATCACCTCCTTTGATCTGTTAGCTATGCTTATTTTGATGCAGCCCAGGATACGGTTGGTTTACTGGGCTGGAAGTGCAAATTGCTGGCTCATGTTGAGGTCTTCATTCCAGGCCCTTTTCCATAGGTCTACTCTCAATCTACTCATCACTCAGACTGTATTCCAGTTTGGAATTGCCCCAACCCAGGTGCAGCACCTTGCACTTAGTGTTGTTAAAATTCATGTTTTTTTCTGGTTTTGGTTGGGAGAGAATTATTTTTTTTCACAGTGGCTGGCATGTGTTATGTTTTGGATTTAGGAGAAAAATAAGGTTGAAAACATGCTGATGTTAGAAGCTAGGAGGGGAAAGAACCAGGTCAGCTGACCCAAACTGGTCAAAGGCATATTCCATACCATATCATATCATGTGGGACAATAAAAAATGGGAGGGTTGGCTGGGGTGGGGACAACTGCTTGGGGACAGGCCAGGCATCAGTTGGTAGGTAGCGAGCAATTGCAGTGTGCAGTGTGCATCACTTGTTTTATATATATAAATATTTATCATTATTACTATCATTATTTTTCCCTTCCATTTCTATCCTATTTAACTTCCTTTATCTCAACCCACAAGTTTTACATTTTTTTTAATTTATTCTTTTTTCTCTTTTATTTTATTTTATTTTATTTTATTTTATTTTATTTTATTTTATTTTATTTTATTTTATTTTATTTTTCTCTCCATTTTCTCTCCCATCTCACTCATCAGAGGAGGGAGAGTGAGTGAACATCCGTGTGGTGCTTAGCTGCCTGTCAGATTAAATGACAACAATGAGGTTTGCACAAGCCCACCTCTTGAGCCTGTTACTATCCCTCTGGACGGCATCCCTTTCCTCCAGTTTGTTGACTGCATCACTCAGCTTGGTGTCATTCACAAGCTTGCTGAGTATGCACTCAATCCCACTGAACATTTCACCAACAAAGATGTCATAGTTGTCCCAGTAAAGATTCCCAAGGTATACCACCTGTCACTGGTCTCAACCTGGACATTGAGCTGTTGACCACAACTCTTTGATTGTGACAGTCCAGTCAATTCTTTATCCACTGAATAGTCGATCATCAAATCCATGTGTCTTCACTTTAGAGACAATGATGTCATGCAGGACAGTATCAAATGCTTTGCATAAGTCCAGTTAGATTACATCAGTTGTTCAAGAGAAGTCTGACCTTGTTTCTTTTTATCCTCTCTCTGCCCATGGCCTTTTGGTTTTGTGAAACCTCCTTCCAGAGTTTCTGATGCATTAGCTCTAGTAACACTGAGAGACAGTCATTTAAAGAAACAAATTGTGAACTAGGCATAAAACCAGACATCACATGTGACAAATTCACATCTCTCCATAAACTTGTCTTCTCATTGTTATTCTGAGTTCAGCAAATATTACAGGTGGGATATAAAGCACAAATAAATGTTTACCTTACCCTGACACAACACATAAACTCACAAATTTTAATGAAGACATGGAATACCCAGCAGTATAAGTAATGGTTGCACAATTAGTACACTTCTACATTGCAAAACACAGTCCTCTGCAGAGAGAGTCCATAGATGGTTTCAAAGAAGCTAGACTTGGAACCATTCTAAAAATTACTCTCTCAACATAGCATCCTGTCTGAGGACCAAAGAAGGGCAATGAAGCTGGCGAAGGGTCTACAGAGCAAGTCTTATAAGGAGTGGTTGAGGGAACTGGGGTTGTTTATCCTGGAGAAAAGAAGCTTAGAAGAAACCATATTGTACTTTACAATTACCTTAGAAGAGGTTTTAGCAAGGTGGGGATCAAGGTTTTCTCCCAAGCACCAAGTGATAAGACAATGGGAAATTTTGATTATTAACAGATATTGCACTGTTTCACACAGCCATACTGCAAATGCACATACTTCAATTCTACATGCATTTTGCAGAGATTTCCCAAACCCTTCTTGAAACAATAGTTTGCCTTCACTGCACTTTGATTAGATACAAACACAGTTGATTAACAGTACTACTTAACGGTAGTAGTAGACTTAACCTTAAATAATTTAATTGTTTAAATGATTTTCATTTTACTCCAGCATTTGGAATTCATTCCAGATGGTGGCCAGTTACCAGTGATTTCCTTCATTGCTCAGTCATGGAGCAAGTTTTGTTTAATATTTTTTATCAGTGATCTGGATGAGGGGATTGAGTGCACACGGTAACTTTGCAGACAATATGAAGTTAGGTTAAACTGTCAATCTGCTTGAGGGTAGGAAGGCTTTGCAGAGGAATCTGGGTACTCTAGGTTGATGGGCTGAGTCCAATTGCTTGACATTTAGCAAGAGTAAATGCTGGATCACATAGGTCATAAAAAACCAATGCAATGATACAGGTTTGGGAGAGTGGCTGGAAACTTGCCTGGCAGAAAAGGACTAGGGGATACTTCACAGAATCACAGAATCACAGAATTTCTAGGTTGGAAGAGACCTCAAGATCATCGAGTCCAACCTCTGACCTAACACAAACAGTCCCCACTAAACCATATCCCTAAGCTCTACATCTAAACCTCTTTTGAAGACTTCCAGGCATGGTGACTCCACCACTTCCCTGGGCAGCCTGTTCCAATGCCTAACAACCCCTTCAGTAAAGAAGTTCTTCCTAACATCTAACCTAAAACTCCCCTGGCTCAACTTAAGCCCATTCCCCCTCGTCCTGTCACCAGGCACGTGGGAGAACAGACCAACCCCCACCTCGCTACAGCCTCCCTTGAGGTACCTATAGAGAGCGATAAGGTCGCCCCTGAGCCTCCTCTTCTCCAGGCTGAACAATCCCAGCTCCCTCAGCCGCTCCTCGTAGGACTTGTTCTCCAGGCCCCTCACCATCTGTGTCGCCCTTCTCTGCACCCGCTCAAGCACCTCAATGTCCTTCTTGTAGCGAGGGGCCCAAAACTGGACACAGTACTCGAGGTGCGGCCTCACCAGAGCTGAGTACAGGGGGACGATCACCTCCCTAGCATGTTGGTCACGCTGTTCCTGATACAAGCCAGGATGCCATTGGCCTTCTTGGCCACCTGAGCACACTGCTGGCTCATATTCAGCTGACTATCCACCATCACTCCCAGGTCCTTCTCTGCCTGGCAGCTCTCCAACCATTCCTCTCCCAGCCTGTAGCTCTGCTTGGGGTTATTGCGCCCCAGGTGCAGGACCCGGCACTTGGCCTTGTTGAACTTCATGCAGTTGACCTCAGCCCATCGGTGCAGCCTATCCAGATCCTCCTGCAGAGCTTTCCTACCCTCAAGCAGATCGACACACGCACCTAACTTGGTGTCATCTGCAGACTTACTGAGGGTGCAGTCAATGCCCTCGTCCAGATCATCAATGAAGATATTAAAGAGGACTGGCCCCAGTACTGAGCCTTGGAGGACGCCACTAGTGAGTGGCCTTCAACTGGATTTGGCTCCATTCACCATGACTCTTTGGGCCAGCTATCCAGCCAGTTTTTAACCCAATGAAGCGTATGCCACTCCAAGCCACGAGCAGCCAGTTTCTTGAGGAGAATGCTGTGGGAAACGGTGTCAAAAACCTTGCTGAAGTCGAGGTAGACCACATCCACAGCCTTTCCCTCATCCACCCAGTGTGTCACTTTGTCATAGAAGGATATCAGGTTCGTCAAGCAGGACCTGCCTTTCATAAACCCATGCTGACTGGGCCTGATCGCCTGCTTGCCCTGCAAGTGCTGCGTGATGACTCTCAAGAGGATCTGCTCCATGAGCTTTCCTGGTACTGAGGTCAAACTGACAGGCCTGTAGTTTCCCGGGTCTGCCCTCCGGCCCTTCTTGTAGATGGGCGTCACTTTTGCTAGCCGCCAGTCAACTGGGACCTCCCCCAATAGCCAGGACTGCTGATAAATGATGGTAAGCGGCTTGGCCAGCTCCTCTGCCAGTTCTCTCAGTACCCTTGGGTGGATCCCATCTGGCCCCATCGACTTGTGCACATCCAAGTGCCATAGCAGGTCACCAACCATTTCTTCATGGATAGTGAGGGCCACATCCTGCTCCCCATCCCCTTCCACCAGCTCAGGGTACTGAGTATCCAGAGAACAACTGGTTTTGCCACTAAAGACTGAGGCAAAGAAGGCATTGAGCACCTCCGCCTTTTCCTCATATCTTGTAACTAAGCTCCCCCCTGCATCCAGTAAAGGCTGGAGATTCTCCTTGGAGATTCTCCGTTTTGCACTGATGTATTTGTAGAAACATTTTTTGTTGTCTTTGACGGCAGTAGCCAGATTGAGCTCCAGATGAGCTTTGCCCTTTTCTATTTTTGTCCCTGCACTGCCTTGCAACATCCTTATAGTCCTAGAAGGCTTTTTCTAACCTCTATCTTGAAGGCTTTTTCTAACCTCTATGGTTCTATGATTCTATGATCATACCTGAATTTAGTATTATGAACTACAGTGCAGTGATGTTGTTTTAGTCATTTTCTGAGGAAGTACTTGCACCATTTCGTGCAATATTGTGTTTTATGTTCATTGAAATGCCATAAATCGCTAAAAGATAAAGAAAATGACTTTTTTATTATAGCACAAAACTATAGCATGGTCTAACAATTACAGGAAAGTACTTTCATTAACAGACTTTCACCAACAGACTACATAAATAACAGTGACAAATAGCACTTGCCTTGCTAATACATCACTACTAATCCATCAGCTTTAACTAAGTCTCAGATGACCTAAAAAACTCAAGAGTTCTGCCAGTACCCTGACTTAGCTTACATGCTTGAAAAAATTTATTATGTTAGCTTTCCTTCTACATACATTATGGTCAAATAAACTGATCTAGTGGGGAGCTGCCTTGTCTTCAATATTCAGTATATTAAATGAAGTCCCAGTTTAAGAAAAATGAAAAAAAAGAGATAACAGTGGTAAACATGCATTCAACATGAATAAAAGAATATTGTACATCACAAGGGAAAATCAAATGCAGTTTCAGTATTTGATAATTTCCTCAAAGTTAAATTATATCTAAGAATCTTTTATGAAAGGCATATGTTTTTGCCAATCTGAAAGCAAATTAAATTTAGTTTCTATGTAAGCCACTGCAAGGAGAAAAGAGGATAGAAATGTGATTTTTAAGGAATTCAACTTAAAGTCAATATCATAAACTGCAAAGAGTGAGCAGTGTTCACTGTGTATTTAGTTAGAGCAAAATTTCATCTCAGTTCTCCCCGTGTGTGACTAATCAACACATCCTTACAGTGGAAGAAGGCTCAGAGGAGATAGGTGCAGATGATATGCTCATAAATCTCAAGGAAGAATATAGGAAATGACCACAGCTATTGCAAAGAAAGCTGAAATCATCTCAATACAGAGACCACAGGGTGATCTTTGTTTTAGATGAAGTGCTGTATCAATTGAGTGGATCAACTAGTTGTGTAAATGGCCTTCCCTGATGTTGCAGTTTAACCCCAGCAAGCAGATAAGTACCACACAGCCATTCACTTACTCCCGTCACAGTGCAATGGGGGAGAGAATCAGGAAGGTGAAAGCGTGAAAACACATGGGTTGAGATAAAGACAGCTTACTAGGCAAAGCAAAGGCTGTGCATGAAAGCAAAGCAAAACAATTAATTTGCTACTTCCCATTGGCAAGCAGATGTTCAGCTATTGCCAAGAAAGCAGGGCCCATCACACATAACAGTTTCTTGGAAAGACAAACACCATCTCTCTGAACATCTCCTTCTTCCTCCTTCTTTACCACCATCTTTTATTGCTGACTGTCGTGGTTCCGCTCGAGTGGGCAGCCAAGCTCCACCACAGCCGCTCTCTCACTCCCCCTCCTCAAAGTGGAATGGGGAGAAAATATGTGAAAAGGGCTCAAAGTTTGAGATAAGGATGAGAAAATCATGCAATAATTATTGTAACGGGCAAAACAGACTCAGCATAGGAAGACAGTAAAATTTATTGCTCATTACTAACGAGCTAGAGAAGTGAGAAACAAAGGAAAGAAACCAAAAGCACCTTCCCCCCCCATCCACTCTCTTCCACCTCCTCCCCCGAGCGGTGCAGGGGAACGGGGGAATGGGGGTTATGGTCAGTCTACAGCACTTCTTCTCTGCCACTCCTTCTCAGTCACTCTCATCCCCTGTGCTGTGAGGTCCCATCCACGGGATGCAGTCCTTGATGAACTGATCCGGCGTGGGCTTCCCACAGGCAGCAGCTCTTCCAGAACTGCTCCAGATATGGGTCCGTATCACAGGGTCACAGGGTCCATCCCTCAGGAGAAAACTGCTCCAACCTGGCTCCCCCACGGGCAGCAGCTCCTGCCAGGTCACCTGCTCCTGAGTGGTCTCCTCTCCACGGGCTACAGGTCCAGCCCGGAATCTGCTCGGGCAGGGGTCTTCCACAGGCGGCAGCCTCCATCAGTGCAGGGTCATCTGCTCCACCGTGGTCTCCTCCATGGACTGCAGCATGGAACCCTGCTCCACCGTGGCACTCCATGGGCTGCAGGGGGACATCCTGCTTCACCATGGTCCTCACCACAGGCCACAGGGGACTTCTGCTCCGGCGCCTGGAGCACCTCTCCCCCTCCTTCTGCACTGACCTTGGTGCCTGCAAGGCCATTCCTCACTCCCTTCACTCTCCCAGCTGCTGTGTGGCGCAGCATTTTTTTCCGTTTCTTAAATATGCTCTCACAGAGGCGCAAAACAACATCGCTTATTGGCTCAGCTCTGGAAAACAATAGGGCCCTTCCCAAACATGGGGCAGCTTCTAGATCTTTCTCACAGAAACCACCCCTATGGCCTCCTGCTACCAAAACCTTGCCACGTAAACCCACTACACTGACCATGACGTCGTATGGTTTGAAATATCCCTTTGGCCAGATTGGGCCAATCCAGGAAAGTGTAAATGTCTCACCATCCTGCATAATAACTACTAGCCCATGCAAATGACTCAGATATTCTGGAGTTTTCAGAAGGGACGAGTCATCTAAGAATCACAGAATATCCCAAGTTGGAAGGGATCAACAAGGATCATCCAGTCCAGCTCCTGGTTCAACACAGGACCACCAAATCAGACCATGTGTCTGAGAGCATTGTCCAAACACCCATCGAATTCTGTCAGGCTCGGTGCTACGACCATTGCCCTGGGGAGCCTGCTTTGCTGCCTGACAGCATTTTCAATGAAGAACCTTTTTCATACACCAAGCCTGACCCTTCCTTGTCCTAGCTCCATGCCATTCCCTCGGGTCCTGTTGCTGTCCCCAGAGAGAAGAGCTCAGCGCCTGCCCCTCTGCTACCCTTGTGAGGAAGCTGCAGTCTGCCACGAGACCTCCCCTCAGCCTGCTCTGCTCTAGGCTTAGTTTCAGCAACTTGACTCCCACAAGTGGAATTCTGCTCCAGATTACTGACATCTTACTTCAGGTGTCTAAGTATATGTATCCATATGAACCATGTGACTAAGCTGTCATACTTTATGGTTACCTCATCATTAGAGTCAACGGAGTCTAGAGAGATACTCAGCTCACCTAGATTTTGATCATCTAAAAGACGAAATAAAAAATTAAGTTAAATAACTGAGAATGTATCCAGAACATTCTTCCCTGCAGGTAAGGTTTTATAACACCATAATTTTATTTTTTTTTCCTTATAGGCTTTCTCACTGTAATCATGTAACAATTTTATAACAATAGTTCATTCACGTTATAAACCAATATACATCTCTTATGAATTACTTTCATGAACATTCACAGTACTTTGAAGCTTTAAGTATGAATTGGTATATATGAGATGTTGCAGGGAAATTGTGAGTCACTTGATTTGAAAAATTACAATTGTATGAGAAAGTAACTTAATACATAATCTATTGTAGCTCTAGGTTGCAAAAAAACACTGAATCAAGTAATTTTGTCCACTCATTTTCACATTAATTTTGCACTGCCTAGAGTGACATAAACATTTTTGTATTTATAAGGTAAACAATTTTTAATGTTTTGAATGTTTTAATATGCACTTAGTTGATAAAAAGGAACTGAATATCTTGAAAACTGTTTTAAAATACTGATGTAATGAGTACAATCTAGAACAGGTGTCAAGATTTTGCAATGAAAACATGCAAGGTAGATGATGTATTTTATTTATTTTTTATTATTTTTTACTTCTGCTTACATTTCTTTCTTGCAAAAAATAAAAATAAAAATTACACGTAATCAACAGCTATAAAAATTAATATTTATAAGCTGTATAATGGGAAATGACAAAAGATTACACTTCAGTTTATGTAATCTCCATATCTAAATTTTAAGATAGAAAATGAGCAATAAGAAAATGAGCAATGTAACCAGATAAAACTGTTGCAACTACAGTAGCAGGACTGTGAAATCAATTTCTGTCTGTTTGATTTACACATATTTGTACAGAGATTTCTTTACACTTTCTCCATAGCACAATTCTGTGGTTTGTATGTGTGGAGGAGTCTGTGGCAATAGTTTCATATGCAAGACTTAGAATCACAGAATCATTGAATTATAGAATAATTTAGGTTGGAAAAGACTTCTCATATCATCAAGTCCAACTTTTAACCTGCCAAATCTACCACTCCCTAAGCACCACATCTACATGTAGATATACATGTACATGTAAACATTTAGAATACCTCCAGGGATGGTGACTCAACTGCTTTCCTGGGCAGCCTGTTCCAATGCCTCACAACCCTGTCAGTAATTTTTTTATTATTATTATTATTTTTAATCCAAATATCCAACCTAAACCTCCCCTGGCACAACTTGAGGCCATTTAATCTTTCCTATTGTTTGTTGCTTGGGAGAAGAGACCAACCCCTACCTTACCACAATCTCCTTCAAGCTAGTTGTAGAGAAGATCAGGAGATAAGGTATCTCCTGAGCCTCCTTTTCTCCAACATAAATAACCTCACCTCCCTTAGCCACTCCTCATAAGACTTGTCTTCTAATAGAGAACCTCAAGCAATAGACTATAGAAAAACATGCAATAGCTAAAATAGTACAGAATAGAAAGTAACACATATTCGACCTTGTTTCTTCTCTGGGACAGGATCAATTGCTATAAATCAGTGGCCCACAGGTTTTTACAATGGTGTTTCTTGAGCAAAATTATTTTTTTTTCTCTTAGTACATATAGTTTGAAGTATCCCGCACTTCCACAGAAATAAAGAAATACAGTTCACAGCAAGATCACATAATAATACTCTATCTCAATAGAATCATTTCCTTGACATTTTGAGTCCTCTTACACAATGTATTTTAAACCAAAGAGCTATTCTTCCAAATGCAATGGTGCCTCATCTAAATTATTGTCCTTTATTTTAGAGCAATCAGTGTCTGATATGAAGACAAAATGTATTTCCTTTTGAAGGGAAAAGTAATCTAGAAAGGTAAATATTTTAATCCACTGGTTAGGTTTTCTGTATGTAATGAACATAAAATGTACAGCTACAGTCATTAAAAAGCAAACAAAAGACTTGATCCTCTTTCTAGATCATGTACGTAAGTTTAAATTATCTGAAAGTTCATATGCCTATCACATGGCCTTAAGTTCTACCAACTAATCATATATCCTATATATCCTATAAAGCTGTATTTCTTTTTATTAGTTTCCAATGTAAATTGTCTCAGTCTTGTATAAAGACATATATACAGTTGGAAAAATGAAAAATATTATATATCTACCTCAACTCAGTTCATTCTTGGTTAAGGTAAAAGTTATCCTTTATTTTAATCCTGCCATCTTTCCTGAAAAGTGATCAGTATCTGAATGAGTTGCCTAGAACCCCTCTGAACTGAATACAATTTGAATACAATTCTGGGCTGGAGGAGTCTTTTTTTTTTTTTTTTTTTTTTTACTAAGACAGAAACAGCATTATTATATTTATCTATTCACAAGGAATCTATTTTTAAGAATTTCATCTTATATTATTATTACTACATTTAATAACTGTTATAAGTATCTATATGTTATTATTAGCAAGTGACTTCCTCCATGTCTTGGTGAAATAACTATGAAATAGAGCTATATATTGTGTGAAAAAGTACACATTTTTAGATTGATTGACTGGCTGACAGCTTTAGCAAGTGTCTCCAATTTTTCTGTTTTAAGACTGGATGACTTGTCCAGACTCCCTTGAATTTGCTGATTGTTCAATATATTATTCTTTACTTTGTCCATTTTGACAAGTGAAAAAATCAAGAAATATATGACTGTGTTTCAAGCTGTTCCTACTCCTCTGATCTCTTGAAACTGGCAGAAAAGTTCATGACAACCATAAACACTGAATGCTGTTTGGAATTAACCAAGCAGAGGCAAGGTCAATATTGTTTCTCCATGGGCTGCAAACATCACGGGACTGTAGCTTCTGATTTTAATTTTTAATGATTTATTTTTCCACGCCAGCATAAACATACACTGTTCTTCACACGTATGTTTCATTGGCTACCTCTGATATTGAGAAATGTTTGAGTAGAGTTAGGAGTTCTGTATGTTCTCTATTTCTTCTTCCCCTTCTCTACAAAGACAGATACTTTCCAGCTCTATGTGTTATTCCAGAAATATTTTCATTATAAGAGATCTGTCTGCTTCTCTCTCTCTCTCTCTCTCTCTTTTTTTTTTTTTTTTTCCTTTCCTTAACAAAAAGTTTTTCTCTTCAGGTATCTCTAGTGTTTACAGTACTCATATACACATCTTCTTCAATTTAAGAAAGCTGCGTGGAATATTTCAGACACTTGTGGCAACCAGGCTCATTAGAAGAAAATATACTCCACCTTCCTTCCATAGAGTTATTTATATCATGTAGAACTTTCTGCTACCTGCTGACATATTGAAAGGTGAAAATGATTAAGAGTTATACGTTGCTAAATCATACAAAACTGAGATTACATGACAACATGCAGAATATGCCAGTCAGCATGCACCCAAGATGTCCTGTGCTGATTTCAAAATCCTGTGAATAATTGAAAGGTACAATATGCTATGACAGTCTGATCAGTGAAATTAAAATGCTGACAGCTTTTGAAATATTTGAAATACATTTGATTTTGTAAGAACATTTTTTTCATTATTTTAACTCAGGAAATGTAATGGGTTTACAAGACAAGGTTTTAGCAGGGGGACTGTGGCGGTGGCCTCTGTGACAAGAGTCCAGAAACTTCCCCATGTCAGATAAGAGCCAGCTCCAGCTGGCTCCAAAAGGGACCCACAGCTGGCCAGAGCTGAGACAGTGAGGGACGCTGTTTGCTCCTCTTGGAGAACAGATTTAAGAAAGGGGGGGGAAAAAATAAAAAAAATCTGCTGTGCAACAGTAGCTGGGAGAGTGAGGAGTGAGAACCAGCCCTGCAGACATCAAGGTCAGTGCAGAGGCAGGGCAGGAGGTGCTCCAGGCGTGTAGCAGAAGTTCCCCTGAAGCCTGTGGAGAGGCCCCTGGTGGAGCAGGCTGTCCCCCTGCAGCCCATGGGTCCCACATGGAGCAGATCTCCACTCTGCAGCCCATGGAGGAGCCCCTGGTAGAGCAGGTGGATGTTGCCTGGAGAAGGCTGCGGCCCTTGGAGAGCCCCCACAGGAGCAGAGTTCTGGGGGGAGCTGCTGCCCATGCTGGAGCAGTTTGCTCCTGAAGGACTGTACCCAGTACTACAGAACCATGTTGGAGTAGTTCTTGAAGAGCTATTGCCTGTGGTCAGCCCCTGCAGGATCTGTTCAGGAAGGACAACATCCCGTGGGAGGGACCCCGCATAGAGCAGGGATAGAGAGTGACTGTGAAGAAGTGTTGCAGTCAAAGCATTAGGGACTGACCACAGCCCCCACTCCCCCATTCCCCTCTGCAACTTGGGGATAGGAGGCAGAAGAGGGTGGACGAGAAAAGAAGGTATTTTTAGTTTGCTTTTCATTTCTCACTGCTCTAGTCTGCTGGTGATATGTAATATTTATCTCCTTAAGCTGCGTCTGTTTTGCCTGTGTTGATGACTGGTGGGTGATCTCCCTTCAGGCCTTTGTGTATTTTCTCTGTCTTTTCCTTTGAGGAGTGAGAGTGGGAGGATGGTTGTGGTGGACTTCAGCTGCTTAGCAGGGTAAAACTAACACAGGAAATAAGCAAAATACTGTAATTTCCAGGAAACACAGCTTAAAAACTAGGAGGCAGAGTACATCAATACTAAATACATTTGGGTATTCTATATATGTCATGGAACCTCAAAATTGTTATTAAAATAAATATTTCTGGTTTACTCAGCAACCTGTGCGTTGCAAAGTATTAAAAAAAAAAAAAAAAAAAAAAGTTTTCTTTCAGTTCTTTTCATGCAGCGCAGTTCCTTTCTGTATTTTCTCTACTTGGAATGTGCATTTTATTTTAATGGACTAGTCTTTTTGTCTATCTTCATTATCAAAAAAAAATCTTTTAAACAGTTCCTTGCATTTGCACTCATTCACTTCACATGTTCTCAGCAATGTGTTTATGCTTAATTCCATTAAAGAGTTTGTATTTATTCACGTAATCACATGAATTAAAAAATGGTAAATCACAGTATTATGAGATGTCCATCTGCAAGTGTGAGGAAAGACCATGGAACAACAGTAGGTTTGCATTCTGCTGTTTTGGGTGGAAGGAAATGGTTTTCTTTCTTCCCATACTTGTAGCGGTAAACGATGCTTTTCTCCTCGTATTCATTTTATGACTGTCACGTAGGTCATGTGCTATAGATATGATTCCTATGCTTATGTATAAAAGCCAGATCTTTCACATCCACACCTAGCAAAATTACAGGGAAACCTTGCTCTCATTGGTGTAGAAGATGTGCACATGGAAACACGTATTTGAACTGGGCACTTATAAGAACAGAGATGACCATTTCTTTCTGATGGAGAACATGCATAATAACATTTCTCTGAGTTTTGAAATTAATATATGTACACACCTGTATTCCTATTTAAGACGAAGCTAGAGGAGGATATAAAACTTTGAAATTTCCTATGAGATTAAAAAAAAAAAGAAAAAAGAAAAAAAATAAATTATTCTTGTAATCATACCTGCTCTCTTTAAAATATTTGTATATTCCCAGTTCAGCATCACATTTACCGATAATCGTGTTTTCATCTTAGCAGTACCTCCTGTGATTCACCCTATTTTTTCTGCAGCTGACCAATGGACTTGAGTCCTATCTGATACTAGAACCAGACCTTTGAGATACCAGGTAAGCAGTACTCTCAACATCAGTATTAGCAACTCTGCAGAAAAGTTCTATGAAAATTCTAATCTTTTGATGGTCCCTTGCTATAGAAAATAGATAAGTTTTTGACCAGTTCTATCCTGATTATGACTTTGCTTGCCATATGTTAGTGCAAGCTTTACTGTCATTATATCTACTGCATTGCAAGTAATTATGAAGTTTCTCAAACACTTTAAGTACTTCACACCCACCTGTAAATGTGCTGACCTATGAAATGATACATTCTGTTTTTTAAGCTTTGTAACTTAGTCCTTGATTCTGCAAGGGCATGTGAAGGAATGCTGTCACAAGCTGTTTCAAGTCCTCATTCCAAAGTCCACGTAACATTTCCAATTGCCTACTCTTTCAACTTGTTCTAATTAGATATAAAAATTTAAATATGAAGACCAAGACATCTGATAAAGTCACAAAAGAATTTATTTTTAACTGTACAGCTTTCAAAAATTCACTCTGGATCTATGGTAGTAAAATTACAAATTTATAAAGCAAAGATCGTAACTATGCAGTCAACATCAGCTTTTATCAAATGTATCTAGAAAAAAACTCAGCAGAATAAAATGAAACTGAGTAACTGCATTCACTTACTAAATTAGCTCAAAATAGGGAGAAAATCTACCATATATGCAAAGATGAGAATTCTCTGTTTACCATACTGAACATCAAGAATTTTTACAGGAACAATAAATCTTTGCTGACTTTGCCTTAAAACTATATCCTTTCTAACTTATATATATGGAATGTCTTATGGAATATTTTTTGTGATAACTGAGACAAGGAAGTGGGTTTGACTTTTTTTTCTTTTTTTTCTTTTTTTTTCTTCAATTTAACCATAATAAAAAAAATGACACTACTATATAGGCCTATAATATCACAAGAAAAAAAATGTTATCCTAGAGGATAGCTGGGCAAATGTCTAAGAACTACAATCTTTTCTGAAACGTTAATATAGTAACCTTTTTAAAATGTTACCAAAGAATCAGAAAGAATCTGAATAAAATGAAAATGTCATGCTTATCACCAGTCTAATAGTTTTACGTGTCTTTATTTTTTTTGGGGGGTGGAAGGGGGTTGGGGGCTTGCTGCAGGTATGTGCTTGATAGATTTGTATGTAAATACAATCAACAATAGTCTATGAATAGGGAATGGCTGCATGCAGTATGCAGAGTGTATTCATTCTAAAGTTCATATTGGTAAGGATGTTTTCTTTCTACATCTATTTAAAACTCTCTTCAGAATGGATTTTGATAGTTCATTCCTTAACAGTAGTAATTTGCTTCCTAATCCACTGGTGCTATTGAAAACAACCTTTTTAATTCCTTAACAATCTTTTTGAAATGGAAGAGTTGTGAACATTATCATGTTTGCTAGATATTATTAAAATACTCTGTGGTTATTCTTACTTCATACAGACTAATAAGGATCATGAAAGAAAATGGTTTCTCAGAGGTAAGACAATGTTCCATGATGCTTCATCAGGCAGGAGCAAGAACATCTAAGAGTTTCAAAACTTTTTGAGAGGAAAGGACATATTTCTAGCCACCACTGACATCTGTCAAAGCTCTGGTATAAAATAACATACATTCTTTACAACTTCGAGGGGAGCACTTGGTACCCAAATACAAAGATTCTGGGTTTATTTTCTTTGAAGGTTTAACTATGGTAGGCTTGAATGTGTTTTTGGTCCTGTTTTGATAACTTGCATAAAGTTGATGTGGCTTTATTTTATAGAAATGTGTTTTCATTTTGTCTTTGACACTGAAGAGTGTTTTTTTTTTTTTTTTTTTTTTTTTCCCATAAAGTGAATTAAAAAAAGAAAAAGAAAAAAAAAAATCAGTTGCTATACAAAATCCTTACCAGATTCACAATGTCCTTAATAATAAAAAGAGATTATAACCTAATTCAAACAGACACAGTGAACTTCAGCTACAGCTAAATAAGTTTCCTTCAGAAGATTCATTGAAGACAATGAAATCACTGATTTAGTCCAGGACATCACAATTGATTTCACTGATTTCCTATCAGTTACTGGGAAAACAGACAAACAAACAAAAATCTATTTTTTTCTACCCCAAATAAATCAAATAATAAAAAATAAGTATTACATCAAAACTGAATTAAAGGGAGTGGAATTACAATGGGACTGAGGATTTTTTTTTTTTTCAAAACCACTTATTATCTAGGACAACATTATCTTTCATTAGACCAAAATCAGTCATATGCTTTATTTTCTCCCAATTTGATCAGAAAGAACAAAAATGGAAGTGTCACGGATTAATATATCTGGAATATTTTCATTGGAAGAATTCCATTTCACAGTGTATACTCATTTTGCAGTGTAAATTCAGTCTCTGAACAGCAATCCAGACTCTCAGCTCCAATTTACAATTTTAAAAGCTGCCTGCCTGAAGTTTTAAGACTAGAGGTTATCCGGGCAAAGCTGTGAACAAAATTAGCTACAAACACAAAAATTGCAAATGTGACATGAATTATGTGAACTGAAACTTAAGTATATTCACGTATTTCTGTTGTAAAGGAAGATGTTTATTTCCTCAGTACTCTAGTACAATGACAGACAAACATCTGTACTTTTCACTTAGCCAGTTACTTGAGTAAGTGGTGATGAAAGAGGGCAAATTTCTGTTGCCCATCTCCCTCAATTCAATTAAAAAAAAAATCATGTTATATCTTATAAAAAAAATCTCAATTTTCCTCGGTCTCAAAATGTAAATGTAACATAAAATTATCCAAGGCATTAATATGGAAATGTAATTTGAGAAATAGTGCATATTATGCAATTTGAAACTTACATGGTACAAGAACATTTCATTATGCAAAGGGGAAGACAAGACGTGTAGGAGTCCTTTTCTTTGGAAAAATATTTTTTCACCTAAAGTGAGGAATGTTGTATCCCACATTGATTCTTATTTTTCCATGTGACAAAGTTATGACATGTCAAGCTGTGTGATGCAGATCTTCCTGGAAAAAAAACTCTCAGGTATTGTAGTAGCATGGGTGTTACAAAGATATCAAAGATAAATACTCTAGACTTCAATTTGTAAATGATTTCAAATTATTTTCCTCTGTTTCATCAAAAGTAAACTTAATGTATGCCAACAATTTATTTCATGTATTTCAGAAAAAATAAGATCTGTTCTTCTGTCAATTTGCAACCCCTGACTCCCACCCTCACCCCAAATAGGATGTCTAACAACAACAAGTTATTTTTCTTTATGTGGACAAGAGATAATGTTGGAGTATAATATTTAATCTGAGATTTTTTTTCTTGTAGGTTCTTTATAGCATGTTGATCCTACAGCACTTGTATGAACACTTCAAACTATTTCATATATCACATACAATTGCTTTTTGTTACGTTTTTCATAGAATATTTGAAATTATATTTTTAATGAATTTTCACTTGCACTTATTTATTGCACACTCCATATGTTGTATGATTTTTATAAATAATTGTGTTGCTGACTCATTAAAAAATAGAACTGGCAGTGTTGATATGGCCTGTCCTGGCTGCAGATCAATAAAATATTAGCAAAGAAGTTAAGTTTACTTATTAAAGTATACAGTATGCTAGAGATAACACAATTTTAGAATTGACTAGTAGAACATAATCTGGTGTAAATTGGAATCATACATGGTGTGTTCTCTCTGATGCACAGGCAGTCATGGCAGTGTTCATTAAAAATAAGAAAAAAATAATGTGTTATGATCTTGGCAGAGGTAATGTTTGCATAGGAATCAAGTTCACAAACAGCTGTTCTGGTCACTGTTGGTGATGGAAGTCCTGATTTTGATTAGAGACCTATTGCAAGAAGAAACACCATCTTCAGGTAGACCAAGAGAGACTCCTCAAACAGTTCTTGCACAGTTTTGCACAGTTCTTTCTAGCTGGACCCAGTGCATGCATAATTCTTTGCTCTTCATATGTCTTTATATACAAATCATCAGTTAAAAAACTGCATACAAAAGACTAATCCACCTCACCATGACTGCATGAACATTTTTTTTTTGGGCCATTTATTGTCTAGGCACAATTTAATTATTTCTACAGCATGAATCACCTTTGGAAGTCTTTGGGAATCACCACCCAGGATGTTAATCAACATTTCCAAGCGTACAAATTGGACTAGATGCAGCAGGAGTTGCCTTAGGCAATTTCTAGACCTGTCCAAAATCTTACCTGCAGTAGTCCTCTAGTAATCAGTCAAAAACTTAATTCTAAATGTTCAGTTAATGATCTAGTTTCAACTCAGTCTATTGTTTCAAACCAATCCATCATCTTGTCTATACAAAGATGAGAAAACTTTGTCAAAGGAGTTCCTGGACCACCCAAGGAATTAATGTCTCAGGTGCAATGGGTTTGTAGACAGGCACAGCCCAGCTATCTAACTATACATACTTAATTTCATGCTTACAATTCACTTATTCAAGACCTATAGCTCTTGTCTTGCTGTAGACTATTCTTTATCAAATACAACTTTTTTTTTCTTTTTTTTTTTTTCCTTTTTTTTTTCTTCTGTTTATAGTACTATGAGACATATACTTAGCAGTGTGCTACCTTTTCCCTGCAGTGTTTCTGAGTTTTCATATTGGTTTCTGTCACTATTGCTGTTTCTTCCCCTCACATTTTTTCCTCTCCTCTGACCTGTTTCAAGCTCACCCACACTTGGGGTGGTACAGCTACAAAACTGGCAGTGGTGAAGAAAGGCAAAACTATTTGCAGGGCCCAGCCTGTGGACAAGAACTCTGGATACTCATCTCTTACCAAGTTCCCATTCCTAGCACTGCTTCCTTTCATAGCACTGATGAGAAAGGAGAGAAGAGAGGAGGAAAAATAAGAAATTTACACCTGAGATTAATGGTGAGAATCAACACTTGCAGCAGCGTGTAATTGATTAAATCAAATTGGTCTTAGTATTGGCCTACCTGTACTGGTTTTCAGAAGGTGGCAAGGGCAGAAGCAAATAATAGACAAGAGTCAAAAATAACAAGGAAATCTGGGAGATTTGTCCATAAAAACTGGGGGATTTTTCAAGATTTATTTATTTTTTCCTAAAATAAATGTTTGATTCAGAATTTATTGGTGTAGTGCTATTTAGATTAAAATTATTTCTAATCAACCTTTGGGAAAAGTCAATACATTTTTGGCTGAGACACACAAGAGATAAGGGTCTTTGAATACATTATTTTTTAATTGTTTTATACTTAGAATATAATGCAAGGTTGAAAACTTGATTAATTATGGAAGTGGGAAAAAATTTCATTATCCACAGCTGGAACTCTTTTGTGCTCTAACAATATCTTTCCAAAACTGCCATTATCTAATAAACCTTTATAATCTGACCTTCTGAAATGCTGTGTATTATGTATTGCTTAATGAAGGACTGAGCTCAAAACACATTCTATAAGGTGAATATATGTGATTTTTATCTTAAAGTAAATTTGATCTTACTCTGGATGCTCTTGCATATGCACATTAACACATGCTGTTATTTAGGAAAGGAAGGAAAGGTACATATTTCTGTTTACATAATTATTAAAAATTATCTTAATTAGAAAAAAAAAAGAATGTAAAATATTCTGACCTAAAATAGTTTAATTTCTACAAATAAGAGAAAAAAAAATCTATTTTCTTTGCAAATTATTTACAGCACTGCTAAAAAACAAATTATAGCTTTAATGAATGATCCAAGCACTGGGCTGGAAAAAAAAAAAAATCATTATCTGAGCCTGGAGAATACAGGCTCATCTTTTTAATCCCTAATACTGGTGTTCATTAAAAAAATAAAATAAAATAAATAAATCACAATATATATCTTTTAGCCAGTAAATTGCATTTTGTGAAATTATCATGCAATTTATCTTCTTCTTTCCATTGTCGGGTAATGTTCTGTAGGATATTGGGTACAGGCAACAGATTTGTGACAAATGCAAATCTCAATGTCTACTATTTATATGTAAGTCCCACAATAATTTTACTGAAACATACCTATGAAATGCTGTGAATGGTATGAATTAATTTCTTTGGCCTCTAGTAAACTTATTTCAGACGGAAAAACTCCTCCCTTATTCTAAAAAGAATGATTCCTTAAGCCTTCACTGTCCTAAAAATCTCTATAGTATTCTGTGAGGAAAGGAGTCAGTAAAAAGCTATAATATATTCAGATTTAGCTTCAACTCTGTCAGAGAAGCCTAGTGAAGGTTCAGTCAGCTCCTGTGATTCCCTGACTAGCCAGTAAGTCTCCCGCTAGAGGTAGATGAAACACTGTCTCCTCCCAGACAGAACCTCTAATCTCCTTTCTGTCTTTTTTTGTCATTGGATAGGTTCCAGAAGGTTTGATCGGAGGTAGCAGGTAACATTGTTTGCTATCTGTCAATAAGCAGTCAGAGCCTAAAATGTATCTATAACAGATTTGATGAAAAAAATATGAACATAATTGTTTTACTGTTCAAGGTGTATTCTAACAAAAGAACAGAAATAGAGATTATCTACTGTAGACTATGTGCTTACCTTTAACTTCTAACAAAACTTGTTTTAATTAACAAACTACTGAATGTGGTATGTGTTCCACAGGTAAAGCAGCCTGGTTTATGTTAAAATAAACATACAGTGGAGACATAATTCATAAGGATATCCACCTGTGTTAATCATCTTATAGACAGAAAGAAATTGACTTAATAATGAAGGGTCAGGCAAAACATGAATCAGCTCATCTGATGTCTAGGTCAGAAGGACTTTCCAAATAAACAATAATTATAAAGGCCCATGCTTACCCCCATCAGAACTGCAAAGGAATAGAAACTTGTAAAGTTTTTGATAAAATTTCTCTGTTTGCCTGGAAGCCTTACGTATGACTTATTTCAGAAGACAAGGGTTAAGGGGCAGTCCTATTTTGCTCAGATACCTTTTTGGCCAATTATGGTTATGAAGAGAGACCTGAAGGAAATAATTCAATTAAAGAATCATAGACGTAAGCTTTTACAAGTCTGAGAGGAAAATAGAAATAACATTCCAGTAGTCTGAATTCCTCCATTTAATTTCTCATTCTGGAAACTGAACTGTTCTCATAGCATGGCATGAAGTCAGAGGTGTTTTGGAAGGTAATAAGACTCAGCTATTGAAAGGATTGAGGAGTCTTGTTCTCTTGATGGTGTATACAGAAATATACTACTGCAGTGCCCTGAAGCCCTCTCCTTCCCTAGTTTGTAAATTTTCTCTCCATGACAGTTAGCATTCAGGAAGGAATGGAAATGTAAATAGCCAAGGTGCACCTCAACTCTCATCCAGATGTGCAATAGTGAAGTGGCTAGGGAAAATTTGAAAATACTCGTTTGAAAATACTCCAAAACCCTACTATTAGGTGCCTTGTGAGGAATCTGTCTATCCTACAGGTATTTTGTTGTGCATTGGTGCCCAGATGTTGGCAGTACGAGGATTGCAATGGTGACCCCATTGAGGAAGCTGCCCTATGTCAGGCACAACCAGTTCCAGCAGGCTCCAATGGCCCCACCACAGGGCATGGCTGAGTCTGTTATTGGAGCTGGTGGTGCTTCTCTAGGAAAAAAAAAAAAAAAAAAAAAAAAATTATTTAAGAAAGGGCAGAAAACACAGAATGGAGAGAGAAAGAGGGAAAAACAGGGGAGCAATACCTTGTGACTGACAATGGGATCCTTGCGACACACCACCCAAAAAAAAAAAAAAAAGGAAATGGGGAATCATTTCAAAATTCCATGGGCCTTATTCCCTATCATGTAGCCTAGTATGCATCCTTTAAACCATTTTCAATTTACATGTATTTTCTAGTTTCAGGTGCTTACCGTTCCAAAACCTCTCCAGGATTGTTGGAAGACATTACAAGATTTTCCTACGAGTAAATCTTCCTCCATTCCTATCTTCCCAAATTTCTATCTTCCCAAATTTCAGTCCAAAATTTTCTCTCTCATATTTTTTTATCATCTCATTGCTCTGTGTTAATGCTTTTTTTTTTATTATTTTTTTTTTATATAGATTAAATAAATCATCTGCTTCCTTTAAATTGTTTGAATAGGTAGAGATCCTTGACTTTTTCACCACAAAGTCTCTGTATGTCCAGACAGAGCTTTTCTGATTCATGGGATCTTGTGGAAAATGTTCCCTTCGCTCTGTTAATTCGTTCTACACTTAAAGCATGCCAACACTATGCAAAATGAATAGTAGGATATTGGTCTGTAGAGTCTCTTCATTCTCATTAGCATAGAGAGTGGACTGCATCCTCCAGCCCCTTAGAAAGAAATGGTTCTTGGCTGCACTTACAAGTTGTGGGATGTGCACAAACAAGGTTTTAGGGAGGTACAGTTGGGACTTCAGCCAAATGTCTGTCTCAAAATGATTAGATGGTGAAATGTAGTGCACAAGTTCTTAGCTTCACAGTTTTTATTTAGCTGTTTTTTTGTTCTTATTTTCTAACATTTTATCTTCATTTTTAGTTTGAGAACTATAGAATGTGCAGAACCACTTTTCCTTTGCCTAGGTTATTCAATAAAGAAAGATGAATCATATCCGCCTGAATGGGGTGCTTCTTTGAGATAAAGGTCATAATTTGCTCTATAGAAAAGGAACTCTCTTTTTCCCTGAAATTCAGTTTCTTAAACTTGGTGACCATGAAAGACTGATTTATATTGCTATGGTAGAACAGCTTAATGCTGTGCTTGGATTTGAACAACAACAAAAAAGAAACATGTTTGCTGTATGCAGCAGAACTAATTCAGATCAAAAAAAAAACAAAAAACCTTGAAGTTAAGACAGAAATAGTTCTGAAAAAGTCCATGGTTTTAGCAAAATAAATTCATCTACAGCTCAGTGGAATACAGTGCAGTATAGCTTGCTTTAAGTTACCTAAGGCAAAACTGTCTGCCAGGCTAAATGAAAACTAAACATTTTGTTAAGACTAGTTTCTAGTTTACTAATCTTTATGATGCAGCCGTTCACTTGTAATTTTAGTGGCATTAGAAATGGGCTTTTATTTTTTCAAAACAGAAGCTAGGAACAAGGGTTTTCCGAGTAAAAGAGGTATGTTATATGCATAGAGAATAATTTGAACCATTTATCACTGCTTCTTCCCTAGGAACAATTTCCATTTTGAGAAGAGGTGCCTTAGAACCCTGGAATGTGAGCATGTAACTGCAATAAGCACTGTGAAATAGGTCTTCTAAGAAACTACAATTCTGTAATAAAAACTGCAAATTGTACTTTTTTGGGAAAAAAAAGAAAACAAAACAAAAAAAAAGCCCATGTCAGATGAGCTCAATCCAGGAAGATGCAGATCACTAGGAAGTGAGGCTAGGAGAGGCTGAAAAGTTCTGTGAAGTATTTGAAGTATTTTTATGAAATGTTATTGTATCACATGCTGTGTATAACCATAAAAGATAACCTAGAAAAAAAACAACAACAGAAGCATATGTGGTAGTTTAACACTGAGAATCATGGAATTGTAGGTCATGGACAGGACCTCAAGATATCATCGGTCCAACCCCCCTGCCAAAGCAGGCTCTCTAGAGCAGGTTGCCCAGGTAGGCATCCAGACAGGTCTTGAATATCTCCAGAGAAGACTTTACAACCTCCCTGGGCAGCCTGTTCTAGTGCTCCACCACCCTCGCCATGAACAAGTTTTTTCGCATATCATTGCAGAACTTCCTGTGATCCATTTTGTGACCATTGCCCCTTGTCCTATCCCCACAAACCACTGAGAAAAGGTTGGCCAAATCCTGCAGTCTCCCACACTTATGATATTTGTAAACACTAAAAAGATTCCCTCTCAGTCTTCTCTTCTCCAGGCTGAACAGACCCAGGTCTCTCAGCCTTTCTTCATAGGGAAGATGCTCCAGGCCCCGTATCATCTTTGTGGCCCTCCGCTGGACTCTTTCCAGGAGATCTCTGTTTTTCTTGTACTGGGCAGCCAAGAACTGGACACAGTACTCCAGGTGAGTCCTGACCAGGGCAGAGTAGAGGGGGAGGATCACCTCCCTTGAACTGCTGGCCACACTCCTTTTAATGCACGCCAGGATCCTATTGGCCCTCTTGGCCAGGAGGGCACAGTGCTGGCTCATGGTCAACCTGTCATCCACCAGGACCCCCAGGTCCTTCTCCTCAGAGCTCCTCTCCAGCAGGTCATCCCGCAGCCTGTACTGATACTTCGTGTTTTTCCTTCCCAGGTGCAGGACCCTACACTTGCTCTTATTAAATCTCATTTGGTTTCTTCCAACCCATCTCTCTAGCCTGTCTAGGTCTCGCTCAATGGCAGCACAGCCTTCTGACATTTTGGCCACCCCTTTCAGCTTTGTATCAGCCATGTACTTGCTGAGGGCAGACACTATTGCCTCATCAAGGTCATCAGTGAAGAGGTTGAACAAGACTGGACCCAGCACTGACCCCTGGGGAACACCACTAGTCACAGGTCTCCAGCCGGACTCTGTGCCACTGATCACCACCCTCTGAGCTCAGACAGTCAGCCAGTTCTCAACCCACCTTACTGTCCACTTGTCTATCCCACACTTTCTCAGCTTTGTTATCAGGATGTCATGGGAGACAGTATTGACAGCCTTGCTAAAGTCAAGGTAAATGACATCCACTGCTCTCCCCCCATCTACCCAGCTGGTGATGCCATCATAGAAGGAAACGAGGTTGGTCGAGCATGACTTCCCCTTGGTGAATCCATGCTGAGTACTCCTCATAACCTTCTTCTCTTCCAATTGCTTGGATATGGCATCCAGAACAAGCTGTTCCAACACCTTTCCAGGGACAGAGGTAAGATTGACTGGACTGTAGTTTCTGGGAAGCATCTGAGTACCACATAGGCACTCTCTCACTCCCTCTCCTCAAGTTAATAACAGACTAGAGCAGTACGAACTAAAGAAATAAATGTTCCCCACACCTGTCTTCTTTTACCTCCTCCCCATGAATGGCACAGCGGAACAGGGAATGGGGGATATGGTCAGTTCATAATGCTTCATCTTTGTTCCTTCATTGTTCATTCTCTTCCCTTGCTCCTTGTGCATATTTGTCTGGGATAGAGTTAATTTTCTTCCTGATAGCTGGTACAGTGCTGTTTTTGGATTTAGGATGAGAGTAATGCTGATAATACACCAATGTTTTAGTTGTTGCAGAGCGGTGCTTACACAGAGCCAAGGATTTTTCAGCTCTTCCCACCACCCTGACAGTGAGGAGGCTGGGGGTGCATCAGGAGCTGGGAGGCAACAGAACCAGGACAGCTGACCCAAACTGTGCAAAGGGATGTTCCTTACCATATGGCATCATGCTGAATAATTAATAAAGAGGTAGGGTTGATCAGAGGGGTGCCACTGCTCAGGATCTGGCTGGGCATCAGTCAGGAGGTGTTAAACAATTTAATTGTGCGTTACACAATGTGCAATGTGTTTTGTATATTCCATAATAATAATAATAATACCTTCCTTTCTGTACTATTAAATTGTTTTTATCTTAACCTTTTCCTTTCCTCTCTTCCTCATCGCACTGGGTAGCAGGGTTGTGGAAGGGTGAGAGAATGGCTATGTGATGCTTAGCTGCCTTCTGGGATAAACCACAACAGCAGCCCTTCAAAAATTGTTCCAATGTGAGCTTCCCATGAGCTACAGTTCTTCAAGAGGTGGGTCCATACTAGAGTGTAGTTCCGGCCTGGTCCTGCATTGGTTGCAGCTTCCTTCAGGCCATCTACTATGGGCTTCTACATGCATTTAGTTCTCACTGCTCTAGTTTGTTATTAATTGACAATAAATTACATTAATCTTCCCCAAGTTGAGTCTGTTTTGCTTGTGACAGTAACTGATGAATGATTTCCCAGTCCCTGTCTCAACTCACAAACATTTTCTTTGTTGTATTTTCTGTACTGCTGAGGAGGGGGAGTGAGAGTAGCTGTATGTTAGTCAGCTGCCTATCAGTGTTAAATCACAACAGTATAAATGTTAAATACTAAGATTAAGATGGACTAATTTATTGGCTAGCTGTTGAAATGATAAATATTGGCATAGATGGGTAAAATGTTTGAAAAATGAAGTTTTTGCATTACTACTTTAGATCCTTTCCTTTCCTTTCCTTTCCTTTCCTTGCCTTGCCTTGCCTTGCCTTGCCTTGCCTTGCCTTGCCTTGCCTTGCCTTGCCTTGCCTTGCCTTTCACTGGCTTAGTTTGGGACCTATTTGAATAGAGCTCAGGTAAAACTGACTCAAGCAATGGATTAGCAATATCTACAGAAAGATTATTATGAAAGAAATGGGAAGATAAAAGATGAAATGTAAACAACCAACCAAATAAATAAATAAATAGATAAATGGACAAATATAGACACAAAGAAGCAGAGTGAAAAACAACTACAGGGAGACTGAAAATAGAAATAAAAATAGGAATAAAGATTCATGGTATGTGTTCTAATAAAAAAATAAAATAAAATAAAAAAAGAATATTACCTATAAATCCTGATTATACAAATTTAGTTTCCTTAATATTATATATATATATATAAAGCAATTATAATATGTTTTATACATGATAAGCAAATGAAAGATGATAATTGCTCACCTTAAATGAGTAACATAGAGGTGTCCTGGACTTGTAAGAATTTGTGTGTGTGTGTGTATATTAACCCTTAATAAATTATTCATATATGGAATTCCTTTTTTAGAAACAACTGCTATAAGAATCTTTCTGTGAGACCTGATCAAGATAAAGAAGCAAAGATATATAACTTAAATTAAGTACCTAGTACCTTATTCTCAGGAATACAGGCTTTTTTTAGAGAACTACTAGATAGAAGCAAGATTAACCAGAACTGACATTTATGGTTTATTGCTTCTATTAAGTTCAACACTACAGTTCCCCTTCTTTTCCTTGCCATCCCCTTTCCCCAACATGTAGCAAAGGCAATCAAAGCTCACTGATCTGGAAATCAAGTTGGGAAATGTGAGATGTTCGGGTCATTTATGAAATTTCTATTTTCTACTTTTATCTAGGAAAGAAATGTGAACACAATTTTTGGGGTTTCATTTCCAGTCATGCCTTGAACTAGAGTGTGCAGTCATAGAAATTCATTAGCTGAACATGTTGAACATCAAAAAGCTATACAGTTCACTGAAACTTCTGGGTGAAAGTTTAGGTCAGTCCCTCTTTTTTCAGAACTGGTGTGATACAATCCATAGGTGTGATACAATCATTCAGCAATAGTTGGAAAAGGCTAGGAAAGATTTAACAGCTTCATTCCCACTTCATGCAAACCAAAAAAGTTTGAAATCTAGAACAAATGAGTGTTTCAAGGTATATTTCAAACAAATGTATACTTCACAGAACACTTTAAAATATAAAGAATGGACTTATTTGGGCTATGCTAGAAATTCATTTAAGCCAATTATATTGCCAATATGACCTTGGCAATATAATTACGGAAGTCCAGACTAACACTTCCACCAGTGTACAACAGCTTTTGAAAAGCTGCTACTTAAGACCTTCCTGAGTGAAGACTTTACATTCATATCATAACAGCACTTGCTCGACATTTGTCCTATGAATTTGTCTAATCTAGTTTTGATTCCATTTGTACGTTTGTCATCCAAAATATCCTGTGGCAATGAGTGCCAGAATTTAATTAAACATTCTGTGAAAAACTACTTCCCTCGATTTGTTTTAAACCAGCTGCCTTATAATCTCATTTGCTGCCACTACTTTTTGTGTTATGAGAAATAGTGAATAATAGTTTCTTGTTCATCTGTTCCATGACATTCATTATTTTATATACCTTTATCATATCCCACCACCTGTTCTTTTCTGAAGCTGTCTTTTTTCTATTTAATTGGTCTTTCTACAGAAACCATTTTATATCTCTGAGCATCCCCTTCTGTATCAATTATATCCTTCTTGACAGCAATTGTATGCCATATTTGAGATATAGGAATACTACAGATATACTAGTGTTACAGCAATATTATCTCTCTTCCCCCCCCCTCTATTCTTAATAACTCTTAATGTCCAATTCATCTTTTTTGACCTCAGGTGAATACTGAGCTGGCTTTTCCAAAAAGCTATCTAGATCTCTCTCTTGACTGATTAAGGCCATTGAGGTGCATGTATAACTATAATTATAATTCCTCATGTGCCATAATTTGCAATTTTCAACCTTTTTTTCCAGCATTTTTCAAATTAGTGAGATTCCTTTTCAGTTCTTACAGCCAAGTTAATTTCTGACTATTCTTAAAAATTCAGTATCATCAACAATCTTTGTCATGCCACTACTCATGCATCAGTTTTGTTTTTCATAGACACCTTGAGCTGCACAAATACTGACACAACTTTCCTGATGCCCCATCTGATACTACTGTTAAAACCCGCCATTTATCCCTACTCCTTTTTTCATATTAGGTAACTAGTTATTAATGCAAGAGATGACCTTTCTTATTTCCAATGACAACATTAAAAAGGCCCTAAAAGGTTTGTGAAATATTCCTTCCCTCTGAAAAAGCTATCTCAATGCTTCTACATTACATTTCATTCCCCACATCTATTAATTCTATCATTTTGGTAATATTTCTTGGTGAAGAATAAAACCTACATGTAGAAAGACTGACCTTGTGGGTTTTTGTTTGTTCACAGAATCACAGAATTGCCTAGGTTGGAAGAAACCTTCAAGATCATAGAGTCCAACCTCTAACCTAACACTAACAAGTCCTCCACTAAACTGTATCACCAAGCTCTAAATCTAAACATCTTTTAAAAACCTAGTGCGATGGTGACTCCACCACTGCCCTGGGCAGCCCATTCCAATGCCTAACAACCCTTCAGTAAAGAAGTTCTTCCTAATATCCAACCTAAAACACCCCTGGTGCAACGTTAGCCCATTCCCCCTCATCCTGTCACCAGGCACGTGGGAGAATAGACCAACGCCCACCTCACTACAGCCTCCTTTAATGTACTTATAAAGAGTGATAAGGTCGCCCCCGAGCCTCCTTTTCTCCAGGCTGAACAAACCGAGCTACTTCAGCCACTCCTCGTAAGATCTGTTCTCCAGATCCCCACCAGCTTCGTCGCCCTTCTCTGGAGTCGCTCGAGCACCTTGATGTCCTGCTTGTAGCGAGGGGCCCAAAACTGAACACAGTACTCAAGGTGTGGCCTCACCAGAGTCGAGTACAGGGGGACAATCACTTCCCTAGCCCTGCTGGCCATACTGCTTCTTTTACAAGCTAGGATGCTGTTGGCCTTCTTGGCCACCTGAGCACACTGCTGGCTCATATTCAGCCGACTATCCACCATCACTCCCAGGTCCTTCTCTGCCAGGCAGCTTTCCAACCACTCATCTCCCAGACTGTAGCTCTGCTTGGGGTTGTTGTGCTCCAGGTGCAGGACCCAGCACTTGGCCTTGTTGAACTTCATACAGTTGACCTCAGCCCATCGGTGCAGCCTATCCAGATCCTCCTGCAGAGCCTTCCTACCCTCAAGCAGATCGACACACTCACCTAACTTGGTGTCATCTGCAAACTTACAGAGGGTGCACTCCATCCCTTCATCCAGATCATTGATAATGATATTAAAGAGGACTGGCCCCAGTTCTGAGCCTTGGAGGACGCCACTAGTGACCGGCCTCAAGCTGGATTTGACTCCATTCACCACAACTCTTTGGGCCCAGCCAGTTTTTAACCCAATGAAGCATATGCCAGTGCAAGCCACGAGCAGCCAGTTTCTTGAGGAGAATGTTGTGGGGAACGGTGTCAAAGGCCTTGCTGAAGTCAAGGTAGACCACATCCACAGCCTTTCCTTAACCACCGAGCGCGTCACTTTGTCATAGAAGGAGATCAGGTTCATCAAGCAGTACCTCCCTTTCATAAACCCATGCTGACTGGGCCTGATCACCTGGTTGCCCTGCAAGCGCCGCATGATGAAAATGATGAAAATTTTGAAAATGATGAAAATATTGTTTGTTTGTTTTTAATTTGTTTGTTTTTAACATCTAAGGAACAGCAACTACCTTATATTTTTAGGAGAGTCAAGGATTCTGAAAGGAAACAAACAAACAAAAAATATCCCTGCTCGTATGGTGAAAGCAAGACAATATTCGTTACAGATAATTATTTGATATGAGCCATTACAGTGAACTTTAAGCATTCTTCTATGCACTGGACTTAGAAAACTCTGCACTTAATAATGATTCAAATGTGGTCTTTCCTGACTAAAGGAGTAGTTTTTCTTGTGCTTAACTATTTTATCTAGGGGTCAAATAGTCATTACCTTGTATCTCTCAGGAATTAGCAATTTCTGGAACCATCATGCTTAGTCAAAGAGAAGCAAGGGACTTAGAGCAAATAAGTCACTCATTCACGAGTGAATCATTGTCTATTGGTGAGCTTTGTCCTTCCGAAAACATAGTTAAAAGAGATAGTGTAGTTGTGGCTAAAATAGAAAGGTGTGTTAACTTGTTCTTATAAAGGTGGTAGCTGAAGTTTTCTTCTTTCCCTGCAAATATAAGAAATTGGTTTGGAGTTGCTGTCCCAAAAAAAGGAAAGAAAGAGGAATCTGCAGAAATTTCAATTTTACCTCTGAGAAATACAGAATTAATCCTTCAAACTTTTTCCAGTGTAGAACCAATAATATTGAACTGAGTTCAAAATAACCAGAAACTAAGGACCTGACACATTAGTAGCTAGATTCAAAGCAGGGAAAGGAAAAAAGATGGAATACTTGAAGTGAAGCTAAACAAGACTGATAGGGTCCTTCCATCACTCAGAAAAACATCTTTACATCTTTTAGATTGTCACAGTGAAAACATGTAAGATGGCCAAAAAGCAAGGTAAGGAAAAAAAAAAGTCTGTTAGTCCAACATAGAAAATTAACAATTCATATAATAATCAATTAAAATTTATCCTCCAGTCAAAAAGCACTGTGAATACCAAGAGGAAGATAATAAATACCATACATGATGACTGTGACTCAACCTGGAAACACAATCAACAGAGCTTTTTTGTTTGTTGATTGGCCATTTTTTTAATTGTTTTTATTTGTTTGCTGTTGTTTTGTGAAGTCAATTTTCACAATTTTCACATCCCATTTTTTTTTTTTTTTTTAATTTCTTGGAATTTACATTTCTACAGGCTTCATCGCTGAGATGTATTTCAATTATTTTATCAAAATGGTTTGCTTAAATTAATGGTTCCTGTGTTCCTGGTTACTTCACCCAGTAATATTTCTGTATGAAATTAAATTCATCTAAAATCCTCCTAACACAAACATCATGCATGCAGAAGTCTACAATATCTGATAAGTTGTAACTGGTTTTGGAGCTAACTAAGCTAACTATGAGAACTTCAAAGACAATTCAGTTAGATTCAGTTAGAGTCTCCTTCTTTGGAGATATTCAGAACCCACCTGAATGCCATCTTGCACAACGTGCTTTAGATGATCCTGCTCAGCAGGGGGGTTGGACTAGATCTTCAGAGGTCCCTTCCAACACCGGCCATTCTGTGATTCTGTGATTCTGCGATTTTCTTTAAACAGTAACCACCAAACACATTTTCATGCATGGATACTAAGACATCCAATTGTGTGCACTTAATTGCTGCAGTTTAATTAATAAGAATGAGTATAAACCTGGGAACAGTAAAATATTAAGATGTATTTTGCTAATAAATTAAATGTTAAGCTTTGTACTTTTCAAAAGTGAATACTTGCTACTTGTTGGTTGGAACAATAGCTTTTTGCCACCAAAAATAGTTCATTTAAATCAACATCAGTTTATGCAGTTTCTTTCTTCTTTTTTTTTTTTTTTTTTTTTTTTTTTTTTTTTAATAAAATTCAGAAATATTAATTTTCACATTCCCATTAACATCTTCAAAATCTTTCTAGGGCATTGGCACTGAGCTTTTGTTGTTGCTGTCTAGAAAAATTTTGTTCTTGCATTAGCACAAGCTAGATTTGGTCACACTCAATTATAATCTCTTAATGGTAACATTTGTATCTGAAAAAAACCCACACAACTCTTTTACTACGGTAGACCTGTAATGCATTAATTTAACAATATCAGTAATTGCAGCATAAAACCTTCAGAGAAAGCAAGTTGAGAATTTAGTAATTATATCTCCCAAGGTTGTATTTGAGATCAAAAATGATTATTATTTTTTTCTCTGACAGGTAAATAAACAGTTTCTCTTAATTAGGTTAGATTACAGGAAATAAAGGTGTTGTTGAAAACAGAAATTGAGAAGAATATTGTCTTTTATCAAGAGCAGTATCATGTAAATGTCTTAAGCTGTCTAGTTAACCATGATAAATAGGTTGGGGTACATGCACACTTTAATTACTAACAGTGAAATCTGCTGAAATTGAAGTATTGCACTTGGTAAGAGCTATTAAAGTTGAAATGACCCATTTAATAGTGACCTGTGATATCAAAGTATGGATTTAAATTGGTAATTAATAAAAGTCCATTTCTGAAAATGCTAACACAAGAGCTCAATAAAAATGCTAACTAGGTCTCAAATACCACAGACAGTTTACTGACATTTTAATACATATTACTTATGCTAAACACTTTTGTACACTGAGAGCTAAGGATGAGAGGATAACAATGGATGTATTTCTCATCTAGCAGTTGGAAGATCAGTGGTACACTTAGCATACTAGTTCATTTTTGTAGGTTTTAATCCTGCTTAATAATGGTGGAACACAGCATGATTTCTTTTTGAAGCTGCATTTATAAAATGAACTATTTTATCTCAGACTGCAGAGAACAAGAATTCTGGTAATAAAAAAAAAAAAAAAAAAAAAAAAAAGAGAGTAGAAGAAGAAGAAAAATAAGTAGTTCTCATCAGACTATATTTTTAACGTCCAGGAGATGAGTAAAGTAATCTCTTCATGATTTAATAGTGAAACTGTTGCTGCAGTTTCTGCAGAAACTGTTGCAGAAGTTG
The DNA here is from genome assembly GCF_964211825.1 of Aythya ferina. Taxonomy (NCBI): domain Eukaryota; kingdom Metazoa; phylum Chordata; class Aves; order Anseriformes; family Anatidae; genus Aythya; species Aythya ferina. The sequence goes on from NC_140296.1 coordinate 40,207,399, forward strand.
ACATATCTGTCTGGTTACTTCCACACCTATATCTAGCAACTGACATTTCAAAGGCTCAAAACAACTTATGAAATCCTGATTACATGTGTCAGGCAGTGCAGAATTTTGTCCATTGTTCCACAGAACAGAACAGATATTTCTTGAGAAAAATATCAACTTCAATTTCAAATCATAGTGCCTTTTCCTCACACAAACCAAAGTTTAATAACTCAATTCAGCAAGATATTACAGTGTATTTTTAAATCCATAGGATGAGCTCAATGATACCCTAAATGTATAGTTATCTTCATCACTCGATAAGGCGCTATCATATAATGTTCAGATGAATTGTGAAACTGGAATATAGCTGCTAAGTTGTACTAGACGTCTCCAGAAGGCAATAAGGCATTTTTCCCTCCTTGTACATCAACATATGTTTTCTTGATGTTAAACATCACTTTTAGGCTGGTGATTATATGTGTACCTTTCACTCTGACTCTCTGTGCCTCTGTCTTCTGTAGATATATATAAATGTACTTAAATATATGTATACATGTATATTGTATCTTGTTAAACAGACTAATTTTTCATTGATTTTTATATTTTATTTTTTTGTAGGAATGGCATTATTTCAATCTCTCTACAGCTATAAAATACATATATTGTAAATAATTCTTTATGCTGTTAATATCTACTCCTGAAGATAACAAAACTTCAGTTGAGTTTTCAAACATATACACTTGAAATTATCAACTATTCATGAAGAATACAATTATGTGTATACTGAGTAGATGCTGAAAATAAGTCTTGAAAGGGGAGACTGACACAGGAACAAAGACAGGAAAAAAAGGAATTAGCATTGAGTTTTAGTGGATGGTAAGGCGTCTGTGTCTTTGGGTGATAAGAGTTTTTAGAAGCATTGGACATTTGTTAGATTACTCATTGTCTCTGTATTGTATGGACTGCTGGAGGATACTCTTTCTGTGACTTAAAGAGAGCTAGTTCTAAGCACTATGGAAATGAGCCAATCTGTACCACTTGGACTTGGACAAAGGACTGCATGTTAGACATAGTCTGCTTGACTAAGTGTTGTTGGCTATTAGTGTGTGTCCTGGTTTCGGCTAGGATAGAGTTACTTTTCCTGGTATGGTGATGCGTTTTGGATTTAGGATAAGTATATTTTTGATAATACACTGTTGTTTTAGTTATTGTAGAACAGTGCTTACGCAGAGCCAAGGACTTTTCAGCTTCTCACACTGCCCTGCCAGTGAGGAGGCTGGGGCTTCAGCAGGAGCTGGAAGGAGACAGAACCAGGACAGCTGACCCAAACTGGCCAAAGGGATATCCCATTCCATATGGAGTCATGCATTAATATGGAGTGGCTGATCCCGAGGGGGATGACCACTGCTTGGCAGACTGGGCCTTGGTCAGCATGTGGTGAGCAATTGCATTGTGCATCACTTGCTTTCTACACATTATTATCACTGTTACTACAACTACTACTATCATTAATATTAATATTAATATTAAGGTCAATATAAATATTAAAATCAATACCAATATTAATATCATTATCAATATTAATACCTATATTATTGGTATAATAGTAATAACAATAAAATAATATTAATATAATATTTATAACATTAATGTCAATATTAATGTCATTGTTACTCGTATTATTTCTCTTTCTTTTCCATCCTATTAATTTGTCTTTATCTCAACCCACAAGCTTTTATTTCTCTTTCTGATTCTCTTCCCCATTCCACTTTGGGGGAGGGGGGGGAGGTAGGTGTTAGCAAATAGCTGTGTGGTGCTGAGCTGTTGGCCAGGTTAAACCACAACAATGTGTTTAGAACTAGAAACCTTGAAACTAAACTTAAGCATCCATATATCCTCTTTTGAGTCTGAATAGTCACTTTATTATGAATTTGAGAAAAAACTCAAAGCAAGAGTTTTTTATGTAATGTGAGTGATGATATAGGAATTTCTCTATAATTGTGGAATATAAAATTGCAAAATATTTCACGAGTCTGACCACTCTAGTGATCTCAAATGCAACTATTTCAAGTCATACTGAAGATACTTTTTTTTTCAGCATAACATGATGAACAGATGCATTTGATTGCTATGATTGTAAGGACAGCAGTCTTCTTCCCAACTAGGGAAAAGAGCCCACGCATTATGCTGTTATGTACCTTACATGAAATGTTGTAGGAACAATATTCCAGATTTCAAATGCAACTTCTGTGTATCTATATAAGAAGTTTTAGTAGCATTTGGTTTTGTATTTCTCTCTTAATATGCCCAAGAGAACATCACTTAGAGAACATCATTAATAGGGAAAATAAAATGTGACATACTTTAACATAGGTTTTGGTCACATGATTGTTTGTGTCACACATTGATAAGTCTGAAGGTTGGGAAATAAGTCCAAAACATGATACTGACACGTACAAAAAAAAAAAAAATAATAATAAAAATATATATATATATCAGTCCCAAAATAATACATCTGTTTAGAAGAATCTTCCTCAATCTTTACCAGACAAAGTTTTAGAGGAAAAATCTGCTTTGCATATCAGTAACAAAAAAAAGCAGTCTCAACTCAACTCAGGAAATCATTATGTAACAGGTGGCATAGGATGTTGGGGTTAGTTCTGCCACTCGTCTTTCCTCTCCCCCAAAGTGGATTGCCCACAGGTCACAGTTCTTTCTTACTTCCAAGTTGTTTTATTTTTTTTTGTTTGTTTGTTTGTTTTTTGTTTTTTTTTTTTTTTGTTTTGTTTTTTTTGTTTTTTGTTTTTAAATCCACAGATGGCATGTAAGAGGTTTGGTGACAAACCATTTTGGTAGTATTCAGAACATCTCTAGCTCAGGTTTAGTTACATTACCTTTTTCCTCCACTTTTTCTCTGTACTTTTTATTTACAACATGTGCACTTCAGAAATGAAGCTCTGAACTCCAGAAGCATGGGGAATGTCTAATGCATTGCAGCTTTCTATCTCTTTGGGAACTTCTGGCAACTACTGCAATAGAAGCATTTAAAAACAGCCAGTGCCAATGCTCTCTTATTGTCTGTAGTAGCATCACTTAAAAATTAGGTTTACTGTGATTTTTATTGTAGTTTTCAGTATGTTTACATTCTTTTGGTGTCAGTTGTTTGCTCTTTCATTTTTTCACTTTCTGCCATTCATGACTGAAAAGTCATCAGCAGTCTCTAGGCAAATATGTTCTATGTACCATCCTTTATTTACTGAGCTTCCTGTCAAAGGAATCATTTACTTGCTTCTCACAAGCAAGAAATGATTATAATAGCCTAAATATTACTATGAAATTTAACCAATTACACTGGCCGTAGTTTATGGCTTATTTAATAAATAATGTAATTTTTGCATAAAGCTAATTTTTGCAGAGTTCAAAAGAAGCTAACACTTCTGATCCATTTGTGTTTGCTTTTAACTGACAAGAGCCAAATTTTGTTTTCTTCAGCTGTCTGCAGGGGTATTTCAAAACTCTCAACTGGCCTCTAACTTCGGGCTTCCTTTCTTGAAAAATTAGGACATAGCAGGAAAAAAAAAAAAAGAAAAAAGTAAAAGCAAAGTCACTGTGTAGTCATAGCAGAACAGAGTCAGGAAACATATTATTGTACAACGCTACTAGGGTTTAATCTATATAAAACCTTGAGTTTTAATCAACTAGAAAACTTCACTTAAAGGTAGCAACAGAAGACTGAATACTGGTTCTTCATTCTTGGATAGTATAATTTGGACTTTTTTAACTTACTTCCTTAATCATTTATTCTGAACAGTTTAGGTCTATATTTTCTAATTTCTTTGAATTGATCTCTCTTAAAATCTATCTCTCTTCTTTTACATATTCAGTTTCCCTATCCTTTCCTTCCAAGAAACACTTTAGAACATGGCAGCACCCATTCTAGAAATACACATGGGACATCATACCTCAAATCAGTGCTTTCAGCTGTCACAAAATTCTTCTGATTACTGAAGTCATGGTTCATCAAATTATCCATAACACCTTTTTAACTAACTCATCTATGAAGAGTTGATGGGTTTAGTGATTCTAAATCTCTGTCAGAATGGCTGTTACACTTACCTTAACCAAAGGAGTTAGTTTCTTAAAATGTTTGCTTGCTTTCTCAACATTTTAAAGGTTAAACCACAATAGTTATCTATTTCTTTAACTAGTCTTATGTACCCAGTGGCCACCCACCCACCCTCTCACTCTCAATCCTCAACAGGACAGGGACAGAAAATAAGATGAAACTTGTGGGTTGAGATAAAGATAGGGAAATAGCTTACTATTTACTCTCATGGGCAAAACAGACTCAGTGTGGAAAACCTTAATATAATTTCTTGCTAATTAAAGTAAGTTTGGATAGTGAAAAGCAAAAGAAAATTAAAACACTACCTTCCTCCTCTGGTAGCCCAAACTACTGCTTTCTCCCTGGCTCGTTCTGAATCCTTCCCTACTGACTCCACCTGGACTTGTGCAAAGTATTTCATATTTCATTAAGGTTGTAAAAGACCTCCAAGACCTCCAAGATCATCTGGTTCAACCATCACACTACCACCAATATCACCCACTAAACCATGTCCCTTAAACACCATCCAACCTTTCCTTAAACACCCTCAAGGATGGTGACTCCACTACTTCCCTGGACAACCCATTCCAATGCCTGACTACTCTTTCTCAGAATAAATGTCTCCTAAATTCCAACCTAAATCTTTCCTGGCTCATCTTGAGGCCATTCCCTCTAATCCTATTACTAGTTATCTGTGAGAATAGGCTTACCCCCAGCTCCCCACACCTAGCTGTAGGGAGCAATAAGGTCTCCCCTGGGCCTCCTCTTCTACAGACTAAACAACCCCAGATCCCTGAGCTGCTTCTCATAGGACTTGTGTCCCAGGCCATTCATCAGCTTTGTAGCCCTTCTCTGGACACATTCCAGGGCCTCAATTTCCTTCTTGTGTTGAGGGGCCTAAAACTGAATACAGTACTTGAGGTGCTGTCTCACCAGAGCAGAGTACAGGGAGGCAATCACCTCCCTGGTCCTGCTGGCCACACTATTCCAGATACAAGCCAGGATGCCGTTGGCCTTCTTGGCCACTGGGGCACAGTGCAGGCTCATGTTGAGGCAAGTACTGACCAACACCCCCAGATCCTTTTCATCTGCACAGTTTTCCAGCCACAATACCCCAACCCTGTAGCACTGTGTGGGGTTGATACGGACAAAGTGTAGGACTCATCACTTAGCCATGTTGAACATCATTTCCTTGGCCTCTGCCCATCAACCTATCATGTCCAGGTCCCTCTGCATGGCCTTCCTACCCTCCAACTTCCCCCCAGCTTGTGTCATCTACAAAATTACTTAAGGTGAACTCAATTCCCTCATCCAAATCATCAGTAAAGATATTAAAGAGGATGGGTCCCAACACCGAACTCTGGAGAACACCACTGGTGACTGGCTGCCAGCTGGATTTCACTTTTGTACTGGGTCTGACTGGAATGTTAACTTTCCCTGCAGCAGCCCATACAGTGCTGTGCTCTGCACTTGTAGCTAGAACAGCAGTGGTATCACACCAGTGTTGTGTCTGCTGCTGAGCAGCACTGGCACAGCATCAGGACTCTCTAACCCTCCTAGGGGGTGGGCAAAAAGTGAGAAGAGAAACATCACCAGGGCAGCTGACCTAAACCAACCAAAGGGATATTCCATACCATATGTTGTCACACTCAGCAATAAAAGGTGGAAACAGTAAGAAGAGGGGAGTGGTGGGCTCTCGTTACAGAAATGTCTGTCCTCCCAAACACCGGCTATGTGTGTTGAGGCCCTGCTTTAAGGACATGGTCAAGCATTGCTCATCTGTGGAAAGTAGAGAGTAATATTTTTTTCCTCTGCACTTCCATATATCCTTTACATGTTATATATTTTTTTTCCTTTCTCCTTTCCCTTTTCACCTTTCCCTTTTTTCCCTTTAATTTAATTGTTTAATTAATAATAATCTTCCCTTAATATTTTTTTTCCTTTAACTCAATTATACTTATCTCAACCCGTGAGTTGTTTTTTTCCTTTACTTCCCCTCCTTATCTAAGGAGGGGAAGTGAGAGAGTGGTTGTGGTGTTCAGCTGCCTACCACAGTAAAACCACCACAAATTTGTTCAGCACTACTCTCTGGGCCAGGATGTCCAGCCAGCTTTTAACCCAACAAAGAGTGTACCTGTCCAAGCTATGGTCTTCCAGCTTCTCCAGGAGAATACTGTGGGAGGCTATGTCAAAGACCTTGCTGAAGCCAGCGTAAACTACAGGTTTTCTCTCCTCCAACCAGGTGGGTCACTCGGTCATAGAAGAAGATGAGGTTGGTAAGGCAGGACTTGCCTTTCATGAACCCATTCTGAGTGGGCCTGATCCCCTGGTTATCCTGCACATGCTGCGTGATTACATTTCAGATGACTATTATCTCTCCTGGCACCAAGGTCAGGCTGACAAACTTCTAGTTCCCCAGGTCCTCCTTACAACCCTTTTTATAGATGGGCATTACATTAGCAAATCTCCAGTCATTCGGGACCTCTCTGGATGACCATGACCACTGATAGATGATGGAAAGCGGCCCAGCAATCACATCTGCCAATTCCCTCAGCACCCTCAGGTGTATCCCATGGACTTGTGACAGTCCAGGTGGAGCAGCATATCTCTAACTGCTTCCATGTGAACTGTGGGAGGTTTCTTCTGCTCTTTATCCCAGATTTCTAGTTTGGGAAGTTGGTTACTCTGAGGATAAGTGGTCTGGCTAGTAAAGACAGATGGAAAGAAGGTATTAAGAACCTCAGCCTTTTCCTTACCCTCAGCAGTCATGTTACCCCCTGCATCTATTAAAGATGGAGATTCTTGTTGGCCCACCTCTTGCTGTTGATATAAAAAACATTTTTTTGGTTGAGCTCATACTGGGCTTTAACCTTCCTTTTCTCTTCATATGTTGGCAACTTCCTTGTTCTGTCCTCTGCCTGTCATTTTTTCCACTGGACAACAACTCTTTTTTTCTCCTGGACACTCAGCAAAAGTTCCCTGTTAAACCATGTTGATCTTCTTTCCCAATGATTCATCTTACGGCACACAGGGACAGCCTTCTCCTGTGCATGTAAGGCTTCCTTCTTGAGGAGCATCCAGGCTTCCTGGACCCCTCTGCCTTTCAGGACTGACTCTCAAGGGACTCTCCCTACCAGTTTCCTGAACTATTCAAAGTTCTCCAGAAATCCAAGTCAGCAGTTTTACTGACCCCTGTCCTGATTTCACCAAGAATAAAATCTACCATTTTATGGTCATTCTGCCCAAGAAAACTCCCTACCACCACGTCTCCCACCAGTTGTTCTCTGTTATTGAACAGCAAGTCTAGCAGGGCATCCCCTCTCATAGGCTCACTAGCCATCGAGTCAAGAAGCTCTCTTCCACACACTTGAGGAACCTCCTAGACTGCTTCCTCAGGACTGTATTGTTTGGGAAGTTAAAGTCCCCCATGTGAACAAACACTGGTGATTAGACGTTGTCTCACATGATATCCCTGTTTCTAAATCAGCAAGACGTGGATTTGACAATGTAATGAAGAAACTTAACTTCAGTTTCTTAGATTCTTGTATCAGAATCAATTATTCTGAATTTGTTTCATAGTTGCGTATAGCATATCATGCCTGACGTAGAAATATACATTGGAACAAGAATTGCATAGAACATAATTTCAACTTTGCTTAGAATTAAAATCTAAGTCTCCTTGACCTAGCAGAAGAAAAAATCAAAATGACTGAAATGCACCTCTGCGTAACCACTTTTTTTTTTTTTTTTTTTTTTTTTTTTTTAATAATATCCAGTGTGCTTTTTTATACTCTTTAATTCATAGTGTTACGTGGTTGATGAGCTTCATTTGGAGTCTGGTATCTCTGACTAAGTTACTCTGTTAAGAAGAATATGATGTATTTTGGAATCTGGACTAGATATTTAGTCACTTACACTGTGTCTGTACAACTAAGTTTAGCTGGCTAGTGACCATCCTTTAGTTTTGAGGTTAAGTAACACCCTATAAATTCTGTGCAAGTCTAAAGATCCTTTCTCCCGAAGAACAAGGCTGCCTATTGGAAATGTTCCCAGGACCATATTTGAACTAATCCTTCCTCATGCCCAGGCATCATTGTCTGGTTGTTGGAGCCCAAACTGTACCAGAATATATTATGTATGTAATATTTGTATAGCCCATGACTATGTTGACCATATCAGATACATTTGCCCCAGATAATTATCTCTTGTACCAAGGCAAAGTAATACAAAACAATTTTTATTTACACTGTGTATAGACAGGCATTTTAAAGCAGACTGTGTCTTCACTTCATGATCTAATCTGAAATTTTCTGGTCCCTTGTTATGTCTGGGCCTTTTAGTGCAATTGTTTTTAATGTAGCTCAGTGTTTGAAATTATGCTAGGGCTAACATTTTACTCTTTTTTTTGTACTCTTTTTTTTTTATATATACATATTTTTGTTTTGTTTTGTTTTGTTTTTAATAGTGTGAGATTGTGTGTGAGGTAATGAATAGGTCAGAGGAATGTTTTGGGAGAATGTGAAGAACAGAAGGAATGAGACCTCTTCAGGTAACGTGTCTTCATCAATCCTCCCTTACTGGTTAGGGTCTAAAGTGAACTATACCCAGGGCTACACATGTATATTTATTCCATGAAATTTTATTACTACAAAGAAATGCTAAGAAGTGAATGTTTCTACACATATGCTGCCCAGTAAGTGAGAACTAGGACTGCACTGCTAAAAAAAAAAAAAAAGAAAAAAAAAAAAAAAGGTAAAAGCTCATGGGTTGAGATAAGGACAGTCAAGGACAGTCTAATAGGACAGAAAAGGAATGAAGAGTAAAATAATAATAATCATAGAATCAAAATCATATAATTTCCCAAGTTGGAAGGGACCCACAAGGATCATCAAGTCCAACTCCTGGCTCCATACAGTTCTACCCAAAAATTCAGAACATATGACTAAGTGCACAGTCCAAACACTTCTTAAACTCCAACAGGCTTGGTGCCATGGGGTGTTCCTGGGGAGCCTGTTCCAGTGCATGACCACCCTCTTGGTGAAGAACCTCTTCCTGATATCCAGCCTGAACCTCCCCTGTTGCAGCTTGACACTATTCCCTTGGGTCACTGGTCACCAGAGAGAAGAGATTGGTGCCTGCCCCTCCACTCTCCCTTGTGAGGAAGCTGTAGACCATGATGAGGTCACCCCTCAGCCTTCTCTTTTCCAGGCTGAACAGGCCAAGTGACCTCAGCCTTTCTCTGGACACTCTCCAATAGTTTCATGTCCTTTTTGTACTGTGGTGCCCAAAAATGCACACAGTACTTGAGGTGAGGCCGCACCAGCTCAGAGTAGAGCGGGACAATCACTTCCCTCGACTGACTAGCAACGCAATCCTTGATACACCCCAGGATATAGTTGGCCCTACTGGCTGCCAGGGCACACTGCTGTTTCATATTCAACTTGCTATCAACCAAAACCCCAGGTCCCTCTCTGCAGGGCATAATAATAATAATAATAATAATAATAATAATAATAATAATAATAATAATAACAACAACAACAACAATAACAATAATAATAATAATAAACAATAATTGAATGCACAAAGCAAGTGATGAATTGCTCACCAGCTGCTGACCAGTGCACATCCCATCCAATACACAATGCCCCCCTCCCAGCTGTCTTATAATTATTGTTCAGCAGGATGCCATGTGGTATGGAATATCCATTTGGCCAGTTTGGGTCAGCTGTCCCAGTTCTGTCCCCTCCAGCTTCCTGTGCACCTCCGGCCTCCTTACTGGAAGGGCAGCATGAGAAGCTGAGAAGTCCTTAGCTCTGTGTAAGCACTGCTCTGCAACAACTTAGGACAAACACTGTTATGTAAGTGCAGAATTGCAGTTCAAAGGACGTAAAAAGCTGAAACTAAAAGTAAAGCATATCCATGTGGCAGCTGTGAAAGGTTTTTCAAATTTTTTTTTGGGGGGATTCAGTTATTTAAAATACACCTGAAGCCCTGCCTTAGATACTTAAATTCTTTCTTGGCTCTTGATCAGAGTCCATTGACATTAAATAGTAGATTACTTTAACCTGCATCGTCTTAAACAGGATTCATGTGTTTTCAGAAAGGAAGGTGAACAACTTCACAATGCAAAACAGAAAAAAGTAGCAACTTTAAGGCATAAACTTTGAGACATCAGCATCTTCCAAGCATTTGATCCTTAGGGTTCTCCAAAACAAAATGAAATGTAGACTAAAGTCAGGCTAATGAGTTTCCAATTCATGTTATCAAAGGAATGTATTTTATAATAGATGCAAATGACATATCTTTAGAGGAAAAAAAAAAAAAAAGGGAGGGGAAGGGATGTGAGAGAGCAATTCTGAAATATGAAGACTGATAATTTTCAGCAATCTCACCGTTTAGACTGTAAATATTTTACTCCAGACAGTTTTCACTCTATACAAAACTTTACCAGGGATAGGCCATTACAACGTTTTCTGTGCTTTGTAGCACCAATAATGAAAGTACTGGTTCTTATTTTGAATTATATACGCTTAAATAAATGTTGAGCCTTGGCACAAAATTTGTCTGACGAGTTTTTTCTGAATGTAGACTTACAGTTATCAGATAAGAATACTATGTAATTGTAATACCAGCAGATAATTATACAGATGTGACTCTGTCTATACATAAAACCAGGAATATTTTCTGTCTTGATTTTTTTTTTTCCCAAGAAATCCATGAGAAACTATATGTCCCACTGTAGAGTACCTGCATTTCCAGTATTCTTTAAAAATAATTTGAAGTATTCTGCTCACTTATTAGGCATATACTCAAAATTAATAGATAAAACATAATGTCATGGAACCTGGCTTCTTTCTTTAAAAGTAAATGTGTAATGTGCAATGGTGCCTGCAAAACAGATAGTGCAAGTAAAAATTAGGAATGGATCTACAATTCCTGTATGTTGTTCTCCGGCAAGTCAATGCTCAAGATAAAAAAGTTAACAGAAAACTTTAAAAAAGTGTTAAAGGACAGGAACTTGTGGGGAACAAAACAAAACAAAACAACTATGAGTTTTATGTTATTTTTTCACTTCTTTATCAGTGTAATTATTATAGCTTTGATTAGTTAATCACAGTGATGCAGTGATGCTTTTGTAGGTGTTAATATATTCAGTATTATTGTGAACTTTTCAAATCTGACCTTCTTGATTTATTTCTGCAGGCTGAAAAGTAAAGCATGCCACCTGCTTCTCTCTAAAATTGAAAGTAATTGCTTGGAGAGCACTTTAGTGGAAATAGAGTTAACCTTTTGCTCTTCAGAAGGTCTTCCTTGATCCACTTTGAAAACTTCCTTAATCTTCTGCCCTACAAATGAACTGAATGTAAAAGCTTCTTTATTCCATAAAATCAAACGAGACTTAAATATAAAATCACCTATACACAGAAAGTTAAGTTAGTCATATAGAAGAGACAAATGGATATCTCATGCTTCAGATTAATATTTACATTTTCCATGGCACGTGGCAAGTGGAGTCAAAAATCACATCATTTTCTCTTACACACAGAAAGAAAACATACTTCATTGTGTACAAGTAGAGAAGCTTTCAACAGAAATTTAAAGCATAAAAAAAAAAAAAAAAAAAAAAGAAGAAGATATGAAAACTAAGCTTAGTTAAAAGGAAAATAAAAAAGTTGAGTTTCTGAAGGTGAAACAAACTTAAAAAAAAAATATGTATTATGATATCATAAAGAAAGAGCTACATAATTACCGGTTACCTAGTTATCTTTGGGAGAAACAGAATTAGAGGTCAAACTATTTTCCATGCTGTTTTTATGACTTCTTTTCATACCACATGCTTCTGCATTGTCATTATTAATGTGACTATTTTTTTTTCTATTCCAGCCAAGCTGACTAAAAGACAAGGGAATACGCTGTAACATATCAGATATGTGAAAATCAGCCAAACACATTCTATCATGCCAAAAGCAAGCCAAAAGCATGAAAAACTGTCGCTTCATTCAAATTATTTAGCATTCATTATAAAATTGAATAAATTCTGGAGACGTAGATCAGATTACTGAAGAAGTTAATTTATCTGGTAAATAAGTAATAAATAAATAAATCTGGTGTTACAACATAATATACAGGTACTTATACCCTCAGAAGTCACAGTAATTTATTCTGATAGTTACAAACAGGCCTGCAATTAGTATTCAATATTTTTCTTATTTTATTTTGCCAGTAAACACAGATCTGGAGCAGTTTCATATGAAGACTTCCAATTTATTAATCTAGCACTAAATTCTATTAACATTGCACATGATTAGCACATTAGCACATTACTTCTGGTAGATTGATTTTAATGAAGATGATATCAGGTTAATCAGGATAATAAATCATTATAAAAGCTGTTTCTACATGTGTAAGTACTTACATTTCTCCATTTGTCCCACTCAAAAAAAAAAAAGAAAACACATCAGTATGTTTCATTTGTCACTTGCCATGATGAACATTTAAACAAGATTTTGTTGGGGTCTGACAGTATACAAATCTTGTGGTATGGGGAATCCTTCACAATCAATAATTTACTGTACAGTTGTCCAGGAAGTGATTTATACATGTATGTTTAAATGTGAGGTTTGACAAGACAGTTGACCTAGTTTAGTGTAACAGAAAATCTGTAATATTATGTTACTGATGAGCATTAGAGACAGTGCAGACAGTAGAGAATGTTTAGAATGGAAAGAAAATTTGCAATAGGGCACCAGGCTACCTCACTGGGTAGCCATCATATGAACTCACACTCTTGGTCCATATTTCTAAGAATAATGATTTTAAGCAGTAGTATCAAGCAAAATAAATAAATAAATAAATATATGAATAAATAAAAAGAAATTGTGATTTGCAGCACAAAAGAATGCCAACCAGTAAGTCAGTTTCAGTAGGGACCCAACTTAAATTCTACACAAATGCATGTAGCATGGGAAACAAGCAATGGAAAATGTAATTTTTAGCACGGTCTCACATTTATGATATCACAGGCCTCCGTCTTTATTATTAAGAATAAAGTGTATCCAGCCTGTTGAACTGGAAAACCGACGTAGCACATTGAATCCCTTATAATGCAAAGGGATGTGGTGACCTACTACATCATTTAGACACACACAGATCTATGGGCCTGGACGGGATGCACCCAATAGTATTACTGAAGGAGCTGGCGTAAGTGCTTGTCAAGCCACTTACAATAATTTATCAGCAGTCTTGGCTAACCAGGTGTTGTGGTTCTGCTCGAGTGGGCAGCTAAGCTCCACCACAGCCGCTCTCTCACTCCCCCTCCTCAAAGAGGAATGGGGAGAAAATATATGAAAAGGGCTCAAAGTTTGAGATAAGGACAAGAAAATCATGCAATAATTATTGTAACGGGCAAAACAGACTCAGTATAAGGAGATAGTAAGATTTATTGCTCATTACTAACAAGCTAGAGAAGTGAGAAACAAAGGAAAGAAACCAAAAGCACCTTCCCCCCCATCCACCCTCTTCCACCTCCTCCCCCTGAGTGGCACAGGGGAATGGGGGAATGGGAGTTATGGTCAGTCTACAGCGCTTCTTCTCTGCCGCTCCTTCTCGGTCACTCTTGTCCCCTGTGCTGTGAGGTCCCTCCCATGGGATGCAGTCCTTGATGAACTGATCCAGCATGGGCTTCCCACAGGCAGCAGCTCTTCCTGCTCCAGATATGGGTCCGTACCACAGGGTCCATCCCTCAGGAGAAAACTGCTCCAACCTGGCTCCCCCATGGGCAGCAGCTCCTGCCAGGTCACCTGCTCCTGTGTGGTCTCCTCTCCACGGGCTACAGGTCCGGCCCAGAATCTGCTCAGGCAGGGGTCTTCCACAGGCGGCAGCCTCCATCAGTGCAGGGTCATCTGCTCCACCGTGGTCTCCTCCACGGGCTGCAGCATGGAACCCTGCTCCACCATGGTACTCCATGGGCTGCAGGGGGACATCCTGCTTCACCATGGTCCTCACCACAGGCCACAGGGGACTTCTGCTCCGGCGCCTGGAGCACCTCTTCCCCACCTTCTGCACTGACCTTGGTGCCTGCAAGGCCGTTCTTCACTCCTCTCACTCTCCCAGCTGCTGTGTGGCGCAGCGTTTTTTTCCCTGTCTTAAATATACTCTGTGTGGAGCAGCGTTTTTTTCCCTGTCTTAAATATGCTCTCACAGAGGTGCAAAACAACATCGCTTATTGGCTTGGCTCGGGTCAACAATGGGGCCCTTACCAAACGTGGGGCAGCTTCTAGATCCTTCTCAAAGAAACCACCCCTATGGCCCCCTGCTACCAAAACATTGCCATGTAAACCCACTACACCAGGGAGGTCCCAATTGACTGGAGGTTGGCAAAATTGGTACCCATCTGCAAGAAATGCAGGAAGAAGGGTCTGGGGAATTACAGGCTTCTTAGTCTGACCTTGGTGTCAGGGAAGGTCATGGAGCAGATCACCTTAAATGCTGTCACATGGCATGTACAGAACAATCAAGTGATCAGACCCAGGCAGCACAGGTTTATGAAAGGCATGTCCTGCTTGACTAATCTGATCTCCTTCTATGATAAGATGACATGCTTGTTGATGATGGAAAGGCTGTGGAGGTCATTTACTTGGACTTTAGCAAAGCGTTTCACAGAATCACAGAATCACAGAATTGTCTACGTTGGAAGAGACCTCGAGATCATCGAGTCCAACCTCTGACCTAATACTATCAAGTCCTCCACTAAAACATATCGCTAAGTTCAACATCTAAACGTCTTCTAAAGACCTCCAGGGGTGGTGACCCCACCACTTCCCTGGGCAGCCCATTCCAATGCCTAACAACCCTTCAGTAAAGATGTTCTTCCTAATATCCAACCTAAAACACCCCTGGTGCAACGTTAGCCCATTCCCCCTCATCCTGTCACCAGGCACGTGGGAGAACAGACCAACGCCCACCTCACTACAGCCTCCTTTAATGTACTTATAAAGAGTGATAAGGTCGCCCCCGAGCCTCCTTTTCTCCAGGCTGAACAAACCGAGCTACTTCAGCCACTCCTCGTAAGATCTGTTCTCCAGATCCCTCACCAGCTTCGTCGCCCTTCTCTGGAGTCGCTCGAGCACCTTGATGTCCTGCTTGTAGCGAGGGGCCCAAAACTGAACACAGTACTCAAGGTGTGGCCTCACCAGAGTCGAGTACAGGGGGACAATCACTTCCCTAGCCCTGCTGGCCATACTGCTTCTTTTACAAGCCAGGATGCCGTTGGCCTTCTTGGCCACCTGAGCACACTGCTGGCTCATATTCAACTGACTATCAACCAATACTCCCAGGTCCTTCTCTGCCTGGCAGCTCTCCAACCACTCATCTCCCAGCCTGTAGCTCTGCTTGGGGTTGTTGTGCTCCAGGTGCAGGACCCAGCACTTGGCCTTGTTGAACTTCATACAGTTGACCTCAGCCCATCAGTCCAGCCTATCCAGATCCTCCTGCAGAGCCTTCCTACCCTCAAGCAGATCGACACACTCACCTAACTTGGTGTCATCTGCAAACTTACAGAGGGTGCACTCCATCCCTTCATCCAGATCATCGATAATGATATTAAAGATGACTGGCCCCAGTACTGAGCCTTGGAGGACGCCACTAGTGACTGGCCTCAAGCTGGATTTGACTCCATTCACCACAACTCTTTGGGCCTGGCTACCTAGCCAGTTTTTAACCCAATGAAGCATATGCCAGTGCAAGCCACGAGCAGCCAGTTTCTTGAGGAGAATGTTGTGGGGAACAGTGTCAAAGGCCTTGCTGAAGTCAAGGTAGACCACATCCACAGCCTTCCCTTAACCACCAAGCGCGTCACTTTGTCGTAGAAGGAGATCAGGTTCGTCAAGCAGGACCTCCCTCTCATAAACCCATGCTGACTGGGCCTGGTCACCTGGTTGCCCTGTAAGTGCCGTGTGATGACACTCAAGATAATCTGCTCCATGAGCTTCCCTGGTACTGAGGTCAAAAATTTTGCTACTATTTCCCACAGTCTTCTTCTGGAGAAACTGGCTGCTCATGGCTTGTACAGATGTACTGCTCACTGGGCTCAAAGGGACATCGTGAACAGAGATAAATCCATTTGGCAGCTGGTCTCAGGTGGTGTTCCCCATGGCTTAGTACTGTGGACAGTTTTGTTTCACATTTTTATCAAGTATCTTGATGAGGGGATTGAGTGCGCACCTAGTTAGTTTACAGAAAACACCAAGCTGGGCAGGTGCATTGATCTGCTTAAGGGTAGGAAGTCTCTGCAGAAGGATCTGGATAAACTGGATTAACGGGGCACATCATCATAGAACATTCAACAAGACTAAATGCCAGGTGCTGCACTTGGGTTATAACAACCCAGTGCAGTGATATACATGTAGGTTCAGGAAAATGTGGCTGTTCAACCAAGTTTTCTGGCAGAAAAGGACCTGGGAATGTTGTTTAGGGTTTACATGGCAGGGGAGCTGTAGGGGTGGCCTCTGTGAGAAGAGACTGGCAGCTGTCCAATATTAGATCAGAGCCAGTTTCAGCCAGCTCCAAAAGGGACCCACTGCTGGTCAGAGCTGAGCCAGTGAGTGATACTGTTTGCACGCCTGGGAAAGCAGACTGAAGAAAGGGAAAATAAAAATAAAAATAAAAAACCCACTGCGCAACAGCATCTGGGAGAGAGAGGAGTGAAAAACAGCCCTGCAGACAACAAGCTCAGTGAAGAAGGGGGGGAAGGAGGTGCTCCAGGTGCCAGAGCAGAAGTTCCCCTGCGGACCGTGTAGAGAACCATGGTGGAGCAGGTGATCTGATAGGAGCTGCCTCCCATGGGGGACTCATGTTGGAGTAGTGTGCTGCTGAAAGATGAACCCCATGGTGCATACCCATATTGGAGCAGTTCTTGAAGACCTTCAGCCTGTGGGAAGCCCACACAGGATTGGTTTGAGAAGGATAGTATCCTGTGGAAAGAGCCCATGCTGAAGCAGAGGAAGAGAATGGCCATGAAGGAGTGTTGGAGATAAAATGTAACAGACTGACCACAGCCCCCATTCCCCTGTGCCACTTTGCTTTTCAGTTTTTAGTGTTCTACATGTAGTCTGCTAGTGATAGGTATTAAATTATATTAATTTTCCTATGTTGAGTCTGTTTGAAATTATATTAATCTTCCTATGTTGAGTCTGTTTGGCCCATTGGTAGTTGGTGAGCAACCTACCTGCCCTTATCCTCCCCTTTTCCTTTCAGGAAGGGGAGTGAGAGAATGGTTGTGGTGGAGCTCAGCTGCCCAGCTGGTAAAACCACCACAGCTTCTGGTCAACAGCCATTAAAAGTGAGCCATCAGTGTGCCCAGGTGGCCAAGAAGGCCAATACCATCCTGACCCGCATCAGGAATAACATGGCCAGCAGGACCAGGGAAGTTATAGTCCCCCTGTACATGGGATGAGACCACACCCTCTGTGGTTAGTTATAGTTATAGTTATAGTCCCCCTGTGATGAGACCACACCTCAAGCATTGTGTTCAGTTTTGGACCCCTTACTGCAAGAAAGACATTGAGTAGCTGGAACGCAGTCAGAGAAGAGCATCAAAGTTGGTGAAGGGACTAGAAAACAAGGCATATGAGTAGTGGCTGAGGGAATTTGGGTTGTTCAGTCTTGAGAAAAGGAGGCTGTGGAGAATGTGGAGAAAAGTTCTGAAAAGGACATTGTAGTGATATGGGCTTTGGTCTCTCTCTTTTTTTTTTTTTTTTTTTTTTTGGTGGCAGGTAAGATTAGTTGTCAGGAGGAATTTCTTAATAGAAAGACTAGTTAGGCATTTGAACAGTCTCCCCGGGAAATGTCACAGTTGCCATCCCTGGAGAGACATATGGATGTGGCACTTAGGGACATTGTATAGTAGTAGACTTGGTAATGTTAGGTAATAGTTGAACTTCATGACGTTATGGGTCTTTTCCAACCTAAATTGACTCTATCCTGACCCTTCTTTAGGCTAAAGAGTTTCAGTTCTCAGCCTTTTCTCACAGGAGAGGCTCCAGACCATTAATCATTTTTGAGTCCCTTTTGTTGGATGCTCTTTGGTATGTCCATGTCTCAATTCTACTGAGGAACCTCAAACACAGTACTCCAGTACTCCACACATTGATGCTGAGTAAAGCAGAAAGATCACCTACTTCAACTTGCTGGTGATACTTTGCCTAATACAGACAAGAATTCTGTTTACCTTCTTAGTAGCAAGGGTCCATTGCTGACTCATGTTCAAACTGGTGTCCCTAAAGGTCCTTTTATGCAAAGTTGCTTTCTGGCTAGGTGGACCCCATCATATACCAGGGACTAAGGTTGTTTCTTTCCACATGAAGGATTTTCTACCTTGCTCTTTTGAGCTTTTTGAGACTCATCAGCCTATTTCTCCATCCAGTCAATGTCCCTCAGGATGGCAGCACAGACCTCTGGTTTATCAGCCACTTCCCCAGTTTTGTGTCATCTGCAGACTTGCTCTACCCCATCACTGAGATGTTAAATAGAAGTAGGCTTGATATTGACTTCTGGGGTACACTGCTCCAACCTGACTTTGTTTGACTGACTGCTTGGCCATTTAGCCAGTTTTCAATCCACCTCACTTTCTGACCATTTAGCCCATATATCAACAACTTGTCTATGAAGATTATGAGGATCTTGCAGAAGGCAGTGTCAAAGGCCTTACGAAATTTACATGGTAACATAAAATAAAGCTGAACTTGATCATAACCTGTAAGAGAGAATCTTTCTCTCCAATGTCCCTGTCCAAAATAATTAATTAGATACTTCTCACTTTTTTTTTTTTTTTTTTTTTTTTTTTATGATCCAGAATAAGTACAGGTGTGGTCATTTTGAAAATGGCCAAGCAACAAAATGTGAATTTCAAGACAAGCCATTTTTAACACATCTGTTCTATGAGAAAGCTGCCTAATTCTTTATACTTTCTTCAAAGGTAATACACACTAACCAGAAAAACAAACAAACAAACAAACAAACAAAAAAAACAAACAAGAAAATCTTACCAACAAAATGTAAGGATTTACACATCTTTTCATGTAACCTATTCTGTGTTCTTCATAATTTAAACAGATACATTAACTTTGTCTTGTTGTTCATCTGCACTCAAGGATAACTGCCCTTAAGCATATTGATTTAAGGAGGAGCTTTCAAAAATGACAGCAAATCCTTTCTGATTATGCTCAAAGGACTCCAGTATTCTATCCACTTTTATTTTCAAAAGGTAATTCAAATGAGTGACTCCACCCTCATATATATGCAATTGTCACAAAAATTATGTGTCTTAAACGACTCATAAATTTCTCAAAAAATTGAGAAATTGAATGAGAAGGGTATAGTTTCTAAATATTTCTCAAGCTTGAACAAAATTATTTTCAGAAAGATACTTTTCCTTATCTCTGTGATCATTAAACTTAGAAAAAATATTCAGATTTGAACAGAAAAAAAAAGAACATATCCTTCCAGTTCTGCATTGCTTTACATCCTATGAAAGTTCATGACAACCAGAAATGTAATTTCTGATGCACTTTGCCTTCTTCTCCAGTGCCAGATGTTGATATGTCTCAAAACTTTTTGTATCCTAAAGTATTTACCAAAGCAAATATTTGCATTTCCTGGGTAACATCTACTAGATACAAATTTATATTGCATGTTTTCTTATAGAACCAGACTAAAAAGTCTCAGAAGTAGCAGAGAAAGACAGAATCTTTCTCATGGGTACTTGGCTGCATTTCATGGAATTCTGGTTTCTCAAATTAAAAAAAAAATAATAATAATAATTTAAAAAAATCTGTTAAAACCATTTCTCACAGCATGCATCAGAATTCAAAACACAATTCAAACCATTTCAAACCACCATTCTGAGGTAGTTAATTGCATCCATGTTTTTTAATGTATATATCCATATTAGTGTTAAATAGTTATTAGGTGATGCAGAAAAGATGAAAACAAATCTTTTTCAAACAAATCACAAAAATTCACATACAAATCATATTAGAAGCAGTAAATTAAAATCACCTTAAAAATATAATTTGTAAAAATTTGAAGACAAAAACTCCATTGTTTTGATGTGAATTAAAAACAGAATTGTTGGGCTTCTTTATGTGACCTTAATGAGGACTAACGTTTGCCATTTTTGATAAGAGACACGAGAAAGTAAGCTCAGTGGACAGTGGAAAGCAACAATAGAAACAGCGGAACATTTAAAGCTTTTGCTCTTGTTAAGCAATATTTTGTACACGTATGAAATCTTTTTTAAGTCCCAAGTAACTTTAAAAAAAAAAAAAAAGTCATTTTCTTTGCTTAGATATCTCTTATGCTAACACACCTACCTGCAAATATACACACACTGTCTGCAAATATATCTGATTTGATAAAAGTAATTAATTGGTCTTTACTCTTATCTCTAAATTTAAGATTTTTTTCTTTTTTATTGATATGTGCATACAGTTGTGATGTGAAATAAATCTGTAAATTAAATGTGAATTAATTTATTTTAATAAGTGAAAATAGAAATAGTAATTGCATTGTATTTCAGCAAGAACATAATGGCTATATGTTATAGTACTATTAGCATTACTCATGGTACATTGAATTCTATTCATATCTGACTGTTTTGTTGATGTCAAATAGTATAAAACAGGGCAAAGAAGGCAAAGGCTAGAAAGGTGAAATGCTTTATAGTTACATTACCGTTCTTTTAGTGGTTTGGAGCAGTTATTTCTCTTATATTTTGGACACAATAAAAATTTGTTGTTGTTATTGTTTTGTTTTGTTTTGTTTTTGTTTTAATTTTATGCAAGGATAAAACCTTTACTCAGCTCCCCTTAACCTTATTCTGGTTGAAGTGCTCTATATAGTTACTTATGAGGGCCAAAGGGGATTTCTATTAAGAAGGGAAAGAATCACAACAGCCTTATATATTTTGTAGCCCACCAGAGACACCTAAACTGTTACAGTCAAGAACTCAACACCATTAAAGACAATTTAACATGTTCAAATCATCGTAATGAAACAAGTCAGATTTTAATGGACCGCTAACGTTGAACTGAAGTCCTGAAGTCAGAATTATGCTAAGGAAACCTGAATGCAGGTTATACTGAGTCTTTCACCTTTAGCATACAAACCATCATACAACACCTAGAAACCCTTATTTTCTGCATGTTTTTTCAGAGTGCAGTTCTGTGTACTGTTCAGTGGGAAAGCTGGTTTAAAAGATCACTTCTCCAACACCGCTTAGTCATTCCTGCCTAGTGAATTCATGAATTCATCACTTCAAAGTCACAGTGCAACTACTTGTAATGCTGTGCTGTAAACTGAATCATTGATGTGAATAACAAACCTTGGAGACTTTTTTATTAATACAGTTTGTTTCAGGGATCTATTCCACATCTTGGCATAACAAATGTTATCAGTGTCACAAAAGAGAGAGTGGTGAATGAGAAGAAGTTGGGGGGAGGAGGAAGCCGTCAAGGTGTATGCATTTGAGATGGGAGTGAAGACCTCATAACTTAACTTCACTTCCAAAGAAAATATATGTGGAACTACAGACTTAGTCTTCCACCTGCCCTCTTCTTTAATATAACTTCTATTCATGTTTTTCTATTCCTCCTTTCCAGGGGGGGATTCACATTTTAAAGCAAATGTCTGGTATTTGAAAATTCTATTTTCTTCAGCAAAGAGCTATTTCTTAGGTAGGAAGGTAAATTCAATTCCTAAAAACCCTGTATGCAGTAAAATAGATATCTACATCCTCCCATCAAATAATGAAATTTTAACACCTTATTTCCTTTTTGTAGATGTAGAGAGAAAGGGAAACCAAGGCAAGCAAAATGATGGCAAAAGTATTCTCGCAGTTAATTCTGCTTCTACTGAAATTAACAAACTTCATTTTTACCTCAGAGAAAAAAAAAAACTGCTGTCAAATTGCAGATAGACTGAGATGGTAAATTAGAACAATACACAACATGAACAGTACTAGTAATTTCCACATTCATGTTAGATCTTACATTTTCTTGATAGAATTCTTGCCTCTTTAACACAATGTAAGAAAAAATAATTAACAAACTGTTGCAAATGTGAAAACCCAACAGACTGGGCAAACACTTTGCATGTGAAAGTATCAAGCAAAAGTACAGCTTCAGTAGAAAAATCCTCCTTTTTTTTTTTTCTTTTAGTCAACATGTAATCATGTGATGACATTGCAGTGCATTAGAAATATTGTCTCAAACTGATGCAGAAAGGTAACAAATGAATGTAAACCAGGACTTTTATTTTTTGCACTATAAGCACTCAGAGAGAGATTATCATGTTTTGTTTTATCTTGTCTCTGAATTATTGTAATTAATATTTATACCATATTCAAAACCTGCTATCCAGTCAGAAGTGCTTGCAGTTTGTAGTACAAGCAGCTTCATTAGTGTTGTTAGGAGTTAACAGGAAATACAATTCTAATCTGCTGCATAGCATAGGAAATATTTACATGGGGATTTCAATAATTTTCATAATTTCCATAAGGGGAAAAAAAAAAAAAAAGATAATAAATAGATGGCTCTGTTCCATAGTAAGTTAAGCTAGGTATAAAACAGAATTTTTATGTTATTTTCTTTCAATTTAGTTATGATTTGGTGTTTCTGTTTCTTAAGGTATCTAAACAACTTACCAATGTGAAAAGAGTAGATGAGAAAACTAAGTTATGCAAGGCAGACTTCTTGTTGTTTCTCACTTTCTGAAATTCTGGTTCATTGCCCAGAATGTACCAGGATGTACCCAATGCTTCCCAGCCCATAGCAGGAGTGTGTGTGTGTGGAACTAGATGACCTTTAAGGTCCCTTTCAATCCAAGCCATTCTATGATTCCATTCTAACATTACATGTATGTTCTGACATATCAGCACATAATACAGCATACAAATTGCAATTTTTAGGCAGTTGCTTAAAGCCTATGTATAAACTGTCTTGATCTAGGATATCGGATGGTCTCAACTGAAGTACATTTTCAACATTACTTTTGTGTGTGTGTGTGTGTGTGTGTGTGTCTGCTCAGGACATTTTCAGTGGAGTTTTGCCTGTCAGAAAATGAC
Organism: Aythya ferina; assembly: GCF_964211825.1. Taxonomy (NCBI): domain Eukaryota; kingdom Metazoa; phylum Chordata; class Aves; order Anseriformes; family Anatidae; genus Aythya; species Aythya ferina. The sequence continues at coordinate 40,230,606 of NC_140296.1, forward strand.
AGTTTATTGAGATCACATTGCTTGCTGATTTCAGTGGAACCTTATCTGATCGTGAAAGCTAACTTCATTTCCTTGACTCCTTGGCAGTGTGCCTACCTGACTATCTTAGAGTTTGTCTAAGACAGAATGACTTCCAAGCTTACTGTCTACATGTAGCTGCTTCCCAGCAAGGTTGGTGTGGAACAGAACTCTTGAAATTTCCAGGTTCCTTGGATTCTTCACATTACAACGGCCAATTCATTTCTATTTCCCAATGTTTTATAAATTCCAAGATGTTGGAATGTAAGACTGCTACTAGGTTAGCTGCTTCCCCAGTTTGGAGTCTTAGACTGATAGATTTTTTGAAATATCTCATAGACTAAAATGTCTCATCCACCCTGATAGTTGCCTCACCCCCAAAGTAATTAAAAAATAATTAGATTGATTTTTCTAATGCCTTATTTTATGTACAGCTCAAACTGCTGTAAGAAAGCTATTTCGTGTGTGAACTTTCCCTCACATGCTGGCTTTTGTAAGTATATGCCTTCTGTTCCTTAACTTAGAAAATATAGTCTTTTGCACCATATCCTGTGATGATTTTTATAAGCAAATTTCAGATGTAAATTAGAAATAAAGAAAATTCTCCTTATAATAAACTTGACACTTTACTTCATTTTTCCTGCATAGATCTCAAAAGTAATATATATAGGAGTATAGTAATTGTTTTGTTCTTTTATTATTATTATTATTAATATTACATTATATTCTTTTTTATTCTTTTTTTTTTTTTTTAATTATTATTATTTTTTCCAAACCAGGAAGTAGTGGTATGAGTAAGTGATTTGACTAACCTGCACAACAACTTAGTATAAAGTTGAACAGACAGAATCTAAAGCCCATCTCTAGGGTACTATAAAGTCACAAAAATAGTAGGTAGCTAAATTTCATACTCTCTCTCTCTCTCTCTCTATATATATATATATATTACCGGAAAAAAATAAATATTACTGGAAAAAAATATGAGATAAAATTGTTCATTTTTACATTTTATGTATTTATTTATTCAGTAAAACAAAAACAAAACAATGGTGAAATTCCTGTGAGATCTGAAATCACATTTCTGGAAACTCAAGAAAAGTACACAATTCAGCTCAAAAGAAATGGAATTTGATTTTTCTTCCTGTATAAGTCGTTCTCCCTAGTAATAATAGTGTCTTAGCAGATAGTCAGTCAAAAGATTAATAGAAGTAAAATCTTTGCAAAATAAACCTGTTCTCACTGACAGCTAACTTGTATTTTTTTCCATTCTTTTTGGAAGACAGTAAACAGAAACAAAGCCTGCAGCAATACAAAGAAAGCAAGCACATTAAAGAGGAATTAGCTTCAGGAGGTTATGACAGATGTAAAGTGCTTTGAACACATTGGTATGTGATGTTCAACATATGTTGTCAATTAAAAATTGCTTAAGAAATATTTAACAAGGCAAATCTAACATACCCCTAATTTGTAAGAATATATTGAATTTATGCATCCTTGCTCCTCATTTTATTTTTATTATTATTATTGCTGTAAACTGAGGAGAACTTTATATAACATGACTCTTAACTAGTGTATATTTTAAAGTAGTTTTTAAAAATATTTTTATTTTATTTTATTTTATTTTATTTTATTTTATTTTATTTTATTTTATTTTATTTTATTTTATTTTATTTTATTTTATTTTATTTTATTTTATTTTATTTTATTTATGTTATTTTATGTTATTTTATTTTAATGTTATTTATGTTATTTTATTATTCCATGTATTGGAAAACAGCATTCATTTTCTCCTTTAGCAAGATGACGACTTGAACATTTAGCAGGCAAAGAACCTGTTAACCTTGTTAAAATTAGTCTTCTGCAGTGAAGGATCATTCACTACATTAAAAAAATAATAATAATAAAAAAAAATGACACCTAACTACATTCAAGACATCAAGGCCTTGGCACATTCTTTACTCACATTTGCTAATGTCAGTCACTGGGAGATCTTCCTAGGAAACACCAAAACGTGATACAGACTCCTAGGTTAAATTTCTATTTTATCATCTCCTTCATCTACTAGCTTTAATGTCTTTCCTTGTGCATGTCATCTGTCATCTTTATTTTTCTGTTTTGTTTCTGTTTTCTAAAATGGTGTGATGTTGTGCCCTACTCAAGCCCAAAATAACCACTAAGCTCTATTCTCTGTCTTCTGCCTCAAGTAGAAGTGCCTTTCTACAAAACTCTACCACAAAGAAAAAACTCTACCATTTAAGAAAATAATGAAATTACTGCTGAATGGTGATGCTTTGACGTTTCTTCACAAAATACATGATCCCAAATCATGATAGTGAATTCCCCAAAGCACCACTGCTTCTTCTAATAACACAATTGAAAAGACTTTTACTACTAGGAGATCTTAGGTTTGCAATCTTCTCTGGAAAATGCTGCTTATGGTTGTGGAATATATGTTAATTCCTGCAAGAGAGACTGAATGTGTGGAAGATATCAATAGGTTCACAGAGGTTTTGCAGTATCTGGTCATCCTCACTGAATCCTGAAGATATCTCCACAATGAATGGGCTTTCAGTCAAAGTTTGCAGTTCCACATATAATATTTTGAATCTCCTCTGATGGAATTTTATTCCAAAATGGAAAAGATGAGAGAGTTTAAAAATAAAAGTTACAGTGTTTATTCCAAGAATCTTTGTAAGTCTTAAATACATATTGCAGGCTGCTGAATACATCATCTGCTGATCAAATGTCAGCTCAACTCCTACTTTCCTGAAACTACAATATAAAACTACTCAGGAGGTATTCAGAGAACTGTGAACTGTATGTGCCTTTAAAATGTGTTGCTGATGTGGGAATTCACACTAAATTGTTGTGGTCATGGATATTTAACTATAAGCTGAACTATTAACTAATAAAATTTGACATGTATATACAAATACTGAAATATATGTTAATTTAAAGGAAGAATACAAAACTAGAGAGATTTCTGCCTCACTGAGAAAAAGGTATGGAGGAGGAACTAAGGCTAGCTTTCTGTAAATATAGAAGTGGAACTACTGAATAATTACCTTTGTTCTTGATTTTTATTTCCTTCTTTTTTTTTATTATTATTATTATTTTTTTCACTCAAGTGTGGGATTGTAAACATAAATAAATAAATAAACATGTAAACAAACTGATACATCTAGATCATGTTGCAGAATACAGCTTAAAATCTAAATCAAAAGAAAATATCCACTAAATATATTGTCTTTGGTTTTGATCAAAGATAAAATTAAAGACTTTGAGAACAGAACAACATCTTCAGACATTTATTTTCATTAAAATAAAGCAGACAAATATTTTAGTTGATTGTTCTAAATTCTGTTTAGATAACCTGAGTACTTAACACTTGATATTGCAAATTTAATTTTAAGTTGTTTGTTGCTTATATACTTATTTCAGTATTGTTTGTTAGCATAGTATGTTTGCAAGCCCTAAGTTTTTAAGGGAAGAGAGTAGTTAAGTAGTTAAGGGAAGAGATAAGAAAACTTAGGAAATTGTATTAAGTATTTTAAAACTTTCTTTTTGTCCACACAGGCCTTGCCTAAGGCATCATTACTAGGAAAGATGGGCTACTGTGAGGTTTATCATCAATGTACAGAGCTTGAAAGGTCATTCACACAAAGAAATTGAAAATGCATGAGCTGGCCTGATTGAGAAGAATGAAGGAAGCTTCTTTACTGAAGCTTAATATGAAATATAGTTGTTTCCTTTATAAGGAGTACAGGATCTTCAATATTCAACAGTAGGAAAGGACAACACTGGCTGGGTCTTTATATCACATTGTTTTTTGGTGACGTGTCTATTTTTTGTTCTGTATTAAATGAGGTTTATAAATGGTCAGTTTCAAATTAACAAAGTCTCCCATTTTTATGTAAGGAAGGCTGTTACGTCTTTCATGTCCATTCCAAAATATCTCCATGCCATGTTTTCTGCCTTTTTTTTTTTTTTTTTTTTTTTTCCAGGTAGCAGCATTTTATTTTCTATTTACTCATGTTGTTTTTAGTCTTATGGTCCAACATTTTGTTGTTTTACTTAAATAGCTGTATATAAATGTACTTTCTCTTTTGAAACCAAAGCTGGCATCACTGTGTTTGCTATATATTGCTGCAAAAACTATGCAAACATTTGCTTAGACACACTTTACCATTCTTTTTTGTTACATGAGCTTATTATCAGAATATGTTAGAGCAATTTTGTGTCTGATTAAAACATTAAGTAGCTTCTGAAGAAAAGTGTATATTTGCCTCAAAGATAGATATTCATCTTTTTGTGTGTCTTAGCAAATATCGAGAACTAACAGTAGCTGGAACAGGTCTTACTTCATCATAGTCTTCAGCTAAGTAATGTCAGCGGTTTTAATGATAGCTATGAATTTGATCAAAATATGCAGATATTTCTAAAAGTCCTTGAATCTTTTCAAGTTATTTTTTGCTAATGCTAACAGAGCAGACTACAGTATTTTTTTCAGTAATGACAAAATAAAGAACTTTAAACGATCCATATCATTAGAATAATTTTAGATTGTATCACATGCAAGTGCATATAGTTTGTAGCAGTTTTCTATTCCTTTACAACTTCTATGCTGGCACCCACATATCACTTTGATGGCCTAATCATTTCTCTGTCAAAGTGGAATGGAAGGGTACAGGTCTTTTCCTTATCAATTTACTTGTAGAGACAAAAATTGGACAAGCCTCCTTATTCTTATATACTTGGTATAAACTTCTATACCAAATATAGAGGTCTACTTGGTCTGTAAAAGCAGTCAGAGAAGTTTTGTGCTGTAGTGGTAAACTCTCAGAGGTATCCATATTTACTTGTGTTTTATTACCACACTACATTACAATATGGTCGTTAACAGCAGCTTTAGTGTATGTATGCCTTTAACATATAAATACTATGTTTCTGTAGAGTTGATTTCCCACAGCAGTAATGAAACTTGTCGAAATAAGACCTATCTCCTCTGCCTGCTAATGGAATTAGCATATTGTACCAGTTGCAGAATGGTTAAATGTATTAGGTTTTGCTTTGAGGGCCTACATATCTCTACAAAAATTTGCTAGTATTTGTTTTTGATGTGGACTTCTACAGAAATGATATACATCCTCTCTATCCAAACAGGCTGCAATGTGCATATCAGTCTCCTTGAGTTGTGCTTTGCAGAAAGCAATCTTGGAGGTGGAGGTATAGGGGAAATGGACAAACTAGAATTTACAAGAGATGTATCTTCTCCTTTTTTTATTCTGTGTGCAACTTCCTTCATGGAGCTCTCACGGTAGAAACTGTCATCTGAAACTGAGCTTGTTGAGTTGTGCTTTGAACTTTCATTGGTTCATTGCAAAATCTAAATTGCAGGCCTTTTTCAACTGCCAGTTTAGATATCTAATAGAAAGTGAAAGTTTACAGTGTCAAAGAAGTGGCTGAACAGGTAGTGACAGCTATGTTTTCACTGAAGAGTTTCCCTATGAATTTGGTGCAGTCATAGCTTTCTGTCTAAACCTGGGTGATAAGAACATATTTTTTAACCCTTTGAAGAATCTTTATCCAAGTCCTTAACCTGGTTTTACATAACCATATCTCATATACCTTATGATGGCTGTAGAAAGTATGAAAAATCCTAATGTGCAATGTCCCAGAAGTGCAAAAATCAGATTCAGATAAAAAACATGCTTATAGTTTCCATAGATACAAGAATAAATTCCAGAATTTGAGCAATTGGTGAATATCTAAAATTAAAAGGTCTCTAAGATGGAAATGATAAAAATAGGGACTTAGCCTTATTTTCTTGGTTTCTTTCTTTAGCAGTGCTTATTTTTCTTGTTCCACATGTAGGATTTTTAAAAGATGTCTTCTGATTGCTTCAATTTTTATACAGTTTTGTTGACTATCATGTTTCAGTTTTTAAGTTAGAAAACGTATTGTGAATGAAATATTGTCTATTCCAATAACTCAGTTATTTCATAATGCCTGAAAGAACACTAATTCAGAGTTGAGACTTTGGTAGTTCACCTTTAGTTTCTACTTCAGAAATATTTGTTCATTTGTAGCCCTAAATTATCTACAATGTAATCTGGTTGAAATCTTATGCTACTGGAGGAAACCCCTATGGGAAATAATTTAAAAAATGGAGAAGTGACCAGTAATTTTAGAACCTGAAGACAGGTAACACTGAGATACGTCCTGATCCTGCAATAAATACACAGTTGTATAGGGAAATAATTCTCAAGGCACACTAACACAGAGCTCCAGGGAAATCAATGAAGTGTCTGTCCAGGCATTGGAAATTGTTGCTTAGAATTTATTGTAAAGTTGAGTAATGTAGGGAAATAATAATGCATAAGTAGCTAATTTCACCTATGTCACCGTATATTTTGGTGAGCTATAGATGAAATAAATCTCATTTAATCTAAGATAGAGATGAAAACTAGTTTTATTTTATCAAATATTACATTAAGTCTTCCATAATATGACTTTGCTATTTTGGGGAGATTCACTTTTAACTGTTGTGGTAGACTGTGAAAAACATATTTCCTCATGAGAGATTTTATTTTTTTTCCTCAGTAGTCACAGTATTTTAGTACATAAGACAATTTTATTTCAAACTATGAAAACTAATATTTATCATTTCTCATACATAGAACAAATATTCATTGTATGAAATTTGTAACTGAGGGCAGAATATAAATCTTAGCTTTTAAAGTTATTAAATAAACCTGTTCACATAACTGCAGATATTAGCAATACCTACATGTATTGTAATACATGTATTACATGTACAGGAAAACTACAGATGTATGAATGTTCACTGATTCATGGATGAAGGTCTTTATCCGCCTCATGGTACTTTTATTGTGAAGAGAATCTCATAGATAACGTAGCTGAATTTGTACTGGTAAATGAAATGGTACCAAGGAACATTATAGGATGTGGAGCTGCTATCTTTATCATTAAATTATTAAGAAAATGCTGAATTGTTCATGTAAACGTTTCTGATGGTTTGCAGGCACCATTTCAAAATGAATGCAAGTAAGGATGCATTCCTAATAGGCAACTTGTATGTTGCTACTGTATCTTGGAAGGTAAGGGAGCATAAGTCTGGATTTGATCCAATTCATGCCATACAGCATCAGTATTAGTGAACAGTCCCATATATACTTAGCTTACTAATAGTGATGTATATGTGAATTTTAACTTGAAGCATATTCAGCAGTCTTTGTTAGTTTTGTTAGTTATTATGTAGGGAAAACTTGACCTTTACTAATTTTTCTTGATTCTTGTCCCTCCTTCTTTTAGTACTTATTTATTCCTTTCTTTCATTTTGCTCCTCTCTAGGTCTTCCTGTTCCCCTCTTTGTCACCCTCATTTAAAAATAATACGTCCCAGGGAAGGCAGGAGTAGTGTCCTCTTTCTCTTTGTTCTGTCCCAACCCCCTGTTCTGTTCTTCTTCATCGTCTCTGTTCTGTTTTATCCCCTTAGCTTTTTTTTTCTTCTCTTTTGCTTACTTAGACTCAGAATGAAACTGTGGCATGTTCAGAAGTTTTCAGGTCAAATGCCGTTGTAAGTTGGAAAAATGCTGCATTCCAACTAAGGCACTACAAGTTTAGATAAGTCAAGATGATTTTAGAATAAAAATTAGACTCCCAAACATGTATTTACTGATTTATGTAACTTTTCAAAAGAGAGAGAAAAAAATAAATACAAGCTACTATTTTGTACTGATTTTTAGGATTTCTTACCCACATTTTTTAGCCTAGTGATTAAAGAGAAAGTGAGAAAAATTAAATTAATTGTGTTCAACTGACTTTCTGCTAACTCTATATTTATAATTTATAATGAGTAATTATAACTAAATGCTGATTCAGGCCATCAGGAAGGGAATCTAAATTGATTTTAAAAAAATGAGAGAAGTCTTGAGAGAAAATAAAAAAAAATATACAATTTTACCATCCTGCTCAGTTTCTCTAGTCATTTATCACAACAACTTTCCAATAACGGTAAGATTCTTAGCTTTCTGTTTTGTTGTTTTTGTTCTTTTTTCTTAATTCTTTTTGAGTTAAGCTTCTATTACATTTGCTGTGGTTGAGACATTAAACTGACATTCTGTGTTGACTGCTGTGTTGTCATATTATATTTCCTGTTTCTTTTGAAAATCATTTTCTTGCAGTAAGGCAGCAGACTCTATTCCAAAAGCAGTTTATAAATACTCTTAACATATGCATAGTATCTTTATATTATAAAACATAATTTTAATAAGTAAAAAAAAATAATAATACAAATTCCTCAAAAAGTGCCAAATTCGGAGGATATTTTAGTTAAGGGGCAAAACTACAGCTGTTTTTAAGTAGAGCAATACTGTTTATTTCACTGGGAATATGTTGATTTGCATCATCCGTGTGTTATACTTTACATATCCAAAAAGGATTGCATGTATTCTCAAGAAGTAAGACTTTCCTTTGACTTAGACTTCTTGTAAAAAAAAAATAAATAATAATAATAATAAAAAAAAATGTCAAACCTGGAAAATTTTGCAGTGTTATTTTTTTTATGTTATTATTTCAGAAACATTCATAGTAATCAGTAGGATATTTTAAAAATTAATTGTCTTCTATTACCAAAACTTTAGTTGTCTTCAAGAATCCATAGTCTTGCAAGTGCTGAGAGCTCAGACTCAGACTTTTCTAGTACCATATAATGAAATCAGCTAAATACTATGTCCTGGTTTCTGTCTGGTGTTTTGCAAAGGACAGGAAAGGTCATCCACAGTCTCTGCATAGCATGTGTAAGAGAAGGAGAAATTATAGTCATTTTGCTTGATCATTT